>NW_017729031.1:71837711-71850471 GCF_001723915.1 Gavialis gangeticus
TTCTGGGTGCGCCCCATTAGCCAATTTTTTACCCATCCAACTGTGCAGACATCAATGCCACAGTCACTTCATTTACTGATGAGGATGGGGTGAGAGACAGTGTCGAAGGCCTTCTTAAAGTCCAGAAAGACTACGTCCATGGCGACACCATCATCCAAGGATTTAGTTACTTCGTCATAAAAGGCAATCAGGTTGGTCAGGCAGGACCTGCCTTTGATGAACCCATGCTGGTTGCCCCTGAGCATGATCTCCCCTGCTGGCCCCCCACAGATGTGTTCCTTGATGATTCTCTCCAAGATCTTCCCGGTGAGGCTTACAGACCTATAGTTACTTGGGTCCTCCTTCCTCCCCTTCTTGAAAATTGGGACCACATTAGCCAATTTCCAGTCCCCGGCACCTGGCCAGATGAGCACGAATGCTCATGTAGCCAGGCCAAGAGCTCCACAATGACCCCTGCCAGTTCCCTCAACACCCTTGGGTGGAGGGCATCTGGACCTGCAGATTTAAAAATGTCTAGCCCTTCCAGAAGATCCCTAACTACATCTGTGCTGACTGAAGGCCTGACAGAGCTGTCCCCAAGATTGTCCCTACTTCTGGTAGGTGGGATATCCTAGTCCCTGTTCAAGAAAACAGAGGCAAAGAAATGGTTTAAAATATTGGCTTTCTTGTCTGGCATAGCCACAAGAATACCATTTGTGTCTTACAGTGGCCCTACATTGCCTGGTGCCCTCTTCTTGCTCCCAATGTACTTGAAAAAGGACTTTTTGTTGTCCTTAATCCTGGACGCTAGCCTGAGTTCCATCTCTGCCTTGGGCTTCCTAATAGCCCTCCTACCCTCACAGGCTGAGGAGGAGTACTCCTCCTTAGTGATAGCTCCTCCCTTCCACTGGTTGTATGCCACCCTTTTAGTCCTCAGGCATTTCTGAATGCCTTTGCTGAGCCAAGGGGGTTTCTGAGCACTCTTACCCCCTTTGCTTCTCTCACGGACTGTTATCCTTTGGGCCTGGAGTATCACCCCCTTAAGGTACAACCATCCCTCGTGGACTCCCATCTTCTCTACCCTCTGGGCCCTCAGTGTCTCCCCCACTAGTCTCCTAAGCTCACTGAAGTTGGCCCTTCTGAAGTCAAGGGCTTTAACCTTGGTATAAGCCCTTGACGCCCTGCATTGGATAATGAAATCCAGCAAATGATGATTGTTATTGCCCAGGTGATCAAGGACCTGCAGTCCCCTCACCAGGTCATCCCCTGTGGCCAGGACCAGGTCCAGAAAGGCGTTACCCCTAGAGGGGCTGTGCACTTCCTGGATAAGGTGAAGGTCCTGTAATACAGTCAGGAACCTATGTGAGTGGTCAGACCTGGCTGTCTGCTCCTCCCAGCAAATGTCTGGGTAGTTTAGGTCACCCATGACCTAACCGTCTCCATAAGCTGACTGGAGAAGTCCTGGTCCAGCTGTTCCCCCTGGTTGGGTGGTCTGTAGTAGACACCCACCGTAAGGTCCCTTTCGCCATGTCCCCCTTGTAGTTTGACCCATAGTGTCTCTGCCCTACCCTCCTCTACCTCAAAGCTAATCCTTGATGATGTAAAGTGCTCTTTGACATAGAATTCAACCCCCACACCTTTCCTCTCTGTCCTGTCTCTTCTATATAGGGTGTATCCTCAAATGCCTGCTGTGCAGTTGTAGGTAGGGTCCCACCAGGTTTCTGTGAGCCCTACTAAGTCTGGGTTCTTACTAACAATCAGGAGGCACAGTTCCTCCTGCTTATTCCGCATACTACGAGCATTCGTGTAGAGGTACCTGAGGCCTCCTGAGCGTGCACATGCCTCCCTCCCACTCCCAGGACAGTTGTGGCCCCCTGCTTCCCAGACATTGTTGCTTACCTGGCCTTCCCTTCCTCTTGTCAACAGAAATCAATATGGAATTTAAAGAAAAATTACAAAAAATATTCCCACAAATACATAGAAAGTTATCATGGTGAGGATATTTATTTTTTATTGTATCACATTTGATTAACTGATTGTGTATCAATATTCTGTCTAGCTTTTTTCTCTAAAATACACCAAATAAAAGTGATGTAAGAAAAATACCAGGAAGTGCATATCTTTTGTCAATCTAAGTTACCAAATACTCTATTTACTCAAATAATGAACTTCCCTCCCCTCCCCACCCAATTCAACACAGAGGGGAAAAGTCTCTCATTTTAGATTTGACTACACGGAGAAAGGGGCAAGGTAGCTGCTGTGACTCCAACTCCAACCCAACTTGGGCTTGGAGTTGGAGTTGGGAGTCAGAGCTGCAGCAGCCACCTACCCACCCTCTGCACTCTCCTGCCACCTCTGGACCCTACAGCCTCTGCCCTCTCA
Organism: Gavialis gangeticus; assembly: GCF_001723915.1. NCBI lineage: Eukaryota > Metazoa > Chordata > Crocodylia > Gavialidae > Gavialis > Gavialis gangeticus. The sequence continues at coordinate 71,840,073 of NW_017729031.1, forward strand.
ACTGCTCCTGCCACCACCACTTACTTTCTGATGCAGCTCTGGCTCTAGTTAAGCCATGAAGCAGTAGCAATGGTAGCAGCAACTCTTGTGTCCTGGAGGTGCATGCACTACTGCTGCATGGCCAAGCTGGAGCTTGGTCTACCCTGTGTTGGGCAAAAGAAGGAAGAGGCTGCCAGGGGAATGGGGGAGACAGAGGAGACAGGCCAGGCACCAGGAGCCAAAAGCACTGCAAGAGAGGCAGGCACCAAGGGATATGGGCACAGTGGAGAGAAGGTGGCAGGTGGCACAGGCACCATGAGGGGGAGGTGCTGGGGTATATAGGAATGGGGGTCAGCAAGGGGTGGGGGTCAGGCCACTTGCTCCCCAACTACCTGGCCCCTTGCCACTGCTTTCTCTTGCTGTAGCAGTAGGAGGACAGACAAATTTAAGAAAGTCCTCCAATAATTATATTCATGGAAAATTATAACATATATAAATTTTCTATGCATAGATTCTAATTATTAGAGGAGTCATTTTAAATTCAAAGTTGTCTTAGATTTGGGTAAATACGGTAACATAGAGAACTGTAATTGAGGTCTGACATAGGACTCCATTTTCCATTTAATTTATATGTTATTGCCTTGTGCATACAACCCAACTTTCCTTGCTGCAGGTATGTACTCTGTTTCCCCAGTTTATAATAATCCCAAGCATAGCCACGTTCATATAACAATTAAAGCCAGGTCCCTCCTTCCTTAAACAGACTTAGTCAACTGCAATTTGAATCTCTCCTCTATGGTATCAGTCACTTCTGATGTCTTGATGCCATCTGCAAACTTGACCTAAATTTAATGTACCTCACATTCTTTATCAGTACATGTAAGTCTCTAATATTGATACCTGTTCTGTGGACTTTTTAAACTAATCTCTTGCATAACACACTAAAAAAAACATGTAGCAAACTATATTCTGGCACTTGGGAACATACGGGTAGAAAAGAAGCAAAGAGAGGACTGAATTAAGTATACCTTGTCTCCTCTGCCTTCCCAGGCCCTAACCTGATTAAGCTAGATCTTTTCATGCGGTCCAACAAGTTGTTTCTCTCCTGGAGCAAAAGAGGAGCAGTAAGAGGCTGATGAGCAGAGCTGCCTCTTACTTCCAGGCATGATCAAGCCATGAGACCCTGAGGCTAGGGGAATCAAACAATTTAACTGGTTGATTTTAAATCTAACAGTTACAGATTTGGGCATGAAGATAGGGCAGTCCATTAGATTCCATCAGTAGGAACACATTTATTTTAAAAAGATTTGTTGAATTCACATTCAGTACTGAGGTCTAGAAGAAATGTCAATAATTTCTGTCAAGGACCACTTGCTTTTCACATCAATCTTTGTGGTTTGAACCCTTATCACTACTTGTACAGATAATTAATTAAATATGTATGGACACTGTCAGTACATGTAGGAACACTGTTAGTTACTCAATTGTCAACCTTTGTAATATATCAATAGCATATACATCACTAACACAGCAATGTTAGGAAGCACTGAAATTAAAATATTTCTACTGAGAGCAAATAAGGATTTACAGAAGTGACTAATTAAAAAGTACATGAAGCAACAGAATCAAAGATTTAGTAGGTGATCCAGGTAAATGTATATATTATGCTTTAGAACTTGAAGTATGCTGTAGAAAATAATTCAGACACAGGCCAGGACATGCAAAAGTCTCAGCAGGATTCCAATTCTTGGATACCAATATACCTCTGAAAGAGCCTGTGTTGAAAAGCATTCTGCATGATATCACATGAACAAACAATAACACTTTACCTTAGAGCCAAGGATTTCTAAGTACATTACAAATATTACTTAGTTAAGACTGAGCAGCTCCCTGTGAAGTAGAGAGTGCTAGAGAAAGAAATAATGGCTTAAGGGCCGGATCCTAGGGCTGGGGACTAAGAACTGCTTAGCCCTGTTTATGGTTTTGTCAGTAGTTTTTGTTGTAGTGCTGGACAAGTCACAGAACCCTCAGAGTCCTAGGTATCCCTTCCCCAGTATGTATCTGGGAAGTCAGTCTCCCAGAATTATGATTTCCAGCTGTATATAGTATTATTTAGTAATATTACAGAGCTCCCTGTAGCAGATTCCCAGCACTAGCAAAGTGAGTTTAATCGAGGCAGAATCTTTATTTTCTATATTATGCCTTGTTATTTTTTTTTTCATAGAACACACTGCTAACTCATTCCCATAACCTTTACTTCTATCGTTCCTGAACCGTGCATATTTTTCAATACCAGCATTCTAGCCATGCTATTTCACCATGTTTCTGCTTTCTCTGTAATATCTGATTTCAACTCCTACATGAGTAGATTAAGTTTCTCCAAAGCTTCTTGCATTTATATACAGGCATTTCAGTTGGTTCTTAAATTCTGGATCAGCAAAAGTAAAATTGATAGTGTTAAAACCCATCATTTGATTTTTATTGCACTTTATTAATTGAAATATAGCCATATTGATTTGTTTAAAGGTTTTGTAGGAAAATTTTAAAAAGAAAATAATTCACTCTAGGACCTCATTATACACCAGGTTTTAGATTAAATTGACCAGGCACCTCAGAGTTAAAACTCTTGAAAACACAGCTTCCTTAATCCAGTGTTTTCAAACTATAGTCCATCAGCCACAGCTGAGCCTCAGAGTACTGATTGGTTTGTGGAGAGTAGACACTTTTCCTTGTTTCTAACTGTTACACTGAATTTGAGATTCATCAAACCATATACTTGACTCCATCTGTATAAACAACAGCATTTAAGCATATACTTCACTTTATGAATTAATATCCTAATGACTTCAGTGACATTAAAATGTGCTTAAGATTAGGCATACAATTTAGTGTTATCCTGAATAAGGATGCTTTCCCGAACTAGGGCCTAAGAAATGTTAGGAAAGCACCGATGTTTTATTAATATTACTGCCTTCCTATTTAAGCAATAGTTTCCATTGCTACAGGGATTGTATGTGATTGTGAATGGGAGGAAATGACTAGTCATATAGGCTGACTACTAAAATGTAATGAAAATTTTGAAATTCCAATCTGAATCAAATGATTAGAAAAATACTCAATAGTGTTTATCATAGTTTTTAAATTAACTTCTTCTGTTTCCCCAGTTTATAATAATCCCAAGCACAGCCACGTTGGTAACTGGCATTATTTATGCCAACTGATTAACTAAGGCCCTCTCTACACATTACATGTATGATGCAATTACCAGGTTAACTGTGCAATTAACTTAGATTGACTACATATTCAAATTAACTATCACACCATAAAAGGGTCCAACCACCTATAAAGTTAGAGCTGGAAAGTGTGTTTCTGTCCAGCTTTAATTTGTACATGTAATATAGTTGTGGTCCCACAGCTCGGAGCCCCACAAGCTGATGAGGCTCCCAGCCACAGGGGTGCACCATATGCTGCAGTGGCTAGGAGTCCTGCAGCTGAGGGGACTCCCAGCCATAGCACTGTCCCACATGCTGCTGTGGATTGGAGTCCCATCAGATGACGAGATTCTCATTCATGCAGTGAGAGCCAGTGCAGGGGGAGCCCAGGAATATGAACCTAAGTTCCCACTGCACCAGCAGGAAGGCATGATAGGATCTTATGCTAGATTCCATAATCACACCTCCTGCCATCCATGTGTGGCATGGAGGGAGGCACAATTGTGTGCAGCACGCATTAGATCCTATCACACCTTTAACTGAATGTCTAGATGCACCCTACATTTTAGAATCTAGTGGTGTGCTAGTGTTCAGTTTTTAGATTTCTGGATTTATAATGGAGGCATCTCCTTTTCCATATCTGTACTTTTGCACCCTAATTGTCTTAGGTCCTTATGTGTTATGCTGTAGCTCTATTTACTTCATTTGCATTTATGTTTTCTGGGGTCCAAGGCATTTCTATGGCTACATCTATATCAACTGTGGTTAATACTTATGACTTCAAACATGTTTCCCAAAACATCCATATTTTTGGTTATTGTCCTTCTGCTTGCTGTACTTATTATTTCTCCTTCAGTTTTATTACTTACCGTCACTTGTCTGTCATCTACTTAATGCCAACCTATGTTTGCACCTTTGGCCTAGTCCCAATAAATCTACTTTCAATACAGGTCTAAATGCCTGCTATTTCATTATTTGCATTTCAACGGAAGCCGTACCCTGGAACAGTACCTAAACTTTCTATAATCTACACTTGAAAACATGTCAGTAATATCTGGGTTCCTTACTTGAAGTAGTTATTTCTCCATTTTTCTTCCTTCTCTTGCACACAAACAGGTTTATTATTGTTAGGTTGCCCATGGATGCTGAGCTCATGACAACATACTCTCTCAGTTTTCAGGTAAATAGCCCTGTGGTATTAGTTTCCTTTCTTCATCTGCTGGATGTTGAAATAAAATAAACACTAACAGCAGAGCAACAACCATCATGTTTCACTGGAAATAAAAGTATCAGTAATATTAAACCACAAAGAGTGTAAATAAATTTGTGTCAGTCTTCCTTTATCAATTTTATCATCCCAGTCATCAGTGACCTTGATAAACTAATCTGAGCACAAAAATGTTACACAGGGTGTTGTTACATGTTACCTTACATGCGTGTTATGAGCTCTTGAAACAGGAATGTCTACACATTAGGGCAAAAAACACGAGCTAAGGGCCCTTTGAGCAGCTCAGAGTTAATCCTCTTTCAGCAAGAATTATGTCTAACTGGGTTTGCGCAGTTTGCCTTGCAGTCATGTTTGATTGCATCATAGGCCCAAGACCAGTTCCCTTTTTCCCCTTTGGGACAGCAGGCTGCTGGGGGCCCTTGGGGGTGGTGGGCCCAATCTTGGGCAGCAGTGTATGGGGGGGGAGGGAGCAGAAGGGACAGCTGGTCCAATCCAGGCTGGTAGGGGGACAGTGGGTCTGATCTGGACTGGTGGTGGGCCAATGCAGACCAGCAGGGGATGCGGCTGACCTGATCCCAGACAGTGGCAGGCTTGATCCAGGCTGGCAGGGGATGGTGGGCCCAATCTGAACTGGCAGAGTACCAGTGGGCCTTATGTGGGCTGCAAGGGGGGCAGCAGACCCAATACAGGCTGACCAGAGGGTAGTCCAGGCAGGCGATACTGGCAGGCCTTATGCAGGCTCTGTGGGCTGGTGGGCTCCTGATCTGGGTGGTCTACACTGCCCCAGATAGTAGGGGAGCTGGGTAGACACTGAACCAACTTGGTTACTAGGGACCTCCCTGCTCACCAGCCCTGTCAGGGCAGGGCAGGGCATGGTGGTCCATGTTACAGGGGGTATTAACCTTCTGGTGCTTAGGCACATGGCGCACACTCCATGGGGGGGAGTCTGAGGCTAGACAGTCTGTGTTACAGGGGGTATTAACCCTCAATGTGCTTGTCACACATGCTAACTTTAACACCAATTAACATTTGCTAACTTTGGGGAATAGTATCTGTAAGGTGCAATCACACTCTTATTCAAAAAGGTGGTGGGACCAATCCAGGCCAGCAGGGGGTGGAGCACTCTACAGCTTCTCTATACTTCCATTCTCTATAGCTTCCATATAAAAGTGTATTCGATTTAAGGCAAAATATTTTTTTATCAACATCACAAACGACCTGAAAATTGAAAGAAAAACGGACCTGTTCTTGCCTTATACAAAACAGTCTGCAATTGGAACTTCACATTCTTGTTGCTTTGTGAAGCAGGACAGACTTCAGATCACGCTCTCATAGCTAAAGACCTACCTAAATGGGGGTGGTAGATGGGTGATTTGGCAAGCTTATTGTGGCAAGACCCCACCCAACTGATTGGCCAAGGGCCCCCAGCAGCCCCATCCCTTACCACTGACTGAGAAGGCTGCCCTTCCTGTGGCCTCACCCCTTGCCACTGATTGGCACATAACCTGGCTCCAATTTGGTGGTGCAGTGTTGCCAACTCTCATGATTTTTGGCATTGTTCTTAAAGAATGCTTTGGAATGTGAAAAACTTAGCCCTTTCTATATAATGGGAGGTTTACTTTACATTTTATTATATTTTTATCATAATGTCTTTATCTTTATTTTTCTGGACAAAAAAAATTCGTCTCCAATGCGAGAAATGCACAATTCAGGAATCAGGCTGTGGATGCCCAATAGTGATCACAGACAATTGTAGAGAAAAAGGTTAATGTTATATACAAATTCCTTTCCAAGGCATCTATTTATGGGGGGGGGGGGGGCGGGTGCGTGTCTCAAAGAAATAACTAAGGTTTTCACATTCCCAAAGCGTACACTTTAAGAACAATGCCAAACAGCATGAGATGGCAATACTGGCTGTGCGGAGGGAGGGTAGAGGCCCAGCTGTGGAGGGCTTTGAGATTTTGGGGGTAGGGGAGGGTGTTTTTATTACCTCATTAACTGCCACTGTCGAATTTTCCACACCAAGAAGAACCCTGTGGGCTCAACGGGCTGAATTTGGGCCACGGGCCAGAGGTTGCGCACTCCTGGTCCGTACTGTGTCACGCAGAGTGCAAAAGGGCACAGCTTCCTCAGCGGAATAGGAAAGGCCCGGAGATCCGGGGGCCGCTCCCACCTCCCCTCAGTTTTTATGGGGACATCTGCCAGAGGGCAGTGACTTTTACGGGACCCGCCAGCTAAGTGCAGCAGCAGGAGCCCCCCTCTCCCTCCTGCAGCTAGACTCATTGCTTGTCTCACACTGCTCTTCGCACCTCCCCTCCCCCACCCATCCCGTTACGTCTATGAAATGGGGCAAAGTTCAACCGGCGCCTTCACTGTTTATAATTGCGCATGTTCCGTGCTCCCCTCTCTTGGGCTGAGCCCAACCAGCGGCTTCGGCGCTGTTAGTGAGCATGCGCGGAGAGCGGGCGCGTGCGCAATCACCCTGCCGCGTGGGTGGGTGGCACACGCTGAGCTGGGGGAATCTAAGGCTAAGCGGAGCGGAGGTGCAGCCGCAGAGAAAAGGCGCCGCGCGCCTGGTGTCTGGGATGTCGGGCCGGGCGCCCCGCAGGGACGAGGAGGAGGCCCGACTGCGCCGCAAGGAGGAGCTGAACGGAAAGGTCGGGTGGGGCGGGGCATGACATGACGCGACGCCACCCGCGCGAGACCGGCCGTGGTGGATGCTGCGGGGCGCGGAGAAGGCGGGAGCGGCCCCTCGGGTGCGCGAAGTGGGCACGAGCGCGGCGGGAGCGGCCCCACAGCCCTGCCCGAGCAGGGCCCTGCCGGTCGCCACCGCCCTGGAGGCGTGTCCGAGAAAGGAACGAATGTTCCTCCCCGCCCCGGCACAAGGAGGCAGAAAGAAAACAGAAGATCTTTACTTTTCTTTTCCTGGAAGGAAAAGCTCCCCGAAAGCAGCTTCCTGCCTGCCCCGAGTGCAACCTGCTCTGAGCTTGCGCTCTTGAGTTTTGTGAAATTCTTCCTGAGTAGTCCCTGGCACCAGACCGGGTGGGCAGGGTCTCGGCAGGGACTGCCGGGGGCCCCTGGGGCAGCATGCACTTGGCAGGGTGGTGGGACAGACACGTAGGAAGCACGCTAGCGGCCTTAGGCGACAGCAAACAGGGCAACCGTCCAGGACCCCACACTTTATAACAATAAAAATTAATTACATTGAATATTTGTATTATCAATAATGTATTAAGATACTTTGAAGTTTCATAGATAGGGCAAAATGAAATGGAAAATGCCTGACTTGCATATAGGTCATCAAAATTAAGCCTCTAAGGGGCCCCAAATGACTTTCCCAGGGCTTCAACAACCCAAAGTGCACTGCTGGGAAGTGGCATGTGGGAGCGGGATGAGCAGGTGGGGGCCAGGGCCAGGATGGTGGGGCTTGGGCATGGGGCACAGCCATGATCTGCTCCCTGCATCACAGGGCTGTGCAGGGCATGCATTGCAGCTCTACCTCAGCCCCGCTTTGTCACAGCCCTGTGATCCCAGCTCCTTCCCACCCTTCCCGCATCTAATCACCACTTCCCGCCCACCTGCAGTCCCATCCTATCCACCTAGCTGAGTGTGCCCTGTCTGGGGGTGGTCCTGGCTGGTCTTCATGGAGGCTCTGCCTGGCACCCCCGGCAGTGAGTGTGGGGCAGATGGGCCCAAGGCCAGGCCCTGCACCCCCACCTGCATCAGCTCACCAAAATCCTAAAGTTGCTCTCCAGCCAAAATAATTGCTCACCCCTGGTTTAAGACCTTAGTGGAAAATTAATGAATGGAAAGATCCAACCCCAGCTGACCTTAAAATGTATGGAATTATCATTTATTATTTTGGACAATGTGTGTGACGTGTCATGGATGAAGAATAAGTGTCATTGCATAGTTTACGAGGTGCTTATTTTTCCAAAATCCTTACATTTTTATTATATTTTTATTACTATGTCTTTATTTTTTCTGGACAAAAAAAGTAGTCTTCAATGCGAGAAATGTACAATTCAGGAATCAGGCTGTGTAGTGATTACAGACAATTGTAGAAAAAAGGTTCATGTTATATACAAATTCCTTTCAACTCATCTATTTATGACTAGTTCAGATCCTTTTTTATTTCTAGTTTCAGGTCAAATTAATTTTTGCACAATGTACTTCTGTTTCAGTCAGCGATGTGCCCCAAATATCATATAGGCTGTATATCAATGAGCTGTTTTTTATGTCTAAATTCTAGAAAATTACATGTGATTAATTTTTTTAGGGCTGACAAATGATAAAAACATTAATCACAATTAACATTTTATAAAGATTTAAAAAAATAGTTGCAATTAATCACAATTGTGATTACACAATTAAACAATAGTCAGCACCCCCCACCCAACAGCCCAGAGCCGGTGCACTCTATGGCTCCTTCCCTGCCACCATCAACAGTGCACAGCTCTAGCCCTTACCCTGGCTCACCCTGCACCCACTCCAGACTTGTGCCGGCCGGAGGAGACCAGTCAGAACCCGTGCACCCTGGCCCACCTTGTGCCTGCTTCAGACTTGCCTGCCCATGCTGAGCAGCAGCAGCGGTGGCTAGGCTCAGTGCAGGGGAAAAGTTGCCTTGCTGCTGCTAGACCCTTCTTGCTGCAGCCACCGAGCCCACACCTGAGCTGCCCTGTGGCTCCTCTGCACTGGCCCCACTGCCCTGCTGTGTGGCCCAGAGGCAGCAGTGACAGTGGTGGAGAGGAGCCACAGGACAGCCTCAGCACAAGCTCCAGGTGACTGCAGCAAGAAGGGCCCAGCAGTGGTGAGGGGGAGGGGCAACTGTTCTCCTGCACAGAGCAGCAGCTTGTGCCTGGCTGCCGCAACTGCTCACTGTGGGCAGGTGAGTCCAAAGCAGGCATGGGGTGGGCTGGGGTCAGGGTTGTGTATGCATGTTCCAGCTGGTCTGCTCTGGTACATTCTGCTGGGCCAAGTCTAGAGAGGGTGCAGGGTGGGCCATATTTTGCCCACCCTTGGTCAAAACAAATGTGTGCAATTAATGCTTGTTACAAAAATGAACACGTTAATTTGTTTTGCGTTAATTGCATACATTAAGTGCATTTAACTGTCAACCCTATTTTTTTTAATTGTTTGTCAGCCCCACTGAATTCACTTTTCTCATTCTTCTTTCCATCACTTTTCTAATGTCTAACCCAAAGTAAGCCACTAAAATAGTTCATCTATCTGAAACCGAGGGCAGTGGCTAACAGCAAAATATATGGTACTGATTTTTCATAAGTAAACTCTGGATAGATTTTTTGTTTCTTTCTTTCTTTTTCAGATTAAGGAACAGAAAATTGTAGTTGATGAGCTTTCTAACTTGAAGAAGAACAGAGTGAGTACTAGCAAAGTGAATAGCAAACCTTGAGAAAGCAGACACTGAAAAATAGCAGATACGTGGTATGTCTTTTTTTTAAGACAGTGTTTAGATATTGACTCCAGTGAACTTCCCAAAGTGATTTGTTTTTCATGAGTTGATCTCATCTATTTCAGCAGCGTAAGACATGCCAGAACAAAGAAACGTGCTCCCTTCACTTAAGTTACACAGGTATCGATCTAGATGCTTAAATTCCCATTGATTTTGTGGGAAACAGAACCCTTTAACATCTTTGGATTTGAGCCTTTGTGCCTACTCTCCTCTTTTCCTTCCCCTCAGATTTGCTGGACTTCTCTAATATCCTTCTTTCCTATTTAACAGATACGCCTGCATCTTTAAACCAAAGACTGTGTTTTCACTTTTCCCTGCTCCTGCAGTGATGATGCACTGTGGCACTAAAAGCCTGGATATTTCTAGTGTACCTTTTCTCCTAAAGGGTTTCAAAGTTTTATGCACAGGGCTCACTTTATCTTCTACTGAAGAGCGGCTGTCTCCCTGAAATGAAATGTGTCAGCTGTTTATTGCCATGCAGCAATCCTATATAACAGTTTAGGACAC
>NW_017729031.1:71855471-71871991 GCF_001723915.1 Gavialis gangeticus
TGGTTTTGTGTACTAAGTGAACACTTTGGATGCAGCTTGTCAAAAGACAGCCCTAATGGTATATACCACTGATGTTTAAAGTTACAGCCTGTGGGGCACTTCTGGCCTGAGAGCCCTATTATCTGGCCCTCAGTGCTGCCCGAAGGACTTGATGTGACCCGCAAGCAGTGTGGCACGCATCGCATGCCCCTGCACACAACAGCTACAGTGCAACCATGTATCTTCTCTCCTGGATCCAGCATATGTCCTGAAACAGCCAGGTATGGGTGCTGCTGTCCTGGAGTGGGCAGCACATGCCCAGAGCTTCTGGTATATGCAGTGCAGTCCTAGAGTGGCAGGCACAGGTGCTGTGATGCATGTTGTGCCCTCTCCAGCTGCTCCAGAACATGTGTTGGATCCAGCATGTAGTAGGCCTGAACTGAAATAGGCTTAGCATGCAGTGTGGATCCAGAGTGGTTGGAGCAGGCACAGTGTGCAGCAGAGGCCTGGAGCAGGTGCTGCATGCAGCATAGTCCTGGACCAGCTGCCCTGGGACATGCAAGCAATGCGGCGCCTACTCCAGGACATGTGCTGGATCCAGAATGGCTTATCTGGACCATAGACCAGTCTTGTTCCACGCATCCAGCCCACAGGGCCAGATGAGTTTGACACCTGTGGTGCCCAAGCATTCTGGCTCTGGAGGTAGGATGAGTAGTGCAGGTAGGGGCAGGTGAGTGGGATTGGTCCACAAGTCAGATCCAGCATGGGGTTGGTACACAGACATGAGCCAGCACCTGGCCTCAACCCCATGCACTGCAGGCTGGATAACAGTTTCTTAAGCCAGACCTGGCCTGGCCTGCAGGCTGTGGGTTGAACACACCTGGTACATACCATTTAAGTTGGTACCAAATTCTGAATTTTTTTAGATAATCTGAATTTCTGCAGAAGTTTTGATTAAGAGCTTCAGCATTTTATCATGCTCTACTACATGTTACATGATATGTGATAGCATGATATTTAATTTAATTGACTTCTTGTGCATCACATGCACCTGTTCTTAGTTGAGTGACTTTAAATATAATCACTAAAGGGATACTTGCCATTTAAAATGGAGAAATTATGGATGTAAGTAATTTTCTTTTGAAGTCAGTATTTTAAGTAGTTAGTTGTATCTGATTTTTTGTTTACAATGATTTGAGTTGGTTGTAAGTATTCATAAACACTTTTACTTTCAGTTTATGTATATACATTTTTTTAAATGGCATGTAATTCTTGGATGGGGAAGAAGAATTTAAAATCTTGCTGTCATAATGATTTCAATCATAAAATCATTCTCTTAATAATTCATCAAGCTTCTGCCATTGGTAGCATTAGAACTTGCAGTACTGAGTCTTGCAATAAGGGTGTTTCTCATGGGGTGAAGCTAGTTCTCCTATGTTGTGGCTGGCTGAGAAGCCTCTCACTTGTTAACATACATTTTTTTTTTCTTATTTTGCAGAAAGTGTATAGGCAGCAACCCAATAGCAACATATTCTTTCTTGCAGACAGAACAGAAACACTATCTCAATGCAAAAGTAAGTTCTTAACAAATTAGCTAGCACAGGGGGTTTCAACCTTTTTTAAGAAGTTTATCCCTTCTGATAGCGGCAGCTGGACATGGAGGGGAGGGTGGGACCGGCAGCAGTTTGTATTCAGCCACCGTCACTGCCCTGCTTTTCCATGGCTGGTCACATGTGCAGTTCCAGGGGCTGCTGATGGGCCTCTCATACGGCCAGTTGTGTGCTGCCCATCAGCAGCTCACAGAGCCGCACATGAGACCAGCCATGGGAAAGTAGTGTGTGGTGGCAGCTGCTTGCAAGCCTCCCCCACCCCCGCAAGGAGGCAGCAGTGCAGGGTGGTAGGTGGCAGCACTCCATCCCTGCCCACCTCTGTGTGCCCCCTAGGACCTTTCCAAGTACCCCTAGGGGTACGCGTACTTCCAGTTGACAACCCCTGAACTACTGTATCAAGCTGGTATTTTTGGTTGAGTATGTTAGAATATAGGGATGTAAATGGTTAAATGACAATTATATTTATACTGCTTACCATTTAGTGACCTCCAGCAGGAACAACCCCAGTCCCTCTTGTCTTCGCCTTGTTCCCAGTGCTGTGTGGGCCCTAGGCCACTGGCAGGAAGCTGTAGACAGGAGGTGGCAGGTGCAGCTGAGCCACTAGGGGATGCTGCCCAGCTGCAGAGCCATACCTTCCCTTCGCCCCCATGGGCAGAGGATGGAGCTGGGGCTGTGGACCTCTCTTATGCCTGGTTCCCACCACCATGGGGAGGGAGAGAGGGATGTGCTGGGTCCCCATGGAGTCAAGCAGGGCTTTTCCATTGCAGCAGCAAGACTTCTGGCCCCATGGTGAGTCTGCCTGGTCCCCCTGGAGTGGTGGGGCCTTGGAAGGCTCCTCCGTGCTGCCAAGCCAGGCCCTCCCCAGCTCACTCTGGGGGAAGAGGAGGTCTGGCCCCAGTGTGGCAGCCTCCACCAGGTGCATTACATCCTTCCCCCTCCCACCCATAGCATTGGGGCCACACAGGGTCTGGTCCAGCACTGAGTAAGGGTTGAGTGCACAGCTGGCTAAACCTCAGGAGGCACCACGGCAGCTGGAGCAAGCAGTGCTGCATCTAAGAGGTCGCCACTGACTCCTCATGGGGTGAGTGCAGCCCGAGGGTATTCCTGAGGAGTGGTGGTACAGCAGGGCAATGCAGAAGGGATCCCCGGGGAGTGTTAGGGCTGCAACAGTGCCCCCTAGTGGCTCAGCTGCAGCTGCTGCTTAAGCATAGGCACAAAATGAAGACATAAGGGGCTGGGGCTGGGGTCAGGGCCATTATTGCTGGATGTCACTAAACTGGACATGAGCTATTGGTTAACTGTTTAACCGATGTAAGTGGAAGAGGTTAAGCAGGTAATTTTTTTAATGATATTTACATTCCTATTAGAATCTGTCCAGTTCTGTGAAGGGAATTCCTGTGATGTTGGGAATTCATCAAGTTCTGATATTAGCAGTGGGTTTTTTAACATAAATTAAAATGTAAGTATCACTTAATGGGAAAATGTTGCAGAAGACTGTTTATGCCATCATACCAGTGTCTGGCACATTATTAATTTGTTGCTATTGAGACACATTTCAGCATACAGTGTTAAAAGTTGTGTATCTTTATGTTTGCATGGATTAGACTAATAGCTGTAGTTCCTGATTTATCAGGTATTCTTTCAAGCCATTATTCCACAATGTTTATCTAATTTTATTGAAGGGATTTTCATTGTTCACTTATTTCCTTTTTTTCCATTTATGCAGACAAACTAGATGAGCTGAAGAAAGCACATCAGGAGATAGAAAATTCAGAGAAGTCTAAAATCAAGAAATAACTGCTTTAAATTCTGTTTGGCAATGTGTGGCATTTGTTGTGTCATCAGCTTCTCTATTCAACATACAGTTGGTGACTTCTTTAAAGATCTGTTATGCAGCCTTAGAAGAAGAGGGCCAAACTGCAGCCAACAGCTGATAAAGACTGAGTCTGATCTCTCTTATCAGTGTATATTTTCTGGCCACGTGCTTCACCTGAGGGGACTGACAACTCCCCAACCTCTGGAAGACACCAATAACAATGTGTTTCTTTGGAATGGAGAAGTCTTCAATGGAATTCATGTGGGAACCACAGAGAATGACACTAAAATTATGTTTCATCACCTCACATCATGCAATAATGAATCTGATGTTTTGTCACTCTTTTCATCTGTTCAGGGCCCGTGGTCTTTTATTTATTACCAGGCATCCACACACTCCTTGTGGTTTGGTAGGGATTATTTTGGTCGCCGTAGCTTGCTGTGGCAATTTAATAATGGGCTTGAAAAGGCTATTTGTCTCAGTTCTGTAAGTGCTCTTTCTGGATCTGACAATCAATGGCAAGAAGTCCCAGCATCTGGAATATTCAAAATTGATCTCAAGGCCTGTGCTGCAACTAAATCTTTAACTTTAATATTGTATCCTTGGAAATACAGATTCCAAGAGAATGCAACAGAAGAAACGCTCAAGGATGGCCTGGATCAGATTTCAAAAGATTTCCCAACCTACATCTCTCTTGCAATGAGTGAACCAAAATTCTGCTTAGTAGCACCAGTTACTCCTTTAAATAGAACAGTTCCTGAAATTAAAACTGAATGTCATTGCACTAATTTTTACGGCGATTCAGTTTCTGTAGAAAACCTTCAGAGATTTCTTGCAGAAGATCACAAGAAAAAATTGGTCCATCAGCTCATAGATGTTTTAAGTGAAGCAGTAAAGAGACGTGTTTTATGTCTGTTTAGAGAAACTGATCAGCTAAAGAGAGAAAATCATAGTGTATCTGCTAGGAAAGCACATGTTGCAGTACTCTTTTCTGGTGGTATTGATTCCATGCTTATTGCAGTTCTAACTGATCGACATATTCCTTTGGAGGAACCGATTGATCTGCTCAACGTAGCCTTCGTGAGTAAAGAATGTACAAAATCCAAGGGTGCCAGCAAAAAACATGAAAACCAGAAAAATCAACTTGAATTGCTTGCTTGTCAGGAAAACTTTAAAGAACTTGATATCAAAACCAGCGATAGCTTGTCTTGCTTCAGTGTTCCTGATAGAATCACTGGCAGGGCTGGACTGAAAGAACTGGAGATGATTAATCCTTTGAGAACTTGGAATTTTGTGGAGATTAATGTTACACTTGAGGAATTGAAAAGAATGAGACAACAGCACATAAGCCATTTAGTTTATCCATTGGATACTGTTTTGGATGACAGCATTGGCTGTGCAGTTTGGTTTGCTTCCAGAGGAGAAGGTTTTATTACTAACCAGGGAGATCTGAAGCCATATAAAAGTTCTGCAAAGGTATAGGGTTCTTTGGTTTATGGTTTTATTCATAAAGATGCATTTCAGTATCAAAAGCTAGAAAGAAACATAAGATACCTACATTCTCTGGAACTGAATAGCAAACTACAGTATATTTGCAGTAGATCAATGCATACCTGACATAAAAATAGTGTCCCACAAGTGACCACTTAACAGATTTCTGAACTAGACAGGCCACCATCAGAAGCAAGTTATTTCAAGATATACAATACTGATGTACTGCAGTGTAATAGTTGTACATAATGGTAGAATATTCAGAACAATTTGATACATTTGTGTACTTTTCACAACTCATCAGACACCTATTTAAACTTAAAGGCTCCCAATGATTCAATGGAAGCAATATGTTGTTTTATAAGTAGATGGTACACGCAGGCACATCCTATCATTTTAGTCTTACACGTTAAAAGATTAGTATTAGGTTCATTTTCATATTATGGATAAATATTTGCAATCTATGACCATTTTCCCCTTTAATTAAGACTTCTAGGTAAATATTAAGAGACGTCTTTTTATGCTGTTTTGTAGGTTGTGCTTACAGGAATTGGAGCAGATGAGCAGCTTGCAGGCTATTCCCGACATCGTGTTTGTTTTAAAAAATATGGTTTAGAGGGTCTGGTTAAAGAACTAGGAATGGAACTGAGCCGTATTTCCTCTAGAAACCTTGGCCGAGATGACAGGATTATTGGAGATCATGGAAAAGAAGCAAGGTAGCTCTGTTCTATCATGAATCAAAATGTTCCAACTCTGAAGTCCATTTTTCACTGCACAATAGTGTATAAATCCAAATAGTTTTCATATTAAAAAATAGATTTAGCACTGTGTGTACACACATTTATATACAAACAAAAGTACATTACTCCTCAAATTTTCCTCTTGGGTTTGTATAATGATGTGTCTGTGGATGTATTTAGCTGGAGTTAAGCTCAGGCATACACTTTTTACAGCTCTTACTGAACTGCAGCAAAGTTCAAGCTGAAAGCACAGCAGGAGAACTTAAATTAACTGTCATTTTAAAGGCATCATTTATTGTAAATAATTTGATTTTGTATCAGAAGCATTGACTTTTGAAAGTAAAATGTATCCCTGTCGTTAGGAAGGCTGCAGGATTTCAGTGCATAAGCTCCTTATTTTTGTATATGCAATTGCTACTATTCTGCTGGGTGCTTTCTGTGGGGTTTCTGGCCATTAGATTTGTATATCTTGGATTGAGTAATCTCTCTTCTTCCATTCACCCATCCCAAAATTAAAAATTCACCTCTGTGTCTGTTCCACCTCATAAGTCCAGCATTTGAGTTGAGATGTGTAGGTGTTTTCCCAGTGCAGACATCTAATGCAGAATATCTTTCTATATATAAATTGTAAACCTGCTTGTAGGACACCAATCATATGAATTTGTGATTTAGTACAAAATGGGTGCGTCTACACATGGCAGTACAGTGCCTTTGTTACTGCATCGTTATTTAGTACTTCCTTTTGGAAGTACTAAATGACAGCACAGTAACAGCCTGTACTGTGCTGTACTGGCCATGCACCATTATTTTTAACTGCTATGTCGCTGTAGCAACATGCTATAACAAGGGAACACATTGCTCCAGAGATGTACCAGTGGCATCGTGGTTTTTGCCAACAGATGATGTGGCGCTGTAGCATCTTGTGTAGACGTGCCCTCTGTATCAAGGATGACCAACCTGTGGCTCCAGAGCCACATGTGTCTCTTCAGAAGTTAATATGCATCTCCCTGAATCTTCGCACAAGCACACGATGACCAGTTTCTATTTGGAAGCTGGTCACCGTGTGCTTGTGCAAAGATTCAAGGAGATGCATATTAGCTTCTAAAGAGCCGCATGTGGCTCCGGAGCTACAGGTTGGTCACCCCTGCTCTATATAGCATTTTGTGCGGAGAGGGAAGTAACCTGTTGATTTTATAAATTTATGTAAAACGTGAAATATTCAGGTAATAGCCAATGGCAGTTGACTTTTCTGATCCAAGGAGTTTTTCCTCCGGCAAATATATTTTTTCCTGTCAGGAGTGATACCACAGAATTTCCAGTGTAAAGATTTTATTACTTGAACTGTGGAAATTGCTATTCTGTTTTATAGTAGCTTAACATTTTAAGAGCCTCTGATCTTGAAAATGTTATGTTCTACACAATGCTTTCTGTTTTCTCTTTCCTTTATTTTTGATGGAAAGCAGCATGTAAAAATAAACCAACCCTGGCATTTTGTCATTTTTTTCTACTTAAAATTCTTTTTCCTGAGAGAGACTTTTAAAATTTCCAGTTGCTTAAGTGAGGTTGCATGTGAGCATATGGTCATTTTCTCCCATTCCCCAAAATGGCACAGCATTTTTTCCCCCCAGCAATTTAGCACTATCTCTGAATAGGTATTTCTTTGGAAAATAGTTGTTTTCAAGGACCAATATAAATCTGAACTGAGTTTCTGTCCCCTCCATTACACGTGGATTTCTCTCTATTAAAACCTGTTGACCTAATAGTTTTTCATTATATTCTCTTTCTAGGTTTCCCTTCCTTGATGAAGATGTTGTCTCCTTCCTCAACTCTCTGCCCATTTCAGAAAAAGCAAATCTGGCTCTGCCACGAGGAATCGGTGAGAAATTCCTTCTACGTCTGGCAGCTAAGGAGCTTGGTCTCACAGCTTCAACTGTTTTGCCCAAGAGAGCCATGCAGTTTGGATCCCGGATTGCCAAAATGGAAAATAGCCATGAAAAGGCATCTGATAAGTGCAGCAGACTCCAGTCAGTGGCAGGAGACTCATTGTAGGAGACCATCCCGAGCCTTGTTTGCAGTGCTGGACAAGACTCCCACATTGTTGTTCTCCTCTGTGGATGTTCAATAAAGCAGGTGTTTGTTTAAAAGCTCTGTTGTGTCTGCCCCCTTAATGTAGCTGAAAACTTCCTCTTGCCTTGGTGCCAGTGAGCCAGGAGTCTCCCCATCCCTGGGGAAGTGAGGCTGGCAGGGCTTCATGGAGCCCTTATGCTGCTCCCCTGTTATGCCTGTGCCCTCGTAGCTGCAGGGAAGCCTCCATCTCACTGCCTGCTATAGCCTGAAAGAATAGGCAGGTGAGTAAGGCCGAGGGCTTCCCCCAGTGTTGCCCCCACAGGCTGAGCAGGGCCGCACCACAGGCCTGGGCTCTGCACGTCCCGCGGGTCCGCAGGGTGGCAGCGCGCGTCCGTCCCGATAGGACGGGGCCGGACGCGTCCCGCCTCCCGGCATCGCGGTCTCCAAGCGCCGGGCCGACGCCAGGGGTCCTCGCCCGCCCGTCCCGGCCGGCGCATGCGCAGACCTCCCGACCGGCAGTCCCGCCACCGTGTGGGCGTTGCCATGGCGCTGCCCCGCGTCTCTCTGGCAACAGCTCGCTGCAGCTCAGCCAGCCACTGCGGCTCGTTGTCCGGGCCCCGACAGGTCGGCCCTCGCGGCTGGGGCGGGGGCGGACGAGTCTCCACCCCGGCGACTCCGCCTGTTTCCAGCCTTTTCCCTGGGCTCCCCGCGTGGCTCGCTTGTAAAACGGGTCTGCGACAGCGCCGCTCTCATCGTTTCTTCCAGAGAGGCGGAGGTGTTGGAGCCCCGGGTGCCAGTCTCCAAAAAAGAGCAAAACAGTTAGAAAGAAAAGCAGGCGGGGCGGGCCCATAGGGCGGCCCGCACCAGGCTTATGCCTGCTTGGGGGGTGTCTCGGCCTGGGGTGGGAGGGGAGGGAGTATTTTGAAATACGGCAAATCTTGAAATAGTTTGGGATAGTTCAGATGTGTATAAGAATCTCGTCCTTGACAGAAACACATAATTCATTTACTCAAACATCTCGTTAAATAACCATTGTGCTCATTTGTCTTGTGTTTCCTTAGGAGTCTGGTGTGGAAAGCACCTGTTGCAGGATGCTGAGGCCTACCAGGAAAACACTGCCTAGAATTGAGCCAGCAGATGAGGCAACATACTTAGCAAACCTAGCAGTTCAGAGAAATGCCAGTGCCTTCTTTGACAAATTTGACCGCAGTGAGTTGCAGGAATTGCTGACTACTGCTTCTTCTAGCTGGCTGGCTTCGAAAGATGACCTGCGCCATCCGCTAGAGCTGCCCAGTGGACTGATAAGTCAGCTGAAAAACATACGTTTCCCCACTATAGTTGTGCTAGCTCCAGTGGACCCAGATGTGCCTTTGGACTGCAAAGAAATCCACCAGATTGTGAGAGAATTGGCAGTTGGCATTTACTGTTTAAACCAAATACCTTCCATCAGCTTAGATGCCAATTATGATCAAAGTACTTCTTGTCAGCTTCCTCCAGCTTACTTTGACACCAGAATTGGTCAAATTTTGATCAGTGTTGACTATATGCTAAAAGCATTATGGCATGGGGTATATATGCCCAAAGACAAGCGTGTTCGGTTCTCTGAGCTCTGGCGTTCCAGCATGGACATTGATATAGATGGGAAGCCCCAAACGGAAAAAAACATTGTTTCAGAGTTTTGTTCAGCAGGTGAGTAAAATCCAATATTTTCCGATTGTTTTCATTCATTATTTAGGAATTTATGAAAATGAATCGAGGAAAATGAAAAATCTTGCAAGGGGTATTCTTTGGAGCTAGTGCTGTCATTTGAAAAAGGTAGATTGCAGGACATCTGGAAAACAAAAATAAATAGATTTTAATAACCATATTTTGAAAGGAGTGTGACTCTCGTTAAGACACCCAAATGAACCTTGGGTTCATGAAAGCTTATTTATCTTGCCTTTAGATGTTTAAAAGCATTCAACACTCACCAGGTCTATTTGAGAATAATAAAAATACCCAGGTTCTGAGATTCTGTGAAAATCTGGCCCTAATTCAGCAGAAACATCTTTCTAACATGATTTATGTGAGAGGTTTTTTAGATCACTCACTCTTGGTAGTTGCCATTTTAAATAACCTGTTCTTTTAAAATGTAATAAGGCTTAGCTAAAACTAAAACAGTTCTTCACCCAAGGACATTTGTACCCAGAAGCTTGCAAAGAAGAATTTTTCCAACTTTTTGAGTTGGTCTAATAAAAGATATCTGATTTTCCCAAAGAACCTTGTCTGCCTATGTCCTTAGACCAACACAGCTACAACCTATGCTCCTGAAATAAGCCCTTATATTCTAAAAGCTGTAAGAATAGCTGATGGTTGCAAAAGGTAATAAAATATAGTGCAAGGTCACTCACTGGCTAATCTCAATCCAAATTTGGTAATGAGACCCTTGCCCTACCTTCAGTCCAACTAGTAATGAGACAATTACCATTACTCTTTGGTGTTATGTAAGAATTAGTGTCATCACTTCAATACCTAGGGCAAGCGTGAATATTACTGCCAGTATTTGGAGTGGCTTTGTAATCACCAGGTCCTGTTAAAATCAGTGATTTTCCAGAGACCTTAATCAGGCCGTAATGGGCAGTCTAAGAGGTGAGTAACTGCTCTTTCACACTTTGTGGTGTTTCTACCAGAGTACGAACAAGGCCCGCTGGTGAGGGAATGTGGGGATGATTAGATTGCTGCATCAGAGTTCTAACTATTCTACAGCTAAGTAGAGACTTTGTGCTTTAGGATGGATTATTTGGCATTTTCAATAGCATTAAATTCACTTGAGAAAGGTAACCTGACACACTGGTCTATGGTTGTATTCCTGTGTTTTGCAGAATACGTGAATGAACCAATTCTAATATTATAAAAGCCTGTCTGTCTGTAACGCTTTATTTGCGCTCTGATTGGCTGATGGAAACAGCCAATCAGAGTGCTCCAAGTGTGGGGGCGTGCTGCCATGATTCCGAGGCGGTGCCAAGGACCAGACAAGCGCTGCTGGCCTCAGCTCCCCCATGCTGCTCCCTGCAAGAGGCAGAACAGAAGCAGCATGGGGCCTTAGGTGGAGGCACTCCATCCCAGCCCCGCCACCCCCATCATTCTTGCCAGGCAATTGGCTAGTAACAATAATAAAAGCATGTCTAAAAGAACAGTGAGGGAAAAGAGCAGCTCTTATAGGGTAATTCCTTAATCTGTCCCAAGTGTCGTTAAACATTGAACTGGCTTATTCAGTTTTGTATATCGAAAGGTATAATATAAAGGTAAGTAGATACTATTCTACAATTCTGTAAATAAAAACATACTTGTCAGAACTAAACCGTTGTACAAAATTATTTTTGTGTCCGGCAGCACTTTTTAAAGTATGTTTCAACAGCATCTGTTAGACTGATAGATATTTATGCAGATCTTCTTTGTGCATGATGTAGGTCTAGTTGATCTTTCCAATGACCCAGATTTTGAGAGAATCTATGATGAAAACATGAATGAAGATCCAACTTATAATCCTAACAGCGCACAAGAAAAACGTCTCTTTATGCAGTATGCAGATAATATACTACTGAAGTTAACGTTTGGTACTACCCAGATTCAGCAGCATGAAAATGTGTTTAAATTTGATGCAATATACAGGCTTACTAATTTGATAAGAATGACGGAGGATCACCTCGATACTGTAACGTACCAAAGGTTGCAGCAGAGGTTGGCTCTTCAGCAAAAGCTTGTGAAGAAGCACTTAGAGAATAAAACAGAAATCCGTAAGAATATACAATACCTAAAGATAATGAGCTTTCTGATTCCACTTTTAATTGGTTTTAAAAGAAAGATGAAAATTCCAAATTTAAATAAACTTCTGCAGCCATATTCAGGTAAGAGGATTATAAAAGAGCTTTTTAAGGCTTTATACATTTTATATCACTCAAATATATTTCAGTTGCTCATAAAACCATTTTATGATCTGTTACATATTCTGAAACTTTAATAAAATGTGAATTTATTTCAAAATGGACTTCAGTGTGTGTGAAAAACTAGTTATTTGTCCATAAGATTAATAGTTGTATAACAGCTAACTGGCAGATAACATAAATATATGTTGTTTTACAGTGAGCCAGGTTTGTCCTTGATTTAAAATTCTTGAAATGTTCAAGTTGTACCAGAGATGATTTTGGTCTAGGTAATGTATTCCAAAATAGCATAATAAATTGATTCCTTACTGAAACATAGCAATGTCTAGCTATTTTTATCTTAAGATTTTGAGATACTATTAAAATACATTTTTAATACACTAACTTACTGTTATCGTGTTTGCTCCTTAAAAGAAGGCGTGTCTCTTTTTGTAGATGATAAAGTTAAGACTGAACGAGAATTGCCTCCATTTTTGCTTGGACCAGATTTTAAATGCCAACATTTCCAGTGTGCACAGAATGAGTATTTTCATGTCCACGGAGGAATTGAATTTGATGTTGGAACACCTTCAGTTGAGGATGTCTCGGAAGAGATCAAGGTTTTAGTTCAATGTTCTCAATGTAATTTAGGAATATATGTTTGCAGTATAAGGGAATATTCTACTTGGTTAAAAATAGCTATATTGCTAAAAAAATTAAAAATCATGTGGTTTATCTGTGTTTCATGGTAGAGAAAATACAGTAGAGGTAGGCTACTGTAATACAGCCATGTTTCCTTATAGTAAAGTTTCACTGTTACCTGTTTACTCCATTGCCATGTAACAAGTGTATTGTAACAGATTATATGGAATGCACCAGCTTTCAAATGAGGGAAGAATGATACATTATTTCCCCACTTCCTAAAAAGCTTACATGTACTCAAATGTATTTCTTTTCCATTTTTTCTTCCTATGACTCTATTTCTTAAGTTTGCGAATGCTTTTATGTGTATCTTCACAGTATGTAGACAGAGAATTCAGGTCAATGTTTTATGTTCTGCATCCTGTAGAAAGGAGAGGTTTTAATTTACTGTCCCAGAAATCTTAGTTTCATTTAAGTCAGTAGCAAAATGCCAATCGATATAATTAGGATCAAGATATCACCTTTAGGCTCTACGGTACAGGACTTTCACCTCATGTACTAAAAAAGCTGCTAATGCAATATAGTTTTACCTGATTTTTTCCTTAACTGGTTTATACAGATCATAGGGTACCCTTTGTCATCTTTAATATCACAGACATGGTTAATGGTAGAGTTCAGAACCTTCTCTGGAAAAAAAGTGAACTGTGGTAATGCCTACTACCTTTTCAGCTGTGGCTGCTGGCATGAGACTTCCAATTGGAGGCAAATTACCATAAGGATGTAGGGGACAAGGCTCACTTTAAAATGACAGAGCATCAAAACCTGTTCATTTGGGAAGGGTCAAACTACCCATCCAGGCTAAAGATAGGCATTGCTTTAGTACCTAATATCAAGACTGTCCCCTGAGGGAAACTTCATATTAGGCATAAACTTAATTTTAGCAACCCTGAAAACAATCCATATGCAGATACCAAGTGATAGTCAAGATAAACTTAGCTTGGATTTCAGTCTGAATGTTTTGCCTAATTTCAGATAAGATTTAAATTGTTCTGCTTTTGGTGACCTGTGACTTCGGTGAGGTTGTAGTTCTAACAATTACTTTATAGATCTGAACCTCTCCTTGCAGTTAATGTAGAAATTATTTCTATTTAGGCTGTCTATGATGACATACAGAATTGTTCATCAAACAATATAGCCCAGTTACTAGACCCAGATACGCCATACAGAGAACATTACCCCATACCAGTCATGGAGTTTGATGGTAAGAGGTAAGGAATATGCATAATTATATATGTTCAGATGTGTAAATCTTGCCAAAAGTGGTAGTTCAGTCCACTGCTATTTTCAGAACAACTATTGATTATTTGAACTATAAAACAAGAAATCATAGTAAAGAGCATGTTAGGATGGTACAGAGAGGGTTATTATAGTTCAGTTGAGAGAATATGATTTGATCAATTTAATTTAAGTAAACTAATATATGGTTGAAACATTCCTTACAGTATATTAGAATGAGAAAAGAGGATTTTTCCTGTTTTTCAATTACTGTAATATTAGTGTGTCCCACACAATTTCTGTTAGGTATTCTCAGCTGTACCAGTTATAGAAAATTATTTAAGTGTTTGTTATTCAAACATTAATAATTAGAGGACTTTAAAATGTGCTTTTGTTTATATAGTTCATCTGTCTTCCTTTCGTGTTGAGACACTGCGAAAAATGTTAATTTTTTTTTTAATAACAGTGCTAGCTGTTGTGGTGATGCCGCTTGACACAAAACATTAGTTTTAGTGGTTCTCTGACAGTTTACATAAGCTAAGGACTGGTATATGTGTTTTTATTGTGTATATCACAGGTTCATATTATAAAATTACCTCAAGGAAATGTGGGGCTGGTATAGACATTCATGCCTCTGCTCTGAGTCATGGGCCTAGGCCATTCCTGATAAGAGTCTGTCTAGTATTTTTTTTTATAACAAGCTTTGTTTAACACATTGGTACTTTTACTACACTCCTCCTCAGTCTTCTTTTTTCCAAAGAAAACAAAGCCCCTTTCTTTCAGTCTTTCCTTATAAGTCATGTTTTCCAAGGCTTTTATCCTTGTAGCCTTCCTTTGGACATTTTTCAGTCTGTCTGTATCTAAAAGTATGACATCCAGACCTTGTGATACTTCTATTCATATGTCTTGGACTTATATTTGCCTCTCTCACAACAGCATCATCCTGTTGACTAACTCAGTTTGGGTACACATTAACCCCAGATCCTTTTCTGTAGTACTGCTTCCTGGCTGGTAACTCCTCAGTTTTTGCATTTGATTTCTCCTCTGTAAGTGTTACACTTTACACATATATTTATTGAATTTCATCCTGGTTTTTTGAATCATGTCTACAGTTTGGCTAGACCATTTGAATTCTAACCCACCATCCAAAGTATTAGTAAATTCTTCTAGCTTGTACAATTCACATATTTTATAAATATGCTGTCAGTTTCATCATCTAAGTCATTAATGAAAATATCAAATACAATTGATCTAGGAGAGACCTTTCTGTTCAGGATCATTTTGGATAGGGATTAATAACCCATTTAAGTAATTAGAATGACATATGTATGTAGGAAAGTAAATTGATTAGAAAATATTATATGACTTTTAATATATAAAAATAACGTATGTGATGGGTAGATTATATTAATTATGTATTCTTGCATGATCATGAACTAAAACCTCCTAAAGACAATGGCAATACTACTTTCCAGAAAAGGAAGAAAAGGAGTTTATGTACTCTGACAAAATGAAATGTACTTAGGAGTGTTAAATAGAGGGAAAGGCTGAGCTATGGAACTGCAGGTTAAACCAAGTTGTAAAAAAGGTCCAACAAATATAACCAAAGTATGAAATTTTATCCCCTGCACTAGGGAGGAAAAGCAACATGCCCTTAAGGGAGATATAGAAAGAGAAAGAAACATAAGGAGGAGCTTTATTAACAATAGTGTCATGGATAAGATGAGCATGTTTCCTTTGATAAAGAATGGCCACCTGTAGGTTGGGAAGGCAAATACCCTGGAAAAACATTAGAAAATATAAAGGAATTAAAAAACCCCCCCAAAAAACCTAAGTAATGCAGGTTCAGTGCTTGTGCTGGTGATCAGTGCTTGGAGCAATATAAGTACGAATCCAGAACTCCTTGGCCTATCCTTGCTGTGAGTCTGATCAGTCTTCTGAGTGCCCAATTAATCATTATGGCTAATGTCATTTTTATTTTACAGTGCTTTTATACATTACATAACTATATAGCAAGCACCTGTGTAGTAAATGCTGTAGTGATGTGGCATAGTACTGTTTAGTACCATAAGACACGGTTGGAGTAATCCTTAAAATTAAGCTATCTGGCTTTAGCTCTTAATAGAAGAATTTTCAACAGCCTTGGTCTGTTTGACTCCCAACATTCTCTCAGGGTGACAGTGAACCACAGGTAAGTATTCTTTGAATGTGGTTTTTCAGCCAGTCACATACTCATGTTATAGTAGTTTCATCTAGAGTTCTAGACCATTTCCCTAACTTGCTTATGAGCATGTTATGGGAGACAATTTCAGAAACGTTACTACAGTCAAGATATTCTACAGCTGTGGCTTTCTGTTTCACCACTAAGTCAGCTACCTTGTCACAAAATAAAGATAAAATATTACAGTGCAGAGTGTGCAGAACAGGTAAAACCTGTATCCTTTTTAACATTTTGTTTTGTTTTATTACAGCTACTATGTGATATCCATTGAATTAGAAGCTTTCTATCAGCAGATGTATAAAACCCCTTGGTGGGGAGCAATACATGAAATAATAAATACACTGAAGCCTAAAAGGTTGCCATTAACAGATATGCAGTCACTTGAGCAATTCAAGAAAAGATTTGGCTATAAGGAAGCTATTAAATGCAAGGTATAATACTTACTGTCAAAATTGTTCCCCCTTGGATCTGAAAGTGAAACTGTGTTCTTTAGGTTCACAGATCATTACCAGTGGTGATAATTCTGCAGACAAAATTCTACATTCAGTAATATCTATAGAACTCCACCAATGAAATGTAGTTATTTTAAGAGTTTTGTCCCTTAAAAAAATAAACGTGAAGCTGATTAGAGCAATGGTTGGCAACCTATGGCCCTTTCCTTTGGTGGTAGGAGGCTCTCTGTGACATTGTACTCACCTGGGGCTCAGGAACAGGGAAGCTCTCCCTGCACTAGCAGCCAACAGAGAGAGAGAGAGAGAGAGAGAGAGAGAGAGAGAG
>NW_017729031.1:71872137-71877870 GCF_001723915.1 Gavialis gangeticus
GTGTGTGTGTGTGTGTGTGTGTGTGTGTGTGTGTGTGTGTGTGTGTGTGTGTGTGTGTGTGTGTGTGGCGCAGGAGGAGGGGTTCAGTGTTACACAGTGTACCATGGTGGTGGCAGCCATACATGGCAGAAGGCCAGGGATAACGGAGCTTAGCCAACACTTCACCCCACAACTAATTTTGCGGAGGCCAGCAACAGCAGCAGCACCATGGTGCGGCCATCTTGCAGCACCCAGCGGCTCTCAGCACCACTGCCACACCTCCACCAGCAGCACGCACCAGCCCCACAGTGGCCCTTAGCCTGCCCCCTACCACCCCTGCAAATAATATCTTCTCCCACCAGTAGTGGTGGCAGCTATCTACCTCCAATCAGCCACATACCTAGACTCCTCGTGGCACTGGATGAACTTTTAGTATTGAGCTCCCCTTTGCTAGAGATAATGATAATAATAATTTTTCAATTACCATTTTCAAGCCCCCTTTCTTTCCGGGCCCCAGGTGGCTACCCAGTTCACCCATGCCTGTGTCCACCCCTGCCTCCAATCTAAATTGGTCATTCTGGCCCCAACTGGAAAATGTTATTGATCCCTGGAATAGAGGGTAAAGCCATTTAGTTAACACTGTTATCTTTTATGTAGTTATTTTCAGACTTAGATCACAAGCTGATGTAAATTTGATGAACATTCTTTTAAATCAGTGGAACTACAGATTTAGACCTCCTAAAAATGTGTCTCAGCATAGCTCAACAATTTTAAGAATTATTGGTTGCTTCTTTAGTGTGTCCTTTTCCAGTAAATGTTTTATGCCTCTTTGATATTAATACTGTCTTTTTTACATGGATTTAGAGTTTGCCATACGGTATGAAGTCTGCTGCTAAGAGAGGACTAGCTGCTATCTTCCATACATTTTGTCGTAAAACTTCTAGCTCCAGTCTCTGTGTTGTAGATGAATTGGGTTATGCTCTTCTTCATCATGCTTCTATGCACAACCGTATTGCAATTATCTGTCAGCTGATTAAATCCCATTTGAATATCAATCAGAGGCAGAGTATTCACTCACTCCTAGGTGAGATAATGAAATAAGTTGGGAAGTTAAGATTTTGGGGCCCCATATTCATTCTTTCATTCTGTGGGCAGAAGCAAAATTCTTTGTTTGGAGAGTTGTAGAAGGAGGGAATACCAGCCCCATAACTCCTTCCTAAACCTTATGTAAGCCTGTCTTCAGGGGTTCATGGGGATCTAGATCTGTAAAGTAGGATGGAAGGAGCTTGGCAAGCCAGTCAGCCTATGTCTGTCTCATGCTCTCTATTCAAAATCTGAAGGGTACAGCAATGCATATTACAGCTGTATTATATTTGGGATCTCCAAAGTCTGTGGGTTTCTTGTCATGACAATTGAAATAAGCTCTATAGTTGCCCTCCTTTTTTTTGTGAGAAGCAAGGGGTTTTTTATAATATATTTTATTATACCAACTGAATAATTGGGAGAGATGTTAGGTCAGCTTTCACACACACAGTGCCCTTCCTAAGGACTGAGAGAGAAGCAGAGGCAGCCTAAGCTAGGAGGGCCAAATATCTGGTCTATGGAGCTGTGATACCTGACCTATAAGTTTCCTTGAGGGGCCAGAAATTTGGGTCAGGGAGAGTGAGAACAGAGCCTGCTGCCTAATTCTGGTGGTCCAGAGCCCTGTTGGTGACATGTTGTTGTTGGTGGCAGCTGTGTTAATCCCCACAGCAGCCTAGGTTGACAGAGCACCTCTTACTCTGTTGCCAGCAGAGGTGGGCCTAGAAGTGGCCTGGGGTGCGAAGGAAGTTTGACTTTCTGACCTAAGCTAAATACCAGATAAAACAATTACTTCGTTTTGTTTTCTAAATATTTTGTATATTGTTTTTTCTACCACTTTCTTTTGTAAGGTGTCCATGATCAGAAAGCTAGGCCTCTGGCTGTGGTCAGGAAAGGGGTAGCAAATTCATTTGTGTAGGAATAACCTATTTCATGGGAAGTATCAGTGTCTTGGAACTTTTGAGCAACAGCAGACTTCACTTGCCAGAAATTCTCTTGTTGTCTGTGGCATGCGTTTTTGTAAATTTTGGCTTCTGCTTTTATCGTGGTCACATTTACTCTTTTCATTATTTTCTGTAGCCTTTAAGATTCCATTTTGTTTGATTTATGACCTATCCAGTACATAGATCTATAAAAATATTATAGAAGCTAGTGATTACAATTATATTTTGTTTTAGGAAGACGTGTATATAAAAGTGACATCAAGGTGGGAAAAACTGGTAAGTTGTGAATTGAATATGGTGAGACTGTTACATATTTTTGTAATTATGGATGTGTAGTATATGTGAACAGGAAAGAGAAGATTCAGTTGTTTTCTGAAAACTAGAAATTAGTCGTCTGGCCAAATCTTGTCTCCACTTATTTTTTACTAAGGAAAATCTCCCAGTGGAAATAGAACATATGACTAACTGCCTAAGATGCATTATGCATATACAGGTTTCCCTTGCTTTATGCTGTACATGCATTCCTGGAAAATGGAGCATAACTCGAATTCACATAAAGGGAACACACTTTACAAGTAACAAATAGGGATATGTTCCAAGACCTCGACTGTACTGACCCCAAGACGCATTTCTACCACTTTTACATGACAACTTGGTACTCACCAACAGCAGACAGTACACACAAGCACAGGGCACTATCGTAATGGGGATGGCAACTACAGAAACACATGTCACAGACAACAAGTGAGGAGCACACATCCACACAGGAGACTATATTTTGGTGTTCATCACTCCCACAATGAACTGCACAAAGCAGCTTACTGTGGGTTTCCACCACACAGATTGCATAAGAGTGAATTTACCTTCCATATAACGAATTTTTGGTATAAAAAGGGTCATCGCATAAGAGTGAATTTGCACATACAGAATCCGCATAAAGCAAGGGAAACCTGTAGTGGGTATTAGATGGACCCTTTCAGAACCATTGAATGGATGACTGGCTGGTGTTGAAGCAGATCAATCCAGGCCTCTAATTGACTAAGAAAAAAATGAAGAAAAAAGATGGTCTTGATTCGTATTTTAAAATGTTTTAAAATAAGAAAAACTCTTCTGCTTATTATGACTCCATGCATAGTTCTTTTGAAACAATTGTTCTTCCTTTCCTAAAAACAAAAAGGTGATAACTGTTTTCAAAACAAAACGTGTTGCTAAGCAAGCAACTGTTATAATTTACCACTGACTTTTTTTTCAAGGATGCTTTGTTTAAACAATTTTAGGTATAAAAAGGTATGTTAACTTGTGGAGGGGGTGAGTTCTGTTAGATCTCCTCCCTACGATTGTATGGTATAGTTGCCAATAAACTCAGACTGAGTCTGTAAACTCTAATACCAAACACAGCGCAAAGTTCAATTTCTTCCACAATTACGGTGCTTTGACTCAGATAGAGATGCCCGGAGTGATCAGTTGGGACGCAGACATCTCTTCACTGAAGCCCTGGCACCAAACCAAGGTAAGAGACATTTTGAAATCTCTATTGGGGCTTTTCAGTGAGAGGCTGTCTCTGTGTCTTCCTGATTCACTGCTTGAGGCTTACTCTATCCGACCTTTTTGCTGCCAGAATTTTCAGACCCACTCTGTAAGTAGTAACTGTAAGTAGTAACTGTGAATAGAAAGAGTTAAGGTTAAAGACTGTGTTGCTGTTGTCAGTAAATGTATTTCCCCATGTGAATTGAGTTAAGTTCTGTAAAGAACTATGAGGCCTTTCTGAGGCCAGGAGTGAAAACCTTGTGCAGCCACCCTGAGGACACTGGACTTGTTCTGCGTGGTCTTCAAAAGCAAGGGTGCAAGGTGGAAACTCTTAGGGTGTGAGTGTTTTCCACAATAAGCGTTGACCAAGGCTAGGACTAGAGAAATGCTCTTGAACCTCATGCCTCAATGCAGAAATTCCCTTGCGTAAATCGAAAGTATGAATTGAGAAATATGAGCCACTGACCAGGTCTGGGACTAAGGTTGGGTTCAGCCGCCCCAAGGCTGTCCGAAAGTGCAGTTTTGAATGCAAGGGGGCCCAACTGGAACCTTGTGACCCAGTGGACAGGTTTACCCTTTCCCCACCCTCATAAATGAGCCATGTCTAACCGTGAGTAACTGCATTGTGTGCCGTTATTGCAGTGGAGTCTTGTCTTTGGACATTAGCCACAGCATTTCTGTGCCACTTACAAATCTCACAACCTGACTGGACATCCTCAATAAACCATTCCTGTGTGAAAAACTTGTGTGAATTGAGCTAAAGAAATGGGGAGCGGAGAATCTAAAGATGTACTGGCTCTACCAAAAAGGGCCCCAGCATTGTACATGTACACCCACTATGGCCATAAGAGTTGTAAGTTTTTAGACAAATGGAATAGGTATACCAAAGATGACTCTAGTTTGCAGTTTCCCCTGAAGGGAAACTGCATCTCCGTGGAGCCCTTGAGTCAAAAGGCAGTAAAATGTCACAGACTCAGTGGGATTCAATTTTTAATTGGTATGAGGAAGCTTCCAAACAACGTCAAGAATCTCAAGTTCAGAGCCTTACGGACTCCCAAGACAAACTGAAATTTCAGATAAAAGAATTAAAACAGAAAAGTGCACCAACAGGGGATCCCCCATCAATAACAAAAGCACCATCAGCACCAACACCGCTTTATCCACAACTGACTGAGAATGAATCTGTAGAGAACATAATTGATTTCATTAATGTGCCACCCCCATACCAGTTCCAGGCACAATCTAAATCCAAAGAAATCCAGAGTGACCAAATAGACTCTTCAGGTGGGAAAAGCTCAACATGCCTTTCTCTTAAGTCCCTGTTCTCCTGTTAATTTGTTAGGAAAAGATTTGTTTTGTAAACTTGGCTGTACCTTTTACTGTTCTCCTAATGGGGTTTATCTAGAAGTTCCTTGTATTAATGAGCTGGCAGTGCTCGCTGTTTTAGATAACTCTCCCCCTGCACTGGAGTTTTCTGATCTTTCTATGTTGCAAGAAGAAATCATACAGGCTGTCCCTCCATCTCTCTGGTCTCAGCACGCTAATGAAGTAGGGCAAATCCATACCGCCTAGCCTATAAGAATCAAATTAAACCCAGCTAAACCTTTACCTAAGGTTGCTCGATACTTTTTACGCCCAGAAGCCGAAGATGGGATATGCCGTGTTATAACTGCCCTTTTGAAGCAAAGTATCATTTTTCCAACTAAAAGCCCTTGTAATATGCCAATTCTTCCTGTAAGAAAACCTGAAAAGAATACCTATTGCTTTGTACAAGATTTCCGTGCAGTAAATTCTGTAGTTTTACCTACTTTTCCTGTTGTACCAAACCCAGCTATTATCTTGTCCTGTATCCCTCCTGACGCATGTTATTTCACTGTTATTGATTTGTGCTCTGCATTTTTCTTCATCCCTATACACCCTGATAGCCAGTTTCTCTTTGCATTTACCTGTCAAGGACTCCAGTATACCTGGACTCGATTGCCCCAAGGTTATACCGAATCCCCTTCTCTATTTTCTCAAATACTAAAGAAAGACTTAGATGATACAGTATTTAAGGGGGGTTCTGTGCTTGTGCAGAACGTAGATGATTTGTTTTTAGCATCTACCTCCCTTGAAGCCTGTAAAGCTGATTCCTTAACTCTCCTCACCAATCTTGCCCTAAAAGGCCATAAGGCATCTAAAGAAAAGCTACAACTTTGTCTTC
>NW_017729031.1:71882870-71890592 GCF_001723915.1 Gavialis gangeticus
AAAGAGGCTTTCTCACGTTGGGAGGTACCAAAATCAGTAATAGTCCATATGTAGAAGCCTTGCTAAATGCATTACAATTGCCTTCTGCTGTTGCTATTATTAAATGCCAAGCCCACCAGAAACCTTATGATGATGTTACACGTGGGAATGCTCTGGCAGACTCCGCTGCCATAGCTGCGGCTATTTCCACTCCTCAGGCCATGCCTGTGTTTTTGTCCATTCCAACTGCCCAGTCTCCAGTGGCAAGTCTTCACGACATTGCCCTCCTCCAAGATCAGGCTCCAGAACCAGAAAAATGTTCATGGAGACTGGCTGGATGTTTGTTACACCCTGACCATTTGTGGCGCTCCCCAGACGGCCACCTGGTTGCCCCAATGGTCCTCCTTCCCAACTTTGCTCGCCTGCACCATGGCATAACACGTGAACAAGACCATTTTTTTTCTAGGCATGAGAAAACAGTCCCAATATGTGAAGCTTCAAAATTACTGTCACTGGAACCTCCTAGTAGTCCCAGGGATAATCTTTGGAATCTGCAACAGAAAATTTTGCAGTCACCAGTCAGAGCTTTCTACCATCCACACTTCTCTCAATCTAGAGTGTAGATTCCATATCTTAAGAGTTCATTGGCTTGCTGTCCACCTTTTTTAAGAATATAGAGAAGATAGTTAATTTTCCACTGTCTGCTGTGCAAATACTGCTCATATTCATTCATAAGGGTCCTGGATCTTCCAGGCTGTCAGAATGTTGTAATTTTATTTGATTATATTTAATATGTTTACTTTCAGGAAAAACTATTTTTCAGGACAGGGAGAGCTTTGGCAAGAGAAATGGTGAGTGATAAATAAGGAAGCATGAAAGGAAGAATGCAAGACTGATAGCTAAAGAAAAGACAAACTGAATATTTTTATTTAAAATAAAGGTGTTCATGGTTTAAGAAGCCACAGTGACTTTTCACATAGCCTAAGTCTGCCCAAGACTTTGGAAGATGTGAAAATAAGGTTATCTATTACTTGGATGATGTGACAGGCATATTTATTTGTTTTTGTTTTGAAAAGAACAGAATACTGTATTATTACTTCTGAATTGTGTGAGGGTTTTATTTTTGATTTTAAATTTCTTGAGGCATCCAAATGTTTTTCTTTTTCCTGAGAATCCTTCAGGTTGTATTAATACCTGATATAATAAGATATGAATATGTTAAAACAGCATGAAAACAATGGGGTAAAACTAGAAAAAAGTTACCTAAATATGTGGAAATGTTACATTGTATCTTACAGATACAGTCTATTTGTGCATTGTTTGGAAAATATAGCTCAGTATATCATCTTTCTGTTGGGTGGGTGCATTAGTTTTAGGTCCTACTGCTTTACACCTGGCAGCTCAGTGTGGATCTGTTGAAGCACTTAACTGTCTCCTGGCACTGAAGGCAGATTATAAATTATCTGATGATCGCGGATGGATGGCCATACATTTTGCTGCGTTCTATGACAACATTTCCTGCATCACAGTTCTTTGGAGAAAAGACCCTGATCTACTAGATGCTGAAACAACATCTGAGTAAGTTACCAAAATAAAATTTTAACTAAGAAGTAATTTTTCCCCTCACAGAGGCTATATTACACAGGGCAGCAGCTCCTGCCCCCAGCACAGGCTCCCCGTTGGGAAGAGGCTTGTGCTCCCAGGAAACCATAACAGCGGCTGCTACCGCATGAGAGTTGCTCCCCCCTTGCTGCTTCAGGGGCTGAGAT
The DNA here is from genome assembly GCF_001723915.1 of Gavialis gangeticus. Classification (NCBI taxonomy): domain Eukaryota; kingdom Metazoa; phylum Chordata; order Crocodylia; family Gavialidae; genus Gavialis; species Gavialis gangeticus. Next base: position 71,884,619 of record NW_017729031.1, read on the forward strand.
GTGGCCAGAGGCCAGGCAGCATGGCCCCCTTAGGTGAAGGAGGCAGGGAGGAGGGTTGTTTTCTCCCTCCCTCTGGCATCTGATAGAGACAGCAGAGAAGGAGCTTATTCTGCCATTCATCCCATGCAGGGGGCAATCAGTGGAGGTGGTGGTTGGGGCTGGCAGAACCTGGCTGCCATCCCCCAGGGGCAGAGGAGGGGAAACCCTTTTGCCTCAGGGGCCCATGCCAGCCAGCAAGGGGGGAGCACCAGGTGGACCCCGGCTTGGATCCATGCTGGTGCCACAGGGAGAAGGGAATTAAACCCCTTCCCAGGCCAGTTCACTTGAGGCTCCTGCCAGGGCTGGCCACACCCGCACCACTAGAGCAGTGAGTGGAGAAATGCCTGGCAGGGGCTGCTGCACTCCTGCCTGTCAGACCCCAGACCAGACCCCTGGTTTCTGTGCTGGTGGGACAGGGGAGGGAGGGGATAAATAAATGTCTTCCCTGACCCCTTCACCTTAGGGGGGCTGGCATCTGGCCACAATCCCATCCCCACCTGCCCCTGCTCCAGCTAAAGAGCAGAGGGGCAGGGGCAGGGCCAGCCCTGCTCCCCTGGATCTGAGAGCACAGCCTAGCCCAGGGCTGCAGAGTGTGCTGGGATACTGGGGGACTCTGGTTTAACTTAAGCCAGGAAGGGGTCTGGGACAAAAGTTCCATAAACTGGTTTGAGCTCAATCAGTTAATTATGTTACTACATTCAGCCAGATTTGTCTCATAGATTTCATAGACTTTAGGGCTGGAAGGGACCTTGCAAAATCATTGTGTCCAGTCCTCTGCCCAAGGGGCAGGAAGTCAGCTGGGGTCAAATGATCCCAGCAAGACAGGCATCCAAATGTTTCTTAAAAGTGTCCAGAGTAGGTGCTTGCATTACTTTTGTGGGGAGTCTATTCCAAACTCTGGGGTCTCGGATGATTAAGAAGTTTTTTTACCAGTCTTCCTGGAGTTTATGTCTGTTAGACTTTGTCTTTCCTTGGAGGTGCCCTGATGAACAGACATTCCTAGTGTACATCCCTTATGTACTTATAGGCTGCCACCAAGTCCCTCCTGAGCTTTCGCTTCTCCAGGCTGAAAAGTCCCATGTCTCTCCGCCTCTCCTCATATGGCCTGTTTTCTTGTCCTCTGATCATGCGCATGGCTTTCCTTTGGACTCTCTCAAGCTTCTCTACATCCTTCCTAAAATGCGGAGCCCAGAACTGGATGCAGTACTCCAGCTGCAGCCTCACCATGGCCGAATACAGTGGGAGGATGACTTCCTGGGTCTTGCTTGAGATGCATCAATAGATGCAAGCCAGGGTTTTGTTTGCTTTGCTGGCTGCGGCATCACATTGGTGGCTTATGTTCATCTTGTAGTCAGTCATGACCCCAAGTCTCTTTCAGTCATGGTGCTGGTGAGAGTACACTGCCAAGCCTGTAGGTAGGTGGATTTTTTTTCCCTTGGGGTGGCGCACCTTGCATTTCTCAGTGTTGAATGCCATCAGGTTTTGATCTGCCCACCTTGCAAGCTTGTCCAGGTCACCCTGAATCACCAGTCTATCTTCTAGTGTGACCACACTTCCTCACAGTTTGGTGTCATCAGCGAATTTAGCCAGTCAGCTTCTGATACCTGAATCCAGATCGTTTACAAATATATTAAAGAGTACTGATCCAAATACGGAGCCCTGGGGGACACCACTGGTCACCATGTACCATGTTGACATGGTTCCATTGACTATTACTCTCTGGGTCCGACCACAGAGCCAGTTCCTGAGCCATTAGTCCAGAAGGTTGTTGAGGCTGCAGTTCCCCAGTTTAACCATGAGGACTTCATGGGAGACCAAGTCAAAGGTTTTTTTGTAGTCCAAATAAATGACATCAACCTCTTCTCCTTTGTCCAGGTGATGCGTCACCTGGCGATAGAAGGGAATGAGGTTGGTCAGGCAAGATCTACCCACAACAAAGCCATGTTGGCTATCTTTCAAAATGTTGCTTTCCATTAGCCTCTTGTTAACGATTTCTTTGATGATTTTTTCCAATATCTTTCCAGGGATTGAGGTCAAACTGATTGGACTGTGGTTTCCTGAATCTTCCTTCCTCCCTTTCTTGAAGATTGGCACCACATTGGCCCTCTTACAATCCTCAGGAGCCTCTATTGGGCACCACGAGTTCTCAAATATCCTTGCCGTTGACTGTGCTATGATGTTAGCCAGTTTCTTTAGTACTCTTGGGTGCATTCCATCCAGGCCAGAAGATTTGTGGATGTCCAGCCTCTGAAGGTATTCCCTCACAAGTTCTTAGCCAATGATGGACATGTGTTCACCCATACCCTGTCAATTCTGCATCTTGTTTGGCAGGGTGATCTCCTTGGGCTGGTGGACAACCAGTGTAAAGTAATAATCATTAAGGAAATTAGCTTTTTCCTGGGTGTCAGTTGTTAGCTGCCGCATTTGGTTTAGCAAGGGTTCAATGTTGCCCTTGTTTTTCTTCCGACTACCCACATATCTGAAGGACTTTTTCTTGTCCTTGATTCCTGTAGCCAATTTGAGTTCTGTTTTGGCTTTGGCCTTCCTAGTTTGCTCCCTACAGGTGTGGGCTAGTGCTGAATAATCCTCCTAGGTGATGTTACCTGATTTCCAACCCTTATAGGTTTCTCTTTTCAGATACCGAAAGTCCATGAGTCCCCTATTTATCCATGGGGGTTGTCCAACCCTTTTGCTACCTTTCCTACGGGCTGGGATGGACTTCCCTTGTGCTTCAAGGATCGCATCCTTAAGGAGCAACCATTTGTCATGGACTCCCCTCTCAATCAGATCATGGCTTCTGAGGGCCTTGGCAACCAGCCTCCTGAGCTTATGAAAGTCGGCTTTTCTAAAATCAAGGATTACTGCATTGCTGACTGATTTGCCAGCTTGGCAATGGGTAGAGAAAGTGATCAACTCATGATCACTGTCTCCCATCATCCCTTCAATTCTCAGGTTGCTCACTAGATCATCCCCTTTGGCCAGTACCAGATCCAGGAGTGCCTTGCCTCTTGCTGCCCCGTAGGCTTCTTGAGATGAGTAGAGTTCATCAATACAGGTGAGAAAGCTATGTGACAGATCAGGTTTGACAGAGTGCTCCTCCCATGAGATGTCAGGGTAGCTGAAGTTGCCCATGGCAACCTTGCACTGAGAGCATGCAGCCTCTGCCCAGGGGCAACATGTAGGGGGTGCACATGCACCCCCTGAGCGTGGTAGTGCACCCCCTGCAAAAAGACGCTGCCAACACCACTGGTGGCATCTGTGGGCAGTCCATGATCACCGCTGGCCTCCGCCGATGCTGCCAGCAGTGGCCGTGGGTGGTCACTGACCCCTAGCTGGCTCTCACCACCCCTTCCTCTCCCTCACCACTGCCAGTGCCGGCAGCATCTGCAGGAGCTCCTTGGTTTACTGCTGCTGGGCTCCTGCCACCGCTGCTGCGCTCCCATCACCCCCAGCGCGGCCATGCTCCCCCAGCTGCCAGGGGCACACACCGTTCATGCCTCTGCCAGTTCCCTTGCAAATGCATGGTAAAGATCTTCCTCTTGGTTAGGAGACCTGTAGTAGACTCCTGCCATTATATCCCCCTCATCACGTTCCCCCTGTAATCTGACCCAGAGGGTCTTGAGTCACCCTTCTTGGGTGTCATACTCCACTTGTAGGGAAGTGTACTGCTCCTTCACATAGAGAGCTCCCTGCCCTTTCTAGCAACACGATCCCTCCTGTACAAGGTATAACCATCTATACCTGTGGTCCAGTCATAGGTGCAGTCCTACCAGGTCTCTGTTATTCCTATGAGATTGTATTCATTTTTGTTTAGCAGGAGGGCCAGTTCCCCAGTCTCCTGTCATTTGTGTACAGGCAAGTAAGCCTGCCATCGGAGGTCCTAGGCTTCCCAGCACTCCTAGAAGAGTCCCATCCCTGGGCTGGGGTACGAGTGAATTCCCTTGGAAGTTTACTTGTGTCCCTTGTGTTGCATGATTTACTGATTCTGCAGTTGATGCTTGGTGGGTTTGCATTGGTGCTTGTCCGCCCATCCCCCAGCAAGCTTAGTTTAAAGCCCTGTCCAGTAGATCAGCCATTCTGGCTGACGCATCTCAAACCAGTTTCAGCTATTTTGAAACTGGTTTATGTGCACTGAGCTTCTGTTCTGTTCTGTTCTGTTCTGTTCTGTTCTGTTCTGTTCTGTTTAAGCAGATTTAATCCAGTTTTTGATCACTTAAACCAGTCTATGTGTAACTTGTGTCCCTAGCCTCAGAGTCCTGTGATACATTTAAACAATAGAAGGGCAGGAGAGAAAAGGATTATACCCCTACTGAAATGCTGAAAATCATTCTTAGTATCATGATACTACTGTCTACCCTTGAGCAATAGGAAATAAGTATCTAATGTATGTTCCGTTGAAGATAACTGCTATTGACCTTCCTAGGGTTTAGACAAAGCCCCAGGAAAACTTAATTTAGTGATGAAAACGTAAGTGAACAATTAAAACTAAAAAGCCTCCACAGATGCATCTGATTTGGGAACATATGCATTCACATTCTGCTGGATTCCATTTTTTAAAATAATAGTTTAATAATCAAACTAAATCTTAATAAGAAAAACCATGATGATAAAGTTTTAATAACTACATATCAAATGTTTTCATACTCCACATTTTTGCTACATATTGATGATGGTATATTTCTGTGTCCCTGTAGATATCGTACTAATCCACTATTGCTTGCTGCTTCAGCTGGAGCATTGGACACACTTCAGTATTTGTTTTCTCTTGGTGCCAATTGGAAAAAAACTGATAGCGAAGGAAACAACATAATTAATTTAGCAGTGCTGTACTTTCACACAGAAATTCTTAAACATCTAATAGAATTTAATAATCCGGATCTTCCAGTTTGGATTACTCTTGTAGGTAAGCACACACATTCTTTCTCAAAGAAACAGTCACTTTAACCACTGCCATTTTCTCTAAAATGATGAGAACACACCTATCTGAAATTCTTCCCAAACCACACTACAAATAATGAGAAATACAATTTGAATTTTGGACTGGTAAATTATGACTCTAGTTGCCCTTGGGTACATTCATTTACTTGTGTAGGGTTGTGCAGGGATAATTTAAATCATTCTGGTTCATACCTCTTAGTTTGAATGTAAAAAATATCAGATTGATACATGAAGTGTAGCATTTCTAGAATGTATCCTTATGATACTGTTTCAGTTACAGCTGGGGTCACTATATTTTATTGTTATATACCTTTACTCTTTATCCCACTGTTTCATGCCCTTATCCTTCAGATGCAATGCGTGCTTAGTTTTATTCCTGTGAGTAGTCCCATTGAGCTCAGTGACCTGTTCAAATATTAAAAATGCTCATATGTGTAAATGTTTGCAGGATTAGGACCTTCAGTTATAGATCAGAAAGACTTATGTCAACCTTCCAGAATTCAGAAGCAGGATCAGCAATTTAATTTTTAAAATTAAACCTTACAAACCCATTTTCTTATACTGGCATGCCCAGTATATTATAAAATTACAATTATAAAAATATAATTGTACTCACAGTCAAGGTTCATTGAGGAGATGTGATATCTATTATTAGACCAACTGAGTAGTTAGGAAAAAGTTCTTAGCAAGCTTTGGGGCACAGTCCACCCTTCTTCAGGCATAGGGGGTCTCTGCTGTTTTGACACTCCAAGAAATGAGAGAAGTTAAAAGTGTGGCAGGATGTCAGTGAGAATGTAAATAGGTAGAAATTAGAAAGACAAAAGGTAAAGCAGAGAGGGGAGGGGGAAGAGAGCAGGGGAAGAAAAGGCTAAAGGGAGACATTACAGTGATGAGACGTGCATGTAAGAAAATGGTTTTATCTAGTTGTAATGTCATAGGAATTGTTCTTTACCCGAGAATTTTCCTTCATTCAGTAATTAACTCATCGCGCTTGATT
>NW_017729031.1:71895592-71896697 GCF_001723915.1 Gavialis gangeticus
GAGAGCAGGGGAAGAAAAGGCTAAAGGGAGACATTACAGTGATGAGACGTGCATGTAAGAAAATGGTTTTATCTAGTTGTAATGTCATAGGAATTGTTCTTTACCCGAGAATTTTCCTTCATTCAGTAATTAACTCATCGCGCTTGATTTTAGGACAATTAGGATATATGGGGCTTTTTTACGTGTACTCTGGGGGGGCGGGGGGGGGGGGGTTGAGAGGCAAGCACTTTAATTAGAGCTGTTCCAGGAGTTGCTCTAATTAAAGTGCCCAGAGCTTCTCATGTATCAATGTTCCTGTGCTTCAAAATGGCAGTGGGGGCACTTTATCGAAAGCTCTTTGAATAAGCTTTTGTTATAGCATCCCTGCCACCATTTTGAAGCACAGGGACATGGAGGCTGACTGGAGCATGGTAACTACCACGCTTCAGCAGACTCAATTAATCACATTTCATCGTAAGTACAGCACACTGGAGCATGTATAGGGTCTTTGTAGTCAAAGTATTAAGTAGAATATCTGAAAAAGTATTTTACTTTTATAATTAAACAATCTTTAAAGTTTCCATTCAGTTACAGTTGTGTTGTGCAAAGAAAGTGTTTTTTAAATTGTTTTAAATTCCCAATAGAGATGTTACAGTGTGAAGATTCTACAAGGAAAGAAATGGCAGTTAGGTCCTTGGAAGTACTCTGTTTAGCAAAAGATTACTACTGGAAGTGCATTTTGGATGCAGGTGATATAAACAACACAGCAAGTATACTTGAGATTTTGTTGCTTTTGTTGTAACATCTTAAATTGATTGGTCTTTGTAAATTAATTATGATGTCAAAAGTTATCAAGAAAGTGGAATAATGAGGGATCTCACAACTGTATGTCCAAAAAACCAAAATGAAGAATTTCAGGTCAGTTCAAAATGAAGAGAATAAAATATCTGATAAGTTGAATCTGTACATGGGTCAAAGTATAAAACAGTTGCCTCTCTTAAAGGACCGTTTCAGCTGAAAAGAAAGTTTTAAACACAGCAGATGAGGAGAATGAGGTGCATCAGAACGGGATCCAAAACAGCCAGCAGATAGATTTCATAGACATTAGGGCTGGAAGGGACCTCAG
>NW_017729031.1:71896708-71899746 GCF_001723915.1 Gavialis gangeticus
GGCCCCAGAGTCTGAAAAAGGGACAGGCAGCCCCTGCAGCCAAGAGCCAGGGGCTCTGTCTGCATGGAGGCCGGAACCATGGGCTCTGTCTAGGTGGTGGTCTCTGAGGTGCCGGGGGGGGTGGGCCGCAGAGCTCGAAGGGACCCTTGGGGTGCAGCACATACCCATCCATGTCATGCCTCTGGTAGGCTGGTTATGGCTGGGACTGTCTACCCCGGGGGGGGTTCGCAGGCAGGGCCTCAGGCCCTCCCGTGTGCCCTCCTGCATGAACTCCGCGCTAATTCACGCGCCGGCAGGCAAGCACGCCTGTTTGTGCAGCCTGTTCTCACAGCTCCGGTCATGTGGCTCCCTGGGGGGCTGGGCCAAGTAGGGGGCTGGGGGGGAGCTTGACCCAGCCAGGCTCCATGTAGCCGCCTCCTCCCACTCAGTGAGGGGTTAACCCCCTCCCACCACGGGCCCCGCTTGCCTCCAGCTGTGCTGGGGGTTGGCAGGGGGCTCCGTTGCTGCTGGGAGGTGTCTGGGGGGCTTCGGAGGAGTGGGGGTGCGGCGGGCTTTCACCTGCACATCTCTAACCGCTCTGGAGCCTAACTGGGGCTTTTTTTGCTGTTGGCGGGCCCTTTTAAACTGAGGACTTGGGGACAGAAGTATAATGAAGCTTCCTTAGGGCACAGTCAGAACCCAGAATATACCATCTCCTGAAGATAGGGTCCTGTGCTATTTCTTTAAAAAAACTGAGCAGAACTTACTCTTTCGTTTTAGAACATGACCTGTTGGTGGTGCCCAACTTTTACATAAATGCAGTGGTGGAAGCACTTACCCAGGAAATGGGAAAGCCAGGTTAAACCTATTCTTTAGCCTGAGGTGTTACAGACCCACAGCTTGACCTCTCAGAAGAGTGGTTTAGCTGCCAGAATATAGGGGAGATTACATGGATGGGAAATTCTCCACTTTTCATTTTAAGTTGTGCTATAGTACAGAAAAGAATTTGAGGTGTACTGAGCCAGGAAGAGCACCAAGGAGAGGTACTAGTCTCTGTAGTCTAGTGGTTAAAGTACTCATGTTGTGGGGGAAGAATGGGGGTGCGATAGGTTCTGCTCCCAGGACTGTTTCACATATTTTATACAATGACTTTAAAGTGTGTGTGTGTGTGTGTGTGTGTATACACATATTTTGCCAAACATATTTTGTCACAGTGACTGCAGCTGAGGTTGTTTTCTTTGTTGCAGGTACTATACCCGCTTTAATCAATTTGTTAAAAAGCCAGCCAATCAAACTGGCATGTACAGCTTCAGGAGTTCTGAGTAACATATCAACACATCTTCCCATTTCAAAGGCCTTTGTAGATGCTGGAGGCATTTTGATGTTAATTGAGTTATTGAGTTCTGGTGAACCTGAACTTCAGTCTCGTTGTGCTGTTATCCTATATGATATTGCCCAGTTCGACAGTTATCAGAATATCATTGCTGAGCTGGTGAGTCCTAATATAAGAACTGTTAGTTATGTTTACATTCTTTACCTTTAAAAGATAGGAATTTATTTGTTTACTTTTCCTAAAATTAAGTCATTTTCATAATTGGCATAATCTATTTCACTTTTATCTCAAAAATACAAATATAGGTATCAATATAATATGCTACGTGAAATAAAATTGCAGTGACCTTTTTTAGGACTGTTCCATATTACAGAAATGTGTTGTGCTTTTTTTAAACTCGTTTAGGGTGGAATTCCTCCTCTAATAAATCTTTTAAAAAGTAAAATACAAGATTTATTAGTGAATGTGATAAACTGCATCAGAGTGTTATGCATCCAGAACAAATGTAATCAAAATGCAGTCTGGGAACATCAGGGTATTCCGTTACTTGTTAAATTCCTAACTTCAGAGTCAGGTAAACATTCATTTTTATATGTTCATTTTGTACTATTACTATCAACATTTTACAAGCGTAAACTTTCACTGATAATCCTGGTTTGGATGATGCATTTTCTTGAATATCTTTAGGTCTGAATCAGAACCACTATATTTAATCTGAAGAATTCCACTGATTTGAATAGACTTTGAATAATGCTTTTGTTTCCCATGCCAGTTAATACTGATTTTTTTGCTTCCTGCACAGGGGACTAAATTTCCAAACTATCTGTATGTAGATTACATACAATTGCCTTCATACAATGGAAAATTGTCTTCATACGGTGGGTGATACTGTTTAATATAAAATGCCTTGTGTCCCTGAGAGAAAAGCTTGACAGGGAAAAATGGCATTAAGAACTGTCTTCTGTTTCACCCTGTGCATCTCCGTTGACTTGAATGGGGTTGCATGACAAGTAAATCGTTGTAAATGTTTGTACAATATATATTTATTTGTATTGGGTTTGAACAATTACATAACCCATAGTGTGTGACAACAAGCCCTGTATGTACAATTTATTGTTGACAGTACAACAGTGTTCTCCAACCTTTTTGGGGGTGAAGATCACTTTTTGAAATAAAGGGCAACCCAGGATCTACTGCCCCTCCCCTCTGCATGCTCCACCCCCACCCAGCCCCCTCACCGGGCTGGGTCAGGAGCACCCTGCTGAGATCAGCGGTGTGGGCCTCTCTTGTTCTCTGGCGCTGCCTGAGCTCACTCCCGCCCCAGCCCCAGTAGTCTCCAAGCCCCAGAGGTTCTGGGCTGTAAGTTCCTGCCTTCTCAGCTCTTTCTCACCCAGCCCCACCCCAAACCTGGCTAGGCAGAGCCACGTCCTCCCTGGCCTGGAGCTGTGGCAGGGCTGGTGCATGGAGCAGCTGGGAGCCTGGGGCAAGTGGGGGCAGGTTCTCCCCTCATCTCTCAGAGTTTCTGGGACCCTTCTCAGCCCCAGGACATGGCCTTTACTGCTCTGCTGAGGGGAAGCGGGTCCTGGCTGGAGCCCGGCACTGGGAGTAGGGTGGGGGAGGCTGGAACATGGAGCCTGGCAGGCACAGAGGGCAGGGGGGCGAGCAGCGCCTTCCTTGGAATGGCCCATGCAGGCAGGATCAGAGCACCCTAGAGCCCTGCTCCTCT
>NW_017729031.1:71904746-71909857 GCF_001723915.1 Gavialis gangeticus
AGCTATCTGAAATAAGGGGTAGTAGTTACCCCCAGAACAATAGCTTTGCAAGTTGCAAGGTAATAGAGATTTGGGATCATAAAACTGAAATATGGGAGTTTTATTTATGCATATGAGAACTGACAACGAATTTAGGAAAATTAGTAGGGTGCAATGGATAGGGCACAGAGGGCAGGGGGGCGAGCAGCGCCTTCCTTGGAATGGCCCATGCAGGCAGGATCAGAGCACCCTAGAGCCCTGCTCCTCTGGCCTGGGCACGAGGCAGGCGCAGGTCAGGCAGTCCTGGAGCAGGGTTGGGTCCCAGCTGGGCTGGGCCTCCCACCTGGGGGAGTAGGTCACAGGGCAGCAGTATTGGACCTGGTGGTGTAGCCATAGCCCCACAGGGGAGTGTGCCAGGATCCCACTTTGCCTGCAGCCCATGGCAGGCTTGGGGTGAGCGTGGGCCTCTGCTAGGGTATGTTCAGCCTCCACCCCCTGCATGACTGGACAAGCCACCCGGGCTCTGACCCTCCCCCGGCCTGGCTGGGGCCCCACTTACCCAATGGCAGGGGGCACGGCAGGGCATCAAGGGGGATCGTTCCACTCATCCGGCCCAGTCCCAGGCAGGAGGGGGCGCAGGTTGGCTGAGCCACACAAGTTTTATTGCCATCCTGCCACTGATATGTCCCTCTGCGCCCAATTGAAGAGCCTCTAACAGTTGATCTCAGTCTGGGCATTCGACCAGTTGGTGACCAGCGCAATACGATGTTAAAAGCAACTTTAAGGTTAAATATGTTATGGAAAAAATTAGAAGTGATCTGTCTGATATTGCATGTGGTTGACCTGCAACATTTTTCTCTTCTTACATTAAATACCCAACCACAAAGCTAAGCCTACTTTCACTACTACATTAAGGATATACTGTGCCACAATAAGGATAATGATGCTATTTTAACATGACAGAGATTTCCAGGGCATCTGCCAATCCTTAGTCATAATATTTAGATTTTAAAAGCATCCAGAAGTCACAAACTCCTCAAAGGTATTTAAATGTCTACCTACCACTTAAACAATTTGAAGTTAAGTTTCTAAGTATATTTAAGATCGGGGTCAAATGACTAATGTTTAGTCTGTACAGGGACAGAAGTTACACATAAACCAATTTAAGTGATCAGAAACTGTTTTAAACCTGTAACAGAACAGAAATTCAATGCACATAACCCAGTTTCAAAATGGCTCAAACTGGTTTAAGATAAACCTAGTTGAATGTAGTATCAGACTTAACTGATTTGCATCAAACTGGTTTATGAAACTTTTGTCCAGAGCTGTTCCTGGTTCAAGTTAAATTAGAGTTCCCCAGCATCCCAGTATTTTGCTTCCCTGGGCCATAGGTGACTAGTGCTTCCTAAGTCGGGGCAGGGGGGCACTTACCCCCCCCAGTGAACAGTCAGGGATCAGGGGGTCCCCCTGCAGCTGATCCTGCCAATCAGGGGGAGGGCCCCCCACCGACCCGCAAGTGGCACTGATCGTCACTTCCAGGTGTGCCACTGGCACTTCCGGGTCAGCATGATCGGCCACAGGGTGGACCACTTCTCCTGGCACCCCCACTCCCTGGTCAGCACTCTCGGGGGGGCACCAGTGCTCTTGCCTGTCCCCTCCTACCCAGGAATGCTGGCTGTGAGGGGGTGTGCATGCACCTCCATGCACCCCCTACATGTCACCACTGGGCTGGACTGCAGAGTTCTGCTGCTGCGATTGTGGACTGCAAATCCCAGAGACCTCAGAGGCATTAGGATAAGGAATTGAACACACAGCCCATGCTGGCTACTTTCCAGACAGCCATGCTGTAGCAACCCCTGGCTTCTGGCTTGAGCCACTGTAGGCATGTGGCTGTATTTCCTGAAAGAAAAGTGCATGTCTGTTCATTTGTTTATTGGTTCAATCTTTGCAGCTTAGACTAACCTGCAAAGACTGAATCAATTCAGCCTCAAGCTTTTTGACTGTCTGTACTTAGCTTATATGTGAATTAGTTCTAACATGTTGAAATGTAAGTACAGGTAATCTGCTATAGATTTTTTAAAAGTAAAAACAATGAAAGAGCTCTTTATTTGTTCTTAAAATCATATGACTAAACTTGTCTTGCTTTTAAAGATGTGCTACAGGCTGTATCTTCAGCAGCTATTGCAGAACTTGCTCGGGGGAATATACAGATGCAGGAGGCCATTGCAAATGCAGATGCAGTTGGTCTTCTAATTGATCTTCTCCGCGAAAGGAAATTAAGCGTGCAGGTGAAAGGTGCTATGGCCATCGAGGCACTAGCTAACAACAATGTTTATATACAGAAGGAGTTTCTGGCAAAATCAGTAACAAAGTATCTTTTGAAGCTCTTAAAGGCAAGGATTTATTTTTCATTTTTATTCTATTAAAGTGTTACATCAGTTTATTCATGAACATGGTGTAGTTAGAATCACTAAACAATTCTTAATTTCATAAACTAAATATGTTTTTTTAGACATGTCAGCCTTAAAATTCTTCTAGCAAGGGTATCGTTATTTGGTATTTTCCCCCTCAAATATGCAGGCATTTCACTTGAAAGTTAAAGAACAAGGTGCAACAGCTTTGTGGTCATTGGCAGGACAAACACTGAAGCAGCAAAAGTTCATGGCAGAACAGATTGGGTACAACTTTATTATCGATATGCTTTTGTCACCATCTGATAAAATGCAGTTTGTTGGTAAGCTGTGTGAGTGTGTTGTGCGCTTCTGCAAAATATTAGACAGGTAAATGGATTTTTCTAAGTACTTTTTTTTTGTTTTGGAAGGAGGTGAAGCAGTCATAGCTCTTAGCAAAGACAGCAGACTTCATCAAAATCAAATATGTGAAGGGAATGGAATTGGCCCTCTGGTTCGATTGTTGAGAAGCTCAAAAATTGCAGAAGGCACGCTCTTGAGTGTCATTAGAGCCTTGGGGACCATTTGTATTGGTTTGTAGAATCTGTTATATTGCTTTAAGACAAAAGAGGATTTGTATGGAAAAAAACCTAAACCTGTTTGAAACTATCAATGAATAAAGAGTATATGTTCTTTAGTATTGATATCTACTGTAGTATCGAACCTAAATGTCATTAAGAAATCTTTAATACCATATGAGACTCTTACTTTGGTCATACTTTGTGCATGCTAAAGAATTTTGACACAATAAGTACCAGTTTGAACCCTAGCATGCCACTTACAAAATTCCTTCCAGTGTTATAGCTGAGCCATAGCAGGGGCTCATTAGCTGCTGATCAGTTAATCTGCTTCTGCATGAGCTCCTAATTTGTCATGTTTTGCATGTTTTTCTTTACTTATTATCCTTATTCATTTTATCATATTAAAAATTATAATAAAAACTCTGGGAGCCAAGTCAGATTTTTATTTGGGGAGTTGTAAAAAACTATATATTTTATAGTAAGCCCATCTCCTTAAGATATGTTCAAAAAAGACAGATATTTCTGTTTAGTTCTTTTTCATATTTCAGATAGTTTAAGGAAAAATATCCTGTGATACTTTCATATGATATGATATATGATATGATATACAGTTTTGGTCAGGACTGTGGTTTAGACTAGGGTCAGCTGACCTGCCACACACGGCACAGGTAGTCAATGCCTGTGGCACACAGCAGATCAAAGTGGGGGCAGGCACAGTAGCAGATAAGGTTGGAAGCAGAAAGCAGAGCAGCAGACTGTTCCCTGGCTCATTTTCCCTGTCCAGAAAGCTGAGCAGCAGAGGAAGAGTATCTGAGTACCAGTTGGAGAAGGCATGGGGCCTAGTTTGTGGCACAAGTGCCAAAAAGGTTGGCTTCCACTGGTTTAGACTGAAAAGCTAGGGTGGACCCTTAGTTTGTTTCCAAGTGGTTTCCATGGCACAGCACAGTACAGTGCAGATGCCTTTGTTAGCTTAGGTTCTGCTAACAGGATAACCATGTTAGCAGGTGCTCTGCTAGTTATCCTTCTCAGCAGGACTAATTGGCCATGGTAGAATCCCACACCGCTTCTGGTACCTCATCTAGTTCCTAGGGAGCCATATAGATACACCCTAAGTAGAAATAACCTTAAGTAGCCTACCTTTAACTGCTGCTTCTACAGTCTCCAAGACTGAATCTGAGAAAAAAAGTTGATGAAAAAGCACTAGCTCTAACTTTTACAGTTTGAGTTCTAAGGACACATCTGCACAATGCAGTGCTAAACAGAATATATTAGCTTAGGCAAGATATCATGCTAATACATCTGTATTGTTTTCAGGATCCAAGTTAATTCCTTTAGCTGCCTTGTGCCATGCCACCATTTTTTTCAGGAGTAAAGTGTATATTACAAATACTCTTACGCAATCTGCTTCTACTATGTATATATATTGGGTAATTGTTTCTTTTCTATCTTTCACAAATAATTTATGTAGGATATGTATCTGTCATGTGGACTTTTACAGGTGTGGCTCATATAAACAATCCAATCAGCCAAGAGAACATAGTGGAGGAACAAGCCTTACCAATACTGGTGAATCTACTTAAACATCATAATTCTCTTCAGATAAAGGTGCACAATAATATGGGTGGGTGTGTGGGTATGGGTGTTTGGTAGAGAGTATTAATTATGACTGAATTTTCTGAGAACACTGCATGGCCATCTTTAGGCTGTTGATTCAGAAGGTAGACAAAAAACCCCAAAATATATAATAAGATATCTCAAAAGCCAGCTACTGAAAAACAATTACAAAACATGTCTGTGAAGTTACTCTCAGTTATTTTTAATTGTATGGAGGCAATTATAAGATTAATTTAGAATCTTAAAAAGGGCTACACTGGTTCTATTTGCACATTTCCCTCTTATACATTATTTTCTAGAGGATTTAGTTATTCCTGTGCATGAAACTTCATAATGCTCCTTATATTTGTGTGTAATGTAAAAATGACAAGATAAGACAGATGCATTGTATTCTTTTCATGCACTCATTGGCAACATGTAGTGGTTGCACATAGGTGCACATGCACTCCCTGAGCTTGGCAGTGCACCCCCTGCAAAAAGGTGCCACTGACACTGCCGGTGGCTCCTGCAAGCAGTCACTGCTGGCCACCTGCCCCCCCCCCCCCCA
>NW_017729031.1:71909975-71919375 GCF_001723915.1 Gavialis gangeticus
GCCCCCCCCCCCCCCCCCCCCCAACAGCATTGGTGGATGGTTGCTGACTGCTGGTTGGCGCTTACCACCCCCTGCCACCAGCAGCACCGTGGCTGCCTGCAGGAGCTCTCTGTGTCCCATGTATTTCCCCTCTCCCCCCCACCAGCACTGTGGCTGCCTGCAGAAGCTCGCCATGTATTTCCCTATGCTGAGTAAGTTGCAAAGGCTGTAAGTTCTCATACTACAGGGCACAAGTTGATCATGATATGAGTTTACTATATACTGAATAATAACAAAGGTCCGTTTAGTTTAAGGCCCTATTGCTAACAATTTTTGGTACCAGTTTCTTCAGAGGGAGATGGACAAAACTCTGTAAAGGCCCTTGTGAACAATGGCCCATCAAATAAGTTTCTTCCTAAGTGTTTCTCTTCTAAAGTATATATTGTATAAATGCTAACTATTGCAACTGCGGATGTTTTTATTATCCATATAAATACCTATTCCTTTTTCAAAAGCTACTACATTCTTGTAGCAACAAATTTCACATGCAAAATATGTATTTTCCTGAGCGAGGAGGCATGCTCTAGTGGGGTTTTTTAGGGATACAGGTTTAGCTGTGTTGGTCTACAGGCAAAAATATTCAGAACTCTTGGCAGAGGTGTTATCTTTTATTAAATCAACTGAACAGTTGCAAATAAAGAAATTTTTTTGCAACTATTTAGTTTGTCTAATAAAAGATATTGCCTCTGCCAAGATTTCTGAATATACCAGCGCTTTTTTTTGTATTTAAATTTGTTGTTCTTCGGTTCGCTGGAATGTTCTTCGCTCTTATGGGGGAGGGTAAAAATATACATAATTCATGTCACTTGTTCAGCTTTCCCAAGAAGGAATATATGATTAATATATTGCACATCTGATTAAATTGATAATGCTCTTTATTTTGTATGTTATTTAGCTATAATTATATATTATTTCCTTGAAGTATCTAGTATTGTTTCCTATATTAGCCTAAACTTACACACTTCTTTTTCTGCTCTGAAATGATTGATTGTTTATTAAGTACTGCATGCCATTAATTTGTTCTGCAAGTAAAAGTAAGTATATAATATCTGCAATTTTCTTTAAAATAATGTTTAGGTTGAAGTTGCATATTCCCTGGCTTGCATTGTTTTAAAGAACAGTAAACTACAAGCAGTGTTACAAGAGAAGGAGGGTTTCAGTTACACTGATGTTCTTGAACTTCTTTATGCACCTGATAAGGTATCGCTCTTAGTAAATTGGCAGTATTAATTTAGAAAAAAATACTCTATATTTATGTCATAGCATCACCATAAGCTAAGTATGTCATACCAAGTTTACTACACTGTAGCCCCAATCAAAGGTGTGTCTTATATTTTATATTACTTTTAGTCTATTTTAACATAATTGCACAAAATGTATATGCTTCCCTTATCCTTGGACATATAGTTTGAAATTCAAAATGTTCATGATAGTCTTTAGTACTGCTTAGTGCTGATAAATCGTAAGAAAAGTTGTGGTATGTAAGAGTGATGGAAGAGATATGTTCACACTCCCTGAACAGATTGACATAGAGCTTGGTCACTGAGCTTTGAGATCCTTTCTCGCACTCTACTGCTCTAGATTCTCCTTCGCTGCAGTTGTGGAGATGACTGTATATCATCAGTTGTAGTTACTGTTTCAGGGAGCAGAGACGGATCCCTTCCCTACTATTAAAACAGAGCAAAAGAGTATGTTGAATATATTGGTTAGTAGTGAGCAGGATTCACTGGGATCTGTGAATATTCTTCCTGTTCTCCTCAAGGTGGTGAGGGTCACTCACTTCTCTAGACTGAGGGTTTAGCCTGATGTATTTATATGAAAATCAAGAAAAAACAAGACAAAAGTAGAACCAGAGTAATTGGTAACTATTTTAACATATCTAAGAAGACACAGTATATGTATTATTTCTATAATGTGGTAGTGTTAGAGTGATGTTGTAGCTGTGATAGTCCAGGAATTGTGCGAGAGGCAAGGAGTTCTTAGGGTGATATCTTTTATTGGACAACTGTGTAGTCTGCATAGAGTTAGACAAACTTTTGATATTGTCTTGCATTTGAAAGCTTGTCTAACTCTATCCCAACCATGCAGTTGGTCCAATAAAAGTCATTACCTTAAGAAATCCTTGCCTCTCACATAATCCCTGGATCATCACAGCTACAACATCACTCTAACACTACTGTAATGTGAAAGATATCAAAATCTGCCACTTACAATGGAAATTATACAACCTAAAGAAAGAAGGAAGCCAGACTACAGTGACATCTTCCTAAGCCAACTGCTCAGACCTGATGAAGAATGTCTTGCATTCAAAAGCTGGTCTAACTCCATCCCAACTACGCAATTGGTCCAATAAAAGATATCACCCTAAGAAATCCTTGCCTCCTTAATAATGTGGACCCCTAAAAGTTTACACAGTTCTCTTATTTTTAAGGACATTTGTTTACGAGCAGGATATGCTTTAGCCCTTTTTGCATACAACAATCCTGTCCAGCAGTTCCTGATATTGGAGACTGGAGGAATTACATTGTCCATGTTTGAACCCTTTCTGCAGTCAGAAATTGAGACAGAGAAAGCAATGGCTGCATTTCAGGTATAGGAATGGTGCTTGCAGCACACCAGATAGTTTATGAATTTTAAAAGTTATGAATATTAGTAGTGGTGGTTTTACATATGATCTTATAAGCACAATTTGTAGAAAAAAATGCAAACAGTATTTATAGGACCTTTTTACCAGAAGTTGAATTGGCTTAATATGGTAACATTTACATACCATTTTTCTAAGCATCCTAATTTTCTCTGTAAACCTCATTCTTAGTTATTTCAAGAATAGTCCAAATCTAGTGTGTTTTTTCATAGTAATAGAACATGCTGGCTACAGATTTGATCCCTTTACTCAGACCAAAGTCAATAGGTGTAGAATCTAATTTACCCCCCTCCCACTGCTACAGCAAGAAAAATATATTTGGGGGATCAGGTAGGTCCCTTGCCCTCTGCCTCCCTAACTTCTGCCCCCTGCAGTCCCTTCCAGACCTTCCTTATTGCCAGAGCCTGTCTCCCTGAGCATACACAAAAGGGCAAATTAGAAAACACTAATTTTGGAATAAACATATCTGTAGTAATTTGCATGTAGGCAAATTACTATAGGTACCTGTTGACTTCATTCATCCAGAATTGATACATTTTACCATTTTTGCTAACTGTTGCAAGTTTTAGCACAGGTGCTCCATAAACACAATTTAAGCAGCACTTTTGTACCTACTAAGATATAGTACAAACTGTCTTTTTTATTTTATTTTGTGTCCTGGGCAAAATCAGTTCCAAATTCAGAGCTCAATCATTCAAGTCTGTGTGGTGCTACCATTGGCAAGTATCCTACCTCCCAGACTCTTCATCCTGGGGCTTCAGATACTCCCAAATCCATGACAGGGATCCTATGTGCAAGCCCCAATCCTGGAGGCCTTAGTGTTTAAATGCCCCCTAATCTCACTGTTCCCTAGCCAAAAGGCTGAGGAAGCAAACTGGAGGGAAAGCATGAGAGCAATCCGCCATCACCATAAATTGTGTAACTGAGATCTTTGCACACCATAAATTGTGTAGCATAAATTGTGGCCAAGATGTAGCATTTTTGACACTGAGGGGAGAGTGTTAGGGCTGTGCAAAATGGGCCCTATTCAATTCAGATTCGGATTTGTCCTGAATCGGGGACAGTGATTTGATCCATTAATTTGGATCACTGTCCCTGATTTGATTCAGCCGAATCCGAATCTGAAGATTCAGTGCTGATTTGGCGAATCAGTGATTTGGACACAGGCACAGCTTTAAAAGTTTTTTTCTGCATACCTTGAGGTAGCAGGCTCGTGATCGCTACAGTGCTAGGGCAGATGGAGCGTCCCACAGGAGCACAGGGGTCTCTCCAGCATATTCAGCAGTGAACCCAGAAGTGGACCGAAAGTACTTCTGGTCCATTTCCGGGTCTGCCAGAAAGCACGCGGGGGGGCCCCCCCATGTACCTCCGGCTCGGTGATCGGCCACAGGGGGACCCTGGGTGCTCCCCCAGACCCAGGAGGCACCAGTTGCTGAGCTGGGGGGGCACCGGGGAGCCCCCCTGTGTTCTGGAAGTGGATCAGGAAGTAGACCAGAAATGCTTCTGGTCCACTTCTGGGTCTGCTGCCAAGAGCACTGGGGAGCCCCCCATGTTTCTGTGGGATGCTACATCTGCCCCAGCACCGCAGTGCTCAAAGCCCCTGCTACCTAAAGATATGTAGAAAAAACATTTAAAGCTGTATCTATGTCTGAATTGCCAAATCTGTCCTAATCTCTCTGAATTGATTCAGAGGGTTCTGAATTGATTCGGAGTGATTAAAGGGTCCTCTGATTCGATTTGGATTCAGCGATTCAGCCACCAACTCAGGCCGAATCTCCGCCAAATCAAATCAGGGACTGAAGCTTCGCACAGCCCTAGAGGGTGTCAGGACTGGCTCTGGTCCTCCCGATGCTGACCTGATATTGCAGTACCTCCTGGACTGGTACCATTTCCCTGTGGAACACCCTCCTGGTTATTTAAGGACCACACACAAAAAATGGTTTCCATCACTATGTTTGCCAAATGCAGACCATATGTTTTATAGTCATTCTCAGTGCTGGCTGCATTTCATCAGCTTTATAGTTGGTTTCCATTACTGAACACGTTGCTTTTGGCAGCATTTTAACGCAAGACAATGGATTTAATGAGGTTTCCTTATATGAATGTAAGGCAAGGGGCTTTTTCACCCATGCTAACTGGGGAAAAGAACCTTGTCTTGTAAATATACCTTTTTCACCCATTGATGCTATTAATACAAGACAAAATGGTATATGGTAGAGTTAAGAATGTTCGGTAAACATATAGCACCATATACAATGCCTCTGTGAATAATACAGGTAGGAAAACAATGGAAATGTTAGAGACCTACTTAAGCAGCATACATTGTTTTTAAACAGTGTCTTTGTTTGATTTCAGATTGTTGTGTTAGCCAGAGTTATAGTGGATGTAGACCAGGTTACTTTGTCTGCCAGAGGTGTTACTATTTTAGTTGAACTACTACACTCTGAAGAGTCAGCTACACTTGTTCTAACAGGCAAGTAATACAAAAGAGGCCATAGGCATGAGTGGGAGGGCAGGCACAGGCACAGGCAAAGGGGTCAGGACTGGCTGCAGGTTTCCCCTCCCCCACTAAATAAGTTATTCCAGCCCAGGGCAGGCAGTGGCTCAACTGCAGCCTCAACCCAGAGCCTGGAGTCAAAACTAAAGCTGAGGTGTTGCCTGCCCTGGGCCGATACTTGAATGTAAGACAAGGCTTTTTATCCCCCATGTTGACTGAGACAAAAAAAAAAAGCAACTCTTGTTCTGGATTTGTGTAAATTTAGTATTGTACAATGTTAGGTGGCAGACAGGTTGAGAGAGAGTAGCATGCCCCAGATAGCTACATAAAGGAGTAAGAAGATCTGAGGTTCCCTTTCTATGATGCAGGGTACACATGTCTCATTTTATGGCATTGGAGGGAAAGAGCCTCTGCAGGGCTGTCATTCCAGCTCACATGCAATGGATGGGGAACTGGATGAGACTTTGACTACAGCTGCCCTATCAAAAGCTCTAGCCAGAGTAGTTGAACTGGTCAAGAGGGATATGTAGTCTGTGTTTGGAATAAAACTGACATAGATTGTTTTCCCTTTGTGGCAAAGTGGGGTGCAGGAACCAAATAATGATTCAGATTCACAGTTTAGTCCCTGCTTTACTTCTGGGACAATACAGCTTGCACACTGTTTCTTAACCAGGCCAGATTTTAAATTTACAATCCAGGCTTCAGTTTTTATTTGGTTCTTCGTTCTTTTGCCCAGACTTCAATTAGAGTTTTACTTTAGTGCAAATAAATAAAAACTCAATAAAGATTTTAAGATTTTGGCTAAAGACCATCAAGGATAGCTATGTAATGAAGTATTCCTATCTTAAAATTAATTCCACTTATCAAATCCAATGTTTGAAAATAGAACTCCAACATTTTAGGTATAGTATATATTAGGGGTGCAATGATAAAAGAATTTTTGGCCAATACTGATGGCCAATTATTAACCAGCCATATTGGTTGACACCAATCCGATAGCCAATATGCAGTCCAGCAGCTTGGAGAGCAGTGTCTGGATGGTAAGTCTGTGGGAGGACAGGGGTATGCATGGGGACAGATGGAGGCCCCCATGGTGAGGGAGGGAGTGGGGCTGGGGGGCAGGGCAGGTGCTGCCCAGCCAAGGTGGTACATGCGACCCCACCAGAAGCAAGGCAGAGCTGCAGGCAGCTCATTTGTGGGGCACAGGAAGGGGTGGCAGCTCCCTACCACTGTGTGCGCCCCTGGGGGAAGCATGGGGGGCATGTTCCTCCCAGATTTATGTGTGGGGCAAAGGTGGGCAGCCTGCTGTGGGCTCAGGACCAGGGCTGTGCTCAGGGCAGGCAGTGACAGGGCGGGTGGGGGTGGCTTTGGGAGGGAGGACTATGGGGGGAAATGTGGAATTATTGGGTGGCTGTAGCCACCCCATAGGCCCTCCTCCCAGCCCTGCAACCACTCACTCTGTCCCCACCTGCCCTGAGTGCAGCCTTGACCCAGCCCCCCTGATGGGAAGAGGTCAGTGCAGCCCCTTACCCTGAGCCTGCAGCGGGCAGCCTGCCTTCACCCTGCACACAAATCCAAGGGGCACACATCCCCCATGCTCTCCCAGGTGTGCACACAGTGGTAGGGAGCCCCCCCCCAATTCCCCACGACCCCTAGATGAGCCATTCACAGCTCCACCACGGGTGGAGCCGCATGCTCTGCCCTGGCTGGGCAGCGCCAGCCCCTGCCCCAACTCCATTCCCTCCCCTACCGTGGGGGCCTTGATCTACCCCTCCATGCCCCTTCCTCCCCATGCCCCTTCTTCCCCACAGATTTACCAGCCAGTCACTGCTCTCCATGCTGCTGGGCTGCATTCCTGGCTGCATGCATGCTGCGGCTGCATGCGTGCACACAACATTTATCAGTGACATTATCAGCTATGCTGGCCAAAAAAAG
The DNA here is from genome assembly GCF_001723915.1 of Gavialis gangeticus. NCBI lineage: Eukaryota > Metazoa > Chordata > Crocodylia > Gavialidae > Gavialis > Gavialis gangeticus. The sequence goes on from NW_017729031.1 coordinate 71,917,091, forward strand.
CCAATTGCCAATGATGTTAATTTTCCTTTTATCGGCGCCAATCTGATATGGACCAATATATCAGTGCACCTCTACTAAATATATAATTGCACTGAGAATGCAACAAACAGAAGACAAACATTTGTGGTATAATGATTTTTTTAAAAGATATTTCTAAAAGAATATCAAAACATATCATTAAGATGATAGAAGAGATTTGAAATGACGACAATGATAACACGTTGAGCATTACCTCCTGTGTAACTCTTATATGTAATTTGTAGGAAAGTTATTGGCTAGCCTGGCTCATACAAGAGTAGGTATTCCAGAAGCAATTACTTCATTAGGAACTATACAACATCTTTGTTATCATTTATACTCGGATAAAGAAGAGGTAAGTTGCAGTAAAGAAAGGAAATACATTTTCATGTTACAGTTTTCAATCTATTTTCCTGTTGTTAATAAAATCTATATTTACACAGTTAGCAGATGAATGCTAACTATTTAAATGTTAATAGATGGTCATTATTAAAACTCATTAAACAAATGACATATTAAATAAGATGACTCAGTGATGAGAGGTGAAATCCTGGCAAAACATTGGCTTCAGCGGGCTAGTTCTTCAGTCAAGTGTTTTAGTGTGCATTTACTTACTACTTGCATCCAGACCACAAAAATTCCTACTGATTTTAGGATTCTAATTTTTGGGGTTTTGTCTCATAGGGGGAAAGCTATGGATGTAAACTTATTTTATTTTGGTCAAATGGCTGCTTTATTTAATGCAAGGAGTGTACTTTTGAAATTGGCATGTTGGAATAATAATCAGCCTTAAAGCATTGCCAGGGAAAATATTTCTGTTTCTTCTAGGTTCGTATAGCCTCAGCCACTGCTCTTGGATACTTAACCTTCAACCGAACTGCCTATCGCCATCTATTAGTAGAATGCAGGAATAAACCCAAACAGTTCACCCGTCTAATGAATAACCTAAGTAGGGATGCAAGAATAAACCCCGACTTTGTAAAAGAATTCCAGAGACAAAGACAAGTCGGACTGCCCTCTTTAAGGTACTGTATACTATACATTTGTATAGAGCATTTTAGTAGGAGACGATCATGCTTTGAAGGGACTTCAACGCTAATTTTGTATTATACCATAGGCTACTGGTAGGGGGTGCACAGGGGTGCACGGGCCCCCCCTGACAGGGCCGGTGGCCCCCCAACAGCCAATACTGATGCTGTCAGCAGAGCTGGTGCCCCACTTGACAGGGCCAATGCCACCACCGCTGGCGGCTTCTGCGGGTGCCCCCCCCAGATTCAGAAGGCACCAGTCACTCATGTATTATACTGTGTGATTGTACATTCAGTTTATACTGGCAGACTTTATAGAACTAGGAATAAAGAAAATATAATGCATGAGTTCATAGATAAGACTACTTTATTTTCTCACATACAGCAAGCCCCTAAACAAAATACACACCTTGTTTTTGGAAGGCAGAATGTAGAGAAAAAGATTTGTCCAATGTCATGGCTGACTGTGACAGAGCATGTCTTCCTGGGAACATATAGTGTCCAGGAAGTGTGGCATCCCAGGAGACAATTTGGGTAAGGCAGCTGGCACCAGGAAGTTCCTCACTTGAACTGTCACCCAAGCTTTCTGGATACTCCATGTTTCCAGGAGGATTTACTGTGTTACACAAGGCTATACCCCATACCAGAGGCAGGCAAAATACGGTCCGCAGGCCGGATGTGGCCCATCATGCACTTTCGTGCAGCCCGCAGTGCCTCCCAACAAATTGCACCCCACCCAGCTCTTCCACCCACGAGGACAGGAACAAGGCTCCCATGCATACGCACACCCCCCAACATACACTATTCCACCTCACTCCTACCCTCGTGGATGGAAGGGCCCGGCTTGGTCAGTATGCAACTTCCAGGTGGGACTGCTGCTGCCACTACTGCAGCCGCTGGGGACCTGCTTGATCTGGGCAGCAGGTAAAGAAGCAGCAGGGGCGGGAGCAGAGCTGCAGTTGGGCAGGAGTGAAGAACCTGGGGCTGGGAGCTTCACAGAGCCAGTGCCCAGGAGGGCAGTAGCAGTGCAGAGCATGGCTGGGCAGGGGTGGGGGTGTTGGGGAATGTACAGCACCGGCTGGAGCTGTATGCAGCGAGGCACCAATGCTTGCACTGGGCATAAGTGCCCCAAAAATCCCCACCTACTACTGTGTCATGGGGGGAGTGTGGGGAATCCTCACACCCCACAAATGCCACACAGCCACACCCTGCCCCCACAACATCCCAACATACCCTATA
>NW_017729031.1:71919385-71923605 GCF_001723915.1 Gavialis gangeticus
CCAACCACACACCCCCCACCACAATATACAAGACTAAGAATTTATTTTTGAACTGTTATGCAATCACCCCTATATACAGCATGCAAACACAAATTACAGCAAAAATACTTTTTGTAATAAAATTAAAATACGTTATAGTAGGTGTTTGACTTTTAATCTTATGATTTGTTTTTTTCTGGCTCTAAGATGGCAACCCCCCCCTCCCAAAAGGAGTATTTCTGGGGGGCAAAGGAAGGGACTTCCTATGGCAAAGGTCAGGGGTTAGGGGTGGGACTTCCAGCCCCAAGATGGTGACTAGGGGTTGGGCAACTGTTGAGGGGTGGAGCTACCCATGCAGCCCTCGAAAGCAACCAAACCTTGTTAAATGGCCCTCCACCCAAATTAATTTCCTGCCCCTGCCTCAGGCCCTTGTAAGGGCACTATCAAGACTGTTTGTTCTTTACTATAAGTAGTTCTCTATATAAGTTCCTGTAAATAAAGTGTTGTTTCTAAACCACAAGTTTCATCAAGATATTACCAGCAGCTCACTTGCTGCTTCAGGGACAAGCTACAGTAGTCACCCAATAGATACAGCTGTGAGAGGGTTAAAACTTGACTCTGCCCCTTCATCTTGGTAAACGAGACAAGCGGCAGCCATCTTGGTAGCTGTATGGCATACAGTGTCACCGGATGTGCTCCATTTCTAGCAAAGCAAACAGCTTTCTCATCCAAATATATACAACCCAATTTTGGAGGACTGATTTGGGGGGGAAAGTGTATGTTGTATTCAAGAAAATACTGTATTTTAACCTGTAAGCAGAATGTTATGTTATTTTGGAAAATACTAAAAAGAATAGGGAATATATGGATTAATATTCAGATCTATTACACCATCCATGAAGAATCCTAAAAATTAACTTTTTTATAGTCAAGTCCTCGTACGAATTAGTGCATACTAAGATAACCTAACTAAATCTAGGTAAAAGCAGAGACAGAAAAGTCTAAGGAAACAAATCAACAGTAAGATTTCACATATGAGTAAATACATTGTCTCTGGGCATTCCAAATATTGTTGTTCTGTTCCCCTTAAAACTAGACTTATGTTCAGTGTGATCATTGATTCTATATCCTTTAGAATGATTTCTCCCAGACCTAAGCAATGTGAATTTTCTGATGCTAAAATAATCAATATAATTTATAATTTCTCATTTCATTTTGTATTCTGACCGGTGCTTTCAAGTTAGAATAATATTTGAAAAAAAGAATGCAGCATATAAGGTGATATCTCAATAATAACCAGAAAGCAAAAATCATCCTGGAGTCAGAAAACACTATCCATTCATTGTTCAAGATCAGGTTATGATACAAATAGAAAATACATTGAATGCAACCAGTAAACTTATAGGACAATGTATGTGGAAACAACTTGCAGATGACTTCAACTTAGACTCTGATAGGGTTGTTTGGAAGATTTGATATGTAGAGACATGGGTCGTAACCCACCATACACAACATATCTTTTTATTTTACCTCTTCTTCTAAGTTGATGTAACAAAAAGTAAATACATTATTCTTGCTCAAAACCATGCTTTGGGGTAGTTGTAACGTTTCTGGCATGTCAGTAGTTTGAATGTACCGTACCTTTCAAAAATTTAAATATTAAAAAACAAAACAGTTATTAGAAATAGGAAATTTGAAGCTAAGATTAAATTTACAAAAACTCATTTAGAATAATTTTTGGCGATGGTATCAATATGACAAATTCTGTAGTAATACGTTTTTGCAGATTTGGGCAGTCTGGAAATTCAAAGTTAACCTAATATAAATTTGCCCCAAAAGAAATCAAAAGGTTGGGGGTTTTTGCATATATAATATTGACAGATTTTTTAATTAGTGCTATACATGTATTTTGCTGATATTAATTGCAATGTTCTCCCTGTCACTAACCTGCTCTTTTCATGTAAATTCTCTTATGTAATGATCTGGACCTAAAGACACTTTGACTAATTGCTACAAAAGGGGGTCAAAGACCTGTTCCTCTAGGATTCCGAATGTCTTCAATACTTTGCAGGATTGAAACCTTAACAAGCATGTGGAGAATTGCCTTTAACAGGTTCTTTGTTAAATGAAGAATCTGTAATGTTATTTTAGGAATCATTGTAAATAGGTGACAAAGTGACATCTGGTCTGAATATAGCAAGGGAGAAATCAGATGAGTGCTCTGAGAACAGGCTTCCTCTTTGGTCCAGGTTGCAGATAGTTGGCATTAGTCCTTTTGCACGCATACAGTACTTCATCCTCTATGCTAACTTAGCTGTGCTGCCATTGTAGATGGATGAGATACAGAGCTTAAATTAATCCTTTAATTTACTCTTATCTAGAACATGTGGAACTTTGCAGCATGTTGGCTTTCTTCTTATGAATTGGAAATCCTCAGTTAGCCTTATAAATTAGATGGGAATTCCTGTATATGTTATAGAAATGCAGCTACCTCTGGCATTTAAACAGTACACAGAAATATTACAAGACAAAAAATGCAGATAGTTTATATAAATTTATTTACAAGGGAATTGTAGGTTGGCTGCAGTGCAAGCAGATAACGTAACGGTTCTTTGCTGCCTTAAAAATCTGCGAATCCCAGAAGGAGCAAAGCTGTAAGTGCTAGACTTGCAATTCAGATATAGAAAGTTGCCAACTTTGCATCTTTTTGCTGGTGGCCATTGCAAGAAACTCCAGCTGCTTCACTGGTGTAGCTGGAAACCAGTGGGTGAATGCCACCTCTTGCCCCCCATAGTCTTGCCTGCTGCTTAATCTGGAGCCTTCAGTTACTGTTGGAGACTAAAATCAGAGGCAGAGGAAAATATGGGAGGTGAGTGGCAATAGCATTCACCTTCTGGGTTCTGTATCAGTGTCAACACAGCTGGTCTGGCAGCCATGCCAACAAGCTGTCCCAACATCAGAGGTGGGTCATCTAACATGGGAGAAGCTCCACAGGGCCACATGACTTAGAAGCCCCTGCTTTAAATGATCCTTGACTCCAGTATTCTTCAAAACCCCAAAACATCTGTACCATAACATTTACTACAGAAAACTTTGATGCTGCTTGGAGGTGGCAGTGGTGGTGAGGTGGGGGGCACACTGGACCTGGCCTTGCCCCAAAATAGAGGGCATGGCGGGGGGTGGGGTGTGATGGGCCCCACAATGACAGTGGCGGGGGGCAGGCTGGCAGAGTGGGGGGAAGGAGGAGTGCCCCTCCCATGGAGCAGGAAGGGGCACTCCTCCTTCCCCCCCTGGCCCTGGCCCCAAAGCAGCGGGGGGAAGAAGGAGGAGCCGGCCTGGCCTCAAAGGTGGGGGGGAGCAGGGCCAGACACAGGCTGCTGTCCCTGGCTGCCCCACCTCATTATTTTTGACAGGCAATTGGCTACTAATAAAATAAATTCTAAATATCTATATAGTTTGGCATTCTGAGTGAGGGTTTGTGGGGGTGGTGTGGAAGTGTGGGGGTGGGCATATAGGGGGAGCTGCTCAGGAGGGGTGGGTGCCCCTTTGCACAGCTCAAGGACTGCCCCCCCATAGGGCCACAGCCCCCCAACAGGAGCCACAAGTCCCCCGGCAAGAGCTACTGCTCCCCCTGCAGGGACCACATGCCCCCCCACCGGGCCCCATCCCCCGCTTGCTCCCCTAGCCCCTCCAGTCGCTGCCCCACTCGGTCCCAGCCCCAGCAGCATCCCAGGCCTCAACCCCCACCCCAAAAACAAAAATCCTGTACTTGCCAGTTATAGCAGTGGCCATGGGGACCACTGGGGCCTCATGGCAGGGCAACCCCGCATAATGCGAGGCAGCGGGGATCAGCCCCATCCAGCTGGCACCTGCACTGCAGCTGTTGCATCACATGGGTGCTGTGTGGTTCGGCAGGGCACTGCGTGCTGTCTGGGAGCTCAGCCACTGGGGCTGAGCAGCACCAGGCTCTGGGTGACAGCTAGAGCCTCCCTGAGTTTCGAGACAGCGTGCAGCACTGCTTGGTGCCCTACTGAGCCATGCAGCACCCACACGATCTGATAGTGGCAACGTGGATGCCAGGAGGCTGGGGCCACTCCCTGCAGTTCTGCGTCATGCAAGGAGGCTCTGCTATGAGGCCCAACAGCCACCACTACAGCCAGTGAGTGCAGGGTTTTTTGGGGGGTGGGGGTTGAGTACCAGGATGCTGGGGCTGGGCAAGTCAACGATGGGGGGCTGGGGGA
>NW_017729031.1:71923662-71934181 GCF_001723915.1 Gavialis gangeticus
CCCCATTGTCTCTTCCCCCCTCCTCCAGGCCCACCCACCCCCTACTTACTTCACATGGAGCCCAGGTGCAGTTCCCTACAGCTAGCATGCTGCTTGCTGCACAGGCAGGCAGAGTGCTTCAGCATCCATGCCTTACCCCACTGTTTTGTGGTGTGGTTTGTTGTTTTTTTTACCCCTGGATATCCAGGGGTCTAATTTTGCCCCCACGCTGCAAATTTGCAGTGCGGGGAACGTTTTTTGTTTCCGCACATGCATCTTGCAGCGTCTCAAACCTGTTGACGTGCATGCTCATCTGGATGCGCCCCATGATTCTGTCAGTTAGGCTTAATTAAACCACCTTTAAGTAAAAGCATTACTAAAACCAGGTGCAGTTTTCAGTCTCAGAATTTTACAATCAGGAGAAAGGAGTGTTCAAACCACAAGAATGAGAAATAAAAAAAAAATACTGGCTAAGGCCTGGTGCAGTTCAGTCTAAACTCTTTTTGTAGGCTCTCTGCTAAAGGTTGCAGAAGAGACCACTTCAAGCATAGTGATTGGCCAGTTTTTCTCTTAAAATTCCTCTTGAATTAGTTCATAAAAAGGCATTTCCTTTTCTTTCAACACTCTATATTTGGGTCTGCTGACGTCATTTCACTATCTCTCCATCTGTCATTTATTCAGTAACTAACAGTAAATAACTTTTAGCAATGATGTTTGTTTGCATTTTATACAGCACCTCCAATTTTTAAACAGACAAATAAGAATAAGGAGTCATAAAATGCAACATATTAATTTCAAGAACCAGAAAGAGCTGTTGGGATATAATTTCAAGCACTTGCTTTACTCTCTTATAAGACCTGCAAATGCTAGAGGTTAATTATTTTTTGTTTAATCATGCAAAATCTAAATCAAGATAATATAAATATGTAAGCAATTTTTGTAGAATGTTCTTATAATGCATGGGGATTTTTTTCGGCTTTTTCAGTTCAAATTATTTGTTGCAATTAGGGGCAGTAAAGGCCCTGAGTATACTGGTACCTTTCTAGTTTTAGTGCATGGGAATGAGCCATTGAGGTGGAAAGTCAGTGATAGGCATCTGCAGCCCTTTGGCAGGCTCCCTCATCTTCAACGTGGAAAAGGTTGTAGAGGGAGAAGGGTGGCTGGATGACATGCAGTTGCGGGCAACTCCTAGTACAACTGCCTCCAGAGTAATTATGGGAATTGTAGTGAGGTGATAGAGTTTGTCTCCCATTTCTCTTCAGCTGTTTATTTGGAGCAATATTTGCCATTTAATTTTAGAGAGCCCAGTTCATCAACTTTTGTGCACAACACTTCTACTGAAGTCTGTGAACTTTGCATGCAGGTAGCCAGAAGGACTGTGTACAGGAACTGCACTACTTTGAATGTAGTATCATCTGTGAATTAATTCTGGTACTTTAACCTACTCTAACCTCTCCTTCAGAACTGCAATACTTCTGCAATGCAGAAGTGACCATTATGCCATCTAATTCACAAATGAAGTACCTGTAACAAGAATTTATTAACCAAATTCTAGATTGAGCTATTCATCTCCTGATGTCACACGTCTTGGTACCAACCATAGCCAAAAGTGTTGGTGTGGAGAATGATGCAGGTAAGCATGTCCCACGTGATTAAAAAAAATGAGATTTTGAAGCATGTACATATTTTAACAGGTATCTATTTTGAGATCTTAGCTTGAGAGCTTGCTGGCCTAACTCTGTTCCCCTTAATGTCAATAGGAGTGTTATGAATCTTTGCACGTGGCTACAGAATGTGCATGCAGATAGTGTAAAAAGTGTAACCTAAGTACAGGATGGTCTTGTTGCTTGTGAGGAAATAGTACAAGTTATCTTCTCATTTGGCAATAAACACTGTTATATTTTGTTTCTAAATATATGGCATCTTCAGTCTTATGCATTTGTTCACTTCATCTTTGTTTCATTAAAGTCTTGTGTAATCTGGGATGAATAAAGGAAAAGAGAAAAGGAATAAATATAATATAAAAAAACAAAGGAGAAATCTTCAATTCAATTTTTATTTTGTTTTCTAAATTCTAATTACATTGTTGTGGTAATTTTTTTTTTCAGTTAGGGTTAATAATAAAAATGGACAGCCACTCTTTGGAATCCATAGGACTTTGATTATTGATTATTTATGGTATTAACTAGATAATTTAGCTAAGTTGATTAATTTTAGTGCGATATAGCTGCTAGCAATTTGATGATAGTATTTCTTGGTTGTTAATATAATCTACTATTAAGAGTAACATAGCATTAGTGATATACTTATTCTTTTTAGTATAAATAAAAGTTATAAAAAGAATAAATGAGTCATTTCTTTCAGTAAAAAGCATGGGCCAAAACCGTTGACAATCTGGGTGCGTATAAATAGGTACCTGAGAAACCTGTTTCCTCTTTAAAGAACCTTTCCCTCTTAGAACATGCATGGTTTTCTTGATTTTTTACAACAGAAAATTGATAGCTTTTGAAGCATCACAAACAATAATTAAGTCTCACTATAGTCCTATGACATTGTTGCATGGATTTTTATTATAAGAACTAGAAGTACTAAATTACTAAATAAACCAGTAGCATTTGTGAAATAACATATATACATCTAGACAAAAGCATTAACTTCAAAGTGACTCATGGTTTTTTGCAGGATTAGAAAGATGTTATCAGTGCTGGTTAGAACTCAGCTTGAATGTTATGCATTTATAAGAAATGCTGGATATATAAAAAGGGTAAAAATCTTCAGGTTAATAAGTGCAAGGGAAGAGTTAATGACCTTTTAAAACACTTTAAATTGTCTTTTATTTCCAGTTTGGGGATAAATGGAGGACCGCCTGCAGTTCCACCGCGTACTAAAGGTATCTTAAGTATCTGGCTTGTTTTGAAGTTCACAAATAAGTTAATAGGCTGTATATCAGTGGTTCCCAACCTTTTTTCCTGCGACCCACTGCTGGAAGCAGAGTGCGGTGGCGGGGGAGCTCCCAGCATGAGGCGTGGCTCGTCTTTTGTGTGCAGCACCGCCGGTATTGCCCCCGCGACCCTCATTTGGGTCACGACCCAGGGTTGGGAACAGCTGCTGTAGATGCATATAACAAATAGGGATCTACAGAATGTTAACAATGTTTTGAGAATTACTTTTCTTATAGTCATCATATTAAGATTTGTATTCATCTCTACAGCAAGGCTACATGTAATAAACACATTTCCTGTTTTTGAAAACATAGGTAACTGTAATTAGATTTTCTTAATTTAGCTTTATTGTGAGTATAAATGTAAATGCTTATAAATGTTTGTGTTTATTACAGGCATAATTACTTAACTTTTGTTTAGCCTGCTAGTCCATGTTATTCAGGGACTCAAATGCAATATTCTGCCTATGATAAAAATGAATAAATAATAAAGATATGTATTTTTATTTTGCAGAGACATCACAAAGCAGAACCAGAAGATTTAAAGCTAGATTTCAACCAAAAGACTCCCTTCTTTTAATGCCTGTCTCTGCTCACTTAATGGGGAAACTCAAAACTACAGAGAAGCCCCGTATCCGGACCACTGGACTTCAGCCATTTCTACACGTAACTTCAGCAGACATCATAAATGTATCAAGACCAAGAATTTTTAATGTCAGTAATCTCCGACCTAATTCACCAGGAAAGAAAGCTTAAGTTCAGTGCCAACAATGAAGAAGAAAAGTATTTGTATGTATACAGTGTCCTATAGGATTTTAACTTTGGAAAACCTCACTCTTCACAAAACTGTTGTATGTGTAATGGAGAGGGCCTGGCTGTGAATAATATTAAATACTACTACAGTGTGAAAAAAATAAGTGCATTGAAAATATATATAAAGATGATTTGTGAAAGGCTGCCTATAAGTGAGAAATGTGTTGTGTAAAATATTTTATCAGGTGAAATTAAGCGACATCTAATTGTATCTGATCACCAAGTGGTACAGAGGGCAGGGTGGGGTGTTGCCTTAAAGACTAACTTGTTCAGAAAGGCATAAGCTTTCATAGACTACAGATGCTAACATAGGCTTTAACCAGGAGTGTTCACATATTAGGGTAGGGAAACATGCTAAGAACCCGTTGAGCAGCTCAGAGATAATGCTCTTCCATTGAAGATTATCTCAAACTAGTTTTAGGCAGTTCATGTTGCAGTCATGTGTGAGTGCACCCCAGGCCCAAAAACAGTTGGGAGCAGTCCTCCAGCATCCCAGGAGGCATTGCTCCCAGCTGCTCTGTCTTGTCCCACAGTGCCAGTCGGGGAGCTTCTAAAGGTAAGAATCCCTTCTCTACTCCCATTCTGGGCTCTTCCCAGTCCTTGGGGCTCTCCCCATTCTCCCCACTCCAACCTCTGAGGCTCCTCCCTTGCCCCTTGGGACTTTTGCTCTGCCCCTGTTCCACATCCCCTCAGGACTCCTCCCCTGACCTGAGTGCCCCTCAGGGCTCCCCTGCCCCCCCATGTCCTCCAGCTTACCTGCACTGTTGGTGCTGACCTGGGAAACAGGGAAGGGGAACCTGTCTGCCTGACCACTGCTACTGATCTCTGGCCCAGAGAGTGGGGGTGTCAGGTTCCTCTTCCCTGCTTGCTCCACTGGGACAGTGCTGGGACCTACAGGTGAGCTGGGAACTGCTGGGGCCCAGGTGGCGAGTGGGGATCTTGGATGCTCCAGGTTGGTGGGGGGGTGGGGGATGGGGGGGAATGGTAGATGACAAGGTGCTGTGCAGCAGGTTCAGTCTGCGCTGGCAGGGGGGTGAAAAGCAAGTATGTGGTGGGTCCAATCTGGGGTCTGGTGACACATCCCCCCAACCTGAATTGTGCCCACTGTGCTGCCTGCCCCCTCCCCATTGGCCCAGATTGGGATCGTTGTCCTGCCCCCCACCCACCCAGATTGGATCCACTATGCCATGCTGCCCCCTTCCCCCGGCTGATCTTGATCGAACCCATGTACCACCTGCCCCTCCCCACACCAGCCTGGACTGAGTCACCTCCTCCACCCCCCAGTCCACACTCATTGCACACTGGAAGCTTCCAGCTCACCTGTAGTTCCCAGCATTGTCCCGGCAGAGCAAGCAGGAAAGAGGAACCTGTCTGGCATCGGTACCATTGCCACTCTCTGGGCTGGGCTCAGCCTGGAAAACAGTAGTGGTACAGTGACAGTGGCAGTGGCTGGCACACAGGTTCCTCTTACTGCTCCAGGACAGTGCCAGCAATGCAGATAAGCACAATGGCTTGCAGACAGGTGATTGTTGCAAGACAAAAATCTTCCTAAATGAGCTTAAAAAAGTTGATTTGAAAATAAAAGTCAACAGTATGTTTAAGCTGTATAGGTATAAGTATAGGTATAGGTATAATGAAGTATTTCTTCCACTCTCCAAAGAGTGACACTTAACTGAGCTCTCAGAGATGATCATATATGAGAAAATGAATGACTAAACCTAGTTTGATGAGCATAGTTTATTTGTACGTTTAGTATAAATAACACTATGATCCAGAAGAGTCCCAGTGTTATACTGCTGAATAAAGTATACTAGCCCCTGAAATACTGCCACTACTACGTGGTAGTGTAGGGCAGGGGTTCCCAACCTTTTTAGGCTAAGGACTGGCAAGCTGTGGACTGGAAGTGACCACAGACCAGCAAACTGTGGGCCAGCAGTGACTGGCATACTGTAGACAGGTAGCTGGTCCACAGTATACCAGTCACTTCCAGTCCATGGTTTACCAGCGTTACCAGATTTTTCCATCACTTTGGGGTGTGCTCATTTATTAGGGGTATGTTTCTGAGGTCTCTAATTCTATCGATGTGCTGCTTGTGTTACTTGTGTTTCTATATGGACCTGCATCTCTCCCTTCTGCAAGTCCTCACCCCTAATGGAGCTATCTTGCAGGACTCAGTTTCAACAGGACTGGGTTCCTCCAGCCACCAAATCAGTCAAACACGCACACGCATGCATGCACACACACTAACATGACACGCCTGACCCGGCCAGGTTGATCAGCATGTATAGGCTGACACCCTCATATGCCAGGAATCAGTTCATCAGGGCAACAATAAAATGCAGATAGACACAACCAGGCAGGTGAACAGAATACCTCTGAATCAGGCTGGGTGTCCAGCTGACACCCTCCTGGGCCAGCATTCAGTTCATTAGGGCATGTCTGAGCCAAACTGGGTCAATCAGCATATACAAGCTGATCCCCTTATGTGCCTCAAACTCAGCACAACCCAATCTTTTACCCTGTCATAGTAGTGGTAGCCTCTTGATGAGCAGACCGCACAGTATTTTGGCGCTTTACAGGGATCTTTGACTTAGGTAAAAGAAGTGTTGCTGCAGTGCAAGTGGAGAAGGGGAAGTACAGAAGGAAAAATACAAAATTAACAACCAGGAAAAACATATGGTTTTAAGGAGTAACCAGACACTTAGGAGCTGGCTTGAAATTATTATGAATATAGAAGATAAACTGGAAGGGATACCGCATTATTTCTTCTCAGATGGCTAGCTATGCTTCCACTGTGAAGTTAGCATCAGTGTTTTGTATTTTACCTGTTGTGAATAAGCCTCAGCATAGCAAAACTTTCATATCTTACTATAGTCTTTTCCTGATTCCTTGGTTTGGTCTGTTTTCTAAAACAGGAAATCCCAAGGGCACATGGAACTTACTTAAGAGGATTACTTGGAGTGTTCATAAATTTTGGGCAGAGGACTTCCACCAGTCATCCTGGGAAAAGTATGAGAGCACTTGTGGTCAGGGCTCCAATGGGCTGGACATTGTGATGAACCCTTAACCATCATTCAAATGTTTCCCATACCCCTCTGACTCGGTCTCTTGCCTCAGCATTCCCTAACCTGGCAACCGAGTTTTAGTCTATCAAGTTTAAATAGGCCTCCCATACTGGGACTGGGGAATGTATGGCCCTAGATGCCTATTAAATTTTTCTTCTGCTTAGTTCTGGTTTGGTGAAGTGTCGCGGGGGAAAGAAAAAGTCCTTTGTAAGTCCAGCAAGCTGGGTGCCAGGTTTCCCTCAAGAACACAGAGCTGACAGGTAACACCAGTCCGCAGTTTGCCAATCTGTGGTCACTTCCGGGTCCGACAGCCAGCCCTCCTGCGGACCGGCAGCCAACCTCTTGCAGTCCAGCATCAGGCCACAGCCTTGGGGTTGGGAACCCCTGGTGTAGGGCAAAAAGTAAAAGATGTTATATGCTGTTGAAAATGCAGTTGAGTAGAATGTACTTGCTGGGCTTCAATTTAATTGTGGTACTAGAATTATTGCAACACTTGCAAAAGCTGAATACTTTCCCTCTGATCAGTCACTGAGGCCCTGTCTATACTTTGGCAACGTGGAGGTGCACTTCCAGCTTTGCTGCTAGCTCAGTAATGGGCTGCGGGGGTACCCCCCACCCTTGTCAGCAATCTGGTGCCCCCCCAGACTCGGGAGGCACCAGTTCCCCTGCATCTATATGTTAAAGTTATGCCACAAGTAATGTGTTAATCATGGCATAAGTGGGAAGGGTACTACATGTGCACCTTACTGAAAGTGCCATAAAATGGTAAACAAGCCACAAAAATGTTCCATCTATGTAATTTGGTTTAAAGTCCCCAGCAAGGAAAAATCCTTCAGCTCCTTCTGCTACGAGTTCCTTCCAGACACAGCATCTCTAGGAAAAACAGCATTTCTTGACTCCATGATAAGACATGGATATATTAATATCTGTGGCCAAACTGTTCCTGATTACTAATGCATCTTGATGAGGAAGATACAAAAGACCTTGCTTTCCTTTTATGCCCAAGGCAGGGCTATGGAACTAGCTTAATAAACTAATTGACTGTAGAGAAGAATAGTGCTACAGATCCAAAGGGGCTTATTCACAACAGCTCTGGAGCACAAGTGATCCCCAAACCGACTCTGAAGCTGGGTGCCTCTACACTACCTGTAGTGTGTTTAGGGTTAGATGTTACAATCTGACAGTTTGAAATATACTGAATTGTTAGCAATGTGGCTCTTATTCAAGTACTGACCAGTTAAGATACTGCTTAGGTTTTAGATCTGATGAGAGTGCATCCTGAGAATGGGCAAAAAACCAACGTTTATTACAAGATAAGATTTTATAACATAAATAAAGTTTTCAACATAGCTACTTAGGCACTATAGGCAGTGAGCTTTCTTCTGGGAATTTTGCTGTCTACTAGCTACTCTTGGTCTCCTCATATATGAGAGTCCTACAAATTCTTTTGAGCTCTTTTCAAAGTAGATCCATTGATGGATACCAGTCTCCAGCCACAGACAGGTTTACAGCTTTAGTTGAGCAGGAAAGAGAGGTTGAGCTGAAGATTAGTGTCTATCTCTGCTCTATGCAACTATATCATTGGAAAAATCTTTTTTTCCTTATTCAGCCTTCCCAAAAATAAGATGCATGTCTTATCTGGGGTTCTGTGGTGTATGAGAAAATATGGTGATCATTCCAACTAGAGTTTTAACCCAAAAATAGAAAAACTCCATGAGACAAACTCATGGAAGAGTTTGGTATGGCTATTTTATCTGAAAGGTGCTCAGTTATGATGGCAGACTCTATCTATTAGCCCATACATATGAACTTCCCTACTACTCCAGTCTCTTTGCTATTGGTATTGTTCCTGAGTTCATTTTGTTCGTACTATTATTATATCCTAAGTGTGTTCATTAATGTTAGCCAGAGCTTCAGCTGGTTATGGAAAGTGTGTAATAAATAACTGCAATTCAGATAAAAAAGTTAATAAATACTAGTGAAATCAGGAAGGAAATATAAATAATTTTGTGTTGCACCAAGTATCAAAGATTCATATGAAACAGAGATATTTTACAGAATTAAAAAAACCCTGAATTGTTTTAAATATTTCACATTGGATTTTTTTTTTAAAAAACAGATCAACAAATACTATTAGAGTTATACCCTCAAATTAAAAGTCCATAGGTAGATTTTTCAAAGTAGTCCAAGGAAATTAAGTACTCCACTTCTGGTAAAATTCAGCAGGTTTTATTTCTAATCTCACTAAGATCTCTTAGAAAATCTATGTCTAGATGTTTGCTTTCAATACAATACTAAAACACAATATTTGCATGTATACTACATTTACAGAAATGAGGACAAATTCTAGAGAAGTTTTTCCCCAAAAACATTCATTTAAAATTTACTAAAGACTATATGCGCCATCTTTTTTCTTTTACCATTTTTTAAATTTTGTTTTAATACTTAGAAATTTTGTTCACTGTAGACAGTAACTCAAAGTATCTCAGCAGTATCACAGGCTACCACAGTGTATTTCAAAAGCAGACAATCCTTAACCAATTACAAACTGAATACAGGCAGTAAATGTAACATTGTTGAAAACATTTTTAATGAACATTTACAAGTTGCATTCATTTTACCAACTTCGGGGGGGGGGGAAATCAAAGCATCAAAATGTCATATCTAGTTGTGGTATCTTGATGGCAGCTTTTCCAACTTCAGCTGAAATATCAATTCCAAGTGGAGCTCTAGAGTATAACAAACATTATATTAATAATTATCTTTACAAACAGTATGTTCTATTTTCTGTAGTAAAGAAGGCTTTAGAACTAGGTCCACAAAAGTATGTTCACTGCAGCCTTTAGGAGCGTTTATACATGTGCTCCAGGAGCTGGGGCGGGGGGGAGGGACACGCTAATTAGAGTGGCTCCAAGAGCTGTTCTAATTAAAGTGCCCGGAATATCACATGTATCAGCATCCCCACACTGAAAAAATGGTGATGGGGGTGCTTTAGCTAGAGCTCGAACAAGTTTAAAAGTGCCCCTGCCACCACTTTTCAGCATAGGGACACTGATACACACGATGTTGGAGTCTGCTGGAGTGTGGTAATTACCATACTCCAACAGACTCAAGTAATCAGCAGACCTGCTGTAATTACAGTGCGTTGGACCAGCCTTGCTACATATAAATAGGTGGCCTTGGTGCCTAGCTAATATAATCTATTACCCCAGTTACGCATCTAGGTTCCCTCTATAATGCATGAGGAGAGTTAGATTCCTAAAAATGGGGTGCACCAATTCCACCACGCTGACAGGAAGCTGCCTAAGCTTGCCAATAGAAAATGCTGAGAGGAGAGGTGTCATAAACCCTGGCCCTCTCAGTGGCTTATGTGCCTTTTCTGGGCTGCAGCATTTCTGATTAGAATTCACAACCCAGAACTCTCTCCTGAAGACAAACATTTGTGCCAACCTTTCTAACACAGTCGGAGGTGGAACACTGATGGTATTTCCCCCTTTTTTCCAACAGTTCAGTAATTAGAGCATGTCCTTGGGATATGGAACACTTAGATTCAATCCTGTCCTCTGTCTGAGATCTGAATCTGCATCTCCCATCATTTAGGGCCCTACTACACATTGCACATCGAGCTCAACGTGCAAGTGACTTTACACTTTGAGCTTATATGTCGATCAGTGGTAGTACTAGTTTGATTTTGGAGCAGTTTATACATTCAGCCTTGAGG
>NW_017729031.1:71939181-71963729 GCF_001723915.1 Gavialis gangeticus
CCATTCTGGCCCCCCCCCCATCCCTGGGGCTCCCCCCTGCCCCTCAACCCTGGGGTTCCTCCCTGCTACTGGGGGGTTACCCATGCTCCCCCCCTGCCCTCCTCGCACACTTTTGGCTGCCAGCACTGTCCTGGGGGAGCAGGCAGGGAAAGGGGAATCCCCCCTATCCCACCTCTGCTACACTGCTGCTAGCTTGCTGCTCTTCTCCAGGCTGAGCCTAGCCCAGAAAGCAGTGGTAGTGGCACGGGCTGGGCAGTGGGGTTCCCCTTCCCTGCCTGCTCCCCTGGGACAATGCCTGCAACTTAAAGTAAGGGAGGGGGGGCAAGCAGGGAGCTGGAGTGCTGGGGAGAGCAGACCCATTCTAGCGGGACAGATACAAATGTCTGCAAAGTACTAGAGGCACTTTTATTGTCATGTTGCCACATCAAGTAATGTAAAATTAAGGGCAATGTGAAGAAGTGGAATAATAGATTAGTAGGAATTGCCACTTACTTTCCTTCATAGCGGAAGCTCTCTATGTTGTGTAAAACACCCAATCCTGCACGTAGCCTTTCAACACCATTCCTAAAAAGAGAATATTCATGTAAAAAGCACAAAGTTTTTCAAGTGCAAATGTGCTGTTTGTCTGTCTGTGACACACATATGGTTTAATCACAATAATAAGTTCTTATATTTGATGTTTTAAATTGATGTTGATTGTAGTTTTATAAAACACTTAAAAACGTACAGAAAACAGTCCTTGCTTACCATGCAATCATAACACCATTGTCAGTGCAAAGTCTGGGAGGAGGGCACAACAAAGCAAAATCAGTTGCATCTGTTACACTTTGCAGAGCTCTTCGGATATATTGGTTACTTGCAACTCCTCCTGACACAACCTGACATCAGTTTGGAAAGAGAAAAAAACAAGTCACACTAAGACTGAACAAAAATTAGGGACCACTTATATGGTTAAAGAAAAAAACCTGATGATAGTACTATTAGAGATAAGTTTTGGACACTAAAACCTATTACAAGAGAAATTTGCATAAGTAACCTAAAGAAAAACTCACCAAAGAAATTAGCAAAGAAATATGACAGTTGTCAAATTAAAGCATAGTATAAATAGGACAGTTGTCAAATATATTGGGTATGACTCTGTGGAATCTGATGGTCTGTGGTCAGAGTAGATCATCACCTCAGTCTCTTTTGGCTTTAAAAATCTATGAAACTATTACTCTCCTTTATTAAGTCAGAATAAAAGCAATAGGCTAAGTTGCTGAAGTGCAAATGTAACCTAACAATTAAACAAACTGTCGGTTGTTACCATTGTAACCAAGCTATTGGTTATAAAATGTTAATCATGAAAAACATGGAATCACTATCGACTATATTAGAAGTTAGATTTAATATCCATCTATGACAGATGATTTGAGAATAGATTAGATCAGCGTTTCTCAACCCATGGGTCGCAAGAATATTGCAAAGGGGTGCAAGCGTCAGAAAAACGAATGAAAGCATGGGTTTCCCCTTGCAGGCTGGAAGCATTCCAGCCTGCAAGCAGCTGCTTGGGGCATGGCCAGCATGCAGCCAGGCATGGTCATAGGAGCAGCCCCAGCAGCTGGATGAAGGTAAGCATATGGGGAGTGGGGGCTAGAGGGCCAGGGTTTGGGGACTGTTGGGGTGAGGCAGGGCAGGGCACGGCAATGTGTGCATGTGTGGAGGGGATGGGTGTGGAGGGGGGGCAGTGTGTGTGCCCTGCTGGCACTGGGAAAAGGTGGCCTGGGGGCTCGGTGCCAAGGCTGCAGCAAGGCAGGGGGGTGGGGCACTATGAGTCAGACACCAGCAGGGCCAGGGGGGTGTGGGCTGAGAAAAGTGATTGTTTGTGGCAAATGGGTCCCAGTATGAAAAAGGTTGAGAACCACTGGATTAGATGACACCCCACTACCCCTTCCAATAATAACTACACTTTACTATTTGCATTAGGTAGTCCACAGAACTCTCAGTCAGGAAGGTGCTCCACTGTGTTGGGAATTTATTAAAAAGCTTTCCACTTCTTGTAAAAATAATTTAAAATGTTAGCTGTTAAGAATAACTTTCTTGCTGTATTATGAGGCAAAGACACTTTTTAGAAAATAAGTAGCATTCACATAACTCTAGCACCACAGACAAAGTCACTTTACAAGCTTCCCCTTTTAATCATATACATCATTGCAAACTGCTTTCTGGTACTACTATTTACTTATCGTTTTAAAAGAAGTGATGGAAATTATTGGATCTTGCGTATAATAATTTTTATGCTTGCTTTTAAAAAGTTCACTTCCAACTAAATACATAAAACCCAGGAATAGTAAATAGCCCCTAAGGTTCTACTACAGCTAGGATTTTCTGCAGTTCAAAAAGCTTCAAGTTTGAAATCTTTACGAAAACAATAACAATGTATGCGCAAAAAAATTCCTCTAAAAGATTCCTATCTTCAGTCAGCATGACTTAATATATTAAGATGAGCTCAGTTAAATTGAATAGTAAGAAAATATGAACCCAGTTAAAATTATAGCAGTTAAGTCATAAACTGCAATATTATCACATGTTCACAAAAATCTTTAAAACATTTTATGTATTTCATGAAGCTGTTAAAATAGCACATCACAGAGGCATCAGCAGTGTGATAATTAGAATACTTGTGTTTTACGTTATTAGCACCAGGATGGGAAGATTTTTAAATCTAAATTAAAGTGACAATGTATAGTCTGCAGCCATACCACCTTAGTCCACTACACTCAGTAATATTTCATTAATTTAATAGAGTTGGAATTAAGTCAAAACTGGGATGGCAAAACTAAATGAAAAAGCAAGGTACTTCAGAAAATAATGGCAGTAATTCAGTATGTGTTGACTCTTCCCTCAATACAATGCAAAAAATGTTCTTCTTGCAATTTCAGTTGGGTTTATAATTCACTTTCTTCCTAAACTATTGTTTAGTTTTACTCTGCTGAGATACTGCTAGGTTGCTGCAAGCAACATTTTTTGGATGAACTATGAAACCATGATCCAGACTATTTTTTGTTATTTGCAGTTGAATGGTAATTTACACAACTAGGTATTAATCCTGGCATCCTGTCCAAATATAAACGTTGTTAATTGCTGAATTTAAATAAGTGATGTATTTTCCCTGAGGTGTCTGTGTTTCAGTGGAGTTGATTAGGAACAGGCATTGCATTTGCCCACAGAAAACCTGTGCCTGTGTTTGTCCCAGAACAGAAATACCCAAGAATTGGTATGTGTAGGCCTCACTGGAGTAATGAATAAAATAAGCACTGATCAATGCATATGCAACTCATATAAAGGCTTTGCTTAGAGTTAATCAAAGTCAAATGCTGACCTCACACCACTAGTTGCCTGTGAGAGTAAGCCTGACAGCTCAGACACACTTTGCGATATCCTCAGTCCCTAGGATAAACTGTTAATACTTCTTATCCTGTGAACCGTTTTAGGATTTAACCCAGGACAATGGCCAGACACATCTGGAAAAGTACACTGTGTCTTGGGATAAAATAGTTTATTCTGGGACAACTGTGACATCTCTTTGTAGTCTCTACAGTTTACATATCAGTCTGACAGTTTCATTCACTAAAAATGTTAAAGTTCTGGCTAGAACCCACCCCCTAATATAGCTAAATATATTGAAAAATTATATAAATACAGTAGAACCTGAATCGTTCCTATTTTTCACACCCAGTTTGCTCTGAATGTTGCCAAATTCAGAATAAGCCACTCAGATATATTCTGTGGCTTTACTGCAAAGGACACAGCTTCCTCCATCAGCTGCAGCTCACCAACAATCCTGCAGAGCTGAAAAAAGAAGCCATATCCTTTGAAATAAAAGCTGCAGCCCCATGCAGTTGTTTTGTTGCAATTCTATATACCCCCAGCAAACCCTCAGCTGGGTTAGGAATCTAACCCTGCAAAGTATCTAGGTTCTACTGTATAAATGATGAAGAACAAAAGTTAAGATTTGGATACAATCCTAAAACTACTTTCCTTAACAATACACAGCTGCACACTTCTCTAGAAAGCTGCATGCCTTATTTATTTCAGTGACTGCTTGTTCAACTGAGGATACAGACACACAACCTTACTGTGGTTACCCACTCTAGCAAAGTTATCCTTCAGCACATGAAGAATAACTACGCATCAGTGTAAGTTACACCACTACATGCTAGCCACTCTATTCTTAGCATCTGACATAGTATGTTGTTGCCCATGAAAGTCCATGCCTCTCTGAACAAGTTAGTCCCTAGCCACATGCCCTTCCCTCTACCTGACTTCAGACTAACATGGCTAACCTGTCTGCTCATGGAAGGCACCATCCTCAACTGAACAAAATGGACTTTAGTCAACTTACACAAGAAACTTGCTCAGGTATGCTCAGAAGGAGATTTTATAGCAGCTGACAAAGTAAGTTGTTCCTTATGAAAGCTTGCCTCACTGAACCAATAAGTCTCCAGGTGCCACCCTGTCTTACCTTCTACCTTGGTATATAGATTGTGAGAGCCTGCTTCTTTAATCAACTCCATTTCTGGGTTGTTTGCTCAGTAAGAATCAGCTCCCCATCACCTAATGGCCAGGTGCTGCAGGCAACACACTTTGGAGAGCTGTTTCCTACTACAAAATAGATTCTGGAGTACAGGAGACACTTGCCATTTATGGGGGATATGTTCTCGTATCCCCTGAGAATGGTAAAACCTGCGAATAAGACACTGCATTCATGAACACCCCCTGGGAGACTGGGGGGAGGGGAGGGGCGGAGCCACGGCTGTGCTGGCGGCAGCGGGAGTGCAGCAGCAAGCGCAGAGCTCCCGAGGAGCTCCTTTAAGCGTATTAAGATACACAGGTTCGGCATTTGCGAATATTTGAAACCGTGAATGCCAAACCTGCGAATAGCGAGGGTGTCCTGTATATTACTGCGCAGTAATTGTATTGTGTGTCTTTACCCTAAATATGCAATATGCATTTATTTTAATGTGGGACCAGTATTGGTACCTCTGGATATGTTAAGGAGGGTGCTGTGACATTATTTTCACAGACTTACATTTATACAAATACATAGCGGAACATAACAGTTGACAAATGGAGTAAGATTATATATGCTTACCAAAGTCGCATTTGTTGGTAATAAGATACCACTTTTTATGCAGAAGAGAATGGCTCGGTGCGTTTTTCTGGCAATATGAAGGGCAACTGCATGCTGTACTGCAGCAGCAATGTCTGCAGCACTTGATAGGAGCTGTCCCTCTTGAAGACCTGTAAAAATTATGACCACATGGATTTTCCCAAGTGTAACTGACCCTCAGGCGCGTTATCTATACAGGTTTTATTTGGAAAGGTACCTTCTTCCATTTCTTTTTGCATAATCAGTTTTGTGACATTGGTTTGAAGTCCAGAAAAGGAAAAATTGCAGTTGACATGATGTTTCATGAGAGGTTTGAGGTTATAATTCAGCCGGTTTCCCTTTTGAGCTAAATACTCTATAGCTTTCCCACCGGTTATGCTGCAGCAGTCTAGGTGCTTTGTTAGAGACAGTCTTCTTGCTACCTACAAAAAAAGATATGTGGAAGAATGTACTGATACTATACAACAGTCTCAAAATGAAGAGATGGAGAGAAAATCAAAGCAACATATATCCCCAGTGAAACTACCCTACTTTACTCTGTAAGATGCAATTATGAATCAGGTGGAATGAGGAAAAACTAATGATAGATGTTGACACTGAGAGGACAGATTGCAAACTCTATGAGAAATGAGAGGAATCTAAATCTTGTAGTGTTGAAAATGGACTGCTGCAGGTAACTTACACTTCCCCTCCCCGCCTCCCCCAACAGAAATAGAAGAAACCTTAAGATTTTTCTTAACTGGGTATAAAATAGTTTTAAAAATTTGTTTTGGCTGAAAAAAAAATATCTGCAAATATGTTGCAGGGCCTGAGAATATGAAACTGAAACCGGTGGTCTACTTTTACTGTCCAGATTAAATGACCAATAAATACAACTTAATGGTGTAAAACAAACTGGTCTTTTTAGAAACTTTCTTAGTTGCAATTAAAAACACAAGTAAGTATATATAAAACAAATATATGACATTTAAATAATCACTTCTAAATATTCTTGTATTATTCTGACTCATTTGTATTGTATACTTAAGACAGGCTGACCATCCAGGTTTTAATTACTAATCATAGAATTATATCATTATAATCATAGAATCATAGAAAATTAGGTTTTGAAGGGACCTCAGGAAGTCAGAGTCCAACCTCCTGCTCAAAGCAGGACCATCCCCAACTAGATCATCCCAGCCAGGGCTCTGTTGAGCTGGGCCTTAAAACCCTCCAAGGATGGTGATTCCACCACCTCTCTAGGTAAGCTGTTCCAGTGCTTCACCACCCTCCTAGTGAGAAAGATTGTCCTAATATACAACCTAAATTTCCCTTGCTGCAACTTGAGACCATTGCTCCTTGCTGTTATCTGCCACCACCGATAACAGTCTAGCTCCAACTTCTTTGGAACCCCTTTCAGGGAGCTGAAGGCTGCTATCAAATCCTCGCCTCAGTCTTTTCTTCTGTAGAGTGAATAAGCTTAGTTCCCTCAACGTCTCCTTGGAAGTCATGTGCCAGGCCTGACCCCGCTGCCCTCTGCTGGACTCTCCACATTCCTTCGGGGGGGTGGGGGTGGGGGGGCACCTGGCCCCTAAAAATCCATATTCAAATTTGACAGAGAAAAGTTCAGTTTATATTGTATTATTTTTCTTACAGACCTTTCCCTCACAGACATACTGACTAACCTGTTCCAGCCTATGCAGTCACAATCAGATCCCTCCTTTAATAATGCCTATTTTATAAGCAAGTAATAGTTAAATAAATTACAATAAAATAATTTAAGGTAGCATCTGATGATCTTAACAAAAATGTGTTACTAATAATACAGAAATTAAGACCAATATTCACAGGTGACTAACCTTATCTTGTTACTAGAGTACACTATTTATTTTATTCAGAAAGAATAAGTTACTTTAAAACTTAAGGAAATTCTTACTCAAGACCATTCCAGAATTATCATTTCCTAAAGAAAATAGTTATACCTACGCTAAAATAGAAAACAGAGAAATTATGATGCAAATAATACAACAATCACTAATATTTTGAATAAGACACTTAAGGGAATCCATATGGAATTACCTTGTCAAGCATGTCACCTGGTGCTATATCCAGTGACTGTCCGAGCAGAAGGAAATCTGAAACTCCTTGTGCTACTGCCAGGATACAGTGACCTCCAGAGATTAAAAGAACTAAGAAAGGAAATTCCACTTGATTTGTCAGCCTAACTGTAAGTGCATGTGCCTCCATATGATGGATGGGGATAAAAGGCTTCTTATATTGTTTCACCAATCTTAAACTATATTCTAATCCCACTCCAAGGCTTAAAGGAAGTCCAGGTTTTACTGTAGTTGCAATTGCAGAGAGATCATTCGGAGAGATTCCGCTGGTATCAAGTGCTTCTTTTACGATTTTTTCTATATTTTCTTTGTGAAGCTGTTGTGCCACTGGGGGAACTATTCCGCCACTTCTATTAAGCAAAGGAGAGTTATGACATGTTCATATATTGTGAAGGAATCATAGAACTGACAGAAAAGATCTTTAAACTTTGCTAGAACTGACTGTTCCCTGTTGTTTTGTCTGCTCCTACTTAAAATTACCCATAGTGAGGAGCTCCTTATTTGCACTGGGAGACAAAAACATCCTGTTATTCTTTGGTTAATGTCCCATTTGAGTTTGGGCTGTATCATGCCAATTAACAGGACTTAGTACTCTGAATCAACAACTCCTTTCTGTCAAATCAGTAACTCAACAGCTAATTACCATTTTCTAGTGTACATACATTCTTCAGAATTTCTCCAACTTTGATAAATCAGGTTATATTTTAATAAGGCCAAAGAAACTGCTGCTGGATAGAACAAGAAGGAAGCTCTGTGAGTTCATGATGTTTCTATTCGTACTATTTGCTAACATCAGAGTAGGAAAAAAACACAGTCCACAGTATGCAAATAAAAAGCTTTATGTGTACGAAGTACTCATTTCATCAAGTGCTCTCTATCAGCCCCTCTACCTGTTACACTTAAGGCGTGATTAACCAGCTTAATCATGCCTTAAGTTGTGACCTAGGTACATGTTTAACCAACTAATAGTATGATCAAACAAGCAATAAGCTACAAAGTTATTCCACAAAAAATGAGCAATAAACTTTGTAGCTTGTTCTAATCACACCATTAATTGAACATGTAGCTAAGTGTTCCCCTGTGGTTGGGAGCCCCATCAATCAAGGGACTCCCAACCAAGGCTCACAATGCTGGCAGTGTCGTCAGCTGTAGGCCTTGCAGGAGAGACAAAGCTGCTGCCTCTATGAGCTTTGTGAGTTGCAGGGCTCACAACAGTGGCAGCATTCCCTGTGTTGCCCCTGCTGCAAGCCAACGTGGGCTATGGGGCTTGCACCAGGGAGAACACTGCTTCTGCTGTGAGCTTCATGTCCTGCTGCGAGCTTGCAGCAGAGGCAGTGGGGAAAATGCTGCCACCACTGTGAACCTCTTGAAGTGTGGAGCCTGCAGCAGTGGCAGTGTTTCCTTTGCTGTCCCCACTGTGAGCCTTGCAGCTGACATGGGCTATGGGGCTCACAGAGAGAATGCTGCCACTGTTGTGAGCCTCCTGAGGTGCAGGGCTTGCAATGGTGGAAGTGTACTCTGCGCTACACCTGCTGCAAACCCTGCAGTAACTGTGGGCTCTGGGGCTCACAGCAGGGGCAGTGCAGGGAATGCTGCTGCCACTGAGAGCCCCACACTTTATGAGTGGCAGCCAGCATTCTCCCCACTGTACCTGCTGTGAGCCAGGCAGCCCCCGCTGCAACCCCTGTAGCTGACAAGGCTCACAGCAGGGGCAGCGTTCCCAGCACTGCCCCAGTTGTGAGCCCTACAGCCCATGGTGGCTGCAGTGCTCACAGCAGGGGCAGTTCAGGGAATACCGCTCCAACTGCAAGCTCTGCCGGGCCCCAAGAGCTGCAGGGCTCGTAACTGAGGGAGCTAGTGCAGGGGGAATCACCAGTGATACAGTGCAATGGGATTTAATTCATGATCCCACAATCACATCTCCTGCCACACACGTGTAGCATGGCAGGTACAACTGTGTAAATCAGTGGTGTAGGTTGTAGCTGTGTTGGTCTAAGGACATAGGCAGACAAGGTTCTTTAGATGAATCTGATATCTTTTTTTAGATCAATTTAAATAGTTGGAAAAAAAAATTTAGCAAGCTTTCAGGTTTAAAAACTCTTCGTCAAGCTGAGGAAGCCTAACTGCAGTTGGTGTGTCCTCTTCCTGGATGGAATGAATATTAAAGAAGCCAGAGTCTGGGCTGGTATTCATGCAACAGAGGCAGTCAGTGAAGATGTAGAGGACCCTAACTGATGAAACATCAGGTTTCGTCGAATCAATCCTAAAACCTCTTGTCACCCGAAGACCAAGTTTTGTCCAAGAAACTACAGACTTTCTACAAAACCTTAAAAAAACAGACCACCTTCCCAGCAACACCCTCCTAGCCACCATGGATGTTACCAGCTTCTTTACCAACATCCCACACCAGGATGGCATCCAAGCCTGCCTTACATATCTACAAGAGCAAGATTACAACTTAGAGTATAGACCCAAAGATATTACTGACCTTATACACTTCATCCTCACACACAACAATTTCACTTCATAGTAGTTTCATACTAGCTAGGGTCAGAAGGGACCTGAACAGATCATCTAGCCTGACCCCCTGCCACAGGCAGGAATGAATGCTGGGTTCACAAGACCCCAGACAGGTGATCATCCAACCTCCTCTTGAATTTGCCCAAGGTAGGGGTGAGGACCACTTCCCTGGGAAGTTGGTTCCAGATTTTGGCCACCCTAACTGTAAAAAATTGTTTTCTGATCTCCAACCTAAACCTGTTCTCCATCAGCTTATTATCATTGTTCCTTGTCACCCCAGGTGGTGCTGGGGAGAAAAGGGTTCTACCTATTTTCTATTGATCTTCCCTGATGAGTTTGTAGGCAGCCACCAGGTCCCCCCTCAACCTCCTCTTGCCGAGGCTGAACAGGTTCAGGTCCCTCAGCCTCTCCTCATAGGTCCTGTCCTGCTGCCCTCTCACCAAGCAGGTGGCCCTCCTCTGAACCCTCTCCAGGCTGGCCACATCCCTTTTGAAGTGTGGCGCCAAGTACTGGACGCAGTACTCCAACTGCAGCCTGACCAAAGTCGCATAGAGGGGGAGTATCACCTCTCTGGATTGGCTTGAGATGCACCTTTGGATGCATGACAAGGTATGGCTGGCCTTGCTGGCTGCAGTCTGGCATTGGTGGCTTATATTCATCTTGGAGTCAATAATGACTCCAAGATCCCGTTCTGCCTCTGTGCTTTCAAGAGGGGAACTCCCCAGCCTTTATGTCTACTGTGGATTCCTTCTCCAAAGGTGCAGCACCCTGCATTTATCTACGTTGAATCTCATCCTATTCTCATCTGCCCACTTTTGTAGTCTGTCTAAATCTATTTGCAGCCTCTCTCTCCCTTCAAGTGTGCCCACCTCACCCCACATCTTAGTGTTATCAGCAAACTAGGACAGCGTGCTTTCCACCCCCTCATCCAAGTCACTGATGATACTTTTACCCGGATAGTTTTAATAACCAACACTTCCTCCAGACCATAGATATGGCTATGGGCACCAAAATGGCCCCACAGTATGCCGACCTTTTTATGAACCACCTGGAAAAAGAATTCTTCAAAGACTGAACCATCAAACCCTTGCTATACTTAAGATATAGCGATGACATCTTCATCATTTGGGCTGAAAACCTGCAATCTCTGATTGAGTTCCATCAGAAATTCAACAATTATCACCCTTCCACCTGACTATCTCTTGAATACTCCAGCATCAACATCTCCTTTTTAGACATGACGATTAGTGTCCAGAATGGTAGAATACAGACCACATTATACGAGAAACCCACAGACCAACATACATATCTGCACAGAACCAGCAATCACCCTAAACACACCCAAGAAAACTGTGATATACAGCCAGGCCCTCAGATACCACTGGGATTGCCACCTCACTAATCTTAAAAAGGCTTTCAGTCAACAAGGACACTCCTCCAAGAGAGATAGATTGCACGTTTGAAAGAGCCACCTGGACACTACGTGATGAATTGCTGCACTACAGAAGAAAAACCCCCAAGAATCACACACCGCTGGTTATGACATATCACCCCACCCTCGATCCCATACAGAAAATCCTCAAACAACTGCAACCAATACTAGAAGGAGACCTTATTCTTAAAGAGATCTTCCTAGAACCACCCATCCTAGCCTTCAAACAAGTACTGAACCTCGCTAACCTCAACACCAGAAGTAAACTTCCTATGGCCCAGAACACATCAAATGGCTCCATGCCATGACAAGAAATGCAAAACCTGCCAACACATCTCTACCACCCCCACAATTACTACACCCCACAACAGAGCCATCAGCATTCCTGGATCTTGCAGCTACACCTCCAGAAATGTAATATATCTCATCCAATGCACCAAATGCCCTGATGGAAAATACGTAGGAGAGACCAAACAACACCTGCTCACCAGACTGAATGCACATTGGACATCTGTCAAAGACAAGAATACCCAATTACCTGTGGGTACACATTTCTCACAAGAAAACCACTCCCTCTACAATCTCTCAGTTCTAATCCTCAAAGAGAACTTACAAAACACTTCTCAGAGATGAGCCTATAAACTCCACTTCAGCCTCCTGGATACAAAAAATCATGGACTAAATATAGACATTGGATTTATGATACTTTATAACTTGCCTGACATCTGACTCCTCAGGTACCTCTCCACTTTTTACCGGCTACATTCATCCCCCTTTTCTCTCCCCCTGCCCCCAGTCTGTCTCTCACCCACTGACTCCTCAATTTACATCTTCACTGACTGCCTATCTTGCATGCATACCAGCCCAGCCTCTGCCGCCTTTACTATTTGTTCCATCTAGGAAGAACACACAACAACTGCAGAGGCTTCCTCAGCCTGATGAAGGGTTTTTAAATCTGAAAGCTTGCTAAGAAATTTTTTTCCAACTATTTAAGTTGGTCTAATAAAAGGTATCAGATTCACCCAAAGAACCTTGTCTGACTGTGTAAATCATGCATTAGATCCCACTGCACCTTTGCTTGCATGTGTAGAGGGGCCCTAACAGATATATGTAGTATTTTAAGAAGAGACATTCTGCCTACAATATGATAAATACAAACAACAAAATTAGTAGTATTTAATCACAATTACACTTAAAAAACAAAGCATGCATGGAAGTTTTTACCTACTTCAAATGGACTTCAACTTGAGAATGCAGAGCTTCTCCTAAAATGTTGCCACTATCATCCAGAACTGCAGCTCCTGTATCATCACAACTTGTTTCTATTCCCAGAACTAATTTACGAGCAGAATGGTTTGCAGACTGAGAGAAAAAACTTCTTAAACACACAGCTTGACCATGTCTAACTGATTTTGAAATGCCTCTGATTATGCTGTCCATGGCTAAAGTCTTCTGCACATAGACATGCCTAGAAAGGAGCTGTACAGAAACCATCCTCAGATTTTAGATTCTGTAAAAATCATTTATGCAAGTTAAGTCATATTAGTGACAAATGTCTTTAAAAGCACTGGCCAAATTGATTCAGATTACTCATTTGATTATATTCAAGTGAAATGACAATGTCCTAACAGCCAAATGAAATTCAAATATTAGTCATTCTTATTATACCCTGGTACTTATACCAACCTGTGCCCAACAGATACCCAAATATCTTTCTTCACATTAAGTAGAGGTTCTACCAGACATAACCGCAAGTTCTCATGATTCAATCTAGATCATGGGTGCTCAACCCCCACCCCTCAAGGCGATGGATCCTAAGGGGGTTGGGCAGCACAGAGCCTTGTGCCACCTCTGCCCAGCTAGGTTCAGGCCCTGGGGCCCCATGCCACCCCTCAGCCAGCATGGGGCTCTGGAGCCCAATCATTCAGACTGGCACTGTATCATTCATCTGGCCTTCAGGGCCAGACACGTGAGCATCGCTGATTTAATTCTCTTCCCACTGACCCACGTTTTGCAGTACTTCCATTTATACATTATTTACAGTGATAGTGTAACTCCTTGGGCAAATCAAACCATCTTTATTCCTCCAAACCTCATTTATGATGGCACATTTCCATTCTTCCTACTCTTACTAATCCAACCACCTAATGTATGTTTGCTTGAACTTTCTAAAGACATTTATTACTGAACTGAGAACAAACATGCCAAATTTCACCCTTAACTATTTGTTCTGCTAACTCTAAAAATGACCCATTTAAAGAACTCATAACAGCCTGACCTAAGATATGAGGAAAAATACTTGCATTTATTAAACTGTTCAAATGCTGTCCCCTCTTATTCTTTCTAAGCAAAAACATGTACTCTGGGAGCTCTTTAAATAAACTGTCTAAAACAAGTATGCAAACAATAATGATTTAATTTCTATGTTTTAGTTGCATTACAGGGCAAACAATTTGCATGGCAGGTTACAGTAACTGTCTATCCAAACATATTCCTTTGCGTGGGAGCTGAAATCAAATCTCCTCTTTCTATATGTCTAGACTAAGTTCACTGGGGAAGGAGACATTGCCACAATATTCTCAGCAATTTAAAAAATAGTTTATTTTCCTCACTTGTTTTAAAAATAGCTTATTTCAAAGCTAGAAACTAATGTGTTTTTTTCCCTTTTGGCTTCTTTGTGCATGAGTATCCATTCCTTAGGGAAGGGTTTTCAGAAATGCTTTTGTATTTTTCATTGCATGAAGAATTAAAATGACATAGGTCAAATTTTAGGTCAAACTAAATGAGGAATGTATCCTTAGGCTTCTGAAAAATCTTACCTTTAAAGCTTGGAAACTAACCTGAAAGTTATGTTTCATTCTTTTTTTTACCATTACAAACTACTGGGTTTCTTGTGGATTTCTTAATAAAAAAGGAAACATGCTTTCTTAACATTCAATGCATTTACAGAAGAGCTTTTACCTGCACCGAAAACATGTTTTACAATTGCTTCTGTTCACTGGTGGCAACTGCTAGCTATCCCACATAGATAAAATATTTTGTACCTTCCTGAAAGACAGACAAAACAAAATGTAAATCTTTCAAAACTCTGCAGTGCATGAGAAAGACAAATATGTGCCTGGTTACCTAAACTGTATGAGCGGTACCTTTATGGATTATATTCTTCAATTTTCCATTTTTTGGAAAGAAACAAATATGTCATAGTCATTTCCACTTCAAATAGTTTTCAAGCTTTCAGAAAGGTAGTTCTCCAGACAAAGGAGGATTAAATCATATTAGTAAAGCGATTATAATAAGGTAAACAAAGCTGAATACATGTTTGTGCTTTATTTAAAAGTCTCATCACAAACTACAATGAAATCATTTAACGTGCCTAATCTATTAAAATATATTCACAAATTACCATGCAGATGGTGCAAGGCTCCTGCTTCAAATGCAGCACTAAGATGCTGCTTATGGCACTTGCCTCCACTCTGCCCCTATAGCGAAGTAAGATGAGATGGGTGTTCCCACATATTAAAATAATAATTATTGCATATCTTCATGTGTAGATCTCTGGTTGCCATCTTGGTTTAGCAATACGAAACTTGAGAGCCAGCTCAAATGACTTGGCCAACATCACAGGACTCATGACAGAACCAGGGACAGCACCCAGATTTATCCAGGCAAAATGCCACGAAGTGGTTCTCAACCTTTTACGCTGAAGTCCCTCCTGGAAAACGCCAGCTCTTAGTTTTCACTTGTTTTTTGCCTGTGGAAAAATTAGAGCAGCTCTTTTGCTGCAAAGAACTCAGACAGAGCACAGCGTTTCTCACTCTGGACTCCTGGATGAAGTCTCTGGTTTATTTCGTAAATCCTGCCTGGGTGCTCGCATGCCTACTGCGCAGTAGGGGTGTACGAAGTGGGCCTTATTTGATTCGAATTTGGCCCAAATCAGGGACAGTGATTTGACTAGTTGATTCAGATCACCGTCCCTGATTTGATTCGGGCGAATCTGAAGATTCGATGCTGATTTGGAGAATCAGTGATTCGGACACAGACACAGCTTTAAAAGTTTTTTCTAAATACCTTGAGGTAGCAGGCATGGCTTGTGATCACTGCACTGCTAAGGCACATGAAGTGTCCCACAGAAGTGCAGGGGGGGCCCTCCATGTGCTCGGTGGTGAACCTGGAAGTGGACTGGAAGTACCGGTCCACTTCCAGGTGCGCTGGGGAGCGTGCTGGGGGGCCCTCCACGCCTCCCCAGCTCGGCAGTTGGCCACAGGGAGACCCCAGGTGCCCCCCCCAGACCCAGCAGGCACCAGTCACTAAACCAGGGCAGGGGTGCGGGGTGCCCCCCCATGTGCTCCCCGGCAGACCTGGAAGTGGACTGCAAGTGCTTCTGGTCCACTTCCGGGTCCACTGCTGAGCACACTGGGGAGTCCCCTGTGCTTCTGTGGGACACTATATGTACCCCAGCACTGCAGTGTTCACAAGCCCCTGCTATGGACAGGTACCGAGAAAAAACATTAAAACTGTCTCTATGTCCAAATCTCTCCGAATTGATTTGGAGAGTTCCAATTTGATTCGGACAGATTAAAGGGTCCTCTGATTCAAGTCGGAGATTTGGCCACCTAACTGGGCCAAATCTCTGCTGAAGCAAGTCAGGGTCCTAAGCTTCACACGGCCCTACTGTGCAGCACCCCACGAAGGAGCGCATGGCACCCAGAGCCGGGTCCCATCGGACCTGGGTGAGAACCACTGCCCCTCCCTGCCCAGAAAAGCTGTCATTCCCACTGGACACCTGGACTGGGAAACTCCCTGTAGGACAGAGGGGCAGAAAGAGGGAAAGAAAACAAGCCTTATGCGCATGTCCCCCCCGCCCCGCGGGCTCCCACCCGGGGACAGTGGCGGAGGGGAGAGAGGCCCCAGGCTCGCTTGTCACCGCTGCCAGGCGTGAGGACCTCCCCGCCGCCTTCCTCCTCTCCCAGGGCAGAGGTCTCCCCGCCCCCCCTTTACTTTTGGCTCGTGCCCGGCTCCACAAGGGTTAAACCTCCGGCTTGCGAGACGCCCGGGGACTCGCCACCAGACTAGGGCGCGATCACGTGACCGGGTCGCGTCACAGCGACGGGACGTGGAAGGCTGGCGCGCCCGCGCCATTTTCATTAAGGGAAAGTAGAAAAGCGGGAGAGTTGCAACAGCCATCCTTGCTAAGAGAGTGACCTCCCTTCCCCCGGGCTTTTATCTGCTGGGTGGAGACGTCTCTAGAGCCGTCACGTGCTGGGGGCGCATCAGAGACAGCCCCGGCGCTGGTTGGGCTGTGTGCGCAGCGGCTCCTGCCTTGCTTGTAGCTGGTCTCCCGGCTGCGGCGTGGAAAGAGCTGGGCCTGCACTGGAAGCTCCCCGGCAGGCGCTAGGACACGCGAGCAGCGAGCTGCGCCGTTTGCTCGGCTTGGGTTGTGCTGCGAGGCTAGTGTCCCCCTCACGCACACGCGCGCCCTCTGAAGCAACCTGCCCAGTACTTTATTCCTTGATGCCTCATGTAATAAATGGGTGTCACCACGGTGCACGTGGCTCGTACCCGGGTGTAAGCTCATGTGACAAACTGCTTGTTTACCTTAGGTGCCTGAGGGCCTGGGCTGGGCTGGGCTGGCTCCTGGGCTCGGACCTGCCATTTGGAGGAGGTGGGTAGATGAAGGGGTATTTGCATGCGTGCATTAACTGGCTGAAGGAAGCATGCCGCCTTACATGGGGCTGGGATGGATGAAAGTGCGTGCGTTTTGGACCGCAACCAAGAAAATTAATCCAAGCCATTTCACAGACCAGGTTTTTAATTCCGTAAAACACGTAAGCCACTGGAAAAAGAAAAATACCCTATTACAAATACGTCTTTCACAATTACTAAGAGGTTTTCCTGTCCAACTCTAGACAAGTTTCACATAGTGTTTCAAACACTAATTCTATGTTCCCCTCAGTCTATTTACAAGAGCATGCCACCAATTTGTGGTCTGAAGTGTCTTTTGGTGAAACAAAGTAACGTGTACAAAATTCAAGGTTGATTTCCAGCCTCCATCAATGTCACTTAAGTTAGTCTAAAACAATGATTTGCAAAAAGAAAACAAGTTTTCAGTGAGCTACAATAGCCTGCTGAAGCAAAATCTTTTTTTTAAAAGGGAACCAATTATCAGCTCCTGCATAATCATCTGCTTATAGACTGATCTGTTTCGAAGAGTCAAAACATTTCATGGGAGGAGAATACCTTATCGGCTGTAATGCTTCACTCCTTCTATTCACAAAGTAGCCAGAGGAACCCTCTTTTTAAATTAGCAAGAAAGATATAACAAATCAGTGGCTAAATGTGAGGGAATGTTGCTAGTCAACAGAGCACCAATGCAGGTTGGTTTTTCCTGCAGGTACATGTATGTAGCCCAGACTTAAGCCAGGGCCAGGCCACTGAAATAAACACCTTCCACAAGCTGCAGGAAAGCTCCTTATTCAAGCTAAACTGCTCAGCTGGATGTTGTTGTGCCTAACTTGTAGGATTGTTCTTCTAATTCCCCTCCCTACAGCCAAGAAAAAAAAAAAAAGTACTTGACCTTCACATAAATACACACCTCACTCTAGAATTAGAATCATCTAAAAGAGTAATGCCGTGTTATTTAGTAGTACAGTCACCCTTGCCATTCAATATTCCTATGTTCCTTGAACTTCTGGTTGAGACTGCAGAAATGCAAATGATAACTGCTTTCTTTTGCTTGGCCACATAACTAATAGACACAGGTTAGCTATTTTGAGGCTTGCGCTTGTAATTGGCAAGTTAAAGAAAGTTTCAGCTAGATACCCCAGCCACCTGTTTAAATTTCCAAACTGGAACCGCCACTCCGCAAGGAAAAATAAAACAAAGAGACTATTACAGACCTCCTAACCACTAGAGCATTACCTGTCAGTCAGCTATCAGAGTAAACTGCTCAAAGGGAAACATGGTGTGATTTTTTTTCCTCTCAGAAACTGAGTACTGTACTTAGTTTCTCAGAATAGAGCAGCCTTCTGGCAAGCAACAAGTAGCATGCAAAACAACAATGACCAGCTTCCTAAGTATCTGAAAAGTGGGTTAACAAGTTGATGTAGAAATCCCCTGAGTTGTCAGGTAAGACTGGAGAAAATTCTGTGAGAAAGGTCATATGAACAGATAATGCATGTATTATTAGGTCACAGCAGCTGCTGTAGTACCTATAGCTAGACAGAGAAATTCTTAAACTGGTAAAAAAAGTGTCATTTATGGTCCAAAAAGAATAAATGGCTTCTTTTACATAATTAAGAATTAAAGGACTCCAGTCCTTTACTAGAAGATTTACACATTCTTTTACTCTGTTTTCACTATAGTTGTTTGAATGATTTCTGAAACATTGCCCACTTCAGCTTATTCAAGTTATTCATACCCTCTTTTCAAACCATTTACATCAGAGAGACAGTGTCTTAGTGCTGATTAAAGTTTTAGAGCTGGGCCTGCCCAGTCCCTCACAGAAAATTTCTCATTAAAAGCAATAATTAACATTCACATTAAATATGTAGAGGCATCTTCTTATAAGTCTACTTGTCTTCCAAACAGAATCCAAAGAAGTAACAGTTAGACCTCAGGCATACAAGTGTCTCATTGTATGTTACTAGATAAACAGCACAGCAGACTGTCGTTTTCCTTCTCCTGAGAAAAATGAGTTGCCATGTCAGGTTTTGATCAGAATGCTTTGGTTCCATAATTCTGGCTTAATATTTGTTGATGCCAAAGATTCTAACGCCGTGCAGCTGGGGCAGTTTTGGGATAAGCACGCTCAGAAGAGAAGCGGTGTTGACAATGAAATGTGCTGGGTCGTATTTGGTGTAGAAGCTTGCCAGAAAATACCTGTAGAAAAAGACAGAGAGAGTCAACAAAAGTCTTTAAAAAAAGTGAAACATATTTTAAAGTAGTTTGAGTCACTAAGGGATTGAGGAAGGGTAATTATTAAAAAGTAGGAAGCTGAAACAGGACTTTTACTCCAGAATAATTTTTTTTTTTAAATACCTTCACCCAATTATGGCTCTAAGTATCTTCCTTTCAGAACCCATTTTTTGAGGCTTTGGGTCATAATTCTAAAAAGTAACTCAGCTAAAATCCACCACCCTCATCTTTTCCTCCTGAACTCTGGAGCTAAATTACAAGGTCAATTGGAGAGTCATCTTTTAAACTAAAAAGGTTGTTTAATATTTTAATGCAACTAAGGATAAAGTTATTTAAAGTTGCTTAACATGCTCAGTAATAAAGCATTTGAACTGTGGTACAACAACAAATGAAGTTGAATGCATCCATGAATAGAAAGGTCTTTAAAAACAAGCTGCCCACAAATTTTTTCATATTTCCACTGCAAATTTGCTTTTGTAATTTAGATGGATCACAACCAGTTCAACAGGAGAAGTTAGAAAACATGCCACAGATTCCAGCTTACTGCCAATTTTTCTATACTTTTACAAAGCCTGTAGTCTCCCTTACTTTTTTCATCTGCCACAAAGAGTAGTGCTGTAAAATTTCCCCTCTTGGATAGTTTTTTGGTTTTTTGTTTTTTTAATTTTATGATGTCTAAAATAGCATGTTGATATTTTTCTTACACTTTCAGAGTATAGGGCAGTGATTCAAAAATACTTTTTTCTTTTCAAGGAAAAGATGCTCACTTTTTAGTGAAAAAGTTGGGAAGCTTATTGCCTGAACTATTGCAACATCATGTTTTTGAGAGTTTCTACCAACTTATGCTTGTGAAACAGTCTTATAAAAAGTGATGCAATATAGGATTCTCTTCCCAAGCCTGCAGGCAAATACCTAAGTGTTACTGCTGGTAGAAGCTCTCTCAAACTGGTGAAGAAGCATAACAGATTATAAAGTCTTTCATTGTTACTTTTCAGAACCCTGTGGGTACAAATCAGGTCAACTGCTCTTGCCTAGAAGGCCTTGAAATAATTTGTTGGGGGGAGAGAAAATTGGAGAACAGACCCAAGAAGGTGCCAGGAAATGTATACTGCTAGAGACCGCCATCTATTGCGGTAGTTAGAAGCAACAGTGAAAGAATAGTATGGTGTTAGGATAGAGAAAAACTAGAAGAAAGTTTTCCTGTCTCAAAACAGAAGATCATTGGGAAGGTCATGATTTATCAACTGAATTATTATAGAGTCCATGAACACCTGAAAATACCGGCATATGCCAGCTTCTCAGCACTTGGGTAAAGACAGCAGTGTCTCTGGATGTTACCTGTGGCCACTCTTCTCATCTTACATTTCTGGCTGCTTGCTTGGAGTTTCCATATCCTAACTAGTCAGCATACAGAAGTTTTTCAAATACTGGTACAGGGCCTGATCCAGTAATTTGCTGAGCAAGCTTAGCTTCCACAGATGTCAATATGAGCTCTAAGCTTTTGAAATAATATTTAGCACCATGTAGGATTGGTCCCATAGTATTGACTGAATTTCCTTCCACTTGCTGATTTGTTATAGAGCTATAATTCTGTTAGCACAGGCTACGGTGTGCAAAAATTCTGTTTAACTGTGTATTTACCTAACTAGTGTAAATAGAAATAACACTATTCATAGAGTACAAAGCTGGTCTATAACACTATGGAGCTATTCAGTAGAAAATGTTAGCTATGAAATAAAGCAAGAAACACATTTTTAGTATTTACATGTGACTATGAAATCACAAGTACTGCAATCAGACTTACAGTAATGGGTGCGCTTGCTACTATATGAAGTTTAATTGTAAACTGCCCTAGTTAAAAGGGCCCAGCCCTGCAATTCCTTACCTTTATGCTTATTAGTAAGCATCTGCAAAACTGAGTCTCAGTCTCACAAATCCAGTTTGAAGATAAAAAGAACTGTAGACCAACTTAATCCCCCTTCAAATGCATTCCCCTTAAACTTTGTCAAAAGGAGACAAAATTAGTATGAAAAAAAATGTAAAGAATTACTAAATTTGTTCAACGCAGCTTTTTATCATCTAATATCTTAAATCCGACATTGAGTGCACACATAATAGAGAATGACTGTAATAGCTCAGAACTCACAGAATTATTGGAGAGATCGTGAAGAATTTTCTTGAGGATGTAAACTGTACTCCGTAGTCTAACTGCTCCCAGTGCGTTAGTAGCCTAGCTTTACCCTGGTCAGGTGTTTCAAAAGGAG
This sequence comes from Gavialis gangeticus, assembly GCF_001723915.1. Classification (NCBI taxonomy): domain Eukaryota; kingdom Metazoa; phylum Chordata; order Crocodylia; family Gavialidae; genus Gavialis; species Gavialis gangeticus. Next base: position 71,960,560 of record NW_017729031.1, read on the forward strand.
TTCCTTTTACAGCATGCAAAAACACATACATTCCCTGGGAAAAAAAGACCAGAAAGAATAGTATTCTTATTTTTAACAGTGTTATAGATTACAAGGACAGTGTTAGGTTCTGTAAAAATACCAGTAAGGGAGTTCTTGCCTGGAACTAGAAACCTGAACAGACAAAGCATTGGGAGGGGTGAAAACAGAGAAAGGCAAAGACATGAAGTAACTTGCATAAAGTAATATAGTTGGTGCATGGCAAATCCAATTACAGAACCAAAATCTCCTAATTCCCAGTCTAGTGTCCTATCCACTAGATTGCACTACAAGGATTGCATGAAGAACAGAGTTTTAGAGGGGAAAATCCTACTAAGCTCAGGCCTGGCAATTTACATAAGTAAACAAACCTTACAAAATATTATTTATGTTCAGTAGTGAAGAATAAATGGACCTTGCTTTTTATATTCCCTTCATGTTTGAATAATGAAGAAATCATAACAGATTTTTATTTTCAGAAGCCTTCTTGACCCATTGCTGAATAAACACTTCATCGCTCACTTCCCAGTGATCTTCCACACACCATCTGTCTATCTCATCGCTGGTCATCCTCTGCTGCAATGACTCAATACCTTTACTTCTTTAATTACTTTTTCAAAGTCATCTCCATCTCAATACAAGACCTGAGCAAATATGTAAGTTTGCACATGCCTATTCTGGACAACAGAGGCCCAATTTTTTAAAATGCATGTCTAACATATGTGCCAGCCATTTTTTTGCTCAGAAGCGCTGCAGGAACTCTCTCAAAGGTTTTAGATTTCTACCTGTTAACAGTAATTAGTTTCTCATAATTCATATATTTATATACCGCTATAGGGGGAAGGAAAATAAAAAGCTTCCATAAAGGAGGCCTCAGCCAAGCAAGCCATTCCTACTTTTCTTCCAGCTTCTAAGAAAATATATAATCCTGGGTAACTAAAAATCATCTGTTAAATTTGGCTGCTAATTGTGATTATTACTTGCATCTAATTTTTATTAACTGAATTTCATTTCTGCCATGGTCAGGGAAAGTTCGTGATCTTCACTACCACTTTTTACCAACTTCAACATTAGCTGCGTTGCTTGTTTCTTCGCTAGAGCTCTCAGTACATCAGAGGCCAATTAAGAAGTAATTGCACAAATGGAAATGCCAGTGCTTTCTGCACACAGTCAAATCCTTCCAATGCTTGGCCCAGGAAATTCCATGCATGTGCTTGATAGATCCAGGAACAACATACATCTTCTCATCCCTTTTCTATCCAGCACAGTCATTTGGCTGCTGCTGGGCATTGCTGACAGTAGACACTTGTGATGAGTTAAGTGAGATGCTCTCACATTCCCTTGACTGCCAATATCCTCCAGTCATGGCCATGTTATTCCCAGAGAGATTGTGCCAAATGCAGTAAACTGAATAATTAGTTTTCACTCTATTTAGTAAGACAACAGCCCTTGAGAAAAAGTGATGTTAGACTAGATTTCTCTAGGATAGCATCCTTTCTTTTTGAGGTAGGGCAGATTTTACACAATCTTATTACCATTTTTTTAAAACCTCCAGTAACCCAGAAATGACGACTCAAATTATGATACACTGTCGTATTATGGCTCATTTGTCTAATCCTGATGTAATCCAAATTTTTACTCATACATACATATTTTAAGATTATCTTTACACTTACATAATCTTATGGAATGATTTGAGCAAGAACATAAAATTTTTAAGCCCTCAAACTTGCAAACATTTATGCAGATGAGTTATTTTATATACATCAATATTTCCACTCACTGAAGTGCTGGCCAAGTATTTGCAGGGTCTGGGTGAAAAAATTTAACTATGGTCGTGAACCAGAGTCCACTGAAATCAGTGGGTGTCTTTCAGTGAGATTCTTATTAGGCCTTGCATAGAGATAGCATACTTTAAAAAAAACAAAAACAAAACAAAACAAAAAAACAGGCAAGTTATGTTGTCCCAAAGTTTAAACATGAAGCAGAGAGCTTAACAAATGTTTCTATCCTAGGACTGTGCATCTAAAATACTGTAATTATATATCTTCTGTGGCCTCCAAGTGAATTCTTCAACTATATTAGCAGTTAATATCATTGGATTATACGTTGAGTATATTTACCTTGGTATAGGTTACCTCCCAGCAACGCTAGAATTCTGTTCAGATTTAACAGAATCCAGGGTAGATTGTAACATGCAGATTTAGCTTCCTAAACTCTCTGTTCATTTTAATTTAAAGAAAATCTTCACAGTAACCTATTGTGTCTCCCTTCATAAAGGCATAATACATGGGATTTTGAACAAGCTCATTGCAAAAGATGCTTTGGTTACCTTGACACCCGAGAGTCGTTTGAATTTTTTCCCCTTGCCCTTAAATAGCTGGCATTTCTAATGTCTGTTTACAAGTCAAAGCACTCACCAGATTGTGAATCACATTTGTTAAGGTCCATGCAACAGGAACGCTAAAGAAGGGAATGCTGAGCAAGACAATGTGAAGCATGGCAACTCCAAGCGTGTATGTCAGCCACATCCCTCGACTGTTCATCACCCTGGTGTTCGGATTTACCTCGCTGTGGGCAACTCCAACGTTCATTTTTACTGTATACAGTAAAAGGCCCGTCCTAACAATTACATATGAAAATTGAATTATTTGCCAGGAAAGGAAAAACATACACGGCTTAAGAAGAGCTAGTCTTACTTATCTCTCTCCCCCTCTTTGGCCTGCCTGCTTCTCCCTTTATCTTTCTCTCCTATTACTGGCAGGGTGCTGCTCCCCTGGCCTCCAAGCAGTGCAGCTTCACATTCAGAGCACGTTTGCTTAAGGATGCCACGTCGTCCAGGGCTGGCAACTAAACCCAGAGCCAGGGGGGCCCAGGGTGGTCCCAGCCGGTTCTCAGGCGACCCCGTTTCCAACCGGGGTCCAAGCTCCTTAAGCCCCAGAGCCCGGCTGTGAAAAGCCAGCGGTAGGACGGCCACAAAGCAGAGGCTCCCACAGCCTCCGGCTCCGCTCCGCTCCCCTAAGCAGCCCCCTCGGACTCCAGACGGGCCGAGCTCCAGCGCCCTCCGGCCCCAGGCCTCGCCGGGCCAGCGCGCCTGCGGCCAGCAAAGAAGCGAGGCCGTCCCACCGCGGGGCGCCCGCCCGCCCAGGCGG
>NW_017729031.1:71963948-71999154 GCF_001723915.1 Gavialis gangeticus
CCCGGGCTGGTGGCGCTGGGAGGCGCCGCCGTGGGCCCAGCTGGCGCGGCCGCTCCGGAGCAGGTAACGTGGGCTGGTGGCGCCTGGCGGCGTGTCCCCTGGCCCGGCCCGGCCCGGCCCGGCCCCCGGGACTCGCTTTGCAGCCGGGCAGGGCACGTGCGGAGCACTCGTCTCCTCTTCTCTGGTGTCGCGTTGGGGTCTCGGCCTGCTTGAGGTGTCCCGCTCCTGCGGCAGGCAGCGCTCGCCTCTGGGCCCCGCCGCTCACAGCTCTGCTTTGGCCCTTAGGAGACAAACGCGTGTCGCAGCGCCCGGCCTTGCTCGGGTCCTGCCCGGCTCCCACCTTTAAGGCATCATCCCCTTCCTCCAGCTGGGATCTGTGGGTCTCACCGTACTAAGCAGGTGAGTGATGAAAAGAGAGAGGTGGGCACCCTCTTGGCACCCGTTTTGCATTTGATTGGGAGGTTTCATGAGCACAGGGAAAACTTAAAAATTATTATTTTTTAATTCATTTTTATTATTTTCTGAAGCCACCAGCTGCTTATTTGAACCCAGGCGCCAGTGTGAGCAGTGTCTGGGGAGCCACAGTGGGGCTGCACTGAGCCATCAGCGTTGGCAGGAGACGCTGGCTGAAATAAAAAGACAGCAGTTTCCTCTGCCTTCTTTCTTTCTTTCTGTCTTTTTTTCCAAAGGAGTGTGAAACTGGTAATGCACATCAGAATACGTGACAGGTTTGAAAATGTTGGGCCCACATCACAGCTGAAATAATATGGTGCAATGCCATTGAAGTCACTAGAATTGTGCTAGGCAACCCAGCAGTAAATTTTACTGTGTGTATTCCTTAAATACCCAGCACCATTCAACCTGGATGTCTTGAAGGGATAAAAGACATCACGTCTCTTAATTAACACCAGAGACAAAATATGATCTACAGGAGAGGAGAGCACAGGTCTTAATTCTGCCCTTCAGCCAACAATTTGATCAACTGCAGAGGCCTAGGCCTAGCAGATGGGTACATCTTGCAGCTGAAGCTACCTGGTTTTAGCTGTATTTCTGTAGATGGTAGGGTGGTACTTTAGAAACTGGTTCAGAGAATCATGAGGTTTGTAGGCAAGAACCTATTTTGTGTCATGCCAACAGGCTTTAGAGGTATGGGCCTTCCAGCAAACATACTTGCAGTTTTTACCTTTGGTTTGAATAAAGTGGGTTGTTATGCCACCTACTTGATGAATAATCCGTTTTGTAACACCCTCTGCTATCTCTGAGAAAGGTATGGTTCGTTCATTGTTTGCAAAGCCCAGTTCTGTTGAGTTGCATTGATTTAAGCTGTTGCAGACCAAGTGCCTGGAGACTCTTGCAGGGGTTGAGCCTCCCCCCTCCACTCCAAACTTTGCAGGGCTTTACTGGGTGTTGAGAAAGCTCAGCAGCTTTGTGGTGGGAACCAGCAGTGTACAGAAATGATCATGTGCACTGTTGGTTTATGTTCTAGCAAATTTTTTTGCATGGATTCATAGTGGCTAGGTCAGCTAGCCTGGAAAAAAAAAGGAAAATAGAGCCTGGGACAAGACAATGAGAGATTTTCTTCTGTCATGAGGAACAGTTGTCTTGAGGCACACTAGGGGCATCTCATGAAGAGTTGATCTTGTATAGGGCAGGTTTTTATTTAAGATACCTCCTTTATGTGTGTAATAGTAGCAAGTAGATTGCAAAGCATTTGAGCCAAGAGGTCAGTATCATTAAGTCCATTTCACAGTTGGGGAAATTGAAGCACCTTGCTAGTTTTGGCACCATATAAATGCTTCATAATGGCTAGTTGCCTTCAATTAACTACCTTACCATTTAACTATAAAGATAAATTGGCTGAGCAGGAACACTGTGCCATGGCTACCCATATTGCTTATGGTACTCAAGATAGCCAGGGTATCTCTACATAGCACCAAAATGTGAACATGCTGTAGAGATGACTATTTGAACCATTTACAGACCATTTTAACTTTTATTGCCCATTTTAACTCAGTGATGGGTTCCTCTGAAAGGGCGGTGATATAAGGAGAAGAGGAGCAGTAGCAGTGTAGTAACATTAAATAGATTCCGATGCCTGTTGAAATCAGTATGTTAGACGTACATAGCTAAGGGCAGTATTTGTTCTAGGGTTCTGAATGGGGTCTCACTGTTCATACATGATGATTGCAGGGCCAGGACTCCATGCTGTAGAAATTTCATCCTTTGTACTATGCTCTTTAACCTCTTCTATTCCATGTCTCTCTCTAGCTGCCCTGACTCTAAAAGGTCAGGGATGAAGCAGTTGTCAGCCGAAACTGTCCGTCTCCTTTCAAGTTCTCAGGTGATTACATCAGTTGTCAGTGTAGTGAAAGAGCTGATAGAAAATTCTTTGGATGCGAATGCTACAAGTATTGATGTTAAACTGGTAAGTTTTTTTTTTAATACCAAGTTCAACCTAAGGTAGAAAATTAGATGCAATATAATATGTTGGAATAATTCCTGGATTGTTGTGTTTCATAAGTTTAGTCTTGGTCAATATGTGTCATAGATATAATACATATACTACAATATAATTAATTAAAAGTCAAATTCTGCCCTTGGTCACATCCATGTACCCCAGTTAAAGTCACTCATAGTTATATCTGGCTATAACTGAGATAACAGTTTGAGCCAAGTGTGTTCCTAATGAATTCTTGTATGCTTGCTTTATCACGTCATTCTTTATTAGTCTTGTTTTAAGAGATATTGGGCCGTTTTAACTTAGTGGTTCTCAACTGCGTTGTTGTGAAACTCTTCTAGGGGTGTCACTGCCATGGCCACATCTAAGTAAAACTATTCCATGCACCTTTGTTTCCAGAAGGGGCTTTTAGAGCTGAACTGGTCCAGATCCACATGTCCCTTCTGGAAACAGGTGCACAGGGCAATTCCACCTGGCTGTCATGCTGTAGCAGCCTGGAGGTAATATAGGTATGAGTAATTTTTGTTGTTGTTCCAATGTTGGATAAAACAAATATCTAAACCTTTGGTATTTTTCACAGAATGAAATTCTTGTCCTCTCAGCTCTGGTGAAAGCAAATATCAGATATAAAGTAGACATTTGAGCACTAAGTTTAGATCAATTCTGTCTTTTAATACAATTCCAGTAAGCAAATAGATACTCCAACCCCCCCATACTCATAAAACCAATATAAAGATGTGCTTTTTCCTGCAAAAACCTTTCATTTAATAACTTTAATGCTTTTTCACATTTTCCGTGGTAAAGTAGCAGAAACTTTTTTAGAATGGTGGTTCTTAACTGTGCTGCTACCAGATTCAGAAAAGTTATGGAGGGTACCTTGAGTCTAAAACCATTGTTCTAGTGTGGAATTCTCATTTTAGTTCTGACATTTGGGCCAGACCATGCAAACACCTAAACCTCAATCTGAGACATGTGATGATCTGGTGAACTCCTGTGCTCACTTACCAGCCCCACTGAAGTCAGTGAAATTTTGGAGAGTGGCCATATTTCATGTGTGCAATATGCAATCTGGACATGCGGCTGAAAATAAGAAGCATGAGCTATGTTGTTGGCCATGTCAGAGACTATACCTCAAGCTTATGTTGACTAGGAAATTTAACTGTCTTTTTAATAGATTTCATATATGTTTAGGGTCACAACGGACCTTAGTAGATCATTGAGTCTGACCCCCTGCCCCGGGCAGGAAAGATCATTGGGGTTGGGTAACCCCAGCCAGGTACTAATCCAGTCTCCTCTTGAAGACCTCCAAGGTAGGGGAGAGCACCGCCTCCCCTGGAAGCCCATTCCAGATTCTGGTAACTCTTACCATAAAGAAGTTCTTCCTGATGTCTAACCTAAATCTGCTCTCTGTCAGTTTGTGGCCATTGTTTCTAGTAACTCCAAAGGGTGCCCTTGTAAACAGAGCATCTCCTATTCCTTGCTCTCCCCACCTGACAAATTTGTAGATGGCCACTAGATCCCCTCTCAAACTTCTCTTGCGGAGGCTGAAGAGATCCAGGTTTCTCAATCTTTCCTTGTAGGGCCTCACCTCCAGGCCCCTAACCATCCGAGTAGCCCTTCTCTGGACCCTCTCAAGATTTTCCACATCCCTCTTGAAGTACAGCGCCCAAAACTGAACACGGTACTCTAGCTGCGGCCTTACCAATGCAGCATAGAGGGAAATATTACCTCCCTAGACCTGTTCGTGTTGCACCTGCTAACACATGATAGAGTACGGTTAACTTTACTGATCACTTTGTCACATTGGCAGCTTATATTCATCTTGGAGTCAGCTATGACTCCGAGATCCCTTTCTGCTGCTGTGCTGCTTAGGAAGTCATCTCTCAGTCTGTATGCGTGTTGGCGATTCCTTCTCCCAAGCTGCAGTACCTTGAAATTATCTTTGTTAAACTGCATCCTATTCTGATCTGCCCACTTTTCCAACCTGTCCAATAATCATAAAAATAATCAGAATTATAAACATTTGTAAAAATTATCAGAATTCCTAGTCAACGTGATGTATGACCCCTCTTTTACTAAGTATTTTTAATTAGGCATTTTACAGTGGCAGCAAGTTTCTGAAGGGTGCCAATGACTCTGTTAGGTAGGTGAGTCTGAGTCTGATTTGTAGGAAGCTTGCTTATGACTTTTGTTCAATAAGTCATGGTTGTACATTAGCATTCACCACTAACAGTTAACTTATTATTCCCCATGCCTTGTTTTTCGTAGCCAGTGATGATATGGTTTTCAATCTCTGTTCATGATGTTCACCAGTGGCTAAGAATCTAAATGAACTAAAATGGCCAACAACACTTCTGTTTTCTCAGGTGTTGCTCTGCTACCATAGGAACGACAGCTCAGCCCCAATTTGAACAGTTTGCTCTGCAAAACAACTAAAAGTTTCTTCACAGGAAGCATTTTCATTAGCAGTTGGTGGAGATGGCTCAGTTGAATCAGACTGAGAGAATCACTGAGAGAGAATTTGTTGCCTAGTAGTTTTTGGATAGTGTGGTAAAGCATAATGGTCTGTTCTTTGCACAGCCACCCTTAATAATGCAATACAGTAATGCATTTTCATTTTTTTACTTGGATTTTGTGTAATAAGAATACTGTGCATTGAACATTCTTAGAGGTTTTTAAGACCCAGGTAGATAAAGCCTTAGCTGGGATGATGTAGTTGGGGACAGACCTGCTTTGAGCAGGGCGTTGGACTAGACCTCCTGAAGTCCCTTCCAACCTAATTTTCTATGATTCTGTGAACATACTATTTCTATTGGATGGGATTTAAAGAAGAATGACAACATAACTGGGCCCAATACCTACATTAGCATTGAATAGGTTCCAAAGTGCAATACAGATCATGAAATTTAAAATGCAAAACAAAACAAAACAAAAAATCTTGTTTTTTAACCTTTCTCTCCTCCAAAGAAAATCAGAGGCCAGATTCCTTATTCAGTGGAGTAATTCTTACATATTGCTAGGGATATACCTAAATTTCAATTTTGCAGAAACCACAAAATCTGGGGTTGCCTGTGAAATCTGTGAATAAAAAACCTTAATAAAAATATTTTTTATGAAGTCTTCCCCACTGCCCCTCCTCCCTGTCAGAGCCTCTCCACCAATCAGTGCTGAGAGGCAGGGCCACTGCAAAATGACAGTGAAATGGGCTCTTTGTGCCAGGACAGAGCTGCAAAAAAGGCTTTGTCTTGCCACGACTTAAGTTAGGTCCCTACTTTATTGCCCTCTCTTCCAAAGGAAATTAATGAATCAGTCTTGTTGTCCTTGTTTATAGAAGAGATTGTGTTTGTTTCAATGAGACTATTTGGTGTTAGTGAGGAAGTCCAGTGTCAAAAGGACTGGATACCTCAGATGAGGGATACAATTAAACTCTTAATTACTGCAAATTTAGATAATTTTGGTTTTTTCCCCAAAGCTCTGACTTTGGAGTTCCATCTGAGTGAATAATAACATTTTCCTGAAATATTTTGCCTCGTTAGCAGGTGAAAGTCCTGTTGGGAAAGGTTTTAGTGGATTATGCTGACTTGGTGGGGTAAGGTCTTTTCACTTCATCTCAATACAAGGGTAAGAATGCCTCTTTGGAGAAGGTCTAGTGTGGATTGAGCTGTACCAGGGCAGGAACCTTTGAAGAAAGCAAGATGGGGAAAGCTTGAGTTGAATATTATCTTATTTTTCTTTAAACCGGATCCCAGAAGTGGTGGGTCTGTCTGTGTTCACTTTGTACTATGATCAGACTTGTTTTTTTAGTGTAGGCTAGAAAAAGCATAGTCTTGCATTCCAATTTTGCATACTCTGATTGTAACCAGATTAGCCTCCTGGTTAGCTATTGCTGTCTTGTTTTAGCAACACTAAAGCATGTGTACATACAATCTCAGCTATCCTCTTGACATGTGCTCCAGGTCACGGTTGAAACATTTCAGTATTTTGGTAAAATTACTGTCATTCCTGGTGTTCTATTTGTGCATAAAAAGAGAGTTTCCATCCACAGAGCTGTCAGTCTGTCACTTTTTGTGATAACACTAAAAAATGAGTTTTTCTTTTTTAGTAATAGTGGAAGTCTGACTTAAAACCACAAAATACAGTAACATCCCTGTTATCCTGCATTCTACTAGCTGAAATACTCCATTAACCAGCACCGCGCTACCGCCTCACTGCTGCTGCCACCACCACCATCTACCACCCTGCGCCGCCACATGCAAGCTGTGTGCAACCACCCTGCACAGCTGCCATCTCCCCACAACACCACCACTGCTGCATGCAAGTCCCCACTTTCCTCCCGTCCCTCCCCCCACTCCAGTATTTTTAGATATCTGGAATTTTTACATAACCAGCCCCCGGCATTCCCCACTTGACAGATAACGGAGATTTTACTGTATGTTCAGTAGAAAACTAATGAAATATTAATTCAGGTAATAGAATACAGAATTGGGACTTGGGACATTTGGATCTTATTTGCAACTCTGATTTCCTGAATTACTTTTGCAAACTGAATCACTGGTAAGTTGAAGCAGAGAGTGGTCTCAGTCTGTAAAGAGGGAGAGTAAAAATTTAACTATCTCTAGAGGTCTAACTTGCTAATGCATGCACAATTGTTTGATGTTTTCTAGTGGAGAAAATACAGAAGAAGTCATCAAAATACATAGAAGTAGGCGCTATCTAATTATAAAGTTTTAACAAGTGTGTTAATGAAAATAGTATAAAAAATTGAATAGCTAGCATCATAGCTGATGTAGGTTGAACATGGGGAATGCTGCTTACTGTTAGGAAGCATGGGATTTCCATAGTTTTATATATAACTAAACAGTAAGCACTGACTTTAAAATTACATGCACCAGTTCATATTAAAAGCGTTCAGGTTGCTACTGTTATGTATCTTTAAAGAACAGAACTTGCTTGTCAGGTGGATCTAGCGAGACAATTGGAACGAACACATTAATGTATATTGGTTTGTTTCCCAAAGACTTAACTGGGAGAGAGCACCAGCATCCTTCATTGTTATAGAAACAGGGAAGTGAGGATGTGGATTTCTATTGTGTGATAATTCATTGCATATTGTCACAAGGCACCTATGTGACCTTGTGCCTAGAAAAGAGTGAAGAGCAGCTGCCAATCACCAGGGCAGCTCAGCTGTGGGTTGCTGGAGTAACCGGGTTGGTCAGGTGAGCAGAAGGGGCAGGGCCGGGCCCTTATAAACAGCCAGGCCGGAGCCTGGCTAGGAGTTCCCTTCTGGCAGCCTGAGGGTAAGAGCTCTGCAGGAGGGCTAAGCTGAGCAGTACAGCCTGAGCACATAGAGGGCTGCATTATGGTGAAGGTAGAGAGAAGCCTGACCGGGAGGTTTTGGCCAGAGAGCCAGGAGGGCCTGGACTTTGTGAGGGCCAGTAGGCTTATGGTTTTGTTACGGCCGGTAGGCTTATGGTTTTGTTACGGCCGGTAGGCTTATGGTTCCGTTGTGTATATATCCGGAGGACCGGGTGAGGCTGTAGGGGTGTGAGGAGGCCTCACGGGAGCTCCCCAGTAGTCTGGGGGTTCCTGGGTGCCCTGTTTGGGCACCGAGCAGCGCCGGGAAGGTGTGGCGGCTTGGCACCACTGTGGTGTGGTGAGTGGGGAGAGACCCCAGCCCGTGAGGGCGGTACTTGGCCCAGTGAGGGCATAGGACCCCGAGAAGGGTCAGGGGCCAGGCACGGCGGCGTGCCACCTGAGCCCCAGCGCCGGTGAAAGCCCGAGATAGGGCTGGCGTGTAGGCTCGGAGAGGGCCACGGGCGCGAGTAGCGCGGGACGGGCTTGGAGAGGGCCACGGGCGCGAATAGCGCGGGACGGGCTTGGAGAGGGCCACGGGCGCGAGTAGCGCGGGACGGGCTCGGAGAGGGCCACGGGCGCGAGTAGCGCGGGACGGGCTCAGAGAGGGCCACGGGCGCGAGTAGCGCAGATAAAGGCCCCAGCGAGGGTAAGAGCACGGGAAGCACGTGGCATAAGAACCCTGAGAAGGGTCAGGGGGCCAGGCATGGCTGTGCGCCACCTGAGCCCCGGGTGTGGTTTGGCACGGGACAGGCCCCAGCAAGGGCAAGAGCGCGAGAGGCGCAGACCCAGGCCCCAGCGAGGGCAAGAGTGCGAGAAGCACATAGCATAGGCCCCAGGGGGGACCAGCCTGCAAGAGTGAAGCCTGGGAGGGCTAGTATTGTAAGATTGGAGACACAAGAACGTCCGGAATAACTGCGAGGCTTGGGGCGTGCTAAAGGGGAGGTAGGAGGCACGCATAGCTCATAAGGCTGGGGTGCTCCAAGTCACCCTGAGATCATAGGAGATCAAAGGCAGCCTCCCATATTAACTATAAAGATCAAAGACGTGGCGGGCGAGAATTAAGAGGGTGCTGGATCTCCTAATTGGCACGGCAGGGGGACCTAGCGGGTTCACGGCCGCTTGTAGGGCCCACGCTGTGACAATATACATTACTTAGCAAACCTGTATCTAACTCAGGGGTTGGGGTCTTAGATGTTTCATACTTCAGACTATCTCTTAAGAGATGATTTCTGAAATCTGTTCCAGCTGGACCTTTGGAATGAGAGAGAAAGTTTGTTCTCTGTAGGTCAATATTAATGGTTCCCTACACTGCCAGTTGTCTATGGGTCTGTCTGGGAACTGCCAGTCCAAGATGTGTTACTAATTTGTACTGATTTTCTTTAATATTTCCACCTCGCCACCATGATGTACCTACATGGGAACAGAAGAAATATGAAACCAGAATCATCTGTCTTTAGCATGTCAGTCATAAAGATTTATTTCAGTTTAGAATTTATGATGTTGTGAGTTAGGAATTTAAATAACTTTTAATGTATTTAAGTATCTAGTACTATTTGTTCAGACCTAGATACTTAAATACATTAAAAGTTATTTAAATTTCTATGAGTTAGAGAGTTAGGCTCATTTAGAACCACAAGAAGAGTATCTATAGATATCCATTTTTGCTTTTTTCTATTTCTGTAGACACTATATAAGGATGTATCCTGCACTTTTTCTGGATGGATATGTCAGAATTTTGCCTTGGTTGGGAACATTAGGACTGGACCCTCAACTAATTCTCTGTCTATGAATAAGCATGGGGTTCAGTAGCCAATTTTGAATTGTATTTTGTGATTGATATTACTGTTATTCTCTTTTAGGAAAATTATGGGTTTGATAAGATAGAAGTGCGAGACAATGGAGATGGAATCAAAGCAGCAGATGTTCCAGTTATGGCAATTAAGCACTATACCTCAAAGATAAGCTGCCCTGAGGATCTTGAACACTTGACAACATATGGCTTCCGTGGGGAAGCCTTAGGATCAGTTTGCTGCATATCTGAGGTGAGAGGTGGATGGTATAATGCATTAGACTTTTTCTGCCAGTAACATCTGCAAAATTTAAATGGAAAGACTTAACATTCTGCCCTCATCTTCTTGGTAATGTGCTTGCTTTTGTTTGTTTTGTTTGTTTTAAACAGCATATTTTGACATTTTGTGTTTTCTGTTCTCTCTTCCTTTATAGTCATGTTGCAGGCCTCGGAAAAATCACTAATCTTGCATTTACTTTAGAGCCACCTGCTGGCTTCTTCTTGGGCCAGTTTGGTAGCTTTTTGGCACTGCAGTTCATTCCCTCAGTTGGAGTTGGCAAGAGATGCCATCCTTGTAGTGTTTCTCTATCCTTTTGGTTCTAAGATATGGATATGTAATGCTTCAAAATTTTTCTCTCATCTCGGCTATCACTGATCTTTCTACTTATGTCAATGAAAAACAGTACCCATTCTGACTGAGATTTAATACCTGATTTAAGCTCAATTTGAACATGCAAGAAGAGGTGGTGGGGCCAGAATTGCAGAACTATTGACCAGTGTAATTACGGTTTTCATTGAAAGGTCTGCCTTCCAACAACAAGGTGTGATCTGCATTTTGAGGTCCTCCTTGACTCCTTGTTGTTTCTTGTACTCAAATGACTACAGCTGCAGAGAAACCCTTTTCCAGCTTTAAGAAGCCAGGAGACTGCACCCTGTCCTGTCAGACTCTGACTTGGCTACACACTAATCCACAAGTTTGACATTGCTCTGTTATCTAGGACTGAAATAGTTGACCATAAAAAAAAAGGTCTGGTTCAAAACACAGCTTTTAATTTTTGTACTTGTGTAAACCATTAAGAGTGCATCATCCCGTTGGTGACCTATGCTTTGAATTTCTTTCTGAATATTAAGTCAAACTCGAGCTTTCCTTCACTTCTTTCAAAGTCCTGCATGGACTAGGCCAAAGCTTCCTACAGGAAGATCATGATAGCTACTGTCCATTGGAAAAGTGGACTCTCAGCTACAGGAATTGTGTTAAAAGGTAGAACTGCATGATCACTCCAACCCAGGTAGCCAACCTTCCCTGCCACACTTGCATTTTCATAGATCTGCTTCTGCATATTGGCTTACGCTTCTATTTGGATCCTAGAGAGAAACAGACCAGCAGACTTTCCCTGTGCCTGAAAGTCTGCAAAGAACTTTTTTTTTTTTTTTCCCCAACTATTCAGTTGGTCTAATAAAAGAGATGACATTAACCCAAGTAACCTTTTCTACATATTTCACAGGCAGCTTCTGTGTGGCATGTGGCAGATCATAGAGGGAGTAGGGTGTACAGTGGCAGATAGGACAGGCAGCAGAAAGCAGAGTAGCAGATTGGACAGGGAGCACAGGGCAGGGAACAGAAAGCAGAACACCAGATTGGGCAGGGAAGGGGATCAGAGTAGCATTCAGGAAGAATATGGGACATCCTTTTTGGCACACTTGCCAAAAAGGTTGCACTAATTCATATACACTAAGCTGAGTTGGGTCCAGAATTTTTGTGGAAGATTCCCAAGGAAAAGTGCTTTAAAAAATATTCCTGTCTCAGTAGACAGTTGTATTCTGTATGGGTGATGCTAAGCCAATGTTTAGTTTGCGGATAAAGCTAGTGGTGCAAGGACAGTAGTAAGTTGCTGGACGAGTCATCCTCAAATGTGCAAACCGAGGTCCCATCTGTTTTGAACATTTAAAATCCCAGTTTATATTTCCTAAGAGGGGGGAGTTGGTTTTAGTGGATTAACTACTTCTGTCAGTAGTTATGTCAGTAACTAATCTTAGTCATTATATTAAATACTTCTGGTGATACTGTTTATACTCTGCTTACATTAATTGCCCCCTGTAGTTTCAATTGATATACTTTACTTCCTGCCTGAATTGGTGTGTCATCTTCCTGTTTGCTCTTAAATAGCTTGTTTTTCTCTGAATGATTTCTCTATAATGTTAATGTGAATCTATAAAGAGCTTGGAGAATTTTTTTTTTTAACTGTCTATAATAGTGCTCAACCCCTGTCTTGCAAGGCAAATCCAGCCTGCTGAGCCATAGTATCTGTCCTGCCAGGCTCCTCACGGGTTGCACATTTTGGCAGTGAGGGATCAATGGGAATTGGCACTGCCACCCTTGCCCTGCTGCCAAATTCCCAAGTCCTGTGCAGCTGGATCAGGAATGAGCCATGTCCTCTTCCTCCTACATGGTCAGATCAGGCCCGGGCCTCCCCTCCACAAGGCCAGATTGGGCCCCATGGTACCTGCCAAATCAGGCCTGCTAGCTGGATCCAGACCACGGATGGACAAGGCACTGCATATCCAGCCTATAGGACAAAAACGTTGAGTACCACTGATCCGTGGTTCTCAACCCATTTATACTTGAGGCACCCCTCACTGGACTCAAGGCACCCTTCTGTAAATTTTTGTGAATTGAGTGGCACCCAACTTACAACACTTATTTATTACAAACCTTACCTCCTTACACAGGGGCTGGGCAGTAGATGTAGGGACTGTCTAGGCAGAGATGAGCCTTAACTTGGCTTGTCTGCTTATGCCCTCATTGTACCATTCAATGGATCTGTTGGTAGCCCAGAGTGCCTGGCACCCTGGTTGAGAATCACTGGTCTCGATGGAAGATGAAAGTTATCATCAGAACTTGAAGCTGATTTATAATTCCAGGTTTATTGAATTGTTGATGTACTCTGATTTTTGTAAGAGAGAGCTTTGAATATCACCCAGACTGCTTATGAAACACACTACCACTGAGCAATAGTGGCTATAGAAGATAAGGTACTGTACTGAACTGTACTGTACTTCTTGATGGAAGCCATTGCATACTGAAATTCCTTATGAAGAAACATTGAAGAAATCTTGTGATTAATATTTTGTGACTTCTCCCATGAAGTAAAGAAATTGGAAAATCTTCTGTTTTGTTGATTAAATAAACTGACTTTGAAAAGTAACTTTAGAAATACTGTATGAAAGGGCTACATACACCTCATGAAGCGGTACTTGTGCCTAAGAGAAAGAAGACATTTTTAATCATGGGGTAGAATAATTGATTAGGGTGAATGTCCATGGAATAAATATAAAAACATTTGACACCACTATATACAGGTTTTCTTATTAGTAACTTGTACATTGAGTTGTAACTTAATGCTGAGAATCATATCAAAGCAGATCTAAAGTCTTTAAACCATTATGGACTTTAGAGATTACTGATTAACTTGAAGTTCTTGTATTTTTAGGTTGCGATCACAACAAAGACCTCTGTAGACGACTTTAGCACTCAGTATATCTTGGATAGCAGTGGGCATGTAACTTCTCAAAAGCCTTCTCATCTTGGTCAAGGTAAGTTATGATTATTGCAGTATTGTTTATTTTGTCTTAAAATAATTTGGTCAGATTTGGACACTTTAACCTCTTCTTTTCCTATTTTAATGCCCATTTTGGCACCCAGAAATTAGTCAACCAGTTATGTATCTCTGCTAAAGAGAAATCAAAGTAAAATGCATGCAGTTAACCTGATTTCAGTTGATTAATTTCAAAAAGCCCCATATCTCTTCTTCCTATGCAAAACCAATGGGGAGTTGAACTTGAAACTTAACTTGGAAAGGTTCTGTCAAGTTCCATGAGCTGAAAAGCATTTTACCCAGCATTTTTATACAGTTTACTACCCTCACTCAAACTTTCGTATGTAAAACATTCAGGCAAGCTCTTTCCTTCCAGAGATGGTGGATAAAATTTTCTAACAAGCGTAAGTAAGCCTGATTCCTAAAAGTCCCATTTTCCAGAAGGGAATTTGGTTACTATGTCTCTTTTGGAAATGGGTCTTAGAATTCAGCTACCTCAAAAAGCCTATACTGCTGACTTGTTGAAGCACTTAAAGATATTTTCTGAGTTGTTCTGTGCATGCTATCTCCTGACCTGGAGGTACTGTAGCTGTGTTTGTGCCATGCTAAACTGCTAACACTACTTACAGTTTGGAAGGCCATGTACGTGGCATATTTTGTGTATGTCACTGCCTCAGACGGTAAGTTAGTAGTAGTGACATGTGCTTGGGCACTTTTGAGAATTCTTTGTTTTTGTGCAAAGTACCCAGCACCCTTTTGAAACCAACTGCTTTGTTAGGATCTGAGCAAATTAATATACTCAGTCTGGCTGAGATTTTGATCTTTCTCAAACTGGTTTAGGACTTACTAATGAAGATCAGAATTTCAGTCTGATATCAAACACAAATTACTCTTTAACATTTTCTTGGTTTCCATCTCTGACAATAGTTTCAGTCTTCTAAGAGCTTTTTCATCAAGTCTTGTCTACATTACAAAGTTCTACCTGTGTAACTGTCAGCTAGAGCATGATAAAATCACACCCTATAGCTGACAGGTCTGTAGAAACCCCCTCTCAGTATAGGCATAGCCCCATAGCAAAAGGATGCAGAGCTTCTGTCCACTTAAGGAGCTGGCCTAACTCTGGCAGCAGAAATGCCAGCAGAGATGTATCTTCATCAGGGGGCTTAGCCTACATAGCCCTGTCACCATAGTTATAGCAGTAGCATCCCCATTAGTTACTGTAGCCATATGATGTGGACGCAACTTATTTACACTTGTGTAACTTATTGGTTTGTACACTAGAATAACTAATATTCATATCTGGAGCAGGCATGTGATTGACTCACTGGTTATAGCTGCATGTAGTAGTTGCTTTTTCAGTGGTTTGCCACTAGCTGGTAGGTTGCCTATAATAGGCTGCTTCCTTGAGTGAAGGGTTACCCGATTGTGAAATTCATCATAGCTGTACACACACAGCTCATGTACTGGTGTTAACTAGCCCTGGTGTACAGTTGCTTATGACTTTGAGTCACAAGTAACTTTATTCCATAGTGGAGTGACTTGGTTTTGTGTAAACACCAGCATAAAGGCAGAATCCACTGATTTAAATGTCTTTTATGTCTGTACTTAGTCTTGTGAAGACATAGTTTGCTAGCTTTTGTACAGATAGTAAAAGAGTGGGACAGAGATTGTATGCAAGCCATCAAGGAGCTAGGTTTCTGCTTTGGTCTCTGACTTCAGCAATGATTCCCAGCCAGGATTTCATGGCACCCTGAGGTGCTGCAACGTTCTCTTAAGGTTGCTGCAGAGTACTGCTCAATATTTGCAGTTTGATGTGCAAACACCTATTTACATATGATAGACAACCCCACAGATTTAAAATAGGAATTCCTGCTGTCAAAAACCTTCTGACCTGTTGTGCTTTTTCCAAGTCCTTTTGCAACAGAAGAACTGTTCTGTTATTTTTCTATAGTCAAAAAAGGAGTGGAAGCTAAGACCTGGCATTTTCAGAGGGGTGCCTTCAGTTTAAGAAGGCTGAGAATTGCTGGACTAAGGCCAAGTTGCTCTCTCTTACTTAGTACAGGTGTGGGCAAAATATCCAGCTCCCCCAGGCCCTTTTGTATTTATCCAGACTCATGCTATTCATTATTTAGTACTGGAGTTTCAAGTTTTAAGGTCTTGAACATCTGTTGCTCAGCAGACTGCGAACGCTGATGTCAAAAAGGGATATTGGTAAAGATAAAGGACAGTCACTACTATCTTGTGGTTTAGGCTTTTTTTAATAGGTTGTACAGTATAACCTCGTACATCTGGAATTATCAAAAATCTGGCATTTTTTTAAAACTACGCTCCATCGGGGAGTAGCAGCAGCTGGTCTTGGAGCAGTGGAGAGAGAAGCTTGCACGCGGCGGCGGCTGCTGCCACGGTCCACCACCTGTGCCACTGATCCACATGCGATCACTGCTCTGGGACCAGTCGCTGCTCCAGTTTCAATAATCTGGAATTTTCACATTTCTGGCAGGTGCTCGATTCATTAGGTTATACTGTAGTATGAAAATCTTGCTACAAAGCTGCTTTCTTCTTAATTTGAGAAACAAAGGTAGATTGATTTTAATATAGTGATTTAATAAGAAACTTTGATTTAAATTTATTTATGTTAATTTTGTGTAGTATCTGCAGTCTGTCATAAAGAGAAGTTGCTTCTCGTTGGTTAGAAACCTTTAGGATATGTTGACTTAAAGTGCCTTAATTACAGTGTTTTACATTTTTTTTTAACTTTTTTGATAGAAAATAACGAATTATTTACTAAATAATTAATAGTTTTACTTGTAATTTGTGTCCAGCCGCTTTAGAATAGATATTGAAATTCAATCAAACAAGCAGAAATCCAAATATATCTTTTTAAAGTTTTATATAACTACATGTGAAGAACACGGGAACAACATACATCAAATGTATTTTGTTTTTATGACTGTTTGATTCACTGTTTATTTAATAAGGTATTGTCTGTAGTTCGCAAACTAAACTGATTTTGTCTTATCCAGGGTGGATTTGATTTAAAGCAAATCAATTTAAATCATGATTTAAATCACTGGTCAGGAAGCAACAACTTTAATCATTGTTTTCTGCAAAAAGTGTGTTCTTATTGTTTGATATCCTCCATTTAATTTCTTGAAACTTTCCGCTTTTAGGAGAGGTAAGGGCTTGACTGCCTACACAAACTTGCAGAGACAAGAGGGCTGATGGCTAGGTAGTCAGGTCTGTTATCTCTCATTGCCATATACTGGTGTTAACAAGGATGTTATGTCTAGGGACACAAATCCACAGATTGAGAATTGAAGTTAAGCAGCACAGGGATGCTTAATGGGATCTTCTAGCCTGAGCACTGAGTCCCATTGGATAGTGTGGTTTTCTTTAATCTTTACTAATCTATAGAGGAGCCTCTGGGAACCCCATAAGATTGGGCCCCTAATATAGTCCATGGCCCGTTGTGATCTATTTATAAAACTTTTCTAAAAGGTTACATGAATATATTGTCTCAAATAATATATAATTAGAAATTGTAATCCCTGTTCCACGATGACATCTTTGAGCTTTGACATATCTTAAATTAAAGCTATCTTTATATAGGTGTTTTTTAAAAGTATTTTAACAAAAAAAAAGAAAAAAACCAAAATACAATTAAGTAAAAAAGTCTGATTTTTAAATTTAAAAAAATCCGTTTTTTTAATTTAAAAAAATGTTGATTTTTATCCACTCTGGTCTTATCATTATACCCTCCCAATATTTTAGAATTAGTGATCTCTGCTTCTTAAAACTAATTTCAACTCCTAGATTTCTTAACTTTGAAGGAGCTAGCTAGGAGGGCAGCTAAACTGAAAGAAAACATGAATTCTGCTTCAGCAGATCAGGCTACATTGTTGAAAGCAGGTTTATCACTTCAGTAGGCTCAGGTTTCAGGAGTTTAATCATTGACTTTCTCCTGTTATATGGTTTGACTTTCTTTAAAACTTCAGCAGCAAGTATACTCCTTGAATATTATGGTATTAAATTGAAATGATTGTAATAGGATTATAATGACTCTAACTCTATTTTGAGTCTTGGCTCTGGTTTTCAGAGCATTAAGTACCCACAACTGCAACTGAAATCAGAAGAACAGTAGTTGCTCAGTTCTCTGAAACTCAGGCCCTGAGTAACTCAAGATGAAAACCCAAACTGTGGACACTTGCAGGTTGGGATCTTTATTTACCTGTGATTCTCCTCTCGGTGAAATATGGGATGATAATACTTAACCATCTTTGGAAGGGGAAAAGAAGTGTTGCTTAAAAAAACTCACCTGAAAGGGAAAGCAACTCAGTGTGTAAGACTAGGCTTGATTGCCTGAGGCCCCTTTCCTAATCATGGCAAAATTATCAAGAAAATTGAGCATACTGATCATAGAAATTTCTAAATTTCCAAACACATCTTTTCTTCATTTGTATACTCAGTTGTTTTCTCGCTGGGTAACATCCTCATGGGTAGCATAATTTCTAAATCTAAAAATTTTGCAAAATGTCAAGATTATAGAGATCTGATATAGGCACTAGTGTTTGGCTGAGGGGATATGTGCCTGTGACTTAACGCTGGTGAATCTAATCTCCAGAAGCAGAAAAGGTATGGTCACAAGCTAGGTTTTTTCTGTTTGAAAAGCAGTGCAAGACCTACACACACTAATTACGTGATGTATTAAAGATAACATGCTGTTAGTCTCTCTCTCTCTCTGTTTTGTATTTGCACTAGACCTTTGCTCTTACTTTATACAAGAGTATTGCGCTCTCCCTGGGCTGGATCCAAACCACAGGAGCTCCTCTTGGGAAAGATCTGTGGGGCTACGTTCAGGCAGCAGGCTGGGTCCAGCAATATACAGCTGTACAGAGCTGTATTCTGGCAGCACAGAGCTGGGGG
The DNA here is from genome assembly GCF_001723915.1 of Gavialis gangeticus. Classification (NCBI taxonomy): domain Eukaryota; kingdom Metazoa; phylum Chordata; order Crocodylia; family Gavialidae; genus Gavialis; species Gavialis gangeticus. The sequence continues at coordinate 71,982,070 of NW_017729031.1, forward strand.
AATGCAGCACTGAGGAGCCAAGGCTGTGCAGGAGCACAGAAATCTGCCTCTACAGTGGCACAGAGTTTGTGTGCACTAGTGCAGAACCATGTTCAGCTAGAGCTTTGTGCTTCTGCAAGCCACTGGCTCCTTGCCAACACATATTCCCATGCTGCCCTGCATGTCACTGTACACCCCAACTCTGCTGATCAGCTTGAGTTCTGTGCTGCCACCCAAATGCAGCTCTGTGCAACTGCACACTCCTGGCTCCGTGCAACTGCCCCGTCATGCAGAGCTCTACCTAGTTGTCAGTGCTAGGGACATGCAGAAGTGCAGAGCCAAGAGCATGTACTTCTGGTAGCCTACCAGACTACCAGAAGGCTTGATGCAATGGTTCTGTGTGCCAGATCCAGACTGTGGGCCATATGTTTGCCACCCCTGTTATACAGGATAGATAATCTTTCAGATTTGGTTCTAGCACAAACTACATCATGTTTGTTTTCTAATCCTTTACAGTGTCACCTTAGATCAATTTTTAAAGCTAATTTGAACTTTTAATTTTTTGTGCCTATTTTTATGTATTTCTATCAAATAATTATAGACATGTATGGAGAACCTAAGCCTCCTTTTTCTTTTGTCTGGTTATTTTCTATATCATAGGTAGGCAGCCTTTTCCACCTGTGGGGAAAGTGACCCATCTGGGGTCAGGGGTGGGTAGGTTGGTGCTAGGATCCAGCTGCTGTTGTCGTTCATCTCTAGTGACCTGGGGACAGGTGCCCAGAGCCAGAGCCAATCTGGCCCCTGACCTATAACCATGTTTATAGTAAGACAAGAATATATGTATTGCACTTTGTGTAATGCAGTTATAGAGCAAAAAAATTTAAATATCTCTGGCATTTTTAGTGCTATAAAATATCTCTGGTGCTGTGTTCTTACTACCTGTACTTTACATTAGATTTCTTGCTTGGAAAGTAATTTAAGATAAATTAAGTTATGGTCATTTTAATTTTGAGTAAGAGTATTTACACATGAATTTAATGGTCCTAAGAAGTTAGAAGTGATTTCACTTGATGAAGTATTTCTGCCTTGAAAAAACACTTGTAAAACAAATGGATGCCTGCATTTGTAATGAGCCAGATTGCTAGTGTTGGAGCTCCAAATCCCACATTTCCAATATAATATAGAAGTTAGTGAATGTTAATTGTATTTGTAAACTTTGTAAAGATGCAGACATGAGCATATTGTTTTATTTTATACTGGAATTAAGATGCTTTCTTATCATCTGCCTCCTGCCAAAAAACAGGTGAATGGAATTTCCCTGAGAAATTCCCTAAGTCTAAAATTAATTTGAATCTTGTACACTAAAGATGCATCACAAAAAGAAGCTGAAATTTCTGTAATAAAAACGTCAACACCTAATATATGAGGAAATTATTGGCAATGAATTTGCTTACTTCTCTGTGGCTTTAAATTTTCAGAAGTGAGCGCACGCCTATTAGGAATGGTGGAAAGAATGGCATGGCAGTGACAAAAAAAGATGGTAGGGGTGATGTGGGAAGGTGGCCTTAAAAGGAAACTAATTGCTTCTAAGGACCTTGTCACGTGGGACACTTAACAGTTTTATTTAGATTGTAGTAAGCATTACTGTACTGTATTAAAGTAAGATCATGTTCTGAGCTGTCACATGCTAACATTTACTACAGGAATGGGCAAAATACAACTGGAGGGACTTTGTCTGGCCCACAGCAGGTCCCTTGGTCCCACCTGGCTCAGCCATAGTCTGACCTGTGGTGTGTCCCAGTGCCCTTTGGGCACATGGTGGGGTTGGTGCAACTCTACAGCTGGACCACCTGGTGGCTGCAGCAAGAAGGCCTGACAGTGGTGAAGGGGAGGGCAGCTTTTCCCTCGCACCAAGCAGCAGCTTCTGCCCAGCCACTGCCGCTGCTCAGCATGGATGGGTGGTCCAGAGCAGGTGTGGGATGGGCCAGGGCTGTGCATGCAGGTTCTGGCGGGTCCACTGTGGCTGTGGCAAGTCCAGGGCAGGTGCATGGCAAGCCAGGGTCAGGGCTAGGTCTGCACACTGTTGGCAGAGGTGGGAAGGAGCCAGAAGGCACATAGGCTCCAGGCTGTTGTGGGGCAGGGGCAGAGAAGGGAAAGAAATTCTGCTGACCGGCCCACCTATGTAGCCTGTGGGCTCAAATAATTGCCCGCTTCTGGGTTACTGCAGTCTCACCTTGCTCTGGGTTGAACTTGGTTGTGTTGATTGTTAGTCTTGAACCAGCTCTGGTGCAGTCCTGGGGCCTGGATAGACAACCAGTTGATTGTCAGCTCCAGTCACTACACTGCACTGGAGTCTTGAACCAGCTCCAGTGCAGCCCCAGCCCTGAAACCAACAGTTCCTAATGCTTTTCCTCCACCTCCACTGAAAAGGAAGCGTAAAATTAAGTTGAATGTGGTACAAAAATATACGTGCCAACAAGAAGCTGAAATCTGTAATAAAAACAGACAAAAATTTTTTTGGGGGGGTTACTCTTTTTCCAGGATGTAGCTGATACATGGGCATGTTACAGCATTTATTAGCATCTTGAAGAAATCAAAAGAATGAGTCATACAATGAGAGCTCCTACTTACAAGTTATAATTTGTTTGTAACTCCTTCAGTTTTCACCTTTCCTGCATTAGGGCCTGATCCTGTTTTAACTAACTTAATCACAATTTTTTTTAAAATCTAGTTGAGTCAGATCAGGCATATTAGACCACAAATGTGTTGCACATTGTCACAAGAGTGTTTATTTTTCAATATGAGGGGAAAGATGGCTCTTGGGAAGAGCAATAAACAATAAGTAATTTTTCTAGCAGTAAATCTGCATCCTGGACCTCCTTTTGTATGTTTGGGTATAGTTCCCAAGTCTGAAATATGACATTGTAGCTTTGACTTCCTTATTTAACAACTTGTTTTTAAAATGATTGCCAGAGAGATTGCTCACAGAGCCCTATCATTCAGCTCCTGGTGCTGCCCTTGGGTCTTGGAGTTGACCCACACCATGTGGCATGTGCAAGCCCTGGGGTCCACACTGCACACGCCAGCCAGCTTGGAACCTTCACTGTACATCGCTCCTGCCTCAACCAGCCCAGGACCAGTCCCATATGCAGCACCCACTCTGGACAGTGCAGGGTAGGTGCCACATGCAGCACAGGTCCCAAACTAGCTGGGGTGTGCAGCACACCCAGTAGGAATGGGACCTGCATGCACTGGATCCAGCATGTGGCAGGGCAGGGCCATGGGCCTGATCCAGTTACACAGCTGGCCTTGTGCCATTCATCTGGCCTCTGGACTGGCCCTGTGCCACTCTTCTGGCCTATAGGGCCAGATGAGTTTGACATCTCTGGTCTAATGTACTGTCTCTTGACTTGACTTGTATCATCTCCTAGTCTTCCTTCTACTTCTTTCTCCTTGAGTGAATTCAGAAATCTTCTGATAAGATTTTCTTTCTGGTCTGCCTTTTTGACTCATTACTTTGACTTCCAAGTTTCTCCATTTTCTTCATCCTGTAAGTACCAAAGTGTCACCTGGGTACTTCAGAGCTGTTATTCAGCCTTTAAACAATGATAACATTTCTAACATTATGTCCATTATTAAACTGAGAACATGTCATTACCTTAAGGAAAGATGGATCTTGGGTGGTATTTATCAAGTGGTTGTTTCTCTAATTCATTTCTCCAAGTTGATGAATCTGAAATAAAGGATATAAAATATTTTAATAGCCCTTTAAAATGTAGACCTGTTCTGAACTCAGACAAAATGTTTGAAAGCTTTAGGACCAAATTAATGTTTTTATGTGGTATATCAAATTCTCCACCTCCCACATGAGCTGGTTGCTAGAGGCAACATGTCTGCAGGACCAAGAGAAACCTGTGAGCTTCCCTGACATGATGGGTAGTGCGTATTTGTTAGAAGTTCTTGTGGCACACTTGTACAAAAGTGGAGTCTGCTGTCTCCTTATAGTTAAAATTAGAGGTAAAGTGTAGAGGTGACTACTCTCCAAGATAAAACCAGACAAGTACTACAGTTTGAGGAGTTCTAATGATATCGCACCACTAGCTGTTATATTCTTGTTACCTCCTTCAGGGAAATTATAGGAGAGGAAAGAAGCTATTTCTTGTTCCTTACCATGCTAGCATACGTTTGTTGAAGCAGTCAGTGTGACATTGAGTGTATCTACACATGCTCATAATGTAACTGAATAAACTCCAGCACAACTTGAGCTGGAGTAAACTAATCCTGATGTCACGGTGTGCATTTAAACTCAGTCATTTACTCTACCGTCAGATAGTACCTGTGTCTGACGGGACTATCCTACACTGGAGTAAATTAATCTATTGCACCCTTATTGTGTCACGTGTAGAAGGTGATGCTTTACCATACAGTAAATTAGTCTACTGTGCAGTAAAGCATATGTGTCGACGTGCCCACTAAGGGCCATATCCAGTAAAAGTTAGGTGCTGTAATGTCTAACTTTTTAGGTGTCTACCCTATGAAGTGGACTCCAGACTTCAGATGAAGCTCCTAAACTTGCTACACAGTGCATGGTTGGACGATTAAGCCCCTTTGAATGGGATCTAAAATACTGATTATTCTCAATATGCAGCTTCTATCTAGTAGGGAAATGAGAACCACTGAATTTTAAATAAAAAAAACAAAAACAAACCTCTAGGGTTAATGGCGGTAGAGCAGAGTTGTTCAGAATTGCAGCTTTGAAATTAGGTACCTGAGTTTTGCCTGTGCCTTTTTTGGATCTGGCATCAGTGGTTTTTACTGAGGGCCTGATCTGAAGCCCATGGAAATCTACTGACTCAAATCAACCTTGGTGGGCTTTGCATAAGGGTGATGCTGCTGTCTTTTGTCTTTATTAGAATTGTGGAATGAGTCCTGTTGAAATGCAAGTTCTCCAGTCTCTACTCTATTAATCTTCTCTTTATATAAGATAACACTGTGTACTTATAAACTGTATTTTGTATAATTATATTTGATTGCATTAAATAGGCCAGTAGTTCTTCCTGTCAGTTAGCATATAATATATACAAGGTATTCAGGGCAGGAAACATTGTTATGTTTGTACAGGGCCCAGCACAATGTATTTCTGTCCTGTAGGTGTCACCACAGCATAAATAATAATTAAGTGTTGTAACAAAGATTTATTTCCTCCTCATCCACTTGGATACATCAGGCTGAGTGTCTAGATCTGTTGTATACTACAGTAATGAAAGTTAGATTTACCATGCATTGAAAGATCCTTTAGTTTGATTTAGGAGTTGATCCTTATTACTATCAGCATGCAAAAAAAAAACAACCCTTCACACTGAAATCAAAACCACACCTTTATATATTACAGCTATAAATGGCTGACTTTGTAAGCTGATATAGTACATACATCATAAATTATACCAGGGAGCATTTGGCATGCCTGGAATTTAATCAGGGTGCTCATTGAGTGAGCTAAACTGAGAGAGGAGAGCAGTTAAATCTTAAGAATTTTCTTGTAAAAGATGATAGTGCCTCCTCTAGTTTGCTAGTTAATATTTTAGATGGCATAGACATTTTTAGACTTTCCTAACCTTAGCAAATTTTTACTCTATCTGAATTGGGTATAAAAATCCTTAGTTTTGTCATCTTCCTCAAACGAGAGCTTATTGCCGTAACCTGCTGTGTTTAAAAAAAACAAAAAACAAAAAACCAAAAACAAACAAACAAACAAAAAAACCATAAATCTTCATAGAGGAATAATGGGGAAATGCTTTCTCTTACAGTATGTATAAAAATAGTGCTGATTCATGTTTTATATGTTTTTTTTAATCCAAATGACTGTATTGGTGACAGTTCTCAGGCAGAAGCTTAAGGTAAGGGTGGTTCAGAGAGGCATGAGCTTTTGCAGACAGCCTACTTTGTCAGACTTGGTGTGTTCAGTAAATAGATCAACAGTTTCTGAAGGAGGCTTTTCACTAGCTTGAACTTTTATGGAATTAAATACAATATTGCTCCTTCCTTCTGTGTGGTGCTTAATCACTTATTTCTCTTTTTTCCTGCTTAAACAAATTTGGGTATTAACTAGTATTTACTTCCTGGCTTTTAGATGCCCGTGTAATGACTTGTGCATCAGGAAAAAGTGTATGGGCTTTTCTCATCTTAGCTATATTATAGGCAGAAAGTTGGGGAGAGATTTATTACAGTATTATATACAGTGTCAGAGATTAATGGACCTGCATTACAACAGATTCAGCACAGTTAATTTTTAGGCTTAGATTAGTGGTGCCTACTAGTAACAGACAGACAGAGATCAGCCTGCCTCCCTCCTATTTACAAGATAAAATTGAATTTGCAAATCCTTGCAGTTTGAAAGAAATAGAAAATGTGTAACTTCTATGTCAAGTAGTTTAAGCAAAACTCTGGATGAAAGACAAGACCAGCTTGCACAGCTGTGAGATCTAACAAAGCAGCTGTAGAATTGATGTTAATTTAGCAGTATATTTTTTTTCCTTTCAGGCATGCACCATTCTAATTAACATTAAGAATTATGTGCATTCAGCTATTGGGAAGAATAGCGTCTTTCAGCAGAAGTGTGGCTTTCTTCACAACCAGGTAATCATATACTTCTAAGATTAACTTTACCCATTTCTTTCACTTCTTGTTTACAGGTACAACAGTAACTGTCCTGAAGCTGTTTAAGAATCTTCCAGTAAGAAAACAATTTTATTCAACAGCTAAAAAATGTAAGGATGAACTAAAAAAAATTCAAGATCTTCTAATGGCATATGGCATTATAAAACCAGAACTTCGGATAATCTTAACACATAACAAGGTAAAAGTTGCATACCCTGTGCTGACTATCATAAATCTATGATGATTTTGTGCTGGTAAGATTTGCTAAAATTATGGAGCAGGAGTCTGAGCTTCATCCTTATTCTGAATTTGTATGCTTATGATGACTTAAATATTAGATGTTTATGGTCATGCTTTTAAAGCAATCTCAGCTATACCTCCTGATTTATCAAATCAAACCTGATTTGATGTATATGAAGCTGGTTGGTAACTGTAGTTTCTCTTATTTGTTGGACATCAATATGCTTGGTGCTCTTCAAAACGAAGGCATGACCCTGCCTCCATCTTGCTTAATAAAGGTCTGATACATTGCTATTTGAGGTTAATGGAAAAGCTTCTACTGAAACAGACCCTAAGTAGATGGAGACATCTGTACTTACAAGTTATTAGTATTCAGGCAGCTGAACTGTATTAGGTTAACATAGGAATTAAATAGTCTTTCCTGCCTAAACCTGTATATAGACTTCACAATTGTGCATCTCAAGAGAGATGTTTTACGTGTGTAAGACTAAAAAGACATCATTATAACTTTGTGGTCTTCTATAGAGTTGATCCTGATTTACATCAGGTATAAAGTAGAGCAGGGATGGCCAACCTGTGGCATGAATGTCACAAATGGCATGGGCAGCCTCTGTGTGTGGCATGTAGCAGATCAAGGAGGGGAGCAGGCAATAGATATAGGAGGAAACAGAAGGCAGAGCAGGAGATCGGACAGGGAACAAGAAGTAGAGCAGCAAATAGTCATGGAAGGGGGCTAGAGTTGCACTTGGGGAGGTTACAGGGCTAATTTCTGGCATACTGTCGAACAGGTTGGCCCCACTGAAGCAGAGCAAAATCAAAGCGAGTGGATCCAATCATCAGATTGGAGTGAGCTAACAGTCAGTCAGCCTGGTTTTATAAGATCATAGGAAAGTAGGGCTAGAAGGGACTTTGCAAAGTCATCTAGTCCAGCCCCTGCTCAAGACAGGATCATCTCTGACTTAAACCAACCTAGCCAAGTTTTTGTCCAACCTGCTTTTGAAAGTTTCCAAGAATGGAGATTCTGCAACCTCTCTGAGTAGCCTGCTTGATCACCCTCAAAGTCAGAACGTTGATTTAGAGAAAGTGGTAAATATTATGTTTACAAAATGTTTATGCTATCACGGAAAATAAAGAGTGACACCTAATGGCCAAATAAATTATTCCTTTAGTAGTTCTGTGACTTTATGAATGCCGTCAGATGACTAGACTTAAAGCCATGCAGTGTATTCATCATTTTAAAACTTACATGGTTTGTCTTGCAACTTCCTGATCTTCTATATCAGATGCTTAACCTCAGGCCAAATTAGGCCTGAAGACCGTGGCATCTGGTCTGTGGGGCTTCTCACAGGTTGGGAAATTTGGTGGCAGGGGAGCAGTGGCAATTAATAACGCTACCTCTCCTCCACTGCCAAATTCTCCAGCTCTGCAGGACTGGAATGGGTCGTGGCCACACCTCTTTCCCTTCCACAGCCAGATTGGGGTCCACACACCTGGACTGGGCCTCCACCACATCTCTCCAACATGCTGGATTGGGCTCACTGACTGGATCCCACCCGTGGATGAACTGGGCACTGCCCATCCAGACCATGCCACTGCCCATCCAGGCGAAAAGGTTCAACACCGCTGTTCTATACATTAGCTTGCTTCTTGTTAGACCTAGTCTCCGCATCCTTTCGACTGGTTCAAATTCAAAAGCATAACATTGGCATGACAGAAGTACTGCTGAAATTTAAGAGTGCCTGTACATGTGCTGAGAGGCTACTCTGATACCCTGTAATTATTGTGCATTGGAGCAGACTCAATAGTCTGCTGGATTGTGCTAATTAGCTCACTCCAGCTAGCCTCCATGTCTTGTGTATCAGCGTTCCCACGCTTCAGAATGACAGCAGGGGCACTTTATATACAGCTCATTCGAACTATAGTTAAAGTGCCCTTGCCACCCTCTTTGAAGTGTGGGGATGCTGATACATGAGACACTCTGGGTGCTTTATTTAGAGTAGCTTTCGGAGCTGCTCTAATTAAAGCACCCCCTGTCACCCCTGGAGCACGTGTGAAAATGCCCTTTACATGCAAACATTTAAGAATTTGTTAAGAGCAGAGAGGAGTTGTAGTCTATGGCTAGGGCTTCTAGGTGCATTAGTAATCTATGTGAAACTACTACTAGAGTGATCAAAGTATCTGATAGGATTTTATGTCATTGCAGATGGTTCTTTCATATGTCTTCATCTCTGACTTAGTTGCAGGTTGTTATGACTTGATTTTTCTTTGTCTCTTTCTTTTTCCTCAAACTCTGCCAAGTCTTTCTCTACTATATTTTAATTCAAGCCATTTGTTCTTACTGGTAACCTTGAATGCATCTCTTCCGTATACTATTCTTTTTTTTCTGAACATTCATACAGGAAATGTCACTGTGCTTAAGTTCCCTAAACAGTCACATTTATTGTGGTGTTATATTGTCTGGTTTCCCTCAGCTAGTATGACAGTAGCCACAATCAAAACCTTCCTCATTGCTGAAGTTTGCCACAAGGCAAATTAAACATTTTCTATTTTTATTAGAGGGAAAAAATACCTTGAAAATATTTTTATCTTTCTCCTTGCTCAAATTTAGATTTTAAAAGTTTGGTTGTTCTGAAGGCTTGTGATCCTTAAAGTTGTGGGTTTTGGTATTTTTTGTTGCTTATGGGAATCTCACAATTAAGAGAGCTAGTTACTTTTAAAAAAATCAGAAAGTTGTTTTGGGTTTTTTTTTAAAAATTTTGTGCTGAAAATTTCTCCAGTCTATTGGCTTGGGAAGGAAGTTGTTTTTTGTATATAAATATAAAAATGTTTCATGGCTTATAATGCTTAAACATGTGATTTCTGCTTTTGAAAACTGACTGTAAAAATTTCAGGTTTTATGTTTGTTGCCACTCACTCTTCTCCAAACTGGATGTACATATCTGAAAAATAAGAAGACATTTTTCAACCTGTCAATCGTGTCAGTTTGCACTGGGCTCTAAGTGCACTGCATTATTACCAGAAATAGTATTTATGCAGACTAGTTACACTTCTTTACCTCCATTCTGAAGCTCCATCATACTATGTTCTCTGGGGCACCAGTGAACTCATATTGATTTTTGTTAGGTTTTCATAGTTTCATAGTAGCTAGGGTCAGGAGGGACCTAAACAGATCATCTAGCCTGACCCCCTGCCACAGGCAGGAATGAATGCTGGGTTCACAGGACCCCAGACAGGTGATCATCCAAACTCCTCTTGAATTTGCCCAAGGTAGGGGCGAGGACCACTTCCCTGGGAAGCTGGTTTCAGATTTTGGCCACCCTAACTGTAAAATATCGCCTTCTGATCACTAACCTAAACCTATCTTCCATCAGCTTATTACCATTGTTCCTTGTCACCCCAGGTGGTGCTGGGGAAAAAAGGGCTCTACCTATTTGCTGTTGATCTCCCCTGATGAGTTTATAGGCAGCCACCAGGTCCCCCCTCAGCCTCCTGTTGCTGAGGTTGAACAGGTTCAGGTCCCTCAGTCTCTTCTCGTAGGGCCTGTCCTGCTGCCCTCTCACCAAGCGGGTGGCCTTCCCCTTAACAGCTGCAAATTTGTATGTCTAAATCATTGTTTTGCTGAGGGACAAGTAGGATTAAATTCTAACTCTTGTCTATTTTTGTTGGCTTTGCACAACAGAAGCAAACTACATTAACATTTGTTTTGCCTACAGAAGTTACTCATAAAGCACACAGACAGATTTGTTGAGTAAGAAGGTGCCATTTTTACAGAATCAGTTTTTAGAACAGAACTCTATCTCAAAGCTTGGAAAAAATAGAAATTTAGGTGGGGGAAGAGAGAAGAATCCTGAAGGTGGGGGTGCGGAAATAGTAAGAAAATGTTGAGAATACAGTGTAGTTAACAGAAAATCGGTAGGATCCTGTAGATAAAGAATTGGGATAGAGGAAGAATATTCACCATTAGTATTTAAATTGGTTCGTTTGATCACATCCTACATAACTCAAATAATGATCATATGTCTGCTAGTCCTTCAAATCTAGTCTTTTTAAATTGGAATGTGGCAATGTTGGTGTGTTTAAAATATTTCATGATCTAAAACATGAAGATTTAGAAGCCTAGCTTGCTCAGTTTGTAGACTTGGGACCATTTTACCTGTGCAAAGACAGTAGCAGCCAAATGATCTTCTCATACAAGAGCTGCTTGATGTTTCTCAAATGGTGGTCTCAGTCCAGTTCCTTGTGAACAAATATCTCTAACTACATACCAGCTGTTTCAGGAAAGCTATCAAAACTGAATCATCTTGGCCTTTCCTAAAGACTGATTGATCTTTTTATCCTCAGAGGTAGTTGCCACAGTGCAGGACTCTTGCACTCTGTGTAATATAGAATAGTAAACTGTCACTGCTGCTCGTTGTACTCTGTACTTGCTCTAAGGGTACAAGTGGCATTGATTTTTTTGGGGCTGTCTATCTTGTGTCTTCTCCCAAGCTATAAATTTATGTGAAATAAAAATGAAAATAGGAAAGGAAAATCAAAGCTGCTTACAGATTTTTCAACACAAGGGGTCACTCATCAGCTGTTGCTCAATGCATATTTGTACAGTATTGAAATAGTCTGAATACAGGTTTGGTTTTGTTCTTCACTTTGTATTCCTTTTGCTGCCTGATTTTACTCTAGCTTTTAGAGGTTCTTCTGAATTCTTACGTGTAAAAGCTTTCAGGTTTTTTTACCTGAAGACTCTTTTACAGCTATACTACTGTTCATGGATGCTAAAGAATAGCACTACCATAAAACTAAATTAATCCAGATGAATAGATTTGTCTCCCTTGTGTTGTTTCTACGAGATGACTGTGCACTGGAAAGGTACTCAAGCATGTATTATGTGCTGTAAGTGTTTTAGGTTATAATGTGTTTGTTTGAAATACCCAAGAATAAGAATAGACAACAATTTAGGATACCAGTAATTCTCATGGAATACGTGTCTTTATGAATAAGATAACATAGTAAATGTGTACATGTAACAATTCAAAGTAGAGACCTACGCTTGTCTGATTTTAAAGGCCTGCTTCCAACCTGAACCCGATATTGTACAAACAGACCTGAACCCACAGCTCGCATTAGTAAGTCTTTTTACCCATGGACTGACCCGACCTGCTTTAGGCAAACCTGTGACCCAACACACTGCTGACAGACATGAAAAAAGAAAACCATGCTTTTTCCGGAAGCAGCAGCATGTTAGATCAGCCTGGCTCCATAGCATGTGTATAGATTGGGCGTTTCAGCTAGGCTTTTTGGTGCTTTTATCTAATAGCTGATTCAGTCAGTTATTAGATAGAAGCACCAAAACCCCACTGCTATAGTACCCAATCTATACAGCTGTTGGGCAAGCCCTGTCTAACTGATGCACTACCTCTTCTGGGCATGTGTTAGGGAGCTGCTGACAGATGTTAATAAAACACAAACCCCAAAATGTGACTTACCAGAAGAAGCAGTGCGTTAGTGTTCAAAATGGCTATGAAGGAGTCATAGATTTCATAGACATTAGGGGCTCACGAGACTGAGTCCAAAATGTGAAGTAGTTCACATACTCAACCAAACCCTGTTGCAGCCAAAGTGATGGGGGGGAAGGGAGCAGTGGCTGGGTGAGAGCCTGAGGGCTAGAATTTAACCCCTCGTAGGCGGCACGTGGCCTGCGGGTTGCAAGTTGGACAGCCCTGATCTAATGTATTGCATTGCAGGGGACCAAGAAAATGAATGGTAAAAACAGTACAAACCAAGGAAAGCCTTTAACCAAAGGCCATCACTGAGTAATAAATGAAAGGAAAGTGAGAACTCTAGCTTTTGCCTCAGTGTGGGTGTAGTGTGCAAAGAGTCCAAAACATGTAAAAGTGAATGTCTAAGATTAGGTATTTAAATATATTTAGCTACCTGCACATGACAGGTGCTGAACATATTTGGAAATCAGGACTTGCCTAAAGGATTTAAGTCTTTAAGCGCACCAGTTGGGAATCCCCACAGACTCCAAAACAGTGATCCTCAACCAAGTGCCATGAGGTCCTTGTAAGGGTGTCACAGGGTGCCATGCAGTGTTAGGATCATTACGTGGGTAAACAACTACACGATTTACAAGATAAACCCAGAGATTTCAAATAGGAGATTTCAAATCCACAGCGTCAAAAATATTCTGACCTGTTGTCGTCTTTCTATGCTCTTTACGACAGATGAATTGCTCTGTTATTTTTCCATAATCAAAAGAGTGAAAGCTAAGAGCTGGTATTTTCTGAGAAGTATTTTGAGTTTATTGCGAGAGTGTCTTGAGTATAAAAAGGTAGAGAACTACTGCTCTAGAGCATGCTGTTGTGTTACCACTTATTAAACAGTGGGTACTGTGTTACTTTTGAAGAAGCTTTTTAGAATTTATCTTGACCTTTAGGCAGTCTAGTTTGACTTGTCATACTGGTTTCTTAGTTTATATGAAGAAATAACAGCTCTTCCTGCCTTTAGCTTATTTTGTAGTAAAGTAAGGAAAAAAATATATATATATCTACTTACTCTTCCTGGCATTTATTACTGTAGTATTTTTATAAATTACTTTCAGAAATAGGGAGTACTTGGCTGCTTTTGTTTCTGTTCAAAATGTTTTGTTTTCATTAGTAATAAATAATGAAACACTTTGCAGGTCAGCCCTTGAAGTACTATAGCTATTTTGACAACTTGGATTAGTTAGTGCTCCTTCTTTTTATGAAGGTTTATCCTGCCAAGACATTCTTTGAATACTGATAATGTTGATCTTCTTGCCAGTATGGTTATGTTAGAAAGAGGTATTTTTCTTCTTTCATCACCACGTTCCTTGAAAGCATATTGAATAATGAGACAGCCGAATGGGAGTAATTTACAAGAGGATTCAGTGAGTTTATTTAAAGTTAACATTATCTGGAGAAGCACTAGGAACGTTCCAGAGTTAGCTACTGTTGTTTAAACAGTGTCAAACTCTTTCACCCAAAATGCTGTGTTCCAGCCACCTGTAATTTCCTGTTATAATTGACTCGTTAAAAGGAGGCTGTCCCTTGGAATTGTAGCTTTCTCATAATCATTGCATCTAAAAGCAGTGCCAGGTTCTTCTTGGCTATTTTAAAAACCGTAACCTCTAGTTAAATTATTAATATGCTTGGGAAATATTTGTATTCAATTAGGCTTAGTGTTTGTGAACTTCCTTAACGTGTTGAAAGGAAGGCAATATGTTTAGGTCATAATGAGTGTTTCATTCCAGGCATCTGTTCCCCCTCCTATCCTCCACAACTTGTAAAAATGAGAGAGTCATGTTTTAGGCTGCGTTGTCTTAGATGCAGCACTATTGGTAAAATTATTGAGATGATGTGTCCTATAAGCTCCGCTGCCCCGCAGAAATGTTTTGGAAGCAGGACCAAGCAGCAAGGGAGTGCAGCTAGAGCTGTGATACCCTGAGGCTGGAAGGTAATCTTTAAGTAAAGGGTGGAAGAGATGATCTTGCTCCCAAACACAGCTTAGTAAGTGAATGGGTTTGGGAATCAAACTGCTTTGTAAGGGAGCAATCAGTTGGAGTATCGGGGCAATAGGTATCACTTTGCATAATATCACTTGTGTCATACCTAATCTTCTTTCTGGATCTTGCACCAAGTAAACTTCACCCATACCTAAATCTAGGGCCTCAGAATACAGATTTACTACCTTTCCCAATTCCTGTATCAGAGAAACCTGCCTAAAGAATCAGGTTAGTTCTTTATATTTTTAAAATGCAACAGTCAGCAGTTTGGTCCCAGATAGTTTAAAGCCTAACTTTGTGTTGATTTTTGGAGGTTGGGGGAGTGGGAGCCAAGAGAGAAATTTGAACTCTGTGTGCCTCATCTGAAAAATTCATGTTTTTGGTGTCTCTGTATCTGGCAGTCAGCTTTATAATAGCTTTACACGAATACTGTTGTTCAAATAATGCCTTAGTTTCCTACTGTTCATCCTGATGCAGTATAAGGTATATAAACCTGGAAGTCCCTCCTTTGAGTCCAGAAGTGTCCAGAATAGTCTTTAGTGCTATTCTGGCAGAGAGTTCATAACCCTAGTTAAAAAATACTTATTCTTTTTAGTTAGTTTAAATACTGCTGAGGTCTTTGCCTCAATGACATCATCCTATGGCAATGAATTTCCACAATCTAAAAATGCGCTATGAGGGGAAATTATTTCCTCTTATTAGGTTTGATTTTGCTGCTCTCAGTTCCATTGCAAGAACTCTAATTCTCATATTATACAAGTTAGGGCTAGATTTTTAAAAATATTTAGGCACCAAACTCATTGGTTTGTCTAAATACCATTTAAAGTCTGATTATTGGTGAATGAAAATCCTTCATCTATCATTTTAGTGTTTATTTTGAATATTTTCATCATGACTCTTTTCTAAGATGAACTGTAAATTTTCAAAGTTCAAGGCCTCTTTGCAGTCTTGTTGCCTGTCTCTGTCATCTAATTCTGCAGTTGCTTTTCATTTTTTTGAGATAGGGTGGCCACAATTGAATCCAGTATTGTAGATGAGGAAAAGCTATTTATTTTAATAATACTGTTATAGTGTTTTTATATATTCTATTCCATTCCTTTGTGCATTTGATCATTTTTGTTCACTTTTTAGATTCCTTCCCTGCGTTACATGATCTTGAACTAAGCTCCAAAACATGAGTCTAACAATGTTGAATTAGGCTTCTAATAATAATAGCCTCAAAGAATACAGTGGAATTATGATGAGTGGGTGTTCATAACCTTAATGTTTGGCTGAATTTGATATTTAAAATATATTTTCTCAGGACAAATGACAATGTAATTATACTGGCACAACAATAGAAATGCAACTGTTAATTGGACCACATATTTAGAGTTCCTGTTTAGTAAAGTTGGCTCTTCCAAAGGTGCAGTTTACTGCTTTATTTTCCTCAATATTTTTGTTATGCATTTTGTTTATAATGAAGGTACGTACATCTGTCGCTTTAACTGCTAACAGTAATAGCTTTGAATCACAAGCTTTTCAAAGTTCTGTATACTTTGGGAAAAACTCCCATTGACTTCAGTGTGCTTTGGATCAGGCAGTAGAGAAGTATAGAAAGTGGGGAATTGGTGCCCTGTGATTGGAATTTTTCTTTTGAGAAGCAGATCTTGTGTATGTGTGCTTGTAGATTTGTGATCTTCATGCATAAAATCCTTCTAGAAGCACTTTAAGGCTGAAGCATTCTTCAAGATAAAAGTAGGAGATGTCAGGAACCCAGCTACAATATGGTGATCCCGCAAACTCTACATTTTATCCTCAGTTTCCAACTTACTGTTCTTTTTAATTCAGAGAGAATTCAGGTTCTGTAAAGGTGCTTTATTTGAAGTATTACAAACCGCATACCAACAGAAGTGACACATCCTCTACACTTGCAATATAGGCTTCCTTAGTACTTTCCAGCCAGTGAGCTGCAACCCTGACCTGGAGAGTAATTTAGTCTTTATGTTCATTCACTCTTGAGTATATTTGCAGGATAGGCAGGGAGCTAATTATGGTGTTTTTTTGTGAAGTGGACACCTGTCCACTAGAACATATACTGAGACCATCAACTCATTTTACATCAGCAACTGAACAGCTGTCAGATGGTAACAACTTTCGATCACCACCAACCTGGGCTGAATTTGAACTGGTGACCTAGAGGTGAAATGCTCTATATCCTATTACTAATTCCTTGAGGCCTCTGGTTTCCCATCCATCACAGTTTTCAAATGACAGTGCATATCAGAATTCTCTTAACAATAACTGGCTCAAATATACAGTATGTATTTCAATATCTAATACGTGCTTCAGGTTTTTTGTATGTTATGTGCTTAAGCGAGAGATTAGTAGAGGAAAACAAGAGCCTGTTATTGTCGTAACTTCTTGGAAGTGAGCCTTTTTGTTAGTAAAGTTGTGCTCTTGCAGTTGTTTTGTTACAGTGATGTTTTGTGTTGCTTTGATTAATAACTACCAAAATGAAGTGTTTTGATGCTTTTAAAAATGACATTCAATTCTCAGTCTCCAGTTATGTCATCCTGTAATCTTACTGATTTTTATATATGGTTTTTCATGACAAGAAAGTTAAATGAAATCTAGTGTAAAAACAGTCAACAGTAGTTTTTATTTGAGTAACTCTGCTTCAGAATTGGTTATGACATGTGGAATTG
>NW_017729031.1:71999373-72018581 GCF_001723915.1 Gavialis gangeticus
TTTCCCCCCCCCCCCCCCCCCCCCCCCCCCCCCCCATGTAATAAAGAGTCAGTCTATGGTATATTATCTCCCTATATCAGAAGTGGAAACTTACTTGCAGACTTCCTTCTTTATTCTGTCATGGGAGTAGTTGCTCAGCCACCCACATTAGAATAAGTTCAGTAGATCAGTCAGAACTTCTTACAGCTTCCTCCTAAAATCTGTGAATCCTGAGGCCCCTGTTAGAGAGAAGGGCTATCTATGTGGAGCCCTGTGCCCCTGCAACGCCTCTCAGTTCCTCTTGATATCCACCTTAACAGCTTTTTGACAGCATGATTTTCAGGCCTCAAGTTGTCAAGGGCTTCTCCAACACCTGCTTCTCCAGAATGCTTCTCTCTTTATCAGGAGGGTCTGCTCACATCGCAAAGGGGAAACCTGAGTAACTAGTGCTGACTTTGACAAAGTCAGCATTTAACTTTACTCAGGAAATCCCTAAGGATTGGTGAACAGTGCATGCAGCATTGACCATTTTTCAACCTTGAACATAGCATGTCCCTGTCCCACGTACACTAACTGTTGATGCCTGCTGAAGCAGGTGAGGGGTTGATGTCTGGAGAAGGAATAGATACCATGAATTTCTCCATCCTTCCTATGGAATGGCTAGGACATTGGATTCTTAAGGAGTAAATTTAAAGTAATTGATCTAAGCTGAAAGTTTGGGGAACAGATTGTCTTCTCCTTCTATCTAAAATGTAAATGTTTTCCACTGATTTCTCTTTCTAATAGATGATTGGGGAACAGAACACTTTTTGTAATTTGCCATTTGATTTTAGAAAATGCACTAGTTTATAGTGTGGAGTAGATAAGGTAACATTAATAGTTTTCAAGAATGTGATTGTTAACGTTTTTATCATTGTGACTTTTTGAACTGGGCTCACAGCTGTTCTTCCCCAGAGAAAATGGCTGCTCTTACAGCTAGGTGTCTTTGTGTACCGTCAGCAAAAGAACTTGTACACGCTGCAAATTAGAGATTGCTTTTTTCATCGTTTCCCATCTTATGAATGTAAATTCTAGATTTTATGTTAGGGTTAAGGTTGCTATTGTTTACACATGTCCATTTAACTACTAATTTGTGATGTTTCAGTTGAGTTTGAGTTTCATTGAAATCAACTGGACATAAATTTGTTCTGAAATATAATTATCACTTTTAAGGGATGGCCTAAATAGAGATGTTTTCCTGAGGTAAGGCCTGCAGTACTAAGGTGGTAGCACTTCTAGAAACACCTATGCCAAATGGAGAAGAGAGACCTACTAGCATTGTTTTGTAGTTAGGTTTTGTGTTATTGAGATTTTATTTTTATAAAATGTACTGCAGTGTACTTCAGTATAATTAAATTATGGATTGCTGTATAGCTGGCTGTCTGCCTATGGGTATGTTGTTACTTTTTTCCAGAATTTTCTTCTGACCATCTTCAAGTTCACTTTTAATTTCTGCTCTCACCTTTTAGAGTTACCTTTTGCATTAGTTACCATTAGCAGTTTATAATACTTTTGCACTTAGACTGTGTCTTCACAGCAAATGATATACTTGTCCCTCGGGTGAGGGGGGAAAAAAGAAGCTATGATCTATACAGACATTGGGTGAGCCAGCTCACACTAATGCCATTAGTTTGAATTGGCTATTAGATAAAACTGCCAAAAGGCCCCACTGAAGCACCGAATCTATACAGATGGTGTGGAGCCAGGTCAAACTGACACACTTCTTCTTCCGTTAAAGCACTCTTTCCTTCCACCAAGCCCTTGTCTGTCAGCACCCTAATGGCTGCTCCCTGGGCCACCGCCACTCTCAGGAGAGCCCATTAATTGGCAGCCTGTCCTCTTCCTGCCTGGGAAGGGGGCGGGCTGTCAAGTGATGGCCAGGGAAGGTTCCCACCCAGGAGAATGCCCCCAGCCCACTAATCGGCTGATGGGCAGGAGGGGGGAACTTTCTGTCATGGTGGGAACCCTCCTGGTTCTCTCCCACCGGAGAACAATCGGTCCCATTCCTTGCACTTCTCTGGGCTGAGTTGGGAGCATTCAGCCACTGCAGCAAGTCTTCTGGCTTTTGCCACAGGTGCACGGCCTGCCTTGCCCCGTGCTGCTCCAGGCTGCCTCAGACCAGTATGGGGCCAAGTGGCGGCATTTCACAGCAAGGGTTTTGAGCCTTGTCACTGTGCCTGGCACCTTGTCTCAGCTGGCACTGCTCTGGGTCAGCTGGGTGGCTTGGCAACAAGGAGAAGCCAGAGGGGTCCAGGAGCTGGATGTGCAGATGCTTTCCCCAGCCCCTCTGGCTTTTAAATTGCCACCTTCACTGCCTTGCTAGGCAGTGGAGGCGGGGGAGCAAGGGAGAAACCAGAGAGTCTGGGAGCCAGGCTGGGGAAAGCCTCCATATGCTCAGCTCTCATCCCCCTCCAGCTTCCCTTTGCCACCCTGACGCTCAGCTGCTGGGGGAAGGGTGGGGGCAGTGATAACTTACAAGCTGGAGGGGCCAGGAGCGGGGCTTGGTGAAAGTCTTCCCATCCCAGCTACTGATGTCCACTAGCTTTTCCTTGCTACGCACCACCCACTTGAGCAGCAGGGTAGCAATTGAAAAGCCAGCAGCTGAGAGTACCTGAGCCCTGCTCCCTGCTGCCAGCTTTTAAATGGCTACCATGCCACTCACCTAGGCAGTGGGGAAGCTGGCAGGAGTTGGCAAAGCCCCTTGCCTCTTTCTGAAACCAGGGACTGCTTGGTTTGAGAGAGGAGTCAGGGAGAAGTGGCTGCTGCTTCTCCCCTAGCTACCCCCTGTGCTTTCTCAAGACTGGCGTGACCCTGGCCTGGCTCTACTCCTCTTGGTCCCTGGGAGGAGTTAAGCCAGGGAAAAGTTTAGACACTAGTCTCCTGGGAGAAAACTGTCCCTGATTTAACCCTGGTTGTTCCTGGGTTATTTTTCTCCTGGAGCACCCATTTTCGCTCTGGGCAGAAAAAACCTGAACACCTGTGCGCTTTTGGTTTCTGCAGAACAGCGATGATTCTTCTGATATAAACTCAGTGCCTGTACATAGCCTTAGTCTGTGTGTATAAGTACTAAAATGAAGCAGCAGAAATACATGACCTTTGTGTGAATTTTTCCTGTGTTATATTATAGACCATATAAAATGTGTGTGGTACTGAGAACATACACATATAGAGATGTATTAATCTCCTATGTATGTGAAATGGGTATTAAATGTGGTATGGCTTTTTATAGGATCTAATTCATATAATGCCCCTCAATGAAGCAGGGAGGGAGGCAGGATATATT
This sequence comes from Gavialis gangeticus, assembly GCF_001723915.1. Taxonomy (NCBI): domain Eukaryota; kingdom Metazoa; phylum Chordata; order Crocodylia; family Gavialidae; genus Gavialis; species Gavialis gangeticus. Next base: position 72,002,675 of record NW_017729031.1, read on the forward strand.
TGGCCACCTCTAACAAAACCTAAGATGGTCTGTATGTAATAATATATCTTTGATTAGGGTGTTTTTGCAGTGTCATCATACTGACTAGAGTCAGATTCTTATTTGGCTCATCATAGACACCAGGTTTATGTGACCTAGAAAATATATGGGGTGTGTGTATGTGTATTTTTAGCACAATTTAAGGGTATAACCAAGGTTAAGAAAGGATCAGGAAGCTTGCAGGAAAGTATTAATTTTTTTCAAAAATAAGGAAATGTGTTACATTGATTCTTAATAGCTTTGATTATTTTTCAAAACCTGCTGGTGCACTTGGTGAACTTTAGAAAGTAAACTGCTCTTAATTACTAGATGGTTGTTACATAATGTGTAGCCAATTCTAAAAATGAATCTACCAATCTATTGTGTGATTTCCACCCCCCCATGCAAGATAAGAAGTTGGATGACTGCAGAGTGAGATCTTCAAGCTAACATATAGTTGTAGCTTATTTCAGGTTTGCCTCCAGATCTTAATCTAATGTTGGAGAAGTAATTGGTAAATAAAAACATGCCCCCGAATTATTAGTAATCTCCACCACTTTTACAGAATTTGCATTTAGGAGGTTCTCATGTTCCACATCTTTCCTAAAAGTAGCTTACAGAAGCGATCTCTTCGTGGTTATGGATATCAGCCATTCAGCAGGTCAGGCAGTGTAATAACATCCTTGCATTAATCAGCAGCTAAGATTTATATCTGTACCTGTGGCATCACACTAATATAACTTAAAATAAACAGTGTGATGTTTTTATTAGTCATGTCACAAACATCTTTCTCAGCTTGCTCACAGGCATTTAATTTTAAAATATGTCCAATCAAGATAAATTGTTTGGCAGTTTTGATCACTTAAAATAGAGCTATAATTCAAAAGAGAAGTGGTACACAGTGTTGTTTTGAACAAGGAACTCTTAAGTAAGGGACAGATTGTCTCATCGCACTAAACTGCTTTTGAGGTTTATGGCAGGGAGGAGAGGATGGGTTGGGTAGTGACTGGAAGACTTTCCTTCTTCCTCCATTCAATCTGTGAATGTTATGACTTCAGAGGCACTGTTGCATCCTGACAGCTCCACTGTCCACAGTGCTTTGCAGTTAGTGGTGTGGTAAAAACCATGGTTCTGTGGAAATTTTTGATCATTAAGAATGTGGTTCTATTTTTGCTCCCTATGAACCAGATTCACCTAGACACTTTAGGTGAGTTAAGTTAGGCTGCACCAAAAAGTCCAAACATTTAGCAAGGCAGATATTCAGTTGGAAATATTGAGGAATAGAGGCCAATTTATAGACTTTAGTATTTATGGTCCTGGAGCCTTAAAATTACAACTGTCCTGTAGAAAGAGAGTATCATTTTACAGGGACTCAGTGTTCTCCACCGGAATTCACTCTGCAAGGCAAAAAAATACTTGGGAGGACAGGTGTGATTGTAAGGCTCCATATTACATTTCTTGAGATTATAAGTGAACAAAGAATATGTATGCACAGCTCTTGCATAATATCCTACACTGGAATAATGTGAACTCACTTTGGATTTATTGGATTCCTTTACATAATAAAATATACTTTAAAAAACAACAACACTGTAATGCAAAGGAACAGCAAATGAAACCAGACTTTTTTTTTAATCTTTTGCTTATCCTGTGGTGCTAAAGCACTCGAAATATTGTACACTGAAATACTCTTAGATCTACTGATTGATGGCTGTGTAAGAGGTTTGAACTCTCAAGGTTACTGGATTTAGCCATGTAACTTCCCTTAATTTGATGGCAGTTGTGTAGCTAAATCCCTAAATGTGCTTTGAAAATCTCTACTAATGTATACTAGTCTGCAATTGGTATTGCCAAAAAATGGTCTGAGATGTGATGGAGCTCAAGCTATTCTTGTTTGCAGGGTGAATGGCCTATATGTCAAAGTATTTCACCTTTTACAAGGTACAGGGCCAACCAGTGGCATGTGCCACAAGAGGCAAAGGCAGCTTCTGTGTGGCACATGACAGATCAGGGACGGGACAGGGACCACAGTGGCAGATATGACAGGGACCAGAAAGCAAAACAGCAGATTGGGCAGGGGAAGGGGATTGGAGTGGCACTTGGGGAGGGTACAGGGCTAATTTGTGCCACACTGGCCAAAAAGGTTTGCTCCCATTGTTTTACAACACTCTACACCTGTGTGAGTCTCACTTCCCTGAAACAAGAAGAGTAAAAGAAATAGAGCTTGTTAAAGTTAGTAGCCTGTAACAAAAGTGAAGAGGCTTAAAACTAAATTTTAAAGCTCAGATTTTAATGTATGCCTTGTTTACATGCTCCCCAGATTTGTGTGTGGGGCAGATGTGAGCTAAGGCTCTGCACGCTGATGCCATTGCCCCAGGAGCCATGTGAAGCCATGTTGTGCTAGCAGCTGCCACACAGGCAGGGGACATGCGGTATGGCCAGCATGCAGCTCTGCAGGCTAAGGCAGCAGGGCCCAGAGCCCCAGAGGGCAACCCACCTCAACCCCACACACACATCTGGGGGACACATGCCCCCCATGCTTCCCCTGAGGGTGTGCACAGGGACAGGGAGCCAGGACCTCTCACACCTCTGGACGAGCCACCTGTGGCTCTGTCCCACAACCCATCCCAGCACTAGGACCCCTTTTGCTCAGGTTGCAGCTGGTCATCTGTATCTATCTATGTATGCCCCCACCCCCTCCCCCTTCCTTCCCACTCCCTCCTGCTGCAGCCACCTGGAGCCCACACCTGTCTGCCCTGTGGTCCTTTACACTGCCATTGCTGCCCTGCTGGGTGGCTTGGAGGTGGCGGTGATGGCAGCAGAGTGGAGCCCAGGTGCAGGTTCCAAAACCACATGTGCAATTAACACATAAAAAAAATTAACACAAAAACCCATTAAACATTAATTGTGCATGTTAACTGTGATTTAATTGACAGCCCTAAAATTAATACATTTTTCATAGACTTTGTTGAACCTGGGACTTCACCCTGGGTTGCCTATCACAGTTGAGAATTTGAACATCTGAATAGCAAAGTTATTAATAGCCATGCCTTTTTAGTCCATCTATCTCAATGCATTTTTTAAAGTTCTGAATAACTATAATTGCCTCCTGTATACAGAAGGAAAGGCCAGAGCAGTAGAGGGTTAAGTGATGGACAGTGAGTGTAGTTAGGAAGAGAACACTAATGTACTGATTCGCAGATAAGTGATTTATCCTTTGCTTACTATATGCTTTGCATTGCCTACACCCAGATGCCAGCCAACATGTATTAAGAGCCCCAGTCTGTTACAATTACACCTATAAAAACCCACTGGCCATGTAGGCATATGTGAGGGCAGAATTGGTCCATAACATATTCTTTTTGCTGATTGCACAGAATTCAATGCTTGCACAAATCCTATTAGTAAAGTTGCATCCATGATCAATTAACTACTTGGAACAGATGCCTTAATTTTCTGACTACTTATTTAGACTAGGAGTAAGATTATATGAAAAGACATAGCATAAAGTACCATAGCATATGTTTGTTCACACTGGCAGTTGTGAATACAAGAGGGTCAAAGTACAGAATGTTACATATACCGTATAAGCGTGCACTTGCGTTTATAAGTTCGTAGGCATGTAATGTAGGAGATTAGTTGAGTTCAACAAATATAAATATAATGTCAAAAATTTGACTGTGTGCCATTTTGTTTTAGGCAGTTATTTGGCAAAAGACCAGGGTGTCAGATCACAAAATGGCCTTTATGTCAGTTCTGGGAACAGCCGTTATGGGCAGTATGGTACCTTTTCAACACTGCTGTGAAGATCCTGAGGTGAGTTTAAAATTATTTCCTCTACCCTATTAAAAAAAAAAAACCACACCAATAAAGAATTAACTTCAGTACTTAGCAAAAAATTCTTTAAAAAAAGAGGGCAGAACTATTAAATCATTTTGATCAAAGCAAGCGTAAAATTTTGTTCGTTTACTGATTTGTGTTTAATAGGTTTGGTGATCAAAAATGTACTCTAAGAATCAGCTAGTCAGGACTCATGTACCACTGATCAAATGACAATAGAAACAGTTGTGATAAATGCAGTATTACTGCTCACTCAGTGCTCCCTTGTTGTAGGATTCTTGGCCATTGGTTGGAGAGGTGGTCTAGCTGTTTAAGACTTTGAGCACTGTATAATACAAAATATCTTCAATATTTGTTTAAGGGTAAGTTGAGGGGTTTTTACAGCAAAATTAGAGAATTCTAAAGGAAAATGTACAACATTTTCTATTAATTTAAAAGTTGTATTACTTCAGTTTCAAAATTTTCTGCATTTTTCTATTCCTGCTGAAATTAAAAGTAGTTTTACCATTTCAGTCCCTCTTACCTAATATCAGAGTTGTTTTGATTTGGAATTACTCTTCTTTATCTTGGACTACCACATGCAGGAGTGTCTCATACCACCATTCTCTGTTTAATCATTAATTTTGCTCCTTGTCTTGCACATCTAAAGTTTGACCGCAATAGCATAAGAATCATTGTCTAAATCATGGTCTGTATAGTACAGGGGTGGGCAATTTATTTGGGCTGGAGGGCCACTTAATGAGTTTTGGTGAGCTGCTGAAAGCCACAGGCACACGTGTGCAGGCACATGCACACACACATAGGCTCCCTGCAGTTCTTCCTGTATCCCCTACCCCACGAGGCTCTCCCACTGCACACTTGTGGCCTGAAATGGTGTCTGGGAAAACAGCTCAGCACCAGCCCTTCCTGGCCTGGCCACATACTGGGGACTCAAGGTGGAGGAGGGGAATGTAGGGAGAAGGGGTCAGGAGCTGTGGTTATCTGGGTCCATCCGGGACAGTCCTGTGCTGTCTTTTAGGGCTGTGTGAAGCTTTGGTCACTGATTCGATTCGGCCTGATTTGGAGGCTGAATCTCGGAATCAAATCAGGAGACCCATTAATTTCTCTGAAGCCTCTGATTTGATTTGGAGAGATTCGACATAGACACAGCTTTGTGTTTTTTCTACATACCTCAAGGTACCAGGCGGCTTGTGAATGTTGAGATGGTGGGACAGATGGAGCATCCCACAGGAGTGCAGGGGGTGTTCCCAGCACACTCAGCGGCAGACCCGGATCACACAGGGGACCCTCCCCTGCCCGTCGACTCGGCACCTGGTGTCTCCTGGGTCTGGGGGGGTACCCGGGGTCCCCCCACAGCCTATTGCAGAGCCAGGGGGTGGGGGATGGCCCCCACACACTTGGCGGCGGACCCGGAAGTGGACCAGAAGTACTTCTGGTCTACTTCTAGGTTTGCCACCGAGCACACGGGGGGGCCCCATCACGTTCCTGTGGGACGCTTCATCCACCCCAGCACTGCAGCATTCACAAGCCATGCCTGGTACCTCAAGTTATGTAGAAAAAGAATCTAAAGCTGTGTCTATGGTCGAATCGCTGATTCTCCGAATTGGAATCGAATCTTCGGATTCGGAGGAATCGAACTGGGACAGTGATCCGAATTAGGCCAAATCTGAATCAAATATGGCCCACTTCACATACCCCTACAGTCTTTCCCCACTTCTCCCTGAACTGTCTTCCCCACCCTGAGTCCCTAGCACATGGCTGGCCTGGCCAGTGCTACACTATGTTCCCGTACCTGTTTTGGGCTATGTGGGCACAGCTGGAGTGACTCCTACCTGACCTGACCACATGCTGGGAACTTGGGAGTCGGGCAGGATCCACTCCAGCTGTGCCCACATGGTGCAGCCTGAAGCAGTGAGCGGAAACACAGTGCAGCACTATGTTTGTTAGCGGTTCCTGTGCCCCTATCAGGGCTTGGATAATCCACAGCTCCTGGCCCTCTTCCCTCTGCACCCCCTCTACTGCGAACAGGGAGAACCATACTTGAGCCTTGACTCTCACCAGAGGCTGGGCTGTCTGGTTTGTGACAAGCTGCAGGGTCAGTCAGAGCTGTGCGCACACCGACTTGTTGGGCAGAATCTTGGTCAGGAGCTCAGAGCCCCCTGCCTTGGAGCATATGCCAGGGGATAGGGCAGGGCAGGGCAGGCTAGAGAGGGGAGGGGCTGGGTGCTAGGAATGCTCCTGCTGCAGCCGGCTACAGCACGGAGAAGGGTGAGAGGCGCTGAAAGCCAGGGCAGCCACAGGCTGGATACAGTTCTTCAGAGAAGCAGCCATAGACCAGATAAAATAATTTGACAGGCTGTATTTTGCCCACTCCACATCTAGAAAAATGGTTGTAAAACAGAATTTAGCATGTCCATGTGAATATTATTGTGCTAGTTTGTTCGTGCAGATCCAATCTCTTGCTGAGCACATGAGGACTTTTATGTAACATGTATATGCAGAGGAGTAGGAAGGGCAGGATATCTTAGATTTTGCATGAACATCTGATGATTGGCTTAGGAACAGCACTACAAAGAAACTGTTGTTGCCTGTAGGCTCAATAGATGTCATGCCCTCCTACACAAATGCCAGGTACAAATATCTATCTAGGTATTTAGTAGGGAATGGAATTAATGGGCAATTGAAAGCTATTTGAATCCACTGGCAGAGTCAGATCGTTAGGCCACTGTCTGCTGTGTCAGGGAGGCAAGTATCCATTCCATGCATTTTACAAATTGGAGAAGTGATAGATCCCATGCTCAGGCTTCCTATCTGTCAGATCTGCCCGTGTAGACCCATAGCTATAACCAATAACTAGCTTATGCACTTTTTGTATAATATAATCATACAAAATCTACACTAAAATCTTTACAGTTTCAAAGTTGAGCACTCAAAATGTGGGAAACCTTTAATCCCTCTGCTTGTGCATATGTGTTTTGATGCAGTGTTTAATTACAGGTCATGTGCTGTTATTCTACAGGACTCCTGCCTCATTTGGTGTGTGGAAAGTGCTCTACTTAACGAACAGCTAGTTGATATTTTATTTTCTTGTTGTTCAGGATGAATGCCTACATCTTATTTACCGCACACTATTTCATCTTTGCTCAGCAAACAGAACTAATATTCCCTTGTCTTACACATGAGATCATCTTTATTTTCTTGCAATTCACTCCTCATTCACTGCACTTCTTCCAATATATGAAACAAACAAAACCAGGCTTCAGAAGATGAGGCTCTTTCATTATGCAACACTGATTCATCCCCAGAGCAGGACCAGTCTGAGCACTGAATGAAGTCGGGCCTTATAGAACAATAGAGCTTCATTGTAAAACTTAACACCTGCTTTGTAATGAAAGTGGATAAATTAAGGTTACAACAGCATACATAATTTTGGTAGTGTTGAAGTGATGCTGTTGCCATAGGGGTCCAGGAAAAAAGCAAGAGGCAAAAAAAACTTGTGGGTAATATCTTTTATTGGACCAACTGCATGGTCCAATATATGTAATTTTGCAAAATAGTTAATTTTGGTATGTCCTAACTATTGAGAGTGTGACCTTTGCAAGTAATTGTTTAATGTAGGTTTTTAGTCTGTCTATTGTCTAATTTCCTAAATTTTTTAAAAAGCAAAACAGTTCTGTCTTGTAGTTTCATATTGATGTCTACATAAAGGCCTGGAAGGACACAATGACCAGCCCTTCACCAAAGAGTTTACAGTTTAACTACCAGGCAAGAGGCTATAGATAGATACAGGCAAATGGAAGAGTGCAAGGAAACAATATAACACTGTTTGTCAGCATAATAGGCAGAGGAGGGTCTGGGCTAGGAATTTCTCAACACCTTCTGGAGAGGAAAATAGATAAAATGTTATTTTTCTCAGTTTCTCTTATTTCTTTTCTTGGGTCTGTTTTGTAATTTTCAAAAGCAATTCACATTTGGGTCATTGGGTGAGTTTGGTGCCACAGTCTGGTGTTAGAAATGCTGGAGGCTGCAAGCGGGAGAGGAACAGTGGAAAAAAACCATGGTCATACTCTGTTCATGCTCCTTTGAAGCATCTACTCTCTGCCACTGTGAGACACCAAGATACTGGAGAATATGGACCTACGGACTGACGCGCTAAATGGAAGCTCTTATGTTACGTTCACTTCACGAGTGCCCTGTTATGTCTAAGTAAATGTGTTGGAAGACTTCTTTTTTACATCATACTGTGCTTGTTTTACAATTTTAGATATCTCTTTCTGGATTTCTTCCAAAACTTGATTCAGACAAGTCTTTGACAAGTCTTTCAAGTTCAGAAAGGAGTTTTATTTTTATAAACAATCGGCCAGTACATCAGAAGGAAATATTGAAGGTACTGTTATCTGGCTTTTGATTTTCAGTATCATGAAAATAAGGTTATTTGAAGTGAGACCTATATCAAGTCTAACTTTTTGCTCATGATTTGTTATCTAGCATAAATTGGTTGCAATTTTTTTTTTTACTTTTATTACATTTATGTAGTCCCCTCCAAGCTCAGGGTGGCTTACAACAAAAAACAGTTAAATTTAGAAAATCTGATAAAAATATTAAAATAAAACAATATGTAATAAAAAACCTTCCCCACACAGTACCCCCAAATTTAACACCACTTGCAGAAAGCCTGCCCAAATACCTTTTTTATTTTATTTTTTTTATCATCACTTCTTGGAGACATCCAGCTTTTGGCTTTGGGTTGCAAGGTAGAGGGAATTTCAAAGCTGAGGAGTGACTACTGAGAATGACCTCTCATGTCTTCGTCAAATGAAAGTGGCACACAGAGGTTGATAGCAGCTGAATTTAGGGATCACAATAGAACATAGCAGAGGTGGCATCCCTTAGGGCTCAGACTGTTTTGGGCATCAAAAGTTAAGAACAGCACCTTGAATCATGCCCAGAAAATTACTGGAAGCCAATGCGAACTGGAGCACCAAAGTAATGTGCAAACCCATCAGAAGGTAGGCCACTGTTCTGCCCCGCTGCTGCTTCTGGATGACCAGTATGGGCAGTCCCAAGTACATTCCATTGCAGTAATAAATCTCAGCTTTTAGATGAATGCATCAGTACTTCAGTTCCTGTACTTCAGACATCTATAAACATTTTTTTTATACTTAATACATTAGATTATAGGTACTGAATTAGAGGACCCCTAGAAAAACTTCACCCCAGATGTTTTAGGTAAGAAATCTGAAGTATTAAGCATTTCTTTGATGCCAGCTCAATAGAATTATCTTCATGGCTTTCTCTAAGAATCCTGCATATCTTTCTTTTTTAACAAAATTATGGTCAGTGTCAGAAAACAATATAAAAGTCTTAATTCAGTCGCATTATTCATTGCTTATTCATGCTGGGCTTCTTGAGCAATATACACATACATTCTTTTTAAAATTTTATGTGTATTTAGTCAAAATGAAAGTGATAGTTCAATACCATTGGCTAGTGCAGGGCGTAGCATAGGCAGAATTTGATATAGTGCAAGTTTCCCCCCTCAGCTGTGCCAGAGCACACCAGTTCTGATTTGCAGCAACATTGCTATTCTAGTTCTGCTCTCGGAGGAGTAACTGCCAGTCCTGACGAAATGTATGTGTGGTAGGTTTTGTGATGGACAGAAAGAAATCATTCCCACTTTAGACCCAAAGCTGTCTGAATCCTGTATAAGCTGTGATTTTTAATTTTGCATTGTTCTAAGAGGGAAGAAAAAGTGGTGTATCACGTAACTGTAGTTCAGTGTTTGCTTAGAAAGCAAGCCATGAGGTTAAATTGCATTTTTCAGCAGTTAATCCATGTTTGTCTTTTTTTATGAAAGATAGTTTATGATTCCCACCCCTTTCACTGCACTCAGCATGTGCACTTCTAGAAGGATCTGTGATTCTGCATAGAAACACATGGTCCTTTCACAGTCCTACCCTGCTGAGCAAAGTTCAAACCTAAACAGAATGGTTAAATAGTCTCATAGTGGCAGTTTAGATTTATTTTTTTAACTCTACCAGGACATTAGAGAAACCAGATCCTGGGGGGCATGCATGAAATCCTAAAACCAAGCAAGATTTAAAAGAGGGCTTAACTTTGTTCCAATTATGATTTGAATTACAAAGGAGCCCCAATCTCCGGGAGAGGGTGAGCTTGATCACGATGGAAATTAATGAATAAGGTGGTTTCATACACCCTTTTTCTTGTCATAGAAAATAATAATATTAATTTTAACATACATGCATATACGTTCATATTCTCTCTCCCTCTCTAATTCAGAAGTAAATGCATTTGGGTTGGAAAAGGTATTAAAAAAAAAAAAAAAAAAAGCATTAGATCTCCTGCCCATTTTGGGCATCAATTCCAACTCCAACAGTAGCTTTTAGTCCAAAGATATGAAATGGAATACGCTTGCAATTTTATAAAGCTCAAGTGGCCACTATCAGTAGTTTGGCACAGATTCTTTGGGAGATATGGCACAAAGGGAATGGAAATCACTTGCAAATGCCCTTATGGGTATTCTTATATGCAGAAATTCCCAGAGGAACTTTTTGTTAGTGACTCTTAATCTGTATAGTGTAGGATTTTGCTTCCTACCTTTGTATCTGTTCCTTCTGTTGACTACTTCTCTTTGTTGAATTTATCCATAGTTAGTTCGACAGTACTATAATCTGAAGTCTCAGAAAGATTCCTCTCGTTTGTACCCTGTGTTCTTTATTAAAATTACTATACCGGCTTCTGCTGTGGATGTGAACTTAACACCTGATAAAACTCACGTCTTACTGCATAATAAGGTAATTAATATTTTAATTTTTTTTTACTTTGGCACATACTTACTTTGGCCTTGATCCTACAAACTCTTACACACAAACTTAACTTTAAGTAGATCAATGTGGGTTTCAGATGCTTAATGTTTGGAATATGCTTTAGGCTTTGCAGAATTATGGTTATATGTAACACACTGCTATTGTAATGTAACTGTTTCGTGTGAAAATTTTTAATTCAAATAATTAGTTATTTGATTTAAAGTTGACTTAAGTTGTTTTTTAAAGAATAGTTGCATGGTCTCAAAACATACAATCTGTATGTCATCAAAGCTCCTTTAAGAATCTAACATTCGTTATTTTAAGTCAAGAGTTTACTTCTAGTTTCACAGACCTCCTAAGCTAGTCATAGTTGGTACTTAATTTTTATAGCAACTTTCATTTTAAACAGATTTTGTAGTGACTAAAACTAAGCAGAACTTTGATCTTTTTTGCACAATTTTGTATGTTATTAAAGTATTTGTATCAAGGCTGTCCAACTTCCAAGTGGTTGTACCAGTGAGGGCTGCATGCCCACAGGCCACACCAAGATGAGCCACAGCCTCCCAAAGCCACACACCCCAGATACCTCTCCACACTGCTACACTGTACAACAGCAACCCTACTCACTATGCACTGCATGCCTGCAACCCCCCTACACTGCACAGCCACACTAGCATCCTACTGCTGCACCATGTTCCTATGACTTCCCCCTCCCCCCATGACTGCACGCTTTCCTCCCTCCCTTTTCCTGCTGCACTACATGCCCAGGTTCACCCTCAGCTTCCCATGCTGCTGCGCTGCCCTGCCCTTGGGGTGGTGGCAGAAAGCAGCAACCAGAGGAAGGAGGGTGTGCTGTTGCAGTTGGAGTGCTGCGGGGAGTCTGAGCAGGATCCCAGGGGCTGCAGATTAACTCTTCATGGACTGCCAGTTGGACAGCCCTTATTTATACTAAATGGGCTAATGAACTTTAGTAGACTAGTTAGATACCGGAAATATTCAAATATCTGATCTTAGTTAGATACCTAAAATGTTTATATACTAATGTGAGAGCATGGGGAATAGACGGGAAGAATTGGCGATCCTAGTACAGTCAAATAATTATGAAGTAATTGGGATTCCAGAGATGTGGTGGGGTAATTCACATGATTGGAGTACTGTCATGGATGGGTATAACTTAGTCAGGGAGGACAGGTTGGGGGGAAAAAGGAGAACGTGTTTTACAATATAGAAAGAAGATGTAAATGTGTTCTGACATGCAGTACAAACTGGGAGGTGGCCTGTTGAAAGCTTCTGCATAAAGGTCAGAGGAGAGAGTAACACAGGGATTTGTGGTTGGTGCCTGCTGTAGGCCATCCAACCAGGAGGAAGAGGTGAACAAGGCTTTTTAAGCAGCTGAAAGAAGTTTCTCCAAACTGCAGGATCTGGTTCTCATGGGAGACTTCAGTTATCAGGACATCTGCTGGGAGGGAGACAGTAGTGGAAAAGCAGTCTGGCAAACTCCTGGAGTGTGGTAGGGGTAACTTTTTGCTACAGATGCTAGAGAGGCCAACTAGGGGGGAATCTCCCCATAACTTAATGCTCAGAAACAGAGTAATCGGTTGAGAATGTAAAGATAAAAGGTAACTTGAGTGACGCTGACCCAAGGCTAGAGTTTAAAATTCTGAGGAAGGAAGCAGAGCAGCAGAATAAAGATGCTGGAGTTCAGAAAAGTAAACTTTAGCAAATTCAGGTAACTGGTGTGCTGGATTCACTGAGAGGCAAGCCTGAGGGGAAACAGTCCAGGAGAGCTGGCTGTACTTTAAGGAAGCCATATTAAGGGTGTAGGAGCAAGCTATCCTGATGTGACAGAAGACTGGAAAGTACAACAGGATTAGCCTAACTAGACTGCAGTCACTTCAATGGATTGGTAATTCAAAAAAGAATTCTACAAGTATAAACTTGGTTGTATTACTAGATGACAGTATAGGAGTATCACATGGGCATACAGGGAGAAAATTAGGAAGGACAAGACAAGATTTGACATGCAGCTCACACGAGACATAAAGGCTAAGTGCAGACAATCAAAAAGCCCAAGGCTAAATCGATTCAATCTTCACAGGCTAATCTAAGCTGTGTAGATTGAACTCATAAACTAATGAACAAACATTTACTTTTGATTCTGGAAATGCAGCCATATGGCTGCAGTGGCCCAGGCCAGAGACTAGGGGGTGCTAGAGCATACCTCTCTGCTTGGCTGGAGCCAACAGCTTGAGCAGGCTAGCCCGCCCACCCTGCAAGGGGTTGCAGCAGAGGTGCAAAGCATTCTGTGATGTTGGGGCTTGGTTAAAATAAATCTAGAGGGAAACTGGGACAGAAGTTCAATAAGCAGATTTAACCTAAATAGTTAAGTCTGATACTATGTCCATCCAGGTTTATTTTAAACTGGTTGTGGCCATTTTGAAAGCCGTTTATGTGCGCTGAACTTCTGTTGTGTTACAGATTTGAATTGGTTTCCAATCACTTACAGAAATTATACATAAATTGGTGTCCCTAGCCAAGAGGCAATAAAAGGGGATCCTATAAGTATGTCAAAAGAAGACGAAAAACAAATCATTTATATAGAATGTAGAAGGCAATCTACTTACAGGTGATGCAGGGGAGCCTGAAGTATTTAGCACCTTATTTTCATTCAGTCTTCGCCAGTATGGTTAGGTTCCAGATGACGAGCATGGTTGGCAGCAAAGATAGAAGAGACAACCTAGAGTAGTGGAGGAACAGGTTAGGGATTACATAGAGATGCTAAATACTTTCAAATTGATGGGGCTGGATGGGATCCACCCTAAGGTACTGAAAAAATTGTCTGAAGTAATTTTGGAGTCTTTGGTTATTTTCTCTAAGAGCATATGCGAGGTTGGGTGAGGCCCAACATAGCTGAACAAGGGCAAATATAGTGCCCATTTTTAAGAGAGATGAGGAAGGTCCAGGAATTACATTCAAGGTCATGTTTACTGGTTACTTGGCAATATCAGGAAACAGATCCTTAAGGAATCTGTTGTGAAGCACCTAGAGGAGAACAAGGTGATTTAGGAATGGCCAGAATGAATTCACCAGGGCAGGTCATGCCTGACCAACCTGATTTCTTTCTATGATAAGGTGACAGGCTCTTGGATGGGGGGTGGTGAGCAATGGATGTGATGTACCTTAACTTTAGTAAGGCTTTTTACCTAGTTTCCCTTGATGTTCTCATTAAACATTCGTATCAGAAGTGGACTGGCCAAGTTTGCCAATGATACCAAATTCTGGGGTAAAGCATCCACACCTGAGGACAGGAGGGCGATCCAGGCTGACCTTGACAGGCTCACGAAATGGGCGAACAAGAATCTGATGGTGTTTAACACTGAAAAATGCAATGTTCTCCACCTTGAGAGGAAAAACCTGCAGCATGCTTATAAGCTTGGCAGTGCTACGCTGGCTAGCACTACAGATGAAAGGGACTTGGGGGTCATGATTAACCACAAGATGAACATGAGCCATCAATGTGATGCTGCGGCTAGTAAAGCAATCAAAACACTGGCTTGCATCCATAGATGCTTCTCAGGCAAATCACAGGACATCATTCTCCCATTGTACTCGGCCTTGGTGAGGCCGCAGCTCGAGTACTGTGTCCAGTTTTGGGCTCCACAATTCAAAGAGGATGTGGAAAGCTTGAACGAGTGCAGAGAAGAGTGCACGTGATCAGAAGTCAGAAAAACAGACTTACGGTGAGAAGCTGAGAGCCGTGAGACTCTTCAGCCTGGAAAAGCGCAGGCTCAGGGGCGATCTGGTGGCCACCTGTAAGTTGATCAGGGGTGTTCACCAGGATCTGGGGGAATGTCTGTTCGCCACAGCGCCCCAAAGGATGATAAGGTCGAATGGTTATAAACTCCTCCAAGATCGTTTCAGGCTAGACATAAGGATGAACTTCTTTACTGTCTAAGCACCCAAGGTCTGGAATAGTCTGCCATCGGAGGTGGTTCAAGCACCTACTTTGAAAGCCTTCAAGAGGAATTTGGATGTTTATCTTGCTGGGATCCTATGACCCAGCTGACTTCCTGCCCCTGGGGAAGGGGGCTGGACTTGATCTTCTGAGGTCCGTTCCAGCCCTAATATCTGTGAAATCTATGAAATACAGACAAAACAGAAGTACTGTAAGGTAGATGCATACATAACTGGTCAGATCATCGAGTAGACATGAACAGCTCAGTGTTTAGTTGGGAGAAGGATCAAGAACTACGGTTATTTAGTCTGGGGAAGAGAAAACTGAGAAGGAATTTAGTAATAGTCTTCAGATACCTGAAAGGCAATTGTGATGGGCTTTTTCCTCTGTGGCCGTAGAGGATATGACTAGGAGCAGTGGCCTTGAGCTGCAGCAGAGGAAATTTAGGTTGGAGATTTGGAGGAACTTTCTGATTTTAAGGGTTGTCAAGCATTGGAATACACTAACTACATAGAGAAATTGTGGACTCGATCCCTGGAAGTTTTCAAAAGCAGCTAGGCAGAAACTTGATGGATGGTGTAGGCAAAGGTGATCCAGCCTTGAGCAGGGGCTTGGAGCAGATGACTGGGATCATAGGATCATTATCAGGTCACTTCCAGACCTAGTTTCCTGTGATCCTATGATACTACTAGACTACAGGACAAATGATAAAAGTTTTTATTTGCGGATGATACCAAAATTTGGGGTGAGGTGAGCATGCTAGTAGGGAGGGAAAGATTGCAGCAAGATCTGGATAGGTTACAGGAGTGGGCTAACATAAACAGGATGCGTTTCAATACTGACAAGTGCAGGGTGCTGCACTTAAGAAGTAGAAACCAGCAGCACACTTATAGAATGGGAAACTCCCTTCTTGAGAGCACGGAGGCAGAAAGGGACATGGGCCGACAATGCGAGGTCACGGTTGGCAGGGCTAACCGGACCTTGTCATGCATCCACAGGTGCATCTCAAGTAGAGCCAGGGAGGTGATCCTCCCCCTCTATGCGACGCTGGTCACGCCACAGCTGGAGTACTGCGTCCAGTTCTGTGTGCCCCATTTCAGGAGGGATGTGGACAACATTGAAAGGGTCCAGAGGAGGGCCACCCGCACGATCTGGGGACAACAGGGCAGACCCTACAATGAGAGACTGCGGGACTTAAACCTGTTCAGCCTTCACAAGAGAAGGCTGAGGGGGGACCTGGTGACTGTCTATAAACTCACTGGGGGGG
>NW_017729031.1:72018967-72030820 GCF_001723915.1 Gavialis gangeticus
TTGATGCCTACCTGGCTAGAGTCATTTGAGTCCAGTTTTTCTCCCGCCCAGGCAGGGGGCCGGACTTGAAGATCTACAAGGTCCCTTCCAACCCTACTTCTATGATTCTATGACAATAAAAGGTTTTATAAGTCTTTACTAGTACTAGATTCTGCTGTCACATAAGTGTTTACTCATGAATAGCAACTTGCATCATGAGTAGTGCTGTGAAATCAATGAGAGAACTTGAATCATGGGTGTTATTCACAATGAATAAGTGTGGCACAATCTAGACCAGTGGTCCCCAGCACTTGTTCCATGAAACAACAAGAACAATGTGCTACAGGTAACATTACAGTTTGCTGTCCCTGGTGATTTCATGTTTAACATTTTAATTTCATGAAGTCATGCGCAACGTCAGGCAACATGTTTCCAGCTTCTTTAGCCATGAATTTGTTGCTTTTGCAGGTTAGTCTGACAGGCTTAATGTTGTTTTGATGTAGTTTATGTGAGAAAAATATATCTTACACAAAAATAAACTAGTACATGTAGGGTTAATTTTCATATTTAATTTGATGTAAAACTCTGCTTTTAGTTTAAAACATTTTTTTAGTTTTCTTCCATACAAAAGTCTTTGAACCATTCTGTGAGTACACGTACACACACTGAGTACACGTGTGTACACACACACACACACACACACACTTTTGATGCCGTGATGATGTCTTGCATAAAGTTACTTCATTCTGCTTTGATTAAAGTTAAAAACATGCAGTTAGTACATTCTGGGCCTGTCTACACATTCATTAATGCACTTCTGCTACTGCGCATTAAGTTTAGTACCTCTAATATGAGGTACTACATAAAAGTGCATTAAGCTGCCCTAGTGCACAGTAGCAAAAGTGAATGCTTTTTTAGATGACATTTCGGTGCTCAGTAGACTAATTCTACTGCATATTAGCACTGTTTTTGATGTGATGCTTTAATGCACAGTAGAATAGGCTACTGCACATTAAAATGCATGTGTAGATGTGCCCACTGAATGAGAAAAAATTATTCCTAGTATTCTAGAGGCTTAACGTAATAAGGAAAGCACTATATGTTTATTCTGTGGAAATAGAATAAATAAATGGAGCAAAAGTACCTATAGTGAAAAATTTAGGGTTAAATTATTGATTAGTGAATTTGCATTACTACCTAACATAAAATAATGCAAATAAATATATCTGGACTAATTTGTAAAATACCGTGAATAAAACAGTTTAATTGAACCATCTGTCTGCTGAAAAATTGTCCTATTGCTTATGTGGTGTTTTTCCTCCCCCTCCTAGGAATCTGTACTTCTAGCTGCTGAAAATGTGCTGATATCACTATATGGGCCGCTACCTGCTGCAGTATCTTGTGAAACTAATAAAACAGATGTTACCTCAGTGGATGTGTTTGATAAAACAGAACAAACAGATGTGCTTGTTAATGAAGTGGAACCATCTGGAAACAGTTATCTGCATGCTCATACTTCACTTCTTTCCTTCAGTAATGGCATGCAAAATGGTCAAGCAGGAAAAAACACAGAAGTCTGCTTAAAGCATCAAACACTGTGTAGCAATAGCACTCATGGTATCCTTAATAAGGGAGGGCTTTCTGGATCTGATATGCCCCAGAGTGATACAAATCAAGACAGTTCCATGAATAATGTATCGTGCAAGGAGAGTCCAAATAGATATATAGTAACATCTGCCCTAGATGGCAGTACACTAACAGACACTCAGTGCATAAATGCTAGTGAGCATCTTTTGAAAGCAGATCACTGTAATGAAATAGGAAGAAGTGATGAAATTGCAGTCCCTAAAGATTTACCTAACATCTCTGCTGATGACTGGAGCATGGGGCACGCACTTAAAAATTACATGGGAGAGAACCTAGAGCCTGTAAAAATGTTGATGCCTGAAATTGGAAGAGTAACAAATGAACAAAATGAAAACACTGATGATCAAAACCAAGATCAGCAGAGCCCAAATCAAAGTACAAAAAAACCTAATGTGGTAAATGATAAACTGGGGCAGATAGTGGCCTATGATTTAATTAGTAGTCAAATAATAAGGAAACCCAAGTCAGCAATTGCTCTTTTCATCCAAGAATATCGTTCTAAATTGTTAAATGATAACCCAAAGGCCAACGTGGAGGAATTGATGCTGAAAATTGAGGAAAAATGGGAGAAACTGAATGGAGAGGAGAAAAAGAAGTAAGTTTCCAGACTTTGCATTTGACCTCTAAACATAATAGTTTCCATTCTGGGTGACTCATTGCACACCAAAGATGAAAAATTACATCCTAATTATTTATGAAAAACAGAACAGAACATTTATTGTTGATTTTTCCAAGAACACCATCCTGGCAACAGGTTATATTTTTAATTATTATCATATTTACTTCGTGCAGAGCTGTACCA
Organism: Gavialis gangeticus; assembly: GCF_001723915.1. Lineage (NCBI taxonomy): Eukaryota > Metazoa > Chordata > Crocodylia > Gavialidae > Gavialis > Gavialis gangeticus. The sequence goes on from NW_017729031.1 coordinate 72,021,396, forward strand.
TTGGTGATTTATTCATTTTAATATTGATGGCTTATCCACTCTGTTTTTCAGTTTAAGGACTTAATTCAATTAAATTAATTTTTCCAGTTTACTAAGTTTTTTTTGTAAGCAGCAGCTCCGTATAGTTGCCATTTCATTTTACGTGGGATAATTTTTTCATTTGGATTTTAAACACTTTTATTGTATTGCTTCCTTGTCTTTATATACACCTCAAAGCAGCTAACTTCATCACTCTTGTGGAAAATACTTAGGTATATTTTAGGCAACTTTCAGGTCAAATTCACTGGTAAATTATACTCCATTTAGCTTTGTGGAAGTCAATGGACCAAGTGTAAGATCAAACAGTTAATAACCCTGTATTATTCAGTATGTCCTCTGACACATTGAAGGATTTGTAAACTATAAGCATTACTGCATTTTTAACAATTACTCTGGTGCTTTCAATATGTATACATCACAGCTCATCATTCTTGTGTTATATAGGAAAAATCTTGCTGTCATCTCTACATTTGCTGAAGCCATCCCTGCATACAAGAGCCATCACAGTTCTGTGCAAGTGAGGCAAGGGTTTAGGAAGATTAGGTATAGGAAACCCAATTATGTAGTGCAGTAGGCATGCTGTCACTCAAGTTGCAGACAGAAGAGTAGCTCCCCGTTGTAACTCATGTCACTGTGCCATGAGTTACAACAATTCCCCAGACCCAACAGACGTTCACTGCTAGGTCCCAGGAGCTGGGGAATTGAGCTGCTGTTTAGAGCCACTGCAAGCCTGCAGCTGCTTTCCCCTAGCAATGCCCTACTTCCCTCCTAGCTCCAGTGCTGTTTTCAGATTAGGACAGGGGAAAAGGAAGAAAAGGGAGCTTGTTCTGAGAGGTCACCCAGCTGATCCTGGAGGGTGAGGTGGTAGACTGGATCATCTGAAAAAAAACCCAGACCAAACTCACTCTGCTCCCCTCACCCCTCCACCATTCTGAAAATAGCGCCGGTAACAGGACTGAGCTGCATCAGCCTACCCGGCTCCTGGCACATGCAGACACAAGTTACTGAAGGTGCTTCCATTTGGAGGGTGCAGATTGTCGTGGGATTGGACCCTTTTAAAGCATTCTGCAGCCATGCACTTGTGTTTTGTCATGATTGTAGAGCGCTTTCTTGGGCCAGATTGGGCAAAAATCATCGTTTCTGTCTGTGCCATCAGTGTGGTGTGGGAAGAACTAGGAAGTAATAGTGATGAGTCTTGGAACAAGGTACTTTGTCATTCCACCAGTCCTTTTCTTCACCCCACCCAAGTCCCTGTTTTATTTAGTCGTTATTTTAAAGAGCTGTTCTTAAATTATAGGAACGTAATGGTTGTGCTTAAATACAGTAAAACCAACACTCATCCTAGGGCCAGTAGATATATCAACTACTAACTGTAAGTGTAAAACCACACCAAATGACCTGTAATTAGAAATATTTCTTTCTAGACCAGTGGTTCTCAACCTTCTTTTCCTGAAGGCATCCCTCCATAGCTTTTCCAATTTTAATGGCACCCTGGTTTGGAATTACTAAGCTGAAATCTAAATTCAGAAAAGTTAGAGATACTTTGAGGTTAAAAGGTCATGAACCACTGATTTTGCTGGTCCCAGGTGAAGGTGACAGGGGCAGGAGCTCACCTTGCTGTGTCTTCCTCTTTCCACACTCTGCCCTCTCCCTGCCCTTTGTCCATACCTGAGGGCAAAAGAGCAACCCCTGTCACCAGACACTCCTTCAGGCTCTTGCACACTGGCAACTGTAGCCTCTCCCCCACAGGTCCTCCCGCTAGCCTCAGTATTGGAGTAGGATTAGTCTAACTGAAAAGCATGGCTTTGTAGCCCCATGTCCACCTGTTACAGAGCGCAACGTTGAGAGTATAGTGGCAGGTGATACAAGGGCTTCCAAGAGGTGGGAGAAGGCAGCAGTTGCAGTCTCCAAAAGAGCAGCCAGAGAGATCCTACTTGTTTGCAAGATGCTGGGGCAGGTGCGGAGCACCAGATGAAGAGAACTCCAAGGAGTTTTAGTTTGCTGTCCTACAGCTGTGGACTTAAGAACTGGGCTCTGCAGTTCAGGGGCTCTGTAGGAAGCCCGTGCAGGCAGCCTGGCAGCAGCCCGGGAAGGTAGGCTCTGCCTAAGATTTTTTTTTTTCTTTTTTTCCTCCCTGGAACCTGCCTGAGCTGTGCGGAGGCCCAGTGCTTCCCTCCACGGCTACAGTGCCCTCCCAGGACTGCCGGAGCCGGGTGCCTGTGGGTGGGTGCAACCTTGTGGGGGAGGGGGGCACTGCTGCTGCAGAAGGAAGCACCAGCCCCCTGCCCCCACCCCCTGCAGCCCAGGGACCGCTCCACCTGCTGGCAGCTCTCCCTCCTCTCCTTGCCTCCTGAGAGGCAGGTAAGTTCAGGTGTGTAAGGGTGTGTGTAGATGAAATGGGGGGCCCTAAATTGAAGTGGTGTTTTTAAAAACCCTCCCCCACAAGGCAGCACCCACCTGCAGGCATCCAGCTTGGACTCTCCCCGGGGGGGAGGGTACTGCAGCTGCAGAGGGAAGCAAAACCGCAGAGCCATATTCTGTACAGGAGGGGAGGACCTTCTTTAGCTCATAGGCAGTCGCCTCGTTCAGTGAAGTATGCAGATGGATATCTTATTGTCCTCCCCTTTCCTGTTATTAATCTCACTTTTGGTCAGATTACAAGCAATTCCATTGTTACTAAATCCTGAATAGAAGTCTCCATGGTAACTAGCTTGCATACCTGCCTCCAGATCTGAAATTCATAATGTATTTTATGAATTTTTAAAATATTATGAGACTTTAAACTTTGTCTGTTATGTAAGTCTATTTTTTAACTTGGGATAAGAATAATAGTTTGTGCAGATATGGTACCATCGATAAAGAATTTATATTATGAGAAAAGATGAGTGGGATTTACTGAAACAGTAAAAACAGGCATCCTAATAGAGGTTATTAATAAAATTAACAGTATGGAGAAATCTATTGTAGTGTACTGGTAAAAGATTAAAAATTATGGAACAAAATAAGAAAATTAATAAAGTGCAGGTGGTTCTCTAAAATTCCTAAAGTATTTAGTCTTGAAGGGTGCATATGGACAGGTTAGTTATAGCTGAAGCAGAATATTATCGAAATCTAGATTTTTTGCAGGGCTGGGGGAAGAATGAAAGATTTTAGAACATATTGTGAATAGCTAAGATAAGGAAAATGCTTGTTACACTTATGGGGTGGTGGGTGGAGAGGGATGAAAGAAGGCTGGGTAAGGATGGTCAGAGAGAACGAGGTTGCACTATTCAAAGTAAAATATAAGGGTGACTTTAGCAAGGTTTATCTGTGAAGACAGTAAAGAAAAAAAAAAAAAAGGACAGTTATGCCTGTTAGATTATAATTGCCATTTTTAGTAATATTTGTTTCCTTTTATTTCTATATTTCCTTGAATGTACACACAAACTATTCTTTTCTATTCTTGGTCTTGTTTGAGAACATCTGCATTACGTGATAAAAATACCTAGTAGATTATTTGAGTTAAGCAAAAGCTTTTTATCATCCCTTTTTTAAATCTTGTTTAAAGACTGTAGTGTATCTACTGTGTGGATAAATGAGAGGCCATATCTTTGAGAGGAATTTTTGATGGAATCTGGATTAATGAGAGTTTCAGTGAATCACTATAATGGTAGAAATCTACTGCGATTAAATTACCTTGTATGTAATTGAAAACAGAAGTTTTTCCAGTTGCTTCAGGATGTAAGAACTTGCTCTGTTTTAGCTTTTTGTACAAGGGTGCTCTTCTGCCATGATAGTTATGTTAATAATGTGCCTACAGATTAATTGTTTTCCCTCAGTTCAGGAGTAAGACATTTCTTTGCAAGTTTCTGACTTGCAAATAGGTGTAATCCTGTTCCTATTGAAGTCAATGTCCATAAGAATGTTTGTCATCAATAGTATTGTACAGAGCTTCATCCTTGGTATTTCCTGTTTAAATATATAGTCTTAAGATAGCTGTGACAGTACACTGTATCCCAGTGTCATTAACAATATCTGGTTATTTTCTTTATGTTCATAGAATGTATGCATGCATGGTATGTTGAAAATTCTATACTGTAGTTCCTTTCCATTCTATTTAGAAGTATACTTTTGGTTATTATATAAAGAGTAAGATGCTGTCACTAAGGACCATACAGTATAAGCAGAGGTAATCATTATAGATGGAGACCATTATCAGTTTTGATTTTAACCCAGTGCATGTCTGGCTTGTATGACATGTCCCATTTTAGAGTTCAAAGTGATTTTTCATCGGTATGGATTGACTTTGTCATTTGTAATTAAAAGAATTATAGAGTCCTTAAACTAAAATGGAAAAACTAAGCTTACATGAATGTCCATGTTGGCAGCCTTAGTTGCTTCTATGCCCCATGATGTCAAGGATTTTCTCTCACTGTCATTGGGTAGTACTTAATACAATCTGCCCACACCTTTAGTGTTTGTCTTGGACTACATTTATTCAGCTGTGCTGTCAAAATTTTTTAGTGTAGGTTGTAGCCGTGTTGGTCTCAGGACAAAGGCAGACAAGGTTCTTTGAGTGAATATGATGTCTTTTATTAGACCAACTTAAATAGTTGGGAAAAAAAATTTAGTGAGCTTTTGGGTTTAAAAACCGTTCATCAGGCTTAGGGAATCTCTGCAGTTGGTGTGTGCTCTTCCTGGATGGAATGAATAGTAAGGAAGCTTTACTATTCATTGCTCAGATATTTAACAAAGTATTCATAGTGTAAACATATCCTTTTGTCTCATATTCTTGTCAAGCAGGTTCCAATGTAGTATTCCCTTGCCTAAACATTAATGTCTGGTCATTGGTCTTGCCTTTTTGGAGGCATTTCCATTCTTAGGTTGACAAACACAAAAGTTTGTTCATTTATCAGGCAATTCTATTGCCTATGTGAGTCCTGCTTTGTCTCAGGGGAGACATTAGCTTCTTGAATTGTAATAGGTCCATTACAAAGTGAGTGGGTAAACCATTTCACATGCATTTTTCATAAGAATAATGTAGAAAATCTCCACCTTCTCCATAGTAAGAAAATATAGCTTATTCTCTGAAGTCTGTACATTTTTATAGGATGCCAAAAAGAAATCAAAAGACAGTATCTGTTATCATAGAAGGGGTTCATTTTCATAAAAGCATGAGATACTTTTGATATTATGATACTTAACCAGTAGTTTGAAAAGGTTGCCTTGCATTACCTGGATAAGCTAAAGAACAATTTATTTCATTCTTCAGAGGCAGGGGGCAAATACATGGGTGTCTTTCTGATCAAATTTCACCAAGGGTTTCCATACCCAAATGGTTCTACTTGCCCTCTGCCTTTAACAGCTCAGTAACTTTACATTCTGTAGCTTTCTGCGCTGCTTATTAAATCTTTCCATCTGGGCTTAAAGTGCAAGTGGGAAGTAGTAGAATATTAAGAAACTGCAGGGCTAGAGTTTCTCCTGACACAAACCTATAATGGCAAGACAATTTACTGTACCTTATATATATTTTTTAAAGTTTGATGTCGCTGTAAAATACAAGAGCTACATAAGGAAATGTTCATCTTTTATAAACTGTTACTGTGAACAGCTAGTTTATTGATCAGGTCAAAGATATAACAACATTCAGGATTAAGTCTCTATGTTCTAGTGATTTCACCCATTGATTTTAGAGGTAGCAGATGTTTTTTGTCTTAACATTTACTCCATATTTTTTGGACATAATTTATTGTCCATTCCAAGGAACTATTTAAGTTGTCTTTTTTAGTAAATACCGGTACCATATGTGACTGTTAGCACATTATAATTAATTACAAGTGGTGACCCTTCCGTTGACCTTATTTTTCCAGCATGAGTGCAGATAGTTGAATCAGACTGTTCCAGTAAATAGCAATAAATAAAATTAACATATGAACAAGCTAAAATACTTCTTTCCAGTAATGGTATAGGGTAGTCCTGCTTTCCAGTGAAGATCAGATTGATTTTTATTCTAGAATTCAGAGAATTAAATAGGGCTGAGAAAGGTGAGTGAACATGTTGGTGCTAAGGCCTTTAAAAATTGAAGGTTGTCTGAGATAGATCAACCATAAGATTCCCCTAAAATATGTACTGTTAATCCGTTAAACTTGATCCATAGTAATCCTTCTGAGCTTCTGGGTGTGAGGTATACCATACCCTTACAGATCTTGAGGAAAGGAAAAGTGCCAGCAACAATCCGAGAGTTTTCTGTTCATGGCTTTCAACTTGTCTTTGTCTTCTGCTGTCCATAATAGAAACAAAACTGAAAGGAGAAATGCGTAATATGCAGAACAATTCCTAGAAGAGATCCATTTTGACGTTATGAAGCACAATGCAACAGACTTGGTGTGGGCTACAGGGTAAAATACAGGCAGGGAAGGGGTGGCTGCTGTGGTTTGGATTGAGGCAGATGACATTGAAGCTGACCCTAGATATCAGTAAAGGTGTAGTTTCATAGTTTCTAGGGTCAGAAGGGACCTGAACAGATCATCATGTCCAACCCCCTGCCCTGGGCAGGAATGAGTGCTGAGATCATAATACCCCAGCCAGATATCTATCCAAACTCCTCTTGAAGACCCCCAAGGTAGGAGAGAGCACCACCTCCCTTGGGAGTCCATTCCAGAGCCTGGCAGCCCTAACCATAAAGTAGTGCCTCCTGATAATCAAGTCTGAACTACTCTCAATCAATTTGTTGCCATTTTTCCTTGTTATCCCAGGTAGTGTCCGGGGGAGCAGAGCCTCACCTATTTTCCAGGGGTCCCCCCTGGTGAATTTATAGGCAGCCACCATATCCCCCCTCAGTCTTCTCTTGTGGAGGCTGAATAGTTTCATGCTCTTTGGTCTATCTTCATGGGGCCTAGCCTGCTGCCCCCTGACCATGCGAGTGGCCCTCCTCTGGACCCTCTCAAGGTTAGCCACATCCCTCTTGAAGTGTGGCGCCCAGAACTGGATGCAGTATTCCAACTGCGACCTGACCAGCTTCACATAGAGAGGAAGGATCACCTCTCTGGACCTGCTTGTGATGCATCTGTAGATGCACAGCAAGGTGCAGTTAGCCTTACTGGCCACTTCCTCACATTGGCAGGTCATGTCTGTCTTGGAGTCAGCAATGACTCCAAAATCCCTTTCAGCCCCTGTGTTGTTGAGAAGGGTGTTCCCCAGCCTTTGGTATGTTGCAGGTTCCTTCTCCCTAGATGCAGCACCTTGCACTTGTCTGCATTGAATTCAATCCTTTTCTCATCTGCCCACCTCTGTAACCTGTCTAGATCTAGTTGGATTCTGTCCCTCCCCAACAATGTGCCCACTTCCCCCCTCATCTTTGTGTCATCAGCAGATTTGGACAGCGTGCTTTCCATGTCCACGTCCAGGTCGCTGATAAAGATGTTGAATAGCACAGGCCCGAGGACCGAGCCCTGGGGAACTCCACTGCCCACATCCCTCCAAGTTGAAAATGACCCATACACCACCACTCTTTGGGTGCGACCGTCGAGCCAATTTGCCACCCATCTGACTGTAAGCATCAATGCCGCAGTCGCCAAGTTTTTTTTTGAGCATGGGGTGGGAAACAGTGTCAAAGGCCTTCTTGAAGTCCAGGTAGATGACATCCACCGTAACATCCACATCCAAGGACTTTGTGACCTGGTCGTAAAAGGAAACAAGGTTAATCAGGCAGGATCTGCCCGCAGTGAACCTATGTTGGTTGCCCCTGAGCATTACCTCCCATGCTGGGCCCCTGCAAATGTGCTCCTTGATAATTTTCTCAAAGGTCTTCCCAAAGACAAAGGTGAGACTAACTGGACTATAGTTTCCTGGGTCCTCCTTTCTCCCCTTCTTGTAAATGGGGACCACACTGGTCTTTTTCCAGTCCTCTGGGACCTGGCCAGAGCACCACGAGTGCTCATACAGCCATGCCAGGGGCCCTGCTATAACCTCCACCAATTCCCTCAGTACCCTCGGATGAAGAGCATCTGGACCTGCTGATTTAAACACATCCAGCCCCTCCAGAAGTTCCCTAACTAAATCGTCCCTGACCCTAGGCATGGTGTCGTGTCCCCTGAGTCTGTCCGTAACCCTTGTGGGGGAGTTGTCCCGGTCCCTGATCAGAAATATGGAGACAAAGAACTCGTTGAAGAGATCAGCTTTTTCCTTTGCTTCAGTCACCAGATTGCCACGCCTGTCCTGTACCTTGAGAAGCAGTCAGCTTAATAGATTTACACTGCACAATGCCTGCATTTATAAAACATTAAATAACATTTAAGTTGTTTTATTGTTAATGACATCCACAAAAGAGCCCATCCATTTGTAAGTGACTGTACAGTACCCACTCCCATTGTTCAATATCTAATTCTTTCTTCTCCCATGACATCAGTGGGATTATTTAGGATTATAGAAAAGTTGGGCAGGAAGGGACCTCATGAAGTCATTTTGTCCAGGCCCATGTTTAAAGCAAGATCATCCCTGACTAAACCATCTCACTCAAATGTTTGCCTAACCTGAAAACTTCCAGGGATTGAAAGTCCATAATGTCTCAGTCGCATGTTCCATTGCTTGACTACCCACAAAATCAGAAAGTTCCTCCAAATCCCTTTATTGTTTCTTAAGTCCCATACTTATTGCACCTCAGATCTTTCCTGGGCTTTACTGTTTTTCCCCGTGTGCCCATGTGATGCTTTTCTATAGTTTTAAAACCAAGTTTCCAATTTTCCACTTAAAAGTGCTCACCACTTTTATGGCTGGGCCCCTGGTTCTAATTTTTGTACCTAAGCATTGGTATAGAAGTGTCCTCATTTCAAAGGTACCAAAGCCCTGTGGAACCACAGTGGATCACAAGACCACAGTGGTCAACATAATTCAGTATACTATTCCTAACAGGCTTGTACTAATTGCTTCAAAGGAAGGTACAAGAAACAACAATGTAGACAATTATACAATAACTTGTTTAAAAGAGGGGTTCTTTCTTAATCCTTGTTAATTAGTGGTTTGTTTAAGCATAATGGCTGAGATTCCTTATTATTTCTCTCATGTAACTCTTGATGTTCTCATTATCTATTTCAACAAATCTGGCTATTTGAGTCTCACTTGTACTCAGTATTTGTGATACTAGTTGCATATAATTTAGATGATGGGAGAAGGAGAGATTAAGTCATTTGATAGGACAGGGATAGCCAACCTGTGGCATGTGTGCGACAAGTGGTATGAGCCGCTTGTGTGTGTAGCACATAGCAGATCAGGGAGGGAACAAGCAGTACAGCAGGGGATGGGGAACAGAAAGCAGAGCAACAGATCAGGCAGGGATCAGAATGGCCCTCAGGGATGGTGCGGGACTAATTTGTGGCATACCTGCCAAAAAAGTCCTGCCCCCCCCCCCC
>NW_017729031.1:72030833-72048340 GCF_001723915.1 Gavialis gangeticus
TGAGATATTTATGTTTTCTTTCCCAGAATTATTAATTATTTTAAACATCTCTTACCATGTTTTTGAAGCTAAACAGTCTCAATGTTTTCCATTCCTTTTCATACTGAAGTCTTTACAAAGCGCAGATAAATTCAGATAACTTGGAAAGACCTAACTCGGTACTACAGATAAGAGTCTGATGATATTATTATTATAACTGTATAATTTAAACATGTTTAAGGAGCATCTGTGACAGTTTAAGCCAGTGTCATTACTGTTCTTTATGGCATCAGTCCTAATCTTTATAGGCATTTACTGAAATTTTACTTGGAAAAAGGTGTTTCTCTTGCTCTCACAACCTGGTACTGGGGAGCAATTTGCTGTCAAATGGCTGCTTTTATCTAATAACCAGATACAATATACCATAGGCGCCAACTTTATTTTTGTCAGAGGGGGCCTAAGATGATGGACATGTGGAAAGTTTCATGCATTTCAGGTGCCTATAAGGTATGGTATTTCTGATTACACACCTGTAGTCAGATGGACCCTGTAGGAGGAGTACCGGTGCCTTACTCTGCAGCCTTTTGCAGAATATAGCTTGCTTTGCTTGTTGGCTGCCAGGTTGCAGGAAGAGCAAAGGCTCCATCCATTCTCCAGGCATTCCCACCTACATGTTTCTGGGGTGCGATTTCTGCCCTTGCAGCGGAGACCATGATGGCTACAGTAGTATTCTCTCTACTTAAAGGAGTCAGAGTGCTGGGTTGTATTAAAATGGTGCTGCGATCAGGGCTTTATGTCATTACATTTCTGAATCTTTTCCTTTTAGGTATGAAGAGAAAGCTGCTAAGGATCTGGAGCGATATGACAGACAGACAAAGAAAGCTGTGGAACAGAAAATGCCAAGATCAACGAAGGATACAGATAAAAGGCAACAGCTCAGACTGAAGGCTTCTCTCTCCAACCAGCAAAATCTTGATAAAATGTTTCTTTCTCAAATTGAAAAGAAACAGAAATCCAACAAGCCTGTGAAAATTGTTCAAGTGCCCTTCTCAATGAATTCTTTGAAGCATAAATTTCAGAGGCATGAGGAGAACAATTTTGATAAACATGAGCTTTACCTAATCCATCGTCTGAGTTTTCCTGATGTTTGGATAATGGCTTCTGAAAAAAAGATAATGTTACTGAACCCGTATAGAATGGAAGAAGTCCTTCTGTATAAAAAATTACTTATGAATCATAAACTTCCTGTAGAGACCCTGGACAAACCAATTGTATTAACAGACAGGTACTGTAGAGTGGTGCAAGGTTTTTAGTTTTGTTTTGTTTTGTTTTTTAAAGTGTCACTTAATTAACTGCAGTAAATGCTGAGGAGACCTTAGCCATAGAGTCAGTGACTCTCTAGATTTACGTATTATTTTTACATTTTAAATCATGCATTGAAATTATTCAGCAGATCTGCTCCTTCCCCTGCTCCTGCTCCTGCTCCTGCTCCTCTTAAAATCATGGTCTTAAAGGAATTTTGTCACTGATTTTATTGTTAGCAGGAAAAAAATCCAGTACCCAGAGGTTTTTAAAACACTTCCTAATTCCACAACTTTCCACCAACTTATACTGTCCTGTGTCTAGTTTTGCAGCTTTTCTTTTTACAGCGAATATATAAAATGTAAGAGAATTGTCCTTATCCATATATCGTTAAAGTTTCCAGAATTTATCATAAAGTTTAAACTGGTTCATGTTTTATATTTGCTTTATTTACCTAGTAGCTTTAATTTTGAACAAAAATGTCCCCTAGGAATCGTATAATAAGAGTATGCTTTTGCTTTAATTTATTTTATCTTTAGAATATAAATTACAATTCTTTAAGATACATAAATAAAATGGGCACAGTTGTTTCTTTTTTCAAATATATTTGACCTAGAGTTTTTATAATACTTATGACTTCCAAAAGTTTATTTTCACTGTTTGTAAATACAAATGTATCCTTGGGGTTTGCATAAGTAGATGTAATTTTTACAAGAGTATGATTAATAAATTAAAATAATGGAACTCTCTTTTTAAGTAAATATATTATTTTTCAGTCTATATCTCTACTTACTAGGCCGTGCTTTTGTTTCTGTGTGGGGTTGGTTTGGCTTGGATCATTTTAAACTTTATCACATTTGGTTTTTTGTTTGTTTTACAGTCTTTTTAGTGGAGTTCATTATATGAACACACTCAAGAGTTTATCAAAGGATTGTCAAAGATTCGGTGAATCAATTTACTTAACGGATCCAAGGCTTGTAGCAAATGGATTTAGGATAAAAGTAATACCAGGTATGATTTTACCTTTTTTCTTTTTTTTGTTGTGGTCTTTTCAAACTTTTCCAGTTTAGATGATAGAATGGGTGGAATCCTGTCAAACAAACTGTTAACTAACCAGTCAACTAACCAGTCACACCTTTAGTACCTTAGGTTAATTCAGAGTTTTATCTGACCAAGAGCATAATCTTTTCTTTCTCACTTGGGAAATGAAAACTAATGACAAAAGCATGCTTTGTTCAAACACAGCATAAAATTTCCTTTCAAGAGGAATACTTAACTAAAACATTTCAAATAATGATGTTTTTAGCCTTTGGTGATTTCCAGGAATCAGGGTTTTCTGTTTCTCACAGAACAACAAAACCCCCCCCACAAATTTTCCCTTTTAAACAAAACATGGATTTTTCACTTTAACAGAGGAACATGTGGATTTTCCACTTTTGCAAAGAGCTCTTTGCAGGATGGCAGAGCTGGGTGGAGAGGGAGGAGGATGGTCAGGCAGTGGGCACAATGTGCATGTGCGTGCTCACACATGCACATAGCCGCCAGGCAGCCTAGGGCTGGGGCTGCTGCCCAACCCAGACAGTGGATGGGGCCTGAAACCAGCCTGGGCAGGGAGTGGGATGGGGCTGCAGGCAGCTTGTCCGGGGTGGGTGGGGGCTTGCTCCCCACTGCTACGTGCAGTCCCAGGGGGATGGGGGGGCAGGGCAGGGCATGTGCCCCCAGATCTGTACATGGGGTAGGTGCAGGCTGCCCACAGGCTTAGGCTCACCGACCTGCTGCCCTCCCCCCAGGGCCTCTGTGGCACAGCAGGGAAGTGCAGGGCTGGGCAGCCACTGCTGCAAGCCCTGCACCACCCTGGCGAGGTGTCCCCTGCCTGCCCGGCAGCATCGAGGGACACAACTCTACCCCACTGTCCCTGCTGCTGCCAGGCGGGCAGGGGGCACCTTGCCAGGGCAGTACGGGGCTTGCAACAGCAAAGAGCTTCCCTGCCTAGCCCCGCTCTACCATGCCACGCTGGGTCCTGCCGACTGGGCTGTGGAGGCCTGGGTGTGGGGTGGGGACACCAAGCTCACAATGGGCAGCCTGCACCTGTCCCCCTACAGGCTCCACTCTGGCTGTACCACCTAAGTGGGAGGGGGAGCCAAGCTCCATGCTCCCCTCTGCTGCAGGAGCTGTTGCCTCTCGTAGGCGGCAGCCAGGGCTTGGGTGCTGCTGCAGGGGGCAGAGGCTGTGGACCTGAGGACCTGGATCCCTCGCTCCATAGCCCTGGCAACTGGGAGCTCCCTCTAGCAGGGGTGGGGGTATAGGGGGCTGTGGCTTGCCAATGAGGGGCCTGGCCCTGTGTCCTGGTGAGCGAAGGGGGCAGGGGAGCTCTGATTTTCCATGATAAACCCAAAATCAAATACCAACATTTATAGGTACTTAGAATTTATTTTATTATAGTGACTGAAACACTGATAGGCTTCCAAATTGCTTTAAAATTGTAAATATATCAATAAAACATTGTGTTCAATTGATAACTATATATATAATGGCATTTCATTTTAATAGCAGATTTGGGAGGGGGTTAATCGGAGAATTTGCATGTTTTTATCAGAGAATGTTTGATTTTTTTCAACAGAGAAAACCAGGATCCTTGGTGATTACTAAAGTTATATTAACTAATTCAGGAAATAAAAATGTGTATAAGAAATCTCTGTTTAATCAGTTTAATCAGTTTAATTCTTAGAGTATTTCATATGCTTAGTAGTAGTTTTCCATTCTGACTAGTCAAAGCATATGTATTTCATGAAATGTAATCTTGACTATGCATATGGCACTAATTTGCTGCCTATCTTATTACATATAGAAGTAGTCCATTAACATTTCAGCTTCAAAGTCTGGCATTCAGAGACTTAGAAATGCTAGGAATTTGATTGTCCAAGCAACTCAAATTTTCTCCCTTTATGTGTATAATTAATATACAGTCTTTATGTAAATAATTGCATGGTTGTTAGAAAGCTTCTAAACTTAATAGTTGTTCCAGATTTTTTTCTATATTAGGTGCCAGTGCTTGGTATGAATGAAAATGAATATAATGTTTGCTTTCACTAAATCATTCAATAATTAAATAACTTGCCCAAAGTAGTATCGACAGTCAGGAGAATAAAACCAAGGTCTTTTGATTTCTAGTCTCGTGCTCTCGTCTACTGCACCAAACTACAACTGGATATGGATGACTACTATTTTTGAGGTAAAGGTCAGGTAGAAGGCAAGGCAGAAGTGCATTTTATAGACTAACTGAATTTAAGAAACATAGGTGTTCATGAACCACAGCTCACTTAATCAGATGCTACAAAGATGAGCTTATTAAAGGCTTTGGAAAGGACTGTATTATATCTGAGCTAGTGCAGGTATGCTAAATACATGGTTCTTTGTTCTGGTTACATCTACCTAACATTCCAGACTTTTTTTTTTTTTTAATCCCTGTTTTGGAACCTCTGTCTTGCTTACTGTCATGAGCATGTGTGTTCAATACAGCTGAATAAAATGTGAGTTCCCCCTTTTATTCTAAAACAAAAGGCTGACACTTGGTCAGGCTTCTATTGGTACACTTGTAAAACTACCCAGTACTTTCTCTTTGTAGACAGCAGGTCATTTTCTTCTGGTTATTGTGGGCCCAGTCCATATACCATTAGCATCAGTAAATGAGTCCTGTCAGCCGCAGGGTGAGTGGGATGGGATTTTGTGAAGCTTTTTGCAAGGTTTTTCTTTTTCCATTGGGGAATATTTGGGAAACTTGCAACTTTCCCTATAAGTAAAAAAGGAAGAACATTTCTGTGGTGGGGGGCTTCATATCCTCAACGTTTCATTATCTTTATGGACAGTTCCCACGTCCAGGTCTCTTTGCCTCAGTCTTACTCTGACTTTTTCAGATTTCTGGATACAAAAGGAATATCACAAATTGGAAAATAATTTAGTGTTTTGGTAGCATTTCCTTAGTCCCACCGGCCTTCCCTATCAGTTAAAACCAAAGTTCTCCACCCAAGCTCCCCAAAGAGGCTTAAAAGACAGTTCTGTGCTACTTTTTGCTTTGCTCTGCACTTGACTGGAGCCATTAGTGGAGGTCTGGACATGCTGTTTTAGGATCTGAACATTCGTTTATTTTCATTTCAAGATCATTATCATACATTTTACATTTGGCTAGAGCAGATTTTTGGAGTCTGTATCAGAGTTGTTTTAAAACTAGTTCTGTCAGTCTACTCTCCAGTGAAATCCCATCATGCTGCCAAGCTGTCTTAGTATAAGATCATAATATCCCAAGAATAGGGAGTGAATGTCCCAACATTTCTATACTGAATAACTTGCATCACTTTCCTCCATCAGTGAAAATCTGGAGACAGCCTTCTCGGAAGCAAATCTCAGCAAACTTTTCTTCTGTCAGAGTTCCAAGAGAAACTAGCTTCTTGGGTGTGGTGCCTAGAGGGCAGTTCACTTCGTCCAAGGCAGATTCACTATAGAGCTGTTGGAAATGCTATAGCTTCTTGTGTTATTGCACCCTGCATATGTAGAGTGATGACAGATCTACTGTAACATATGGGAACCTTCAAGGATAGGTTCAAAAAAAGCATCTACATCAAGCCTCTCAGTAAGAGGCTATGTAGGTTCTTTTTCTTCAAAAGAATACTGTTTTATTTTCTGTATCTTATATAGAGGGTGCTTTTTGCTGACAAATTGGCTAATTCAATACTGTCTAACAGAAATTAAATGAGATTTCATGTAGGATATTTTCTAACAGACAATAACCAATGGTTTCTTCCTGAGAAGATGATCATTTCTACTTTGATTCATTATCAGATTTTGTTTTGGTCGTATTCACCTTCCAGAGCCACAGTGCTTCCTAGGGTCTCTTTTAAAGTTGCCATTGCTGTCTTCTAATGCCAACCCTTCATTATGCTTGTTTTCCAAACATGAATGCAAACTTACTGTTATCTCATTTAGTGATGTTCTCTACATCTTCTTCTTTCTTGTGACTTTTAATTTGACTGGAAGGCAGTGAATAATAATTATTTTATTTCACATACGGCATGTCTGCACATTGCCCTATGGTGACATGCTACATCCCCATACAGTGCGCTACGACAACATAGGGATCATGTAGGTGTACACGCAATCAGCAGCTACATTGCCATAGCAGTGCACTCCCCTGTTGTAGCACACAGCTACAGCGACGTAGTGGCAAAATCTAGACGTGCTGTGCACATTGCACAGTACAGGCAGTTACTGTGCTGTGCTTTAGTACTTCCAGAAGGAACTGGACTGGGCCCTAGCAGTAGAGAGAGAGAGACTGTAGAGGAAGGCTTGGGACTGAGACCTAAGGGAGCAACAGCTGGTTGAACACAGCAAGGAGATGATGACTAGAAGAGAAAAATGAGGTGGGGAACTGGGAGCTAGCTGGCTGAAGCCGGGGGAAAATGGAAATTGGATAAAGGAGTGAGAGGACTGAAGAAGCAATGAGGAAAGAGGTGGGAGGGGAAACTAAGGCTAGGTTGAGCAATTTGGAGAGGGAAACGGGGACTGAAAGACAAGAACTGAGGAGACAGAAAGGTTGGACAAAGCGTTGAAAGGGGATTTGAGACTAGGTGAGCAAGGGGACTATGGTGTGGGGAGGGAAGACTGCCATTATGATAGCAAGTCCAGATGGGGAAATTAAACACTCGGGCAAAAATGCATAGGTTGGAGTGATAAGTTTCAAGGAACCAGGAATAGGGAAGAGAAAGGACAGCTAGGAAACAAATAACAAGAGTCAAACTTGCTAGGAAGGGCAAGGGAAGGTCTCTTGGTCCTTTCAAGGGCCGAAACACCTCCAAAATGAAACGACTGTTGAAATTTCACACAGCCTTAATATATAGATATAGATATTTTTATCTAGAAATAGATACCTAGATATAGATATATAGGAAAGGAAAAGAAAAGAACAACAGAAAAATAGCTTCTGTTGTTAACGTTGATTCTCATTTGTAACATTAGTAATGGAGAAGCACAATTTCTGAGACCTTGTGAACTGTCTCTGATTATGGCCACCTAGCAGCATTGCAAAGATGTAGCTGTCTTGGTGGGCTAAACTAGATTCTTCAGACAGCAGATAAAAGACAAGAGAACTTGATTCTTACATTCAAAGTGGTGGTTATGTTTAGCTGAAGCTGACAGAGGTAGAAATACCATGTTTCCTCTCATTCTGAACTGGTCTGGTCAAGATCTCTTCTCTGGAGGCACAGGAGTCTCTTGGATTGCAAAGTGCCAAGGGACTCTGAAGGTAGCAGCTGTCATTCTAAAGTTTACCCTTCCAACCCATCCAGTTTTGCCTACCAACATTCCCATTTAATAAATACTAGATAAATATTGTCCAGGAAGGAGTGGTAATCTCATTTAGTTAACACTAACTAATTAGATACATTTGAGCAATTTCAACTGTAAACATGTCTTTCCTTTTCTAGAAATCTTACTTTGTAACAAAGCCAAGAACCTTCAAAGATTCCTTCTCATAGTTCTTTTAACCTATTCCAGTTCATACTAGACAATTTATCTCAAGCTTCTGCCATTTACATAAAATTGTTTATGAAATAAGATGAGTTGGACTTTTCTTGACTTGGACAACAAACATCACAGGCCTTGGCACAGAAATTGCCAGTTTTTTGTAATGAATATTACAAAATTGCCAGTTTTTTAAAATGAATATTCTCCCTGTCTCCCAACTCAGTTTCCTATTTCTCAGGCTTGGTGTCAGGCAGGATCATGTGGGGTTGAATTGAGTTTGTCATGATCCATTCTTATATGACTGAGAGACAAACTATCATGAGGAAGATTTTTACTGCTCTATGGGATTTGTTGTAGCATGCAAATGAGACCAATAGTGGCTGACCTGCAAAGGAGAGAGAGGTTTATGACTGGAGTGGAAGGAATATGGAAGGTCAGTGTATGGATTCAAGATGCGTGTCAAAGTCATTTAGCCCTGCAGACTGGATGAAGGTTGCCAGGCCAGTCTGCAGGCCCAATCAGGCCCACAGACCATCCCCACATGCAGGACCCAGCACACACGCCCTGCCGCTGTGTGCACTCTTGGAAGTTTGCATACCAGCTCCAGCCCCACATGCATGGCCAGGGCTAGCATTTGGGGCCAGTTTGGGGTACATACTGGCTTCACCAAGCCAGACCAGTCTGTGGGTTTGGATAAGGATGATCCTCAGGCAGGGGGTTGGACTAGAGGACCTCTAAAGGTCCCTTCCAGCACTATTCAGTGATTCTATGGGTCCAGTCCAGACCAAACTCTGATTTAGCATGCAGGGCTGGTTTGGCATGGACACGGCATGCAGCATATGTCCCAGACTAGTCACGTGCAGCGTGCACCAGACGGGCTTTGTGCCCTACATGCAGTGCTGTGGGCCAGATGATGCAACTCTGCGGGCTGTATCTGGTATTCAGAATATGTGGGGAGTTGTCTTTTTTTTCTAGGCATTATTAGGGTGGTCTCTTCAGCTTGTCATGGATGTCCCCATTCAGTTGTTCAGTTGCAACAGGGACAACTTCTTGATGGATATGGAGCTCTCTGGAAAGGTTGGGAGAGTCTGAACGTTTTGGCCCTGTGGTACTAAAATCAGTGGAAAAGTTGCTTTTGATTTCAATGGGAGTTGGATCTGTCCTGAAGACATTTGACTTCGGTTGATGTTTTAACTGAGTGCATTGCACCACTAGTATATGGTGCAAAAATCAAGCTATATTACATGCAGCTGTTTCAGCTTCAACTTTAATTTCACGTACGTTTTAATACAAGCCCTGGGATTAAAACTCCTGTCCAGCGGTGGAAATATTGTAAAGTGATATAAACCTTTAAACAGTGCTAACTGGAATTTGAACTAAAGTAAACTGTGTTGCTTGAAAAGGTCTTGTGATTTAATAGGAAACCCTGTGGGAAGTCAGGCTGTTCACTCCAGGAAGGAAAAATTAATTTTCTTAGCTCTCTTGAATGCTATTGGCCAATTTACTAAGCATTTTTACATCAGTTTTATTTTCACTGGGCATATTCTGAGATATAAATCAAAACAGTATGCAAAATACACTTTATTTATTGATGTCAGAGAATATTAATATTTTCTTCTTTTATTGCCAGGAGTTGGAGCTACAGAAAACCAGATGGAAATAGAAGGAATGGCTAATTGTATGCCATACTACGGTGTATCTGATTTAAAAGAAATTCTGAATGCTATGATAAATAAAAATGCTAAAGAAGTATTTGAGTGTAGACCTCTTAAAGTGATAAATTATTTGGAGGTAAGAAACGGCCAATGTTTGAAAGCAAATCAGCTATCTTACATTTCAATAAATTGCTGAAATGGTCTGAAAGTCTCTAGTTTTTTGTCTTGAGTGTAGCTCTGTTCTGAAAGACTCGTGTTAAACAAGGGGGTATAGATTCAATATACTGTTTCTGCTATTACGGCTCTGCATTGGTAAGAACAGAAGCTTTGCTACTAGTCATGAGATGCATCTTTGAAATCACATAGGAAATAGATCTGTATGAGGAGGTGCTGTATTTTTACATAGGCAACAACATATTTAGCATATGAAGAAGTGGTTTGTTCTCTACTCTCGAACAGTTAGTCTCTAAGGGAGTTTTTACATGTGCTCTCGGGCGAAGGGGGGCACTTTAATTAGAGTGGCTCTGAGAGCTGCTCTAATTAAAATGCCCACAGTGGCATGTATTCAGCATCCTGCACTTCAAAATGGCAGTGGGAGCACTTTAACTAGAGCTTGTTCAACGAGATTTAGTTAAAGCGACCCCACCGCCATTTTGAAGTGTGTGAATGCTGAATACAGGTCACGCGGAGGCTGCTGGAGTGTGTTAGTACACTTCAACAGACTCGATTAATTCTACTTAGCACGTGTCAGAGCAGACATCTGGCATGTGTATAGGTGTCCTAAGGTGTCACCCTGCCCTGCCTTCTACCTGACTTCAGACTTATACAGCTAACTACCTCTGGTGCAACAAAAAGAAATTTATGCAAAGAGGAAAGAGTACAAATGTGAATCAAGGTCTATTTTTGTACCAAAATGGTTTTTTTAATTTAGGCTCTGCTTTAAAACCCTAAAATGGCTGAAATCATATCAAAGTACAAAAGCACCACCTGCCAACACTTGTCACTGAAATAAAAATAATCTTTTAACTTTAACCATTGCATTGGCCTCTCTCTCCACCATTTCCCTTAATTAATACTCTTGTCAGTGTTTAATACACAAATAGGTGTATTGTCCATTGTCTTTACTTGGACAATTTTCATTATGAACAGTTTTGTACACAAATTACATAATAAATACTAGAGAAGCTGAACAATTGGGAGTATGTTGTTTCCCAGTGAGCACTTCTACATGAGATGCTAAATGTGCAGTAAATTATTTCTACTGTGCATTAGCGCTCATGGCAAAAATAGTGCTAATGCATAGTAGACTGAGTCTGGTGTGTGTTAGCATCACTAAAAAGACGTGCACCCACACTATTGTGCAGTAGCAGTGGTTACTGTGCATTGAGTTAGTAATTGTAATAACAGTGCGTTACTACTACAGTGCATTAATGCACATGTAGGTGTGCCCAGTATGGCTTGTATCAGCATTATGCCACTTTCCTTGCCTCTTCTCAATGCGTTGATTCAAGATTAAATATCTTGGGTTCTCCAAACAGAAAAATACTAAAGTGTTTTCTTAAGTCTGTCCTTTATCAAACATAGGCAAAATCCTTTCTTGCATTAAGATCCTATTTTCAAATTGGGCTTAAGAGTGTACATATGTTTTATGTACAGCTACTTTTTAAATACTTTAGGAAAATCCTGTCCCATATTTCTGGGGGAGAAAGACGGGTATTGGCTGTGGAGCCAAAATAGTTCTGCTGTCCAAAGGAGAGCATGCTGATACACCATAGAAAAGTATGCCCAGGAAAGATTGGTCAACAAGAAGTGATTTGAGTGATAGTTAACCAAAAGAGAAAGAAACTTTCTTTCCTTTGCCCACCAAGTTCCCACCCAGGTTCTCAGGTAGGGCAGGAGAATTGGACTTGGATATGTACGACTAGTGTTGAGAGATGATGAAGGGGCTGTAAACTAAGGCAGTTGGGCATACGAACCACTTTTATGTGTGGAGTTACACAGTAATAATAGCAGCTGGAAGGTAAACATTAAATAGGAAGGCATAAAGCCTTCAATCACAATGAAAAAATAATAATTTAAAAATATAGGGCTGAGCACCCAGTCGGACTTGACATAGAGAGGATAAAAATTCAGAGTTAAGGATTATAACATAGAACCAGGCATCTCCTAAATATCAGATTTGATAGCATTAACTTGATATCAAGTGTGTCTACATGTGCATTAGATCCGGGAGCAGTTTACTCACGAGTAAACTACTCATGAATAAATGCTCCTGGGCAGACATCTGCATGTGCAGGGAACCAATGCTGCTAATGGCAGCAAACTGCTCCTGCTTCCTGGGGCCCTGCAATAGGCCCCTGCCACTACTAGAGGGAGCTCTAAGCTCCCTCTGGGTGCTAGCCCAAGGGCTGACAGGGAGTATCGGGTCAGGAGATAGCTGCTTCCTGGCTAGGGCTGGGACATTGCAATCTGCCGCCAGGGAGGCTGCCTGCTGCTGGGATGGGGACAAAGTTCTCCTGCCCCAGCAGCAGGAAGCTTCTGGCCCTGGCTCCCCAAATGGGGCCAAGGGACTTGGAAAGAGGTGCAGGGGAGGGGCAGGTCCCAGGCCCCTGCTCCAATCTGCCAGTGGGGCAGCTAGCAGCAGATTGGGGCAGGAGATTGGGAGATAAGGGATCTCCTAGTGCCGGCCTCACAACCGTGGAGATGGCACTGGGAGATAAGGATGTCCCAGCCCCCACTCCTGATTGCAGTCTCGCAGCAGGGAGCTTGGAGTTCCTTGCTGCAGGGGGACATAGTACTTGCCTGGGCTCCTATGGCAGAGACCACCCTGGCAGCAGGCAGCTCCCAGGGGCAAGGAGCAATCTCCTGCCCCCTGGTGGCCAGCTGACTGGGAGCAGATTTGCTCCTGGTTAGTCATCTACACAAGTATTATTGCAGAGTTAGTAATCTCAAGTAAATTTGCTACTTGCATTTTCAGGTAGCAAATTTACTCATGATTAGCAAGGTTTACTGCGCAGTAACCATGTGCACAGTAAAGCATCTCATATAGACACATTCATATAGTCAATTAGTATATAAGACTTTCTACTACTATATGTACACACTTGTGGTGACTGAATAGACTAGATACAGAGATGTAATTATTTAATGCTATAAATTGGTCAAAATATCTGTAGGAAAGTGTCATTTTAATTTTGAATCATGATTTTGCCACAGACAAAATATGTTTTGTGAGCTGGTAAATATTTCAGCTCCCATTGATATCACTATAACTTAGAGGTTTTCATGTTTGTTGAATATTGTCAACAAGATTGGATCCCCTCCATGTGCTAAAAAGAAGACAAGCATAACCAATAGATTGGCAACACAAATTGATTCAATGCTGTAATTTCTTTTTCTGTTTTTATATCTCAGATGGTGCCTTGATAGACTTGTGAGACTTTTGCCAGAGAGTTGTAGTTTGGATGTTTGGGGTGGAATTTATCACTAGAAAAATGAAAAACCCCAGGGAATGCCTACTGAGTCTACTGAAGCCACAAGTTAATTTGTTACAAGGTAACACTATTTGTTTTTTTTTTTCTCCCCCACACCTCAACCCATGTCTCCATAGGGAGAAGCAGTGCGTCTGGTTCGGCAGCTACCTTTACATTTGTCAAAAGAGGATGTAGAGAGCACGATTCACAGGATGAAGCAAGAGCTTGGAAATGAAAATAAAGGCTGCGTTCATGGTCGTTCACTATTTCATCATTTAACAGATATTCCAGAAGTTAAGTAACAAGCACAAATCCAAGGAAAGTTACTCAGTAAAGTGGAAAGTTTTGTTTGACTTCATATTTCTGCTCCTTAATTTTCATCAGTACTCTGTATTGTACAAAGCTTTTGTATTCTGATTTTTTTTCCCGTCATCTTGACTGTTTACTTTTTGCTTGGTTTGGTTGGGGGGTTTTATATTTTTGTTGTTTTATTTTTATGTTCAACTACTATTTGAAAACTAAAAATGGATTATAAATATTGTATAGAAACTGTCATTTGGAGCAACGTATAATTATTTTTTCCACTAACAGTTTAATAAAAAAGTGTTTGCAACTGGCTTTGTACTTTTTTCATTGTTTGTCGATTGAAAAAACAGCATTTGAGGATGGTTTAGGTTCAGAATGGTTGCAGGCTACTCCCAAAAGTCCCTGACCAGTTTATTACAATAATGACATTAAAGATCTTTATATTTGAAGAAATGCCTGAGGTCTCTGTATATATTTGCATATTCAATTACTGCAATTATATCTGAAAACTTAAACCATTTCCATTTACAAATGAGTAGACGTTAAAGTACAAATGTTCAGTGTCCATAATTTTGGTACTTGACCACAAAAGAATTCATGACATTCATTCTCTTTGGACCAGAATGTGTAGAAATATCCTACTTCTGTAACTACAAAAATACAAACATATTAGATTGTCATTCTTTCTAAGATAAGCCCAAAGCAGTGTCTCCTGGAGGGAAAAGTTTTCCACAAAGATCTCTTCCTGGAAATTCCTTTCCATCCCCATGTTGTCCAGAACTGCTAAAATGAGACTGACCTGTTCACACCTGGTTTATATGGGGCTTCCACAACTGCTAGATTAATGATTGAAAGTTGCTATAAAAAAAACCAACCTCAGTGTATACCAAGCTACTGTGGACATCACTGGCATTAAGAAGAGGCTATTCTACGTTCTGAGTGGGCAAATAAGCAATTTTTCTGCTACATTAAAAATGGTCTATTGGCTGTGATTTTAGATGGCACCTATAAGAATAAGAGAAGTCAAATCCCAACCATCTATAGCAATATACAAATTAAAACAACTAGTTTGCTGTTATGCTACCAAGATCAAAGATTAAGAAGTATCATGTGAATTTCTGTGCTTTTGAAACAGCAGTCTCTCTTCTACAGAAAATAGATGCCAATATGTTTGTAATTACAGCCTGAAATCAGGAAAAGGAAAGAATAGGAATGTTAATAAATCTGCTACAAATATTTGGTGGTGTACTTTCATTTATGATTTTAAATCAGACTG
Organism: Gavialis gangeticus; assembly: GCF_001723915.1. NCBI lineage: Eukaryota > Metazoa > Chordata > Crocodylia > Gavialidae > Gavialis > Gavialis gangeticus. The sequence goes on from NW_017729031.1 coordinate 72,045,341, forward strand.
CTAATGTTTGGTTCTGCATGCCCACGTTCTGTTAGCTTTGTCTAGGAATTGTCTATCCAGGAAAGTAAGCATGCAGTAAGCCTGAGTTTGAAATGTGCATTAAAGTTGTCTGTGATGGGTAGGAGTGTCATGAAGCTCTTTATTTCACTTTAAAATGGAGTAAGCTCCCATATTTCCCCACCCCCCCATGCATTAAATTGCACTTCATGTGGTACAATTTATTTCTTTATCTTAGTAATGAAACACTTCTTCAACATCTTATTCCAGCAGCTTATGCTATGAATGTACATATCTCAACCTTACCCCAGGAAAAAAGGAGTTCAGTCTGGCATGATCACTACCTGTTAGCCTGTGGAGCAAATGCCTTGCAAAAATAATGTCAAAGGTGAGTGACAACTTTCCCTACATATTGTTTTACAGATTCTGTTTCTTTATAGAGTGGACATGTTGACAGAAGAAATGCTCAGAGGGCAAGGCTCTCCCAGACTTTGTTTATGTGAGGACTTGATCAGCTGGAGGTGAAAGGTTTTGCCTAGCTGGCACAACAACTGACATGCCTTAAGCAGTGAAGGTCTATATGTAGCTTAGGTGCTAGCATATGATATTTCACCTTGATAGAGGCAGCTGACCCACAGTGATCTTGATAAGCTGCACCCTGAAAATAAAAGTGAGCATGGCAGGGAAATACTGTTGGCTTGAGCTGCAGGTTAGGTCTTCCATTTGGGTAGTGGGAAGCCCAGCTGTGGAGGCTTTAAGTGTAAATGTGAACAGCTGTTGCTTTTTGAGTTGAAGAGTACTTTGAGTGGGAAGGATGAGACATCTAGCAAATCATCTATTTCTCTTTCACTGCCAGAATTATAGCTGTTGCTGCCCCTCACTTCACCCCCAACACACATACAGCCAACATCAGAAGAGTGGAGGTATGGGAAGGAGAGCCTGATTTTAAAGGACTTCAAGCAGGGATGCAGTAGGGAAGCAGATTAAGATTTAAGCAAAGGAGCTAGAGAAAAGAGGCAGAGAAGGAAATGTCTTTTTTGAGAAGGGAAAAAGTGGCTACAGAAGGAGAAAGCTGGCAATTGCTGCCATGTTAAAACTGTTACTATGGAGGAGAGAGGCACGTATCTAAATAAACCTTCAGGAAGGTGATTATTTAAAGGGTTGCAGAAGTTAGTGTCTTGTGCCTGTCCAAATGAAAGGCAGGCTTTGAAGGAGCTGTTCTAACCTCCCTTTCTCCATGATCCTCTCAGCTTCCCCTACCCCCATCCCCGACATCCTGCAGCACCTCCAGGTGCCCAGCCAACTGCCAGGGACCCTGCTGGGCTGCAGTCTGCCTGCAGCTCTCCTGTGCTCCCGTGAGTTGCAGCCCTATGGTGTTCTCTCTGCTTCCCTAGCCTTGCCTTTTCCTCACCACAGTGCCCAGCGTGTCCCCAGGGCAGAGCAGTCAGGAAACTATTTTCTGCTTCTGCCTAACAGAGGAAAATACTCATTTCTAGTCCTCTGCCCAGGTGCCTTGCCATGATGAGGAAGCACTGTACGGTGCTACTTTCATCCCTTGTATATGCCCTGCCTTTTAACAAAGTGTTGAGTTGTTCATGGGAAGGCTCAAGGCTAAGTCAAGCTGAGCTCCTTTCTCTCCTTTCTGCAGGGTTTTTGGTTGTCACTGTGTTGGTCTAAGGACACAAGTAGGCAAGGTTCTTTAGGTAGATGTGATCTCTTTTATTTTATCTCTTTTAATTGAGTAGTTGGAAAAAAGTTTTTTGCAAGCTTTTGGGCACATGCACCATTCCTCGGGCATAGGGGAGTCTCTGCTGTTGTTCTGAGAAATTTTCTCCTTTCTTGGGTTCACCAGCTACAGTTCTCCCACCTCCCTTCTGGTTACTCCTCATCTTCTGCTGTAACCATTGCATTTCAGAGGCACATGGGGTCTAGGTACCTGAGGGAGTTCACACAGTATTTTGGGCTTGTCTAGGTGCCTCTCCAACCCCAGTCTACAGGAGGCAGGATGCACATATTGAGGTGCCATGGGAACCAATTAGGGCTAGAAACTGGCTGAAAAGAGACCATTTGGAAAGGGAAAGTTATCTGTTTGCTGAACACTTATATCATTTTTTTTACAAGAGATAAAAAACAATACATATTAATATTAGTTTTGTTCCTATTGAGCCAAATATTGATGGTCCTTATTAAAGCAAACTTTCATTGACTTCAGTGAATATTTAACTGAATATGATTCACCCATGGCTTTATGGATTAAGAATCAAAGAACTCAGATAATGATTTGAATGGATTCATGCACACTTGAATTCTCTTAAAGGATTTATCTAATTCTTTAAAAAAGCAAATATAAACCCCACTATGTGTGGGTATATATAGGTTTAACATGCAATCAAGACCTTTATCCAGTCAGGAGACGGAAATACATATAGTATAGGTATACTGCCCTTCAGGCTCTGATTGGCTGTGATAAAATAACATTGTAGAAAGCTTAATATAGGAGTTGTGACCGCAGGAAACAACCATTCATAAATCCCTTCCAGACTGACATGCTTCCATACCCATATGTAGCAAACAATTCCTAGAAAGAGAAGTGTTTTTTGGATTTGCACGCCATAGCCTTCCTGTGGAGCAAACCATACAGTTTCTAAATTTTCATCATCAATACAAAGCACATGCTACTTGGTATGGACCTATAGTTTAGTTTGACTGAATACAGTAGTGTTAAGGTCACACTGAGATATTTTAATGTTTATTCACCATTTCTTGCTTATTTATAACACTTACATTTTAAAGCATTTCCTTCCATACTAATTTACTTCTTGATACCAGCATCATGCTACAGTAATATCTTTGTGCTATAACCTTTTTTCAGAGTTCTTAATATTGTCCTAGCAACAGGGTGCATTCTTTTTTGTGGAGTTGTGAAGATGATATACATTATGTACATTTTGTATATCAGCAATGTATACATTATATATATATATATATATATATATATATATA
>NW_017729031.1:72049052-72055530 GCF_001723915.1 Gavialis gangeticus
GTATATAATGTATACATATAATGTATACATTATATACATTTTGTGGAGTTGTGAAGCTGATATACATTATTCACAGAGAAATTTCCATTACATGTACAGTACTGGACATTTAAGATTAAACGTTTAGCATTTGCAGTGCCCTCTGCTGGCTTTTTTATTTTTTATATAAACATAATGGTTCACTGCATCCTACATGTACTTGGCTTGGTGCTGGAAGAGGCAGAGTATAGTCCATCTTAATTCATCTTTTTATTAATTTTTAGTCATATGAAGTGATATTACTATTGATATTTCCAGCAATTTTCTCCAGAATATGTCCAAGCACACACAGTATATTATAATCTGTGCTGCTTGGACTTGGGAAGCACAGTGATTTACGAAATAGTTTTTATTTGCCAGCAGGCATGCACACTCTGAACACCACTCATCCTAGATCTCCTATGATGTACTTCCAGTTCAAATTTTTGCTTAGGTTATATTTAGAAACGATCCCCTTTTTTGGGTACAAAAAATTCTAAAGACTAATTTTTTTCTACCTTCAGGAAAAACTCACTGAAAAATGGGGGAGAGAAGACATCTTTTTCTCCTGAGCATGTAATGTGAAACTGCTAAGGTAATACCCATTAGTATATACAAATAAAATCCCGATGAAAGAGAATTTTAAGGAAGTCAATATCTGTTTCCATCACTGCTTGTTTTAGTAAAACTGTTTGTAATATATTTTGGGGTCTTGACTTTTTTAAATATTGAGAAGAAAGGGAGAAAATATGTCAAGATATGTTTAGGGAAACACAGGTGAAGTGTTTATTCCTGTAAGTAATCCTATATCACTGGCAGCAGTAAGCCATATGTGATAAGTATTTTTAGAACTAGAGTTTTTTATTTCATGTGTTTCATATTTTTTTTGTAAATATTCAGAATTAAATTAATATTTGCCTTATTCATCCTGGCAAACAGTTACAAAACAACTCCCACCTCTGTGGCAACTTAACAGCCAGTCCCACTTCAACCTTTCCTTTTATGTACATGTTGGTGGTACTGTGAGTAAGCGTACTCTGACATGGACAAAGCTTACAACAGCTGATTCTTAATAGTTGATTATTTGTTTTTTAGCAATTCAGCTTCTGTACAAATATGCAGTTTTTAATTAATTTCCAAAGCACATTGAGCAACATTTAAGATAAAATACAAACAATTCTAGACTTGTGTTAAATAATTTGTGCCCAGGCACATTTCAGACTGGGTTATATATTGTGTTGCAACAAATTTGTGGTGCATCCATTCAATTTTGTACATGGAAGGCTACCAGATGAAGCTTTATTGTTCTGTTCAAGTGTTGCATGTATCATATCTAAAATCACTGAGAGTACAAATGTGGAAATGTTAAATCTTTTGTTAATGGCTTCATATTAAGCACACATGGTTGCAGATGATTTGGAGGACTTATTTAAAGTAAATATACAATTTCAAGCTCAATTATCATTTATAGCTTAACTAAACATAATGAGATATTAGTGCTGTGAATTTGATACAGTGTTACTTCATAATTATGATGCTTTTCTACAGTAAATTTGATATAGAACAGTTGTTAAAGCAAGGCTGCTCAATTGTGTGACCAAAGATTTTATGGAACACATCTGGCAAATTAGTTCAGGATGTGTACCGTGTAGGAACAGAATCTTTTGCACAAAACCTAGAAGGAAGCTAACTCTAGATGTATATGTGTTTTGTTGATGACCAGAAGTTAAATGAATATAATTGTTTAAGCTAATGGAAATAGTATTTAGAATAACATTTCAGAATAGCTAAAAAGGAAATGAAGGATAATTCCTGTTTAAAATCTCAAATGAACAGTTTACACCTGTTAGTATGTTATGTTTAGAACAGCTGTGTCTTTTATTATCAGTAAACAGATGCAGAAAGTAATGGAATGTTTTAAAGCAATATGTTAATCCTATCTTCCACTACTGAACAGTCTCACAATATAGTAGTTGAATATTAACTATATTGCTTCTGTTGTTTACAATTATACAATTTGTGGTTATATTTTGTCTGAAGATTAATATATTTGAAGTTCTAAAATATTTATCCGAAGTTATTTTAGTATGTGTCACTTTGAGAGCTCACTCTTGTAAACAGTGTGTCACACTGTAATATGTTTATTCAGAAGTCTAGTTGCTTAAATGACTCATGTAAATTCTTGAGGATCTTGAATTAGTTTTTCCTCAATAGACTTTATCTATATACTTTAAAGTGTACTTGTTTTTTAAACAAATCTGCAGTTGCAAGAGAAAAATACTACATTTGAGAGGCCAAACTCTACAAACTTTCTTTGAGCAAACTCGTTTTGAAAACAAAGTATCCTCAATAGAATTTATTCAGATCTTGTTCATTCTGGCCTAAAATTTCCCATTATTACCTTTGATCATATTACAATAATTCTAGCAAGTTTGTCTCAAATTTCTTGTATCTGCTGAATAATTCTGGATCTCAGGATCAGAATTCAGTAATTTTTTCATAATTTATGATGACTATATTATTGATGTACTAAAATGTGGCTTTATTTTGACTGCTATGTCATATCAGTCTCTTGGAAAAGTAACATCTTCAAACTGGTATTCGCCTTTTTAAAACTGCATTTGCCATATTACAAAATGTTTTAGAGGTGCCTATATGAATCAAACTGGAGCTCAATTTAAATTTAAGAATTATAAATCAAATGCTAGTGTGCTTTCACATGAAAATATCATCTTTAAAGATACCTTCATTCACATAAATTTGGAATAGTTGTAAAAGTTTTCAACATTAAAAAAAAGTTTTAATGAAATAACATGCAATTGTGGAACACTACCAAATCGGCAGTCAAAGAACGGAAACACAGTGGATTAATAGCATAATTTTCTTAGCAGATTAGCTTCCAGGAAATGTAGAGACCAATGAATATGGCAGCTGCGTTATTCAAATATTGTATTCAAGCTGAGGTCAAATTGTTCATTCATGCATGTAGAAGCTCGGCATTAATTGAATCGCTGCATTTTTAGAACACTTCTGAGGTCAGGAATTTTTCATGCTTCAACGTTTTTAAATATATATATGTCTATATATGTATAAATATAAGTATATATACATATATATTTTTGAATTAAGATTGTCCTGAGGCGTAGGCATTGTTCTGATTACAGTGTAATATGCTTAATATGTTAGGCATTCATACAGGTTTACTGATTTGTCTGCCAAATCATTACAATGTTAATGGCAACTACAGATTAAAAAACTGGATCTACAAGATTTTAATGCATATTAATATCCTGGCAACCCATTACTGGGGGATTGTGAAAGGCCAAGTCAGGTAAAATTTGCTCTTCTGACTGAAAGAAAGCACTATATCTGTCTAGTTCTGGTTTTTTTAACCTGGATAATATTTATATTGAATCAACTGAAAGGTAGTCTTGATATGACATAGTATGAGATGAATGATCTCAAAAGCATTTGTCCTCATAATTGTCTGTCTCTGCCATTTTCAAAGTTGATCACTGACTTTATAGTTTTAGGCACCATCATTTCACAAGAGAATTTAAAGTCCATATTTGGAGATAATAGTTTACTGAATTTTATTAAGTATCTTTGATTTCAAGATATTTATTTCCAGTGTAGGAAGTAAATGACTCTATCTCCAGTAATGGATCCTGAATGTGATTACTGTTAAATTCCTTATTTAGCAATACATCTAATATTTTAGATTATCTCAAAGCTTTTTCATCAATGCACTGCTATTTGAATTTTACTCTAAGTAAAATAGTCATCTTCATATTGTCAGTGACCTGAGAGTTGATATGAGTTTTTTGGCTTGTTTCTTGATAAAATTTTAAATAAGTCAATTTTAATTTCCTGTGTTGAATTTTTTGTTTTCTATTGCTAAGTGAGGAAATGTTTTGATCCCAAAAGTTAAGTTAGGCCTAAGCATGAAAAGAAGATATGTATCACATAGGCCCTTGGCAGACATTCTGTTAAAGGTGCAATGGGATCTGATACGTGATTCCAACAGTCACACCTCCTGCTATGCTACACATGCTGCTACATCATTATGCTAGGCTCCCTCTGCACTAGCAAGTAACAAGCCAATCAGCTGATCTGTACTCCTGGTCTTGGGGTCACATGGGAGCCCTTGATTCAGATGTGCTCCTGAGGCTGGGCAACCCAATCAGATCCTGCTTCTAGCTTCTGGAGCCACCGGAGTCGAGGACTCCCATGTGCCCCTGTGGTTGGGAGCCCTAGTTAGTTGATCACTGGCCATGCATTCAAGTTAAGGTGAAATGAGAGCCAGCCACAGTTATTACACATATCTTGTTTAATAACTTCATGGATTATGCCTTGTTTTATTGCACCATTAATTGCATTAACATGTAGCCAGGCTACTACTTCGGATGTCATTAACCAGTTAATCACTTCTTAAGTGTAATGTCTGCCAGGGACCATAGTACCCTTATATGATTAATGCAGTTACAGGTTCTTTTTACAAAATACAGGAAATATGAGGGGATTGTTCAACCAATTCTGTCTCTGAATGTAAATAGAGTTTTTAATTTAACATTTTTAAAACTCAAAAATAAAAGAAAATCTTTGAAAATGAAAAATATAAATGAGTAATTGTGATTTCTTCGTATTATGAGCCATATTTTTTAAACACTAACTCTAGAATTACACAAAGTAATAATAGATGAAACTTTTTGTGCCCATTATTGTGCATCCAGAAAAAAAACTTATTTAGCCCACAAGTCACGTAAAGGTTTGATTATAGGCAGGATTCATGTTCTCATAGTGTGCATTTAAACTTAGGTGGGATAGTGCCTGCCCCAGGAAGGATATGAGTATCTAGCTTACCCATAGAATCATTGGAGAGACTTCAGAGATGCTGAAGAGCAATTCAGATACATTGAACTGAATTCTATCCCAGTGCATTATACAGTGGACAGGGAGCGGTAAATGTCTCCAGACACGCACATGCCCAACTATACCAATAAAGCCTTCTCCAAAGATTTGTACTGTAATAGCAAATATGCAATGGCCGAAGACCATAATGTATGACTTCTCAAAAAACTAGAAGTTTGAAACCACTATCAGTGGTCCAAAAGCAAGGGGAGATAATCTCTACTGAAGACAGTTCACCTTTTACCTCAAAATCCTGAATGTAGTAATCTTGCATAATGATCTTCATTCTGTAGTACAATGATCCTGTTACTAAATAATTCTGTCTGGGTACATTTTTGGAGATGCTTATGAATAGATGAAGTTTTAATGGCAAGATATCTGCTTCAAAAATGTACAAATAACATACTGTAGGGCTTAAGGCTGCCAATTTCTGTTAATAATAATTCAGAAATTCTGTATTTTGTCTCTTGTCAATTTATAGCTGCACAGAAAACTGTAGTCTTCGTTATTAGCTTGTAACATACTGATTAATACAGGATCAATGCATTAATCATATTTATTATTATCTAGAAATACCATATAAAATCTGACACATTACTGTGTGTAAATTTAAAAATGTTTTAGTTTAGTTTGAGAACAATAACTGGATATAGGCTAAGAAGATGTTCTGATCTAAAAGTGCCTTCAACTTCAGCTGGTATCTACTTGAAAATACCCAGAAAAGGATTCTGCCTTAGAAGTTTCCAGTTCATTAACTAGAAATCTGTCAAACAGCTGTTTTTCGTGAACTTTCAGGTGCGTGTGAAGCAGACCTAGAAAACACCCTCTTTCCATCGCAGAACTACAAGGATGAGTATTTGTATCCATACTTTAGCCCCAGGTCTTTCCTAAGATTTAGAGATTGAAATTGAAGGTCCCAATTTTTACCTATTTCTGATAATGACTATTCATTGCTTTGTGTGATATATGGTAAATTGAATGTAATGCCTATTGTTAAAAAAATTAGTACTTTACATTTATAGCCATTTTAATCTAAGAGTCTTGAAGTGCTTCCTAGCACAAAGATCTTTTTTACATTGCACAGAAATCATACAGTACAGGATTTTGATCCCTTTCCTCTTTTTCATGTAGGGAAAATGAAAACTAGAATGATTAAGAGCCTTTCCCAGGGACATATGAGTAACACTGAGAGGTGGTGGGTGGGGGACTAACCTCCCCATTGCCAGGACTTTGCTTTAGCCACTCGGCTCATGTTAAATGTAGTGAATTGCAGATGCAATGCTGTCTTCCTAGTAATAATTAACCAAAAGTGTGTAATTACATATATTACACTGCTTTAGATTATTTCATAGTTTCATAGATTTAGGGTTGGAAGGGACCTAGTAGATCTTCTAGCCCGACCCCCCGCCAGGGCGGGAGAACAACAAAACCCCAAAACAAGAAACGGGACTCAAATGAGTCCAGCCAGGTAGGCATCCAGCCTCTTCTTAAAGACCCCCAGGGTAGGGGCCAGCACCACTTCCCTTGGAAGTTGGTTCCAGCTCCTAGC
>NW_017729031.1:72055825-72076733 GCF_001723915.1 Gavialis gangeticus
TTTTTTAACTAGGATGGGGTGAGAGACGGTGTCAAAGGCCTTGCTGAAGTCCAGAAAGACTACATCCACCGCGACACCTGCATCCATGGCCTTTGTGACCTGATCGTAAAAGGCAATCAGGTTGGTCTGACATGATCTCCCCCTAATAAATCCATGCTGATTGCCCCTGAGCATCATTTCTGATTACATTTAAGTTTCTTCACTTTTTAGTTATGCTTTTCTTTTACATTCTGAAAACATTGCCACTTTGTAATGTGTTGTATACACATGTAGGTAGAGTAAGAAACAAGTGCACTGAAATATTAATTAGTGATCTACTGATAATACGCACTAATACATTTCAGGGTACTAAGAGGCTTATTTCATCATTGTTTTTATCTATTAGAAGTAGAATTTAAAAGGGATAAAGGAGACTAAAATTTAGTTTCCTATGTAAGGAAAGACTTTAATTTACCAAAATTTGTTGCAGGCTGTGTTATCAGGTGACATGATGATTATCAACCTAAGTCTCTCAATTGTAGTTCAAAAATCCAGAGCAAGTATTTGGCATAGCAGAGTTTGTTGTAAGGAAGATTTAATAGCTTGTTATGTCCTATTTATATAAACAAGAGTCATTTAGAGTTCAGGAGATATATTTAGAATGTGCATTTGTGCATGGAGTTGCAGGCTGAATAAAGTAATACTTGAAAAGCTTCCTATAAAATGGAGAACACAAAGTAAAAATTGTCATATAATATTCATGGTATATATCAGAAGCCTCTTGAGAGTAAACTAATCCAGCCAAAGCATTAGAATAGAAGTCATTACCAGTTTATAAAAATGCAACCAATATTTTTCTGTTATTGAAGTTAAAATGTTACAAAGTACTCATAGGAAGGCACAGAGTGATTGATGAGTACTGGCATGCCTAGTAGGGCTGATTTTGTGCTTTTTGCCCTGCCAGAATACCCTGTAGTCTTCACAGAGAGCTTTCCTCTCTAAAACAGTGTACAATCAGGCCAGATGAAAGAACAGCTTAAAGTTCTAAACTCTTCTATGCTACGTGCTGTGTTGGGTCAGAATATTAATAGGAGTTTACAGTGAGTGATTTGTAATCTGACTTGTGATTTGTTGACTTTAAGGTATGCATAATATCTGAAAAAATGGATGCTAAGTCAGTTTAAGATATAAATTTTATAGCATATGGTAAATTAAAACCATGGTGACCTTTTGGTCTTGTTGATCACATGTATGAAGATGATCATCTGTTAATCTGTACTAATCACTCTGATATGACTCTTGCATAAAAGATAGGAAAATAGTGCTTATTTCTGCTTACTCTTCTGCAGTTTCCTTAAAAATTTTTATAATTAAAACTTTTAGCAGCAAACTTAGACAGTATATATTTTATGTGCTCTGTTATGGAAGTAGGTGTAGTAAGACTGTTTTCTTATCAAAGCAAGTTTTATTAAGTGGTCTAGTTATGTAGAGAGGTGTCCATACTAATTGCTGGCCACAGCCAACCTGGTATCAAATCATTTCTCAGAATTTCTGACAAAAGTCTTTAGTATGGATTATGCTATGATTGACTCTTTTTATTTGGCTGTTTCAAATAAAAAGAAACAAAAAATGTTGCCTTGTTCTCCCATGAGATAGATGTATGCAATTATAATGCTTTTCATTTACAGTGTTTAGCACTCTTCATTCAGAGGTCTCAAAACTTGATTAGTCTTTATACCCAGAAATGAAGTTAACCATATGTTACACCCATTTGACAAGTGGTTAAACAGAGAGTCAGAGAAATAAGCAAGGTCTTAAAGCAAGTTAGTGGCAAGGTTGGCAGCAATCCTGAAAAATAGCTTCTTTCTCAAGACACAGCCTTTCAGAAATCTTAAATGGCTATTACTAGTAACAGAAGTTAAAACAAAACTGTGAAGGGACAAAGAATGAGTGTGAATCTATTTACAGATCCAGTGCATCACTAATATGTTTGCTAAAAGTTGCTTTTGTCCGCTTCCTACTTCCCTCTTCAGAGTGATGCAAGCAGCCTTGGTGCTGTGCAGGTGGTCATTACCCCATATTCTTTTTTCATTTTCCTCTGTCATATCAGTAATGTATCAATACACACAAGATTCCCTATGTTTTCAGATTGTGCTGTAACCAGCATGCAAGTCATATAAAACAACCCGGAAAAACTACTGTATTCATACAGTATTTCCATATACAAATGCCTCTGTTGATGCATTACTTTTCTAAGATTTTGCTGAGTAAAGTTATTTCCATACATAAGCATTTTGGCCATCTGCAACTGTCAGTGAATCTGGTTTGAGAACACTGGTAGTAATTGTAAACTTAGGAATGTGTGACCAGCTAGCAGCCAGCTGTGCATGCCCTGACTTTTTCCAGGTGCTAAGATATATGGGCACTTTTGTTGACTTTTAACAAATATATACTTTGGAAAGTATATATATTATATTAAGCCCATTTTCAGACTGAAGTTTTGTTCATAATATGGTATAAATGTGGATAAAATAGAAAAAATTGACAAACTTTGTCATGTAGTTTAATTATTAATACATGACACAGAATGTAGACCTCATCTTACATACGGCCTGTGACAAGAAGAAATTCAGTATCCTCTATGTTCCTGAATGCTTGGAACAGCAAATTTAATCTACCAGTAATACCGTGTGTTTCAGTACCTGCTACATGTTTGGATTGCACAGGTATCTATAGGTCAGAAAGTCTCTTCAACTAGACAGAATTAGCAGCAGATTTTACTAATCAGCTGCACCTCATTAATTCATTCAGGCACAGCAAGTATCCTTGCTAGCTTTCTTCTTCATAATAGGGGACTAAAACAACCACAAGCAGATATGACAATCTTTCTGGTTCTAATACAGAGATGTCCATAAGGGTTATTTGCCTCAGTAGACACATTTATGATGTATTGTCTGTGAGGCCAGCTGGTTCCAAATTAAATGAACACAAGATCACGAACAGGAAAAAAGTTAATAAGCATGATCACTTGTCTAAGGTAATTTGATTTCATAGGTGATTAAAATATCTAAAAATCCTTCCCTTCAAGAAATATATTACTCTTACCTTGCTGGTTTCTATTAGAAAAAATAATAATAGCTAATCAATGGGGATCTGGGTTTTCCATTTCCCATGGAAAAATGGAAAAAAACACGGATTTTTCCTTTTACCTAAGAAAAATGTGGATTTTTCATTTTAACAGAGAAACACATGGATTTTGGTCTTTTGCAAAGAGCTCTCAGCAGGCTGGCAGAGTTACAGCCTGCAAGGGGCTGGGGGGTGTGGGAGGAAGGTGGTCAGACAGGGGCACAGTGTGCACGTACATGCACGTGGCTGCCAGACAGCATGGAAAGCAGCTCCTGCAAGTAATCTGATATGGGGTAGGGGAAGAAATGAAGTCCCCATAAGGAGGGAGTTGGGCAGGGCTGGAGTTGCTGCCCAGCTGAGCAGTGCATGGGGCTTGGGGCCCAGGACCGGCCACAATGCACAGCCACAGGGCTCTAGAGCCCAAGCCTGCAGTCTGTATTACCTGGTCCCATTCCCTTTTCCCTAACAAACTTCTCACATTCACAGAAACAATTTTTAGATTCTTCATTGTGTAGTTAAATTTGGGGGTGCCGGGAAGTGGGACAGGGCTGTGGGCAGCTTGTCCAGGGAGGGGAAGGGGGCGGCTTATCACCACTGCGCACTCCCAAGGTGGGGTGAAGGGCACATGCCCCCCAGATCTGTGCGCAGGACAGGGGCGGGCTGCCTGCTGCAGGGTCAGGCTCCCTACCCTTCCAGGGCCTCTGTAGCCTAGTGGACAGGGACTCAGCATGCCAGGGCACAGTGGGACTGGATGGGGAAGCTCCTTGCCCCATGCTGCCCTGGTGACATGCCCCCTGCCTGCCCCACTGTAGCAAGGGGCACAACCCTGCACCACCAACCACCCAGCTGGTCCAGAGCAGCCACAGGCAGTGTAGCCAGGGCAGTGCGGGGCTTGCAGTGGTGGCAAGGAGCTTTCCCCACTTTGCCCCACCGTGCCAGGTCTCGCCCATCGGACCTCAGAGGCCACAGGGGAGGACAGCAGGGTGGGGAGCCCAAGCCTGCAGTGGGCAGCCTGCACCTGTCTCTGCCCCACACACCAATCTGGAAGGCATATACCCCCCACCCCCGCCAGAAGTGCATGTGGTAGTAGGGAGACAGCCCTGCCGCCCGAGCCTGCAGCAGGCAGCCTGCACTCTACCCCCCCCACCCCCCACAATGGGCTCTGCTCCAGCGATGTCACCCATGGAAAGCCAGGATCCTGGCTAATCATGCACAGGGCAGTGCCCATCACTGGATGATGAGAATTCTTCAAAGAGGTGTTTGGCTTAATTTTTGTGAGCCTGAAAAATATCCTTAAATGCATCTCTGATACTAAATTTGTGTAAACAGAAGTCAAAACTTTTGCTTCCTTAGCTTCTTGGCAACAAGGAAGCTGCAATATTATAGTAAACTAAACAATTTCATATAGAATGCTCCTTTTAAAAATGGAAACTGACTCTGATCCTTAAGGCTTAACAGGAAAGAAGCAAGTATAAAGGGCTTCATTTATCTGTATGTATATAGATGGAAAATGCTAAAGACTGTTGTAAATTATGTTGGTTACAAATGGTTCCAAGGGCTAGAAATGCAGCCAGAAATCATTGTGTCATTGAGTTATAGAATCTCCAGATTAATAATGCTGGCTTGAGGGTTGGTTTCCACTAACACTTGGTATAAAGTAGCTACACAACATTGGCGGACCAGGCCTGCTTTTTCCAGAATTCAGAGTGAAATAAAGATGACACTTTGTACATGTTTGAACTATGTAAAAGTGGTTTCTGAATTGTTATCAACTCAGATGAAAATACAATAGAATAAGAATTTGGGTTTAATGTGCAGCTTAAATTGAATTCCAGTGTCCTCTAAAGGCTTGAACATGAGCTCCTAACCCAAGTTGATGCCCCAGTTATTTTCCCTTTACTAATATTTTAACTGGAATCAGCTAACTTGAGCTAGACAAGCCAAGGTAAGAACATATCTTTTTCCAGTGTAGAAATTCCTTAAATTTGCTGTAATGAAAACAGATACAGGTTAGTAAATCTTGGTTCTCAAAGAAAGTCAGCAAGTTCTATTATTTCCAAAAGGAGCAGTAGTAATTATTTGTTATGATTCCCAAAGTGGGCAGCATGGATGATTTCTGCCGAAGGATGCTATTTTCCCTGCTTGCAAGTATTTCTTTCTAAAAGAAAGTATATACTAAAAGATAGAAATAAAATTGAGATTTAACTGTGAGACTGGTTAAAATTGTATATATGAGCACAGTTGATCTTCTCACTGATCCTGTAGATGTTGGAGCAGGTAAGCCCATTCCTAATCCTTTGAAGGCAAGTTTTAATCCTATGTAGTGTGGTAAGGACCTACGTGTATTACAAAATAAACTGTCCAGGCCTCTAAGTGACAGTATGGGCTCATACGCTTTACCTATTATGTGTTGATGGACAACTTAAATAAATAATAGACAGGGACAAGAATCCAAAATTCTAAATTAGGAAAGAAAGGTTGAGTGTTCATGTACGTGGAAGATCTCTCTTGTCCCTAAAAGCAGTAAAGATTAATCACCAATGCAACAACTTGATTTTTTTGAAATATTGTCTACATTTTGTGGCCATATGTACAAAACCCCACAGAATAGAACCCAGTTTCTAGTGAAGAATTCAATGGGAACCTAATCTTCAGCCTTCTCTAATGTTCCTTAGGCAAAATAATAGGTCTTGCATCATCCTCTGAACTTCAAAAGAAGGAAATTATGTCAGACCCACCACCTGTTAAGCCACCTGAAGTGGAGGGCTAGTCCTTGAGTTGAGGGATTTCCTGAGAAGGGGCAGCCAAAAGCAGTTTTTTTCAAGAGAATCTATGGGTTTAGAACAAAGAGAGAGAGTGTGAAATTCTCATACATGTGGATGTGCTTACCCCTGCACATCCGCTCATTGTCTCAAAACTGGCTTTAGCTTCTGTAATACACCTTCCTTCTGACTCCCAGGGCGTATGTACATATGCATATTAATGTGCAGCAATAAACTCCAGTACATATCATGCCTGAGTTTATTGCTCCTGGGCGCCACATTTACATATGCACCTGGGATTGCTCAGTGTGCTTTGGATAGGTCTGGCTGAGGCACAAGGGTGTTTCACTGTGGGGCTAGCTGGCAGGCACCCCCACACTGAAGCACTCAGGTGCCCCATCCAGCTGGGTCAGCATCTACACGTGTGCTGCTATGCATGAAAGAACTCTGCAGCATGATAATACTTGTATTTACAAGTACTGACCTGTTGCAGAGTTTATTAGTTTCCTGTGGCCTAATAGGGCCACACATGTTGACATTGAGAGGTTTACTGCAGAGCTAACTAGGCAACTCAGCAGTAAACATCTCGGTAGATGGATTCTCGGAGTGTAAAAAAGAAAAAGCTGTGAGCATTTATTGAAAATTGTTGCTTGCCCTTAGCCCTTGCAGCCAGTGTTTTAAGCAGTGTAAGGGCTATTAAAGATTCCTTTCAGACTAGAAGAGAAATTTTCAAAAATGTGTTAGACCAACTTAAAAACCAACTGGGTACCTATCGTTAGGTATTAAAATACTTTCAAAATTCTCACTCTTAGGGCATTTGAATCTCAGTCTTACTATAAATAGTTCCCCGAGGGCTTAGGTAACGTTTGAAAAAAGGGGGCTTAGTAAACTTTAGGGTATTAGGAACGTTTTCACTCAAGACTTCAGTAGGAACCAATATGACACCCTATGATCCATCCAACAACATTAGTATTGTCCAACATTCAGATACTACAGGGATTAACCATAAAGTGGACTCTGAAGGTGCGGTTACATGAGCTCTTAGGCCCCATCCAAACAAGCACGGACATTTGGTTCCCTGGGGACGGTGACCTCTGGCATGCAGCAGGTTACCCTGGGTGGGGTAGGGGAGGCTGGGGCTAGCAACTGTGCTGGCCCAAGCATCCTGTCCTGGGGTCCAGAGAAGCTGCAGTTGCAGTGCTCCTGCAACTTGGAGCTTGGCTGGCAGGTGGAGCATGCCTCCGGCAGGCCAGACTCTGGTTTTAGGTGGTGTGCACTGCAGCCATGTGTGCCACCCCATATTTTTTTCATGTGGAAATGCCTGAATGTGTGCTGTGTGGTGCCACAGACAGGTCTGTGGCTCCACATACCATGCGCCCATGCTCATCTGGATTCAGCCTTAAGAGCGTGTTCAAAAGGGGATTGTTTCAAAGGGAGCAGCTGCTGCTTCTAACTGTTATGTATGAACAAACAGAACAATTCAAATGCAGCAAACCAGGGTTAAAATTGGAGAAGCTTTGCTGAGTTTGATTTGTTCTTGGCTCCTTCAGACACACAACAATTAGAAGGTACCAGCTGCTGCCCTTCTGAAACATTCCCCTTTTGAAAGGGCTCTGTTCATCTGTTCACACCCTGAATGTGTTTGTTTAGGGGTGTGGCTCCAGTAAAAGTACTAGTATGCGGTATACATATGGAAAACAGAATCCCTCTCAGGTTGGATCCAGATGTGCAGGCATGTGCAGTTTGTGGCGCTGCAAACCTCTTTGCAGCCTTACAAACCACATGAGTTGCACATTAATCAGTGTGCCATGCTGCTAATTTGCAGCACTGGGGCAAAACTTGCTCCTGTGATTTCCTGGTACCAAAAAAAAAAAAAAAAACCCTGGAAAAAAAGCGACAGTGGGGGAGCAGCCTGCCTGCTTTCCCATGAGCCCCTGTGTTGAGTCACCCTGCACCCCAGCCAGCCACTCCCCAGGGCCCTGGACTGGCTGCACCCTGTGCCCCAGCTAGCTGGGAAATGGCTGGCTTGGGGGACAGGTTGCCTCAGCATGGGGGCTCTGGAGTTCATAGAGACGGGAGCAAGCTACTTGCTCCCCCTCTCCCAAGTGCTGCTCCCCAGATGGCCGAGGCGCAGGATGTCTCAGCACAGTGGCTGCCTGTCAGTTAAGGCTGTGCTGAGGGACACTGCCCCAGCAAGCCCCCCACCTTCCTCAACCCTGCATCTCATAGAGCAGCAGAGCCCCTGGGCTGTGGCATGTGGTGACAGGGGAGCAGGCAGCCCTGGGCTCGCTACTCCCCTGTTTCGAGGCACACTGTGCCCCAACCAACCGGAGAGTGGCTGGCTGGGTTGCAGGGTGCCTCAGTGCAGGGGGTCTGCAGCGTGCAGGGATGGGCTGCCTGCTCCCCCATTTCCATGTGCTGTTCCTAGGTTGACTAGGGCACAGGGTGCCTCAGAGTACCTCCTCCCATCTCCCAGGTTGGCCAAGGCACAGGGTACCTCAGCACAGAGGATGGCTAGCGGCCACTGAGGCATCCTGTGCCCCAGGCAGCCCCCCACCTCCCAGCTCTACACCACAGCACATGGAGCAGCAGAACAATGTGTCCCAGGGCAAAGCACATGGGCAGGGATGTACATTGGGGCACAAAGCAGTGGTACAAATTTGTGTTGCTACTATTTGTGCTGCTGCAAAGGCATGCTGCTGCTTGTGTGGACCTGGCTTCAATGTGCATTGTAAGATACTGAAGACAAAAGCAGACTTGAGATGCAGCCTTTTAAAGGTGCAAGACATAGCTAGTAGTTCAGTGATTTATTCAGCAGTAGTTTGCTGACTTATTCCTAGTCAGCAAAGGCCTTGCTTAATCATCCTCATATTGAAAGATTCCCATAGCCACTGCAGTTAGTTTATTTCCTAGTCAATCAACATTTAATCTTTAGTACATAGTCTGTGTTTTTGTGTTTTATGTACATTGAAACAGCCTTGCTCCTTATAATAAGAGGCAAGGAAACTCTCTGAGCTAATAGTGTTTTCAGTAGGCTACCAAACACTTTTAATATAAGGAAGTTCTGAGATTACTGGAGTACTAACACAAAATGTTCCACTTCTTATGGAAGGTAGTTCCACCTACCTTACAGGTTGGAACCAAACATGCAACAGCAGGATGGATGTAATCCTTCAGAAATATACTGTATCTTGCTGGCCATCTACAGTGTAAATGGAATAAATTGCTTAAAAACATGGCTGTAAAATTTGTGTATTGCTGATTCTCAGAATCTCAGAAGCAATAAGTTAAAAGTATCTGCCAGGTGTCAAAGCACTCCATGCTATATGTATATAGGCATCCTGAAGAACAATTAATCTGATAAAAAAGCCCTCTATACATAACTTTGAGGCACATCTGGAGCCCCCCCCCCCCCTTCCTGGAGCCTGCCTGCCTGAGCTGCGTGGGGGTCCAGTGCTTCCATTTGCAGCTGTGGTGCCCCCTGGGACCGCCCAAGCCGGGTGCCTGCAGGTGGGTGCTGCCCAGGGGTGGGGGGCACCACTGCTGTGGAGGGAAGCACCAGCCCCCCCTGTAACCTGGGGACTGCTCCGCCCACCTGCAGCTCGCCCTCCTCTCCCCACCAGAAAGGCAGGTAAGGTGTGTGCACAACACAGGGGTTTAATCAGCCCTAAATTGAAGCAATGTTT
This sequence comes from Gavialis gangeticus, assembly GCF_001723915.1. Lineage (NCBI taxonomy): Eukaryota > Metazoa > Chordata > Crocodylia > Gavialidae > Gavialis > Gavialis gangeticus. The sequence continues at coordinate 72,065,379 of NW_017729031.1, forward strand.
TTTAAAACCCACTGGACCCTAAAACAGGAATTATGTTTTGTCTCCTTTTCATTCACCTTGGCAAAAAGAGTCTAAGCATACTAAAGGCCCCTGCTAACATAAAAGGTACATCAGCCAATAAATATAATGTCTAAGTACCTTCGTTGTAACAGTAAAGGGTATTTAGTATACAGAGTAATGGGAACTTTGGTGCTAACATTTTGGTCTCCTGAGATGTCTCAGAGAATCTTGTTCTTGGAAAAGGAAATAGTCTTTTATTGTTAAATAGTAGAATGAATTTATTTTACAAAAGTAAGGTTGCTTGAGTTTGAGTTTGTTGCCTCGGGGGTCACGTACCTGCTGAGTCCATTACATCAGTCTTGCATAGCTACTAAGTATTATAAATGAAAATATTCTGGAGCCAGGCTCCAGAATATTTTCATTTATAATACTTAGCAGCTATGCAAGACTGATGTAGTGGACTCAGTCTTTTATATGCTTTTGTCTTTTTCATTCTGTACTTGCCTCTGAAGGACCACTTGTGATTGGTCTGTTAGACTCCAGCGCATCACCACACTGAGTTTCAGTGAGCTGTCCCAAGCTAAGAAATGTTGGTATGGGTCACTACATAAATGCAAAATCTCTAAGGAACAACTAAATATTATAAGCACTAGTGATGCTGATTCAACAGATGGCACCCTTCCCCTGAATTCCATTCTGAACTAGTGGCCTAGCACTGTGCTTCTGGGGGCTGAGATGTAAAACCAAGGTCCTGAGCACGTGTGGTTATTAACATTCCCTTGGGACTCATTATAAGTATAATATGTTAACCCTAATGGCCTGGCCAAATTCCAGACTGGATAATTACATTCTTCCCACCTAAATTCCCTTGCAATTTCAATTAGATATGGTATTCTTCTTCATTTCCTGTCCTGTGCTGTATGCCATGAAACAGTTGTCGCATTTCATCCCAGAGGTAGCTTCATTTCAGTGACTGATGAAGTGATCCCTATGTATAGTTTTAAAGCACTTCAAGATGCTGTTGGATGAAATGTAACATATAACTGTAAGAATATTATAATACAGTGCTCCATTCTTTACTTATTTACTGACAGTTAAAAGCTTTGGAAGCCAAACTCTTTCTTAGATGCATGCAACCACCGTACAGTGGACAGAAGTGTTGATAGTAGATAGAAGTGTTGTTGCCCATTAATATATTTTGAAATGAGATAGTGTTTATCTTTCTTTGATTTTCAAGGGTTTTCACATTTTTAATTTTTCCCCATAAAGAAAGAGATTTTAGAAATGTATATTATATACATATTCCAAAAAGAAATTGGTTACAAAACTAGGACCAGATACAAAAAATAATAAAGGCCAGGTAGAGACATTACACTTTTACCAGTATAAGTGATCAGAAACCAGTCTATACCTGCAACAGAAAAGAAGTTTGGCATACACAACTGGTCTGTACCCATAATGGAACAGAAATTTGGTGCACAGACGTGTTTAAAAATGGCAAAGCCCGGTCTAAAATTTACCTTCACCCTCTACCCCCGCACACTCCCACCAATGGGTGAATGTGTGTTCTGTTCACTTCTGATCTAAACTGTGTTGCTTACAGAAAACTGCATAACACACACTATGATCTAGCCTTTTAAAATATTTATTTACTTTTAATATTAGCAGGAAATTGGCTGAGGAAGTGCATATTAGCACTGAAAATTTACATACATTTCTAGGATGACAGTTGAGTATATAGCCCATCAAAATGTAGACACACGTGTATCATAACTCTTATTTGAATACATTCCATCTTAGGAATCGTATTGCATCCCTCTTGGTGGCATCTAAGCACCAGGATTCTGGTTTACCTATTATATTTCCTCCCCTCTTTTGTTTACTGTCTTGTACATTAGACAGAACTTCAAACAAAAGTATTAAAACATTAATTAAATGTTGTTTTTCCATACTCTTCAGATCCAGAAGTTTGTAAATGAATTTCAGTACATCAAATGCAGCATTCTGTATAAACCAATGTTGTTCCATTAATCTGCATCTAGATTATATGATCTGTGCTATTGAGGAAGATGAAAAGGCCCAAGGATCCCTGACAGTCTGACCTGGAAGTAAATTCCATTCTTAGCTCTGCCTGTCATTATGGTCCTGAACATGTAAACAAGATGTACCAGCCAAGCACCTGAAGAGATTTTCTGTACTACCTCTGAATGCTGTTCCAAACCTCTCAATATTCAGCAGAAGTCAATCTCTGTTTCAGGAGAAGGCAACAACAACAAAAAACCTCAGAACCAGATTATGCATTGGGTGGGGAAATTCCTTCCCGATTAGTAAGTTTCCAGCTACAGCCCTGAAGCATGAAATTTGATTATTATCATTGACTTAATGCAGAGCAATAAGTGTTAGGGGCATACTTGGGGCAATGCAAGAATCCTATTCTTTCAAGGGCCCATGAAGGAAAAGGATAACCAGAAGAACTAAGATCCAATGACCTGACAAATACCCGATACCAAATTTAGCTCAACATGTTCTAGCTGCTTATTTCTTAGAAAGCAACGTATACCTACACTACAAGGGCCAAATTGTCCCCTTAAGCCTGTTGTCTCCTGTGTCCTATTTAGTAGGGTTTTGTAGGACTCACTAAGAGCAGAATTGAATCAATGATCAATTAAGACACCATGTTTATTTGAAAAATGTTGGTATTTTAGTACTGGAGTAAGTAAGTTTAATGGAAATATGTATTAATTGGTAACTGTAAACAATGCTAGTTCTTTGTAATGTTTGCCACTCTTGTAAACATTTTTAACTTGTATTTATTTGTATGCTTATAATTAAATTTTATATAAAAATTAATATATCTTTACCCTTTTCTCACCCATGCATTAGAGATCTTCTTTTTCTATTAAACTTTCAATTAAATTATTAACACAATTGTGATATCTTTGTGATTTGACTCTACTTCTATTTTCAGTAAAAAATTAGAGCCATATGAAGCTTTAGTTGCTGGTTTGATTTGAAGGAGATTCAGCCTGATTCAGCTGAATATCCGAATCTGAATCAAATTGGGAGACCAGTAAAATGGTCCAAATCGATCCAAAGCCTCCAAATTGATTTGGAGCACCTCCCCCCCACCCCAACTGGGAGCCAGGTTACTAGGGCCAAGTGGGGCAGCCATTAACAGGCTTGGGAGAGTGGGCAGGGGTTGGGGCCTGTTTGATTCAGAGATTTGGCCAATTCAGCAGTGGCCAAATCTCCGAATCAGGTTCGGCCAAATGGATTCAAGACAGTGATTCGAATCACTGAATTGAATTGCTGTCCCCGAATCAGCCAAATCCAAATCCGAAGCAAATTCTAGCCACGTCTCACAGGCCTAGTAAAAATGCAATCTCTAAATTACATATACTTGTACTTCCTCAAGTTAAGTGTGAAAACAAAATTTGGCCCTGTTAAGAACTTTCTTATCTTTTGGAAAGAAGCAGTACTGGGAATAAAAAAAGAAGTGTAATTCAGTTTAGAAAGAGTTAATAATATCTTAGGAAGGGATGAGGGGTAGATAAATGATGAACAACTGGAGAGCTGGCTCTGAAGCACATGCTGTTGCCTTCAAATACTGACTAATCTGCTTTGGCTGGTGCTGGCACTGCTAATAACTGCATAATGCAAAACCTTTCTGCTTCTGCGTACTGTCTTTAACTTTTCACTGAGGATAGATGGCAATTGTAAGCGTCAGCTTTGATGCAAGAATGGACTATCTGTCCTTGGTAGCACAGTTTATCCTTTCTCAGCCTTAGAATCTGTAGCTTGCTTCTCTTCCTCCTCTAGAGCTCTCTAGCCATATTTGCTGACTGCCATAAATGGTGGCACAGCGTGGGAAATTTTCCCTTCATTGCAGCTCCAGAGCCAATCTCTGACATCAAATGAAACATATGACTGATTAAGGGGTGCCAAGCACAACCATATGGGTCCCATATCCCCAGTACCAGCACTAGCTACCTGTAGTGCTTTTACATCACAGTGCAAAACATGAAAGATAATGCAGAATTAGTGAAGCCATTTAGGGAATTCACCAAGAGAGAATTACTAGGAAAAGAAAATTATAATTTAATTGTTCTTTTAAAGCCATTATTAATATTTAACAGGGAAAGGATAATGCCAGTTTTCTATTAACCTCTTTCTCTATGAAACAAAAGAAACACCAACATTTTTTAACTTAGGAAGGTATAAAGAGAAGATGATAGAGATACTTTTTCCTAATGTATATGTCAGTGTAAGAGATCTTCATTTAAATAAAATATATTTTGGGGGGTTCCTCTGAAACTAATCCCTGTCCTCACTAGAGCAGAATCTAAGTAAAAAGAATTCTTGCTCTTAGGGATTTAATACAGGCTGAATTTCAGAAATAGAAAATATGACTGATACTGGACAAGATGAAAGAATATATTGCCTTCTTTATAATTTCCATCTTGATTTTTCACATTCACTGTTTTAGCAGCCTGAAAGTTAGAGTAAACTCTTACAAAAAGGGATTTTAAGTCTTGGTGCTGATGGACTTGCTGCTTGCTCTAATTGCAATTGTCTTAATCTTTTCTACAGAGTTAGAAATGTGTATAATGTACCTTCTGTTTTGGAAAGTGAGGAGAAAATGTACTCACAAACATCTACAATAACCTGCTTCTCTGATAGTGTTTATAAGAACCTAGCAGTGTTACTTCAGATAAACAATGAGCTGTTCTGTGTGTCCCTCATTTTTCAGAAGAGCCTTAAAGAAATTGGGAGTAAGATTTAAACTAGGCAGCCCCTTGCTCCTGGTAGCCCAGACAAGCCAGCAGCAGGTCATTTTCGCACCAGTGAGTGATGGCTTGGCATCTAACTCTTACTTGTCATCCTGTCCTAGACTCCACTCCTCCATAGCTTTGGTAAATTCAGTGAGATGGGAAAAGAAGTATCATTCTTGTGCAGAATCAAATGCAGATCAGCAAAAGGTGTCTGTGTTCCAAGGCTGTATCTTTGCCTCCTATACCATTAGAACTGCACTGAAAACCAAATGGGCACATACAGTTACTTCAGATATTAAAGACTCTGCTGGCACTGCAGAGCAGTGCATGAGCAGCAACTGCTTTGCCTTAAGCAGCAAAGGTGTCTTTTATTTGTACTAGTGGACATTTTGGCACCAGTCGTATCAGCCTTAGACAGTCTAGCACCAAAGCCTCTCACAGCACCAGCTGTGAGGGTGGTATTGTAGTCCTTTATGCTGGAGAATCTAAATAAGGTAATGTGTAATCTGCTGCCACCTCAGCTTCCATCTGATATGGTACCAGTTTCACCTCATTAGATCAACTACCATGGCTAGAACTGTAGAAGGTCTACTTGTACCAGAATATAACATAGGTTCTTCACTGTCCCACCTTCACTTACCATCATGGGTAGCTCACCATGACTGTTAGGGGTTGTAGAGATGATTGCTTAGAGAAACAGACAGGACAGTGATTCATAAGGGACTTGCTATGTGATAATACTGTCAGGAATTCCCCCAGGGAAGCACATGTTCAGGACTCTCAGGTTGTTTCTAGTCTCAGGGTATTTGTAGATGACATGGAGATTTAAATCGAAGTGGTGTTTTTTTAGAAACACCACTTCAATTTAGGGTGAAGTAAACCCCCGTGTCATGTACACCCGTGTCCTTACCCGCTTCTCCGGTGTTGGGGGAGCGTGAGGAGAGCAAGCTGCCAGCAGGCTGAGCAGCCCTTGGACTGGGGGGGGGCCAGGGAGGGCAAGGGGCTACTGCTTCCCTCTGTGGCAGTGGCAGCCCCCCACCCAAGCAGCACCTGCCCGCAGGCACCCAGCTCAGGTGGTCCCAGGGAGCACTGCAGCTGTGGAGTGAAGCACTGGGCCCCACGCAGCTCAGGCAGGCAGGAAAGCTTCAGGAAAGGAAAAAAAAAAAGATCAGGCTCACCACTTTTTTTTTTTTCTTTTTTCCCTTCAGTGCAGCCTGCCTTCCTGGGCTGCTGCCAGGCTGCCTGCTGGGGCTGTCTGCACAGCTCCTGAGCCTCACAGAGCCCGGTGATTCTCTCCGTGGCTGTAAGGTAGCAAACTAGAACTCCTCAGAGGTGTTTTAGTTTGCTGCGCCCCAAAGTCATTTGCCACGTCCCAAAGTCATTTAAGCTGCATTACGCCACCGAATTTGCTACAGCAGCTGAAATTAACATGCAATACACTGTCGACTTTGCAAACTCATGCAAACAGCAACACCATTAAAGCAGTATGAAAAGGCATTTAACTCACTTTAATGTGTTGTCTACAAATGCCCACTGAGTACCTCCTGAAGGCAGGCCAGTCATGGCTTCTAGGGTGGCGTGAACTCCTGGCTCCTTTCACTTCCAAGGCCTGGCTATTCCCTAGGGAGCTAACTTCCAATTCCCCTCCTGAGACAGGGACTTTAGGGTTCAAAGGAGTGCACCCCAAAGTCCCAACCACCAAAACAGACATCTCCTCTTCAACAAGGACATGTATTGGGCAAATGCAGCACAGCAAATAAGCCTTGCTGTCCTCCAAAGGGTTAAGTAGTCTATCTGTTACCAGTCAAGCTTGTACAGCTTCTGAACCCCCATAAAGTTAGAACCACACAGCTACTCTTCTACTTTTTTTTTTTTGCTAGGCCTCTCCTAGTATGAACTGTAGATATAGCAGGGTAAAACTAGCCTGATCCAGAAGTTCTCTTTAACCCCTTTTTCCTGGGGAAGCCATTCTGCCTCATCACGGGACCTTTCTTGCCAAAAGCCATCTTATGGTAAGAACTTCCCTGTAGGCATTTGATGCATTAGATGCTGGTATAAGGACTTCAGTTATAGTTGTTATGAAGAAGTGATAGTCATGGCTATTTGCATCTAGGATTCCTTGGGAGATCCAGAAGACCAGAAATAGTCTGACCTTCTGAAAAGCAGTACTGATTAGCACTCCAGAGACTTAAGGTCTTATGGTCCCACCTCTCGGAGGAAACTGCTACAGTGCCAGCAGTCCTACTATATGCAAAACCTGCAAGCTCACTACTACTCAAAACAGCAATGCTCTGAGCCTCTAAGGAGATTCCACAAACATCTACCTTCTGCTGCCTCCTACCCACTGTATAATCTACATCATGTACCAAAATCTAGTTTGATGAGGTAGTTTTAAGAGCTTTTATTAAATTACCTGTGGATCATTTTTGTTTTACTCAATGGATCCTGTGATCCAGTTTGTGGTTCTCAGCCTTCAAGATATACTTTAACATCTGCAACAACCCTGCCAATAGAGAACACTTAAGATTTTTTATAGGAGCGTCTCAATACAGAATTCTGGCTTTTTTCTGTAGTCAGCTCCATGAGTCTCCAAAGTTCTGGCCATAATTACAACCTTCAAGTGCTCAAAGGAGTTCCTTTCTCACTGTGTTTCTCTTCTCAAGACCTTAGTAACAAATATCTCTGCTCAAGGATAGAGAGCTCATTTTGACCACAGAGGTTATGTGTGTGATGATGCATAAATGTTCTGGAGCTCAGAGAGATATTGTTGACATTAAATGCCTTTCTGCCTCTGCATTAGGAGAAGGAACCACCTTTCTGCTTCTCCTTTCTCCTCTCACTCCTCTTTCAGACTCAAGGCTCTCACTCCTCTTTCAGACTCAAGGCAACTTACTCTCTTTATCACCTGTCAATGAATATTACCTTTCTGGGGACAGTTATTCCAGCTAGAAGAGATGATGAAATATAAGCTGTAATGGCAGATCTGCTCTATAGCATATTCCATAAGGACAGACATCCTTGGGCCTCATCCCAAGTTTCTGTCTCAGCAGGTTCATAAATAATACATAGAAGTAAGGCCCACAGTCATAGTTGCTCTTCATATAACCCATTGCATTTTTTGTAAGAGCAGAGGAGTAGATCCCAGTATTCTGATTAAATTTTCAATTAAGTAGTTAGATTTAATTTATTTAACTCTTTCAATAATTCCTTTTGTTTTATTACAGATCCCAGGCAACTAAATTTTGTAGTCATATGTGTGATTTCTTGAATCTCTAATTTCTATAGTTTCTCCAGCATTACAACAGCCTTAACCAAACTCCTAAAATGAGTGCAAGCTGAGGGTAGGAGCTTGGATTACTGAGCATCTGAATCATTTTTTCCCACTTTGTTAAAACTTGTGCTTCTCCTTCACATTTACTTTTGGAACCGCACTTTTGTAATTAGCTGGATTTAAACAATCTGAACAATAGCAAGAGGTGCAGCTATGTCATGCTACTCAGAAGAAACGTCAGAAGCAAGGTTGGAATTACGAAGTGGATGAGCAGGTGATAGCTTGATGAGGTTTTACAGCAAACATGGACTCATTATACATGGAAATTTGTTTACAGGGTTTAGCAGTAGGTACATAACCAATGAAGGTCACCAAAGAGCAAATTGGTACTGAGGAGCATGATGTGGCAACAGCACAGAATTCCCTGACATTTAGAAGAATGGTTTTAAGAAGATCTTGAAAGGGCATTGGCATGATCATGATGGGAAGTGATACTGGCATAGATATGCATTTAATCAAAAGCAGGGTGAAGGTGAGGATGAATAATAGCTAAATACATTTGTAAACAGGTGCAACACATTTTGTCTCTGCTGGAGAATTGCCACTGTTATGTGATAGCTGTAGCTGAAGCTGAAAAGTTGAGCTACAGCTGGGAAGGTAGAGTTATTGAATGGACTCTCATTACCCTTCCTGTGCCACTCTAGCAGACATGCCCATGTAAAATGGAATAGAATAAAACCAGTGCTGAATGACTTGAAGAGTAATAGTGTTCAGATGCTAATTGTAGGAATCTTGTGCTTTAGCTTATGTTCCTGAGAACTTTTTTAAAGCAGTGTTTCTTTTAGGGTGTACATACAAACTGATTGGAAGTCTGACATTCCAAATCATGGTTACGTAAGACACCTGAACTTGTCCTCTGATCTGCTCTCTGTTGGTGCAAGCAGTTGGTTTTTGGCTCTGAACTTTTTACCTTCATTTTCAATTAGGTTTAAAATGACTGTAGCAGTACTAATACTTGTTATTGCACCTACAGACGCATCCAAGCAAGCGCACATGTGTGGTTTGTGGTGCTGCAGACCCATCTGCAGCGCCACAAACCACATATGCCACACATGTAGGCATTCACCACACTGCTGATTTGCAGTGCAGGTTTTTTTGACACCAGGAGCCCAGATGATGGGCCAGTGGCCCAGTGAGCCAGGTATTGCATGAACATAAGATAAAAAGCTGATATCCAAGTTATATTTGGTATAAATATATAATGAGAGTTTATATTAACTCCTAGATTACTTTTAATTGAAAAATAACCAACCAACTTTTTGTTATTGCAAATTTTTATTCCTCTGAATACCTTGAAAAATATTAGTATTACCAAAATCAGGAAAATCTTTCTGTTAATGCAAGTTTTTGATCTTCTGGGACCTGTTACAAGGAGTGTGGAAACATGTAATTTTTCCAATAACATGGAGTAAGGCTTTGGTAGCCAGTTCATGCAACTTTTAAGGATTTAAGATCTTGTATTAAGACCAACACCATTAGATACAGTTTAAAGAAACTATCCACATCTTGTTGCATCAAGTGGTCTCATTAGAGCAAGCTGGCTGAGTAGTGCAGGGTCAGTCTGAGGGCTGGATCCAATCCAGAGGCCTGATCTGGCGTGTATGTTTGGGGCCAGATCCACAGTGTGCAGGGCTGGTCCAGCTGGGGCCCTGGCATCATGCTGCAGGTTGGGCCCTGTTCCTCAGTCCTGCACACAGGACCATGTCATTTGGCCCACAGGGCTTGAAAATTTGGTGCCAAGGGAGTGGTGGGAGTGTTAATTGCTGCTGCTCTTCCACTGCTGAATTTCCAGATCCATAGGATCCCCGTGGACTGGATGACCTGGTTCTATGGGCCAGAGGTAGAGCACCACTGGATTAGACCACTGAAATTCCTGGATTGGTATTTTTCAAGAAAGGCTATGTTTGAATGTTTCAAGACACTTCAGAAAAGGTGAGACATCTAAACAAACAGCCATGTGCTTACACTGTACCTTGTCTTCCTTCAAGGGTAGCCTGAATATGTGTAAGCCTCATTGCTATCACATTTTGGTCAGTTAATAAAAGGCTTCTATATTCTTTTATGAAGATTTTTGTAGTGCATGTCTTCTGATCCCTGAAGGTTTGATTGAGTCCTCTGCCACATGATACAGAGAAAGTGAAAGGATATATTTGGATATTTTTGTAAATGAGAATTATGAAAGAGGTTTTGAAATGGTAAACAACTAATTTTAGTAAATATTTTATTAGCATTTTCATAGAACTCATGTTTATTAAGTTTAGTTGTCTCAGGTAATTAGTTTAAAATACAATAAAAAAGAACTACTCTAGTTCTAATTAACTTATTTATCTAATAAACAGTAACATACAGATTTTTATTTTTTACTTAAAGCATTTTTTTTAATAAAGTAGAAAAATGGTTAATAATGAATATTCCTTCTATAGTTATGTTATGAACTTGGAAAAAGTGTAAGGTTCTTGAATATAGTGCATTTTTTAACCTAAAATATATAGTCTCTTTTCAGGGATGTTTTTAGTTTCCCTTTTTAAATTTTTTAATTCCAAAAATGATACTGTGAACATGAAAATATTGTAGTCTCTTTATACAGCATCATTTGCAAGTATTATGCTGCATTGTGTTTTCAAGTGGTATTTCATTTTGAATAACATAAAAAAAACCTCTTGGCCAGTTTTCCAGACAAGAGAGAGATTTGTAGATACTTTTTAAAAAGAGTGAACTGTCCACAATTTTATGCCAATAATAGACGTGTTTTATAACCTTGAAAATCTGTTTTGTCCTTTATATTGAATTATTACTGGACATAGAGGAAAAACTAGATAAATACATCAGATTTATGTTTAAAGCTGCTGAAAATCTGGTCTCAGAGCCGTGGGCTGGGTCAGTGAACAGGGAAGGCCTGATACCCCGGTGCCTCAAAGACTGTACCACTAGACATCAGAAAAGCATATACCACAGTCAGCTGGGAAGATAAATGGACAAAAGGAATGGATTTGAGTCCAGATTTGTATCAACCCCTAGAAACTTAATACGTGAACTGTATTTATTTGTAATGTATTTATTGTGTGACAGCTTTCAACCTCAAGAGAGAATTGTATCAGATTTAGAGAGAGGGAAGAACTTCTTACACCTCTTACACTCTCTAATAAGACTATGATTTTTGTGCCAAATTTCTAGGTTTATACACAGGGATTTCTTCTACACTCCTTAATAAGACTCCAGTATTGTCCTAAAACTCATCTCTGTCCACTTCAA
>NW_017729031.1:72081733-72089800 GCF_001723915.1 Gavialis gangeticus
TAATGTATTTATTGTGTGACAGCTTTCAACCTCAAGAGAGAATTGTATCAGATTTAGAGAGAGGGAAGAACTTCTTACACCTCTTACACTCTCTAATAAGACTATGATTTTTGTGCCAAATTTCTAGGTTTATACACAGGGATTTCTTCTACACTCCTTAATAAGACTCCAGTATTGTCCTAAAACTCATCTCTGTCCACTTCAAACCTAAGATGCATCCTGTGAGGTAGGAGAAAATTATATGCAAAAGATTTGGGGGCCAAAATGAATCCAAAGAATTTAGAAAGTGAATGATGCTATTACAACTATTATACAAAATATATCCTTTTAAAATTGTTTACATTTTTTTTTAGATTTTTAGTTTGAGCCCAAACTCCTTTCCCTGATACATTCATGGTTTCAAGATAATTTTTTAGTACACAAGAAATGAGCAAAGTAAGTATTCCAGAATCAAATGCCATTTATTCCACAGCAGAGCTTCTAGGTAGGGAGCTATTCTGGATTAAGTAATTCTTCGGTATCTTAATCCAGAATAACTAGATTAAGCTGTTAACTGGAATCAGTTTCCCAGTGTAGACAGAGTTAAGTTTCTGATAGTGGGGATAGTTTCCTCAAATCCACTATTATTTTGGTCACAAAGACTGGATAATTTCAATTCAAGGTAAGACAGTAAACTGAGTCATTTAGTGACATGTGGACTCAAAAACCTTTAAGGGTAAATTGGGTTATGGCAGGAAATTGAATTATACGATCATGCATTAGATTCCATCATGCCTTATTGCTGATGCAGGGGAAACCACATCCCAGGTTCCCTCTACATCAGCAAAGAGCAAGGTCCTGCAGCTGAGAGCCCCTTCAGATGACGGCTTTCCAGCCACGGGAGTGCCCTATGATGCAGCTGCTGTGATCTTCCAACCATGGAGCACCCCATGCTGGGAAATCACAGCAGCTGCCATCACCCAGCCCTGGGGATGCATATAGCAGGACACTGAGTCACTGGCATCGTGGGGCACTGTTAGTACTCAGAGGGGCACTTCTGGGACAGCTGCCTGAACAGCTGCCTAGGACTGCCAGGGCTGAGAGTCCCTTCAGTGACAGGACTCCCAGCTCTGGCTGGACATGATGCATCCCTACTGCTGGGAGCCCAGTCAGCTGACGAGGCTCCCACCCACAGGGGAGATCCTGCTATATACGTAGATGAAAGCTGGATAGCAACAAGCTATAAAGTTAGTACACCTTTTCAAGGTCTGACTTTATAGCTGGGCATATGTAGCTGGCTTCAGTTAATTGTGCAATGCCTGTAATATCTAGAGGGGGCCTCATCATCATAAACATTATTTTCGTAACACAATTTGGAGTCTCAAATAAATCATTGTGTCAGAATTGCTGTCTAAACCGCAGGAAGTGTTTCAGACACTGTCTTTGCCGGAATTACTTGTACAGGTGTTCCCAGTGTTGATCCATTGTATAATTATAAAACACCAGTGTGACTTATCCCAGTTTGAAATTGGGCTAAACTACTGTCAGTATATGAAGGCCCCATTTTACACTGTTGTATTACATCTGTTAGATATGTGACTGGTGTAATCATCACATTCATACAAAAAAATGTATATAGTGTCAAAGATTGCCACTATTCTGGGAACCAGTTAATCTTTTGCAATGGTGTGTTCAAAACTGCATTTCTATTATTGAGCACTGTCAGGAGGAGGAGTTGTGCTGCCTTCTGCATTGTGGGGTGTGGTCCTCTTCATAGGATCCTCTGAGCATTTATTAAACAATTATTTCTCTGCCACTGCAGTAGTCTTGTTTCAGGGGAACATCCTATAGACATCATATTTTTTGGTATCTTTAAATATTTCTTTTTTAAAAGTAGATTTTTGTTGTGGTTATATTTTAGCATTTAAGTGGGGTTAAAATGAAAAGTATCCTAGACCAAAGGAAGAGGGCCTTAACACTGTTGATTCGTAAAGAATACCTACCATAGTAAGAGGTAAGTTTCCAGATCTCAGCGTTCTAGGCATGGCAAGAAGGAATGGAAAATCCTGAGTAAGGGTATTTAAAAAACTATGCCACAGAGGTGAGATATAAAGACCTCATTATGAAGTATCCAGTCAGAGACAGAAAACCTAGATGCTCTTATACTTGAGCTGTTTTCATTCATTTTATTATTTATGCAGTTTAGAGGAACATTAAATATGTTAATGTATAAAATGCCTCCTTGTTTTTAGATAAATTATTAGTAATATTTCAGCCTTATTAAAAGTCTGAAAATATTATTAAAAACCTAAAATGATATATCAAGTTACTATGCTTCATTTTATATATTTTAGCAAGATTAAAACTTGTTGAGAACGATTTATAATGCTTCGTTATAGTTTGACAAACCAATATACAACATTGTGCTTTTGATTTCTGAGCCCTGTTGTTTGTTTCTTCATATGTATAGGTGTATATAGTTATTTACAAGTATTTCTGTAGTCCCTAGAGTCATTAGTCATGGATCTAGACTACACTGTAAAGTGACTAATTTGCTCTGATTTTGCTCAGTTCTTCCAGATCCTTATGTAAACTTGTCTATAAATGAAAAAGTAAGTGGAATAGCTATTGGCCATTACTTTCTTTGTTATACTGAACTGGGAAATACTTTCTGAGAGCTTAGGTTTCTTCTGTTAACATTCAAAGAGCTTTTGATAAAATATGTTTTAGCTGATATTTTATTAAATGTCATCTTGCCAGTAACAAACTAAATGCTGAATAAGTTTCTGCATATATAATTCCATTTGAAGTTTTTAATATACAGTTACTCTGCAAATTAATATTTGTTCTCCATGCAAAATAAGGTTAGAGAGAATAATATTCTAGTTATATTACCTATATTGCTATTAATTTTAAAATTAATCATCTAGAAAGCTTCCCATACTTTTACCAAATATAAATTAAGCTGTGCATTTTAAGTGTTCTCTAGATTATTTTAAACGACAACCTTATTTATGTATTCAGGGCTTGATATAGCTCTGCCGCCATTAGCACAAAATATGCAGTGTGATCCTTTTGGCAGCTGGTGATACTCTAGTGTTTTTGCATAGTGACATAAAAGGTAAAGGGGCATATCTCATTTCAGCGTGCATGTGTAACTCCAATTAGTGTTAATAGGAGTTGCATGCTCATATTGAAAGGAAATATATCTCTGAAATATGTAACTATTTATCTTTATGATAAGGGAGTAAATATACCCTGCTACAACGTATTGTGCTTTTGGTATAGACGTCAGTCATCAGTGACAAGTATGCATTTTCATCATTTTCTTACACCATTTATTTCATTTAATATGATATGCTCGGCTCAGTATTTGCATATTACTGATTAGAGAGATACAAACACTTGGCTTGATCTTTCTGTCACTTTCTAGCATTGGTAAAACTGTCTGGTTCTGAAGTACATTTTCTGCAAGAACTTCCAAATGTCTAAAGAAAATGGGGCCACCAGATTGATTATTACAGAATAGGGTCATATACATGGTCCATGGGAAAAAAAACAATATTATGACTGATACATTAATATATTTTAAATGGAGCTTGAATATATGCTCCAAGCAGTTCCTGAAGAAGCTGTGGAAGTATGTAATTCATTTACACCTGTTTCTATTCACATACCATGATACTCTTTCTCCTTCAATCTTGTCATTAAAAAGAATGAGGGATAAAAGAATAAAGTGTCATGCCCTGGGAATGTTCTAGCTTCTTAAAGCCCAGCATCTGCTTGTCCAGCAAAGCATACATTGATGGGAATATATCACTTGTTCACCACTCTTTTCAAGGTTCTCTACTGAACCCCAAGATCACTTTAACTGAACACTGGTATGTTCCTGATAAGCAAAATGGTGTACAGAATTGAACATGGCAACCCAAGTGATGCCTTCTCTCCTTTTTTGAGCACTTGTAACCTTTCATAACAGGTATATTCCGCTAGAACACTGAAACTGTTGACTAATAGGGGAGGCTTATGACTTCAGGAGAAAAAATTTTCTCACAATCGGGTCCAAGATTATGGAATGCTAATCCGAGACTGCTAACATTGCTCAGTTCAGAGGTAACGCAATACCCACTCCTCAATCAAAGCGCTTCTGCAACAGCAAATCACTTTCTTCCTCATATGTGTTGATGGGAAAAAACAGCGTCAGAATTCCAGGCCTAAAAACATTCTTTCATTTTGCTGAAAAAGAAGTGAAAGAATTGTCGTCATTATTATTCATGTATAGTACAGATTCCTTTAATGATGAAGACTTGGTAAGAGCATAGATACCAAGATCCAAAACTAGAAATCCAGAGCTGTGGCTTCCACTTCCCTAACAAAAATATCAAATTTTATTTCCAAATACAAATCTATATCAAGTCAAACAATTCATTTTAATTGAATCATCCTTGTAGTGAAATTAGTTTTTCTAGTTGCCCTAAATTCTGGAGATAGGATGTGTTTACCTGGAATAGACTCTGTGCCATTATAAAGCAAACCATGAGAATGGGAATATTTTTTATATTTGAAACATAAAAGAAAGAAAAATTACTTAAGCATTTTCAGCATTAATGAGCTCTGGAACCGAGACTAATTTACTTGTGAGATGATGTGTTCAAGTTCTCAGACTAGGCAGCCATTTAAATGGTAAATCCAAGTATTTCAGTTTTAAATATGTCTCTGCCTAGTTTTGATTTTTTTAGAACAGTTGAGAGAATTATTCATTTTATAGAAACAATTATTTTAAATAATTTCAAACCAGTTCTTTTAAGTAATTCAATTTATGGAATATACTGCCAGGTATGTCTGAAGCATTGAACTTGATTTAAATTTTAAATGCTCTTTCATCTGCGGGGATTTAGAACTTTATTAATGATTTCTTATGTATATCTTACCATGACATCTGGATATAGAACATGCACTTAAAACAAACATTACATGATCTTTTCCTCTTGAACTTCAACCACTGTAAAAAAAAATCATCTTCCCCATCAGATGTTGGACTACAGGGATGTTCCTTGTACTGTGCTATTGAAAGCCAGCATACTGCAAAAACATAACTAAAAAGTTTGGTAGAGTGCCATAGAGCCTTTTGAATAGTTGTTGCAACAGTAATCTTACTCTATACAAAAGGAACTGTAGGTTCAGTCATTTGGTGTATGTGCTTGGCTGAGGAGCCTATGGGACCAAGCTACAATTTTAGGTATTATGTCCACATACTTCTAAATTATAATCTCCCCTTAAACGTCCCAAAATGACAATGCTATATTATACGCCTTCAGACAGACAACCATATTTTTTATGTTAATAGGAAAAGAGAGCATGTTCTACTATGTAATGCTGGAAACCCATCTAGAGTTGAAATCTATCAATGTATAACAGGAGCTCCTAAATGTCTTGACCTTAAAATCCCATTGGAGTCAGTAGGAATTGATGTCTTAATCACCTTGCATGATTATTTCTTACAGCAGTGTAATTAGTAGGGAACAGGAGGTACTACCAAATATATGTGAAATCATAACTGGCTGTTAGGAAGTTATTTCCTTCAGCCTTTGGGGAAAAGTGAATCAGATAAAAATGAATATTTCAGATTAATATATGTGCCGAAGAGACTCCTACTCCACTCTAGATAATCCAACAATATTAGGGTTACCAGTTATAATGCTCATTTCATAGTCTCAGTCCTGAAAAATGGTCTTCTGCTGTCATGAGTGTCCTATCCTATATCCATGGAATGATGTAAAGGCTTAATGGTGCCTCAGATTTGGGGACTTAATCCTTCCATTGTTCAAATGATGGCTGAAGCCTCTTCAAAGTGGTGCATGGTCATGGTCATTGATACATCTATCATACAATTTAGCAAGCCAACACAAATTCTTCTCTTCATCTCATGTGGAAGTTCCAGTCCAAAGAACCCCATGCTGAAATTCAGGGGAAAGTGATAATGTAGAAAAGTGGAATGGAATATGGCATAATATATTTATCACTATTAAAAATGAGGGCTAAATCTTAGCATTTATTTTTCTCCAATTAATAAAACAGCCTACCAAGTACTGCAGTATGGTATTATATTCAAATTCACTGCCTATTCACCTAAAAAATTGTACCTGAAATTTTTGCAGTCTGAAATATTAGAATATTTTAAATGTTTCAGAGAATTTTACTATTTCTGCAGAACAGCCACTGCTCTATATAGATATCTAATGACCTACCAAATATTTACTATAGATGCACTATAGATATAATGAAGCAAAAATAGAATAGGAATTAGCAATACATACTTCAGCCTCACTGAATGAGAACTTAAAGAAGTGACTTTTGATCACAGAAAATCATCTTTAGGCTGTATTAGGTGCCCACTATAAACTTGAACTGTTCACTACAGGAATGACAGTTCTGCCATGTTATTCATATCTATTATTTTGGATTTGCATCTTTATTTCTCTTCTTATGAATCTGTAAACACTTTGTTTTTAATATATTCAATATACAATATATTTGAGCATTGAATATTCCATTTAGTATTGGAATGTTTTTATCTGTGTATCCTGAAGGCATGAGTCTTTTTATGCTACTTGAGAGGAGTGTATTGCCAAATCTCTGACTGAGTTTCATAGGAACAATGCCAAGAAACAATTGGCTTCTAAATCACAATTGGGGTCCGTGGGAGCGGATCTGGAGAACTCTTGTGAAGGCTGCACGGCCAAAACCACATAATCAAATTTTGTTCTGACTAAACCCTTCATAATCAGTGTCAAAAGAAATTTGTGGAACCAATCTTTGGTTGTTTTTCAGTTAAAGCTCTGAAGGGTAGTCACTATTAATCCATGCAACAAAAATTAAATTGGGTTTATATTGAAGCTTCTAGAGCACGGAACATTTTTGGTCATATCTCATAGAAATATGTCTCTTTTGCATATGACTTCTAAGTTATAACATCTTAGCATAGATTTAGTCATATCAACATTTGTGTAAGTATAGTAATTAATTAAAATGGATAGACAATGACTATGGTCTTCCAAAGCACTTCACAAAATCTATTAACAGTAGCCAAGCCTAGATAAAAGGAGCAATATTAACAAGACTATCCAGAAGTGTCACTATAAGGAAAAGGAATGCTGATAAAAGAAATGAAAGGTACAGTTAAATCTAGAACTAACAGTTTGTGGACAGAAACACAAACTGAAACAGGTAACAATAAGAAATAATTCATCATTGCATGTCATGTCCAATCAAAAAAAGATTGCCCGTTGTTAACTATCTTACATATCAGTAAGGGAGCATGCATTAGCTCCTGTGCATTAGGTCTTCTTATGTTGTCTCTTGAAACGGCTAAATATGGAACCAAGTTCCACTTTGCAACATGGTGGTGAAGAGAAGGGACATAATAGCAAGTAGCATGTACTTAGCTTTATTACCCTGAGTAGTCTTATTGAAATCAGTGGGGCATTCATGGTAGTAAGTTAAGCTCATATATGAGTGTGTGAGAATAGCTACTAAAGGGTAGAAGGCAGGTCAGTGTTTCAATGCCTGAATGAATAAAACCAAAAGAACTATTTCAGTATAAAGTGCCAATTGTTAACTGTTTTAGAGGTAATGGTAGACAGATGTCAGTGGCATTTAAAATCACCAACAGACAACAAAAGTTAAAAATATTTAAACCAAAGAGAAGAGAAGGAGGTACTAGGCAAGCTGTCACCAGATGAAATATAGGTTAAAAATTAATGGAGAGAGGGGAACATGGAAGCAAGGAGGACTAGGGAACATAGGAAGAGCAGAAGAATAATATATAGACACATCTTAATATTTTTATGTTATTCAGCTGCAGAATACTGTGCCACTGTGTGGGCTCATTCTTCACACAGCTACTAGTAGGCCTGTGTGAATAGGGAAGTATTCCATTCGGATTCAGATTCAGCCGATTCGAAGGACAGTGATTCGATTCAGCCAAATCAGATTCGGAAGATTTGGCACTGATTTGGTGATTCAGATCAGCTGGGAAGAGGCAGGCACAGCCGGGAGGCTGCAGGTTCTCCTGCAGCTCTTCCGGCT
>NW_017729031.1:72089968-72090677 GCF_001723915.1 Gavialis gangeticus
AGGCTACAAGTTCTCCTGCAGCTCCTCTGGCTGTGCCTGCCTCTCCCCAGATGGGGGCTGCCACAGGAGAAGCCTTCATGGCTGCCCTGCCCAGCCCCATCCCCCACCTGGCCCCAGCCTTCCGGCACTTTAAAAAAAAAAAATAGCCCTGCACTCACCAGGTGTAGCAGTAGCTGTGGGGCCTCTGGGGGCTCATAGCAGATCCCCATTGCACAGCTCCCACTCCCCGATTGCCATGCACTGTCTGGGAGCTAGGGCAGCTTCATCTGTCAGCCAGAGCCCAGCACAGCTCAGCCCCAGTTTCCAGGCAGCATGCAGTGCCCTGCCGAACCATGCTGCACCCACACAATGGGCCAGTTGCCAAGTGGGTGCCAAGCCCCACACTGCTCCAGGCTGCACTGGGGGGGGCTCTGCCATGAACCCTCAGAGTTCCTGATCCCTGTTGCTACATCTGGTGAGTGCAGGGCTTTTTTTTTTTTTAATTGCCAGGATGCTGGGACTAGGTGGGGCAGCCATTGGGGGCTGGGTGGGGGGAGAGATTGGGGAGTTGGGGCTGTGCAGGGGGCCTCTGCCAGGAGGCCCCAGAGCTCCCACAGCCACTGCTACACCCAGTGAGTGCTGGGCTTCTTTCGGATTCCTGGACTGCCAGGGCTGGGCAGGGGGGCCATTAGGGGTGAGGCCAGATTGCGGGGGTGATTGGAGAGTGGGA
>NW_017729031.1:72091034-72121140 GCF_001723915.1 Gavialis gangeticus
CCATGCTGCACCCACACAATGGGCCAGTTGCCAAGTGGGTGCCAAGCCCCACACTGCTCCAGGCTGCACTGGGGGGGGCTCTGCCATGAACCCCCAGAGTTCCTGATCCCTGTTGCTACATCTGGTGAGTGCAGGGCTTTTTTTTTTTTTAATTGCCAGGATGCTGGGACTAGGTGGGGCAGCCATTGGGGGCTGGGTGGGGGGAGAGATTGGGGAGTTGGGGCTGTGCAGGGGGCCTCTGCCAGGAGGCCCCAGAGCTCCCACAGCCACTGCTACACCCAGTGAGTGCTGGGCTTCTTTCGGATTCCTGGACTGCCAGGGCTGGGCAGGGGGGCCATTAGGGGTGAGGCCAGATTGCGGGGGTGATTGGAGAGTGGGAGCTGCGCAATGGGGATCTGCTGTGAGCCCTCAGAGCCTCCACTGATGCTGCTACACCCAGTGAGAGCAGAGTATGATTTATTTATTTATTTATTTTTAAGTGCCAGGAAGATGGGGCTGGGCCGGGCAGCCGTGGGAGCTTCTCCTGCAGCTGCCCTCGCCTGGGGAGAGGCAGGCACAGCTGGAGGAGCCATGGGAGAACCCACAGCTGCCTGACTGTGCCTGCCTCTCCCCAACGGATCCGAATCTTTTCCAAATTGATTCAGACACTTAAGATTTGATTTGGACCTTTTATTGGGTCTCCTGATTCAATTCAAATTCAGAAATTCGACCGCCAAATCAGGCCAAATCTCCACTAAATTGAATTGGCAACTGAAGCTTCGCACAGCCCTACAAACTAGTGGACACCCAACTGCATTCTACAATGTGTCTTATGTCGGGCACATTGCACCCCACTCCACTCCCATGGTTACCAGTCCTTGGTAACATTGCTCCCCCTCATCTCCACCCCACAAATGCTGAAGTAAACTTACTGGCCAGACTCTGTGATAATCCTACACTACCAGTGCATTGGGACATATTCCCCCATCAATAGCTCAGTTCCCCTCAAGATGTCCCATATGGTCCACCTTTTCAGAACTCTTTGACTTTTCCTTATTTATTTAGTGACACAAAGAATAGTCAGCACAAGCACCTATCAGTCACTGCATTATCTCTGACCCTACAGTCAGTTAACCAGGATTTAACTGGCCATGCTGTTATTGGGCAATTCTCAAACATTTTCAAACTGGACAGGGTCACTCTGCCTCAAACCTGTATCAACAGGGCCTTTGTAATGACAACATATGCCCTTGTGAACAAGTTCAAACCATGTTCCACATTGTTGACTTGTGTCCATTTACTATGCTACCTGGTGGCCTTCAAGCTCTTCACACTGGTGATGACCTTGTCTTAAGATGGCTGAAACAACATGCCGAAACCACATACACTAAATAATAAAATACATATTGTAGTAAACATTCTACTCTGGACAAAATACAACACATTTAATAAATATTCTACCCTTGACTGGATAAGACAATATCAGCAGGCATGTGTAGCTGAACCAATGATTAGGAGACTAGCACTAAATGAGAGCCATTAGAAAGTAAACTAAGGTGAGGCATCTGATTCAAGAACTCATAAGTCCAGAAAAAGAAAAGCAGGACAACTAATTTCTCCATTCTTGAAGAAAAAAAAGGTTTATTCTGTGCAAGGTCTGAAATGCGGAAAGGTCTCGCTCCTTTCTGAACCTGCTGAAAGAGCAGTTTCACGTGTTTAAATTATCATGAAATAATAATCAAATAATTTTGAATGATAGATATATCGGCGCATGATACTTATGACGCTCTTGAATCAAATCTGCAAATCTTCAACATTTGGCTTTTTGTATACAACATGTTACAACTTGTCCTGGGGTCAGTATTGTTTAATATCTTTATTGATGATTTGGATGATGGGATTGAGTGCATGTTTAGCAAATTTGCAGATGACACCAAATTGGATGGAGTTGCAGACGTTCTGGAGGATAGGGCTAGGCTCCAGAATGACCTGGATAGACTGGAGAACTGGTTGGGAATTAATCAGATAAGATTCACCAAGGACAAGTGCAAAGTCCTGTACTTGGGGCAGAATAATTTTGTGCACAAATACAGACTGGGAAATGACTGACTAGGCTGTAGTACTGCAGAGAAGGACCTGGGGTTACAGTGGACCATAAGCTGAATATGAACCAACAGTGTGCTCTTGTTGGAAAAAAGCCAATAGTATACTGGGTTCTATTAACAGGAGTGTCACTTGCAAATCAAGGGAAGTGATTCTGCTGCTATATTCAACACTGGTGAAGCCTCGTCAGAAGGACTGTGTCCAGTTTTGGGCCCTTCCCTGTAAGAAAGATGTGGACAGTTTGGAAACAGTCCAGCACAGAACAACAAAAATTATCAGGGGCCTGGCAGATGAGACCTATGAGGAAAGGCTGAAAGAACTAGGGCTGTTCAGTCTGCAGAAGATAACATAACATTCTTCAAATACCTGCAGGGTGTTTATAGAGGGGATGGAGATAGACTTTTTTCTCTCATAGGGGACAGGACTAGGAGCAACAGTCTCAAGCTTCAGTAGGATAAATTTAGGTTGGAGATTAGAAGGAACTTCCTGACTATGAGGGTGGTCCAGCATTGGAATAGGCTATCTAGAGAAGTTGTGGAATCTCTACCCTTGGAAGTTTTCCAACAGCAGGTTAGAGAGACTTGGCTGGGATGGTATCATCAGGGAAGATCCTGCCATGAGCAGGGGGCTGGACTTAGATAACCTTGTGGAGTCCCTTCCAGCCCTACTTTCCAATGATCCTCTTAAATGCCATGTCTCCAAATTAACACAGATGTATACTTGTACTGGAAAAACCACAGAACTAGACTACATTAGTAAAATAATCCAGATGGTGGGGAAGGGAAGAGGGAGGAAGCAGGGAGGGGATTTTGACAGTACACAAAATTTATATTTACTTTAGCTGGGCTAATTTGCCTTCTTGGTACCTGCAGTTATGTAGTAACTGGCCCTGTAATACTATAGATGTCTTTTAAAATGTCTGAAAAACTGAAATGCCCACAATAATAATCTGATCCTCATGAACACTGCAGAGAAATTACAGTCCCAGGAAGAGTTAGGGTCAATGAACTAATAAATGTTGTCTGTTCCATGACAAGGGCTGTGCAAAGCTTTGGTCACTGATTTGATTTGGTGGAGATTCGGCCCAGTTCGGCAGCCAAATCTCCAAATCCAAACTGAAGCAGGAGACCCTTTAATCTCTCCCAATAGAATTGGAACCCTCCAAATTGATTCAGAGAGATTCAGTGATTCACCACTGAGGACACGGGTGGCCCCCCGAGCTCCTATGGGATGCTCCATCCACCCCACCACCTCAGCATTCGCAAGCCGTACCTGGTACCTTGAGGTATGTAGAAAAAACATTTAAAGCTGTGCGGATAGCCAAATTGCTGATTCTCTGAATCAGCATTGAATCTTCAGATTTGGATTTGGCTAAATTGAATTGGGACAGTGATCCGAATCAACAAATCGAATCACTGTCCCCAATTTGAGCCGAATCCAAATTGAATACGACCCATTCTGCACACTCCTACTGCTCAGCTGCCACTCCTCACGTTGCCCTGTCTGCAACAGCAGAGGAGTCTTGAGGCTCCCCCTCCCTCCTCTAGCTTTTGCTGCAGTGAAGCACAGCAAAGCTGGGAGAACTGAGGGTGATTTTGGGGCCACACAGGTGCATGGTGCAGTGGTGGCAGGGGCTTGCACAGTGCAGCAGAAGTGGGGCATGGGTGCATAGTACAGCAGTGGAGGGATGGGGGGTGGGCTTCTGTACAGCATGCAGCCCAGGGTACCTGGGGTTTGTCCTGGTGTGACCTGCAGGCTTGTGGCCCCCACTGTTGCAGCCCATAGGGCATTCAGCCCTAAGCTGATTAGCAGCTGGGCAACCCTGCTTTATTAAATAATCATTTACACCTTTGCATATTGGATGTAAAACTCAGCTATGTTCATTTGGAGGCAACGTATCTTCACTTTGCACAGGAGTAAATAATTATCTAAGGTGCAATGTAATGTAGAGTCTGATTCATTAATTTTATTCATGACAGTCATGAAGTTTCTCTCATATTTTTCATGGTCTGAAAAATGAAATACTGCCCTATTTCCCAGACCCACAAGACAACATGTCAGAAATGAAAAAGAAAGCCAAGAAATAGAAAAAGAGAGAATGAGTTGAAAACATTCTTAAACCTTCATATTTCGAGTATTCAAAATGGGCGCAGTCATTGTATATATTGTTTTATATCACCAAACACAACTGAATGGTCATCACTATCCAAACTGAGGGAGGTGTGTGTGGTGTTTTGTGGTATGTCATCTGTGGCAATGAAGTTAGGGGCATTTTGTCTATGAACTAGCACCTAGGCTATGCATGACCACATGACAGAAATGTCATGGCACAACAGCATACCGTAGTAGGCAGCTTACCACAGGCTGAAAGCATGTATTTGATGTGCCTGCCACTTCAGTTATTGAAACCACCTTGCACGTAGCACTATGCTGAAATCACAGCTGAATAAGGTTACAGTGCATGACCGCCAAGTGGTTTGTTTTGTTGGTTTATATAATTTAGCATTACAAAATATCTGACATTGAAAACTCTGAAAGGGCGTCAGACTGCTGTTCTATCAAAGTCAGCACAGGCCACTCCTTCAGTGGGATAAACAGTAGGTTCCAGTATTGTTTTGCTATAGAAAGCCTTTCCATTTCATACTGTTGTGTTATTTTTGCTAGTTAACAAACTGGAGAATATAAACTAGAATATATCTTGGAACAATTGTTAATAACCCATAATAGAACTCCTAATGTGGAGCTGATAATATTCTTGGTTAGGAAGGTAATCACTGCTGTCTTAGGTAAGAAAATAATTAGAGAGTCCATCATAATTTTAGAAGCAAGAATAAATCTTGTGAAACAAGCTCTTAAATTCAGCCCCATCTATTGAATGAATATTGATCTCATAATTTTTAAATCAATTTTAATTGTTAGATAACAAAATCTTTCTTATCAGATCTGTAGTTTTGCAGGAACAAACTCTGTAGGTATGAACATGGCTAACTACCTCTCTAGCTGATAGCTTGTGGTGCTGATAAAGTACAGATAAGTTTCATTTTCAGATTGTTTCTCTAAGGAAAAAAAGATAACACTTGCTTGTCGAGTATCAACGTAGTCTTGAGAAAGGTAAACAATTTGTAATGGTTTTGCTAGCAAGCTTTTCATTTATTGTAAAACAGATAGAAACAAGTCAGACAGGAATTCATTCATTGAACTTCAGGCATGGTTTTTATATAATGTTCTCTAAAGTATGTAGAGACAGAATATTTTTGGCACCAGAACCATCTACCAGGGAAAAAAGAAACTTTACATGTTTCCAACTTACTGGGTCATCCAAATGTTGGAGTTGCCTATCCAAGAAAATTGTCAGGGGATTTGTTTCCTACACTTTTGGCTTTTCCAAGATTTTCCAAGAGCTGTCTGTACATCAGATGCCTCTGCATAATTTACCTTGATACTCAGCACCTATGGCAGTAGAGATCTTGAAGGGATCTTATAATCCTTAAGGCAAGTGGTTTAGTCCAGACCGCTGTGGGTAGTGTTCACTAGCTCACTCATGAAGAATTTGTTCCTTCCATTGGACCCATGGAGAGGTTTCCATGACTCAGGTGAAGGGGAAGATTATAGAACTGAACTTTTGGTTCTTCACCTTGCTCTTTCTACAGTATGAATTCATAATTAGGTCCTTCAGAAGAGGATGGGATAACTTAAGGCCAGATCCAGATGGATAAATGGGATTTGTGTGGAATTTTGGTGCCTATGTCACAAAAAAACAATCTAAAATAACTCCATTCCAGTAGCCATAAGACCCTTTAGGTACCTAAATTCATTTGGCCCTACATTTTAGACTGCATTGCTTCCTAGGTACCTGAACTTAGATTTTCAAACATGTGCAGGAGTTTCTCCATTTGAGCAGATTGGTATCTAACTCTCACCTAAGCTTCATTGTAATCTAGAATGGATCATTGTGTAAACACTACCTAAGTCCCTGGTGGAGTCCGATCCATGAGAGTGCTCTGAGTATATCTACTTCATATCAACAGCATTAAGTGCAACACAAAGCACAACTCTACATTAGACCCTGAAATGTTGATGCACTGTTGCTGCCACCCACCTATTCAATAACACCCAGGTGACTGGAGTACTCAGTCAGGAAGTAGGGGACCTGCTTCATAGACCTTCCTCAGTTTGAGGGAATTTAATTTAAAATTCATAAATAGTCCTGGGAGTAGGAACTGGATCCCATGCTTTTCTCCTGCTAGGAGAGTACCCTCATGCTTTTCCTCCATCAATGGTTCTCAACCTTTTTACACTTGAGGCATCCCCTCGATAGACTCAGGAACCCCTGGGACAATACCAACTTGTAGTTTTCACTCATTTTTGACTACAGAGAAATAATAGAGCAATTATGTTGCAATGAACCCAGGAAAACCACAACAGGTCAGAATGCTTTTAACACTGCAGATTCCTGCATGAAATCTCAGGCTTATCATATAATTCATATTTGTACAGCTAACAACACTAACATTGTCTGGCACCCCATGGCACCCTTGAAAGGGTCTCAAGCATCCCAGGGTGCTATGGCACCCTGGTTGAGAATCACTGTCCTACACAGTCACTTGTCATTATCCCTGCAACATTACCAGTGTTAGGTGTCTAACTTCAGAAGAAGATTCAGCAGTTTCAACCTTGAGTCTGGACAAATGTACCTAATGTGCTATCCTGAGTCAAGCACCAATTTCCAAAGAGGGAAGAGAGTTCAGATACATGCTGTGCACAGCATCTGCTATTGGTAAACTTTAGGCAGGTCCCTATTCTTTGAATTGGCCTTCAGAATTGTGTAGCTCTTCCCAGTGACTGTGTAAGAAGCTTAGTTCTGTAATCTTATTTCTTTGAATCAGCCTTCTGCATTGTGATGCTTAAACTGGAGGTGCATGGAGGTTTTGGATTTTGCCTTTGGATTTTAAAGACTTATTTACCACAGTAGATTTCTAAAACAGATGCTGCACCAACCACTTGCTTTACAATTATTCAGCAATTACTGAGAATAAACAGAACTATGATTCATCTTTACTCCCATTCTGAAATTGGCATGCAGCTGTACCACTTTGCACTATGTTCTCATCAGATCTCTTGCATAATAAACAGGACAAAGAGGACCTCAAGACTGGCTAAAATGTGCTTGTGGCACCAGTTCAGAATTTTATTGGTATTTTCCATGGGTCTTATTGCAGGATTCTGACGTTAGTAAGTACTTGGAAAAAAAAACCTCCACTAAAAAGCAGTTCCTGCAGAAAGTGACTTTGGTGATCCAGTAAATAACTCCTTCCCTTTGACTTACTATTAAATCAATGGACAGGCATGGTGCTATGAGATACGGTACTGCAACAACTCCTATACTGTCTAAGCCCTCTGCTTTATTTTTTTTAGAATAAGTTTAATTCATCAAGTTGCTAAAAGGTGCCATCTATAAAATATTGTTTGCTAAAAGTTTTGTTAACAATAGGCAGGGCTGGGGTTACCACTAAATATTAAAGTTGTCTGACAATTCTTGTTCCAAAACCCTGTTTTCTATGGCTAATAACTTTGGCAAATATTAATGATTCATGTTGTCTGTTGTTTCCATTTTAGTTATTTGCAGCAGTTTGAGTTCCTTTCTGACATATTTTAGTCAGAACATCTCAGCCACTTCCAAGAATGAGTCTACTGAAAAATAAATTGTATTGCTCATGTTAAGAAACTCCTAGAATCTCTTCTTTCCCATGAAATTGACCTGAAACCTGAAATTTGACATGGGGCTGACCTTCTACAGTCTCTTTTTTGGACACACTACCCACATTTAGCTAAGTTGTAGGCTTTTGAAAAGTAGCAGTTGATGCAGTAGAGAATTCTTCTATATTGGCTTCTGAAGTCTCTAAAGTTTCTGTCCAGCAGGATCCACCCACACGCTGAGCAGGACCCTCCCTTTAGTTGTAATGTTGAGCTGGTATAGAATGCCAGTTTGGTATGGAACAGAGACTTTGCTTATTCTCTTGCATCAAAGACTCACCAGCTAGGGCTAGGCCATGTAGGAAAGAGATCTGCCTGCTGAGTATTCAGAAATGACAAGAGTCACATCTGTAGGACTAGGTACATAACTTGTGACAGGGAGCATGGGGGGTAGGGAGACTGTGAGTGGAGGTTGATAGGGAAGAAATGAAATGGGAATATGAGTTGGGGGTATAATGGAAGTGGGAGCCAGATAATACTGTGAGCAGGCTGGGGAAATAAACTGCGAATGGGAGCACTGGGGGAAAGTGAGGTATAGATGAGGAACCAGTAGGTGGAGGTTGGCAGGATGATTGGGACAGAGAATTATTGGATATGAAGAAGGAAGGGGAGGCAGAGTTCAGCTGTGTAGCTGGGGAGCTCCAGGCAGCAAGGGGCAGCTGTGCCAACAGCAGTGGCATAATCATTTGCCACTAGTGGCAGCTGTTTTTGCACCTCCCCTTCCACGCCCAAGAAAGGTAGCACCTAGGGCTGCTGCCCCAGCCCCTCTCCTCAGTTATGCTACTGGCAGAATTTGTGAGAAACTGACTTAAGGGAGAACAAGTACTGCTTAGGTAAAGAGACAGGAGCCTGCTGAAAGGTAAGCAGTGAGATTGGATGAGGATCCTAGGAAAGAACTGGGAGTCAATATGGAGGGTAGAGATCAGAGGAGGAGCTGGAAAATTGGTTGGCTGGACAAGATGACTTAGTACAAGAGCTGGGGGCTTGGACGTGGGAAGCAGGAATGGCAGGGCAAGGCAATGAAACAGTGTGAGGAGCTGCAGAAAGGATAGTTTTCAGTTTAAGACAGTTGAATTTACCTGGGAGAACTGGATTCCCTCTCTGTCTTGGCTACAGAGTTTCTATGTGATGCTAGTCAAATCACTTAAACCAGTTTTTTCAGAGGTAGTCACCAATTGTGATTTGGTCACTTTCTAGGCATCTGACTTGAGATTCTGGTATCTACCATAATTTATTACATATAACCAACATTTTTCCCTCAGAAAATCAGCTGCTAGAAATTGCAGTGAACTTTTTATGTAAGAAATACAGTATGAGGAGTTTCTATAATTCTCACATAGTCTCAGTTTATCTGGCAACTGGGCACAAGTGAGACTAAAATCTGCATGCAACTCTTAGGGCACAGAACAATAAGCAGGCTTGGCTCCTTAGCTGCTGCTACTCAGCTACTTACTATGAAGAAAGATATTTTTCTTCATTCTGGTTTCAAAAACAAGGTGTGTGTTTTAGTCGAGAGTATGTTTTATGCAAGAAAATACTGTAATTTTCAGAAGACCTGGGCAGTTACAATTGGAGCTGAGGTCAATGAGAATTGTTTTGACAATATGAAGCGCCCTGTAATGCTAAAGAATCGTAAATGTCAGGTTGTGGGCATCTCAAATTGTGGTTACTTTTAATCTCTCAGTTCATCATCTCTATAATGGGATTAACAATACCCCACTTATTATATGGCATGTTGTGGAATAAATATGTATGGAGCACTAGGGTAGTAAAGTCAATACAACATAAACACCATGCACTTTCCATATGTTGCAACTTATGTACATAAACTGTTATAGGTCAGTATGTAAACAATACCTTACCCTACTTGAATGTCAAGGCATTGAACCAGCTAGAGTAGATCAGTGTAGGAATTTTAATAAATTCATACTATTAGTTCTTTCCTCATGCTTCAAATTTTTAATTTGAAAATGTCCAATACTGCTATTATTGTTATCAGTAGCAAAATTCCCATTGACTTGCACAGGATTTGTTTACACAGCAAATGTATAATTGTAACACAGGTAGTCATACCCACACTAGTTTTAACCTAACTACCATCAGTAAGAATAGTGATAAAGCTTTAGCAGCAGACTTCAGCACAAGCTACATACATACCTGTGTGGGTTGCTAGCCAGTGCTGAAATCAGTGTCACTATAACTTGATTACTATTGTTATGTGAGTTCACCAGATTAAACCTAGTGTAATTATGCCTACTCAATATGTAGTCATACTTTTATTTGCTGTGTAAACATACCCAAAAATGTTTAATATTTTTCATATCATTTAAGTCCCTGAGTGTGAAAACATAAATTATAAATAGTCTAATAATGCTCAATGGGATCATTTCTTGTATAACCTTATTTGTCTATGTATGTATTTACAAAATTGAAGCCAGTGGGTGAAATCCTGGCCACCTGAAATTACTAGCACTTGTGCCATTGATTTTAAGAGACCTAGGATGTCTCTCTTAATTTATAAGTTTGTGTTTGCTTGGGGTTTTTTTTGGGAGGGGGGTGGTATTTTGCAGGGGGGGTGTCTACTTTTCGTAGAGTTTCGGAAGTCCTCTGGCTTTTAAA
Organism: Gavialis gangeticus; assembly: GCF_001723915.1. Classification (NCBI taxonomy): domain Eukaryota; kingdom Metazoa; phylum Chordata; order Crocodylia; family Gavialidae; genus Gavialis; species Gavialis gangeticus. Next base: position 72,101,490 of record NW_017729031.1, read on the forward strand.
ACTGTTTTACAAGATCTGTTTTGCTCACTGCAAATTTAGTTTTGGAAAACCAATTTGAAGCTACCCATAAAGCCATAGGAATCTATGCTGGTGATTAAGTTTGAGAAAAACTGTCTGAGATGCCTAAGATTTCTGGCACAATTTTAGTAGCATACATAACAGTTCAATAATAAATATCATCCAGTAACACTAGACTGTAAGTAAGTCAAGTCCTAAATATTAGTAAAAAACCCCCATTGTTTTCTTAAATAGAAAATACTGATAAAATTACCTAGACGTTTACTATTAGGGGCAGGGAAAAAGAAAACAAACAGATTGATATTTTACTATAATTTCATGCACAGGAAACTGATAAATTGAACTCAGAATACAGCAAAAATATACCATACAAAAAGGAATTTTTTTAGCCGAAATTATCATTTTAACAATGCCTCTGTTATTAATAATTTTCCATATCTGAAACTGAATTCCTTTTAGGAAATAAATAGATTTCTCATTTTAAGTTTTGATTTATTAGTGACTATGCCAAGGAAAATATACAGCAATGTGTAGAAATCAAAGTTAACTATATAGTTATAAAGATAATATTTGTTGCGCTTTCAAGTGTAAGAAAAATGCATTTAATGAAATAGTTTTTTAATATAATTGTAAATGTATTTAACATTAATAGTATATTTTATCAGTCCATTTGTTGATCAAGCAAACAATGAAACTGGTTAGGCATAAAAAAATTATGAACATGTCAACACCCATCATTTATCTACAAGTGGATTTTACCAATGTAAAAACCATATAAAACAAATATAGTATAAACTTAATTCTCTGTATTACTTTCTTGCTACATCCATTTTTGTGTACAAGTAATTTGCATTGAAATACAAGAATTTGATTTTATTTCTAGCAGATTTTTTACTAAAGTACAGGTTAACTTGAAATTTTTCTTACATAAACATAAACCAACAATGATTAAAAAAAGAAACATTTATTTACAAAATAATGATGCACACATATTACACAAATTCTATCATATCAAAGTCTATATTTTTTACAATATTTGTAGCAACCAATTATTTGCATTGGTTTTTCATAGTGCAAACTGTAATGTTGTAAAGGCAGGTTATAATTTAGACTACAGCATTAATGCTTTTAAATGTTTTTGTCTTCTGCATTTTGTTTAACTAGTGTTTCTAAATCTATTCAGTTTTTATTTTAAAAATGTATATTTCTTGTGAATGTTCAATATTTGTGTACCTGAGGAGAGGGCAAATTAATTATTGTACTAATTATCTAATTCTTTAAACTAGATAACCATCTTTATTTTTACTCATCCTGCTGTGATAGCACCATTGGCATAAATTACTAATATACTAATCAAAAAAGGAATGGAAACACTGTATGTAGTGTTTGGTTTTGGATTTGTTTGTTTTTGTGGAATTTGAACATATCAGTTGTGTGATTCTGCACTAAAAATTCAAGTGTTTAAGGACAATTCCAATAATGGTATTCTGATAAATCTACATGTAACCAGTATATATTTTTCTGTAAATACAATATTAAATTAAGCTGCTAAGAAATATGTTTTATAGCCTTCTTTCATTCTCTGGAGACAAGGAGTTTGCTTTTGTTCTACTTGCATATGTTGAAACCTGGTTATGAATTTAGTGTCTGAATAACTGAAAACTGATTCCCTTACAATATAAAAAAAAAATTGCCATCCAGTGATTTTTGATTGTAGCTTTTCTTTTCCGCCAGTTAAAAACCAGCCATTGCATTTATTGTCTTTTAGTTCACATTCTGTAGCTTGTCTTGTAATGAATCTGTTCTGTACAATAGCTTGTTGTACAGTATATTGAATGTAGGCTATAGTCTATTGTACATCATTTCACAGTTTCAAAAATTGCTGAGGGGACGGGACTTTTTTGGTAGCTTCCACAATTTATAAAGTAGTGGATCTAATGAAGACCTCATGAGCACCCACAATGATCTACCACCATGGCTGGTATCTTTCCATATATTATTTGTTCTTTTCCATTGAAATAGAGCATATTTATTGGGGACATCTTGGTAGGAGTGCAGCATGGGCCTGCTGAACCTCTTGGATTTGCTTGGTGTACAAGGTGGGTGTGTGGATATTTTTGTAAAAATACAAATTCACATTCTCCAGAGCAGTAGTTGGCTTTGTATCTTTTTGGTGCAATAATCCAGTCCCATCCAAAAGCTTCAAAATCCACAGTCAGTGGGTAGCGACAACATCGGGATTCAGTGGAATGCTCGTCACAGTCAAGGCCAAAATCTCTGCGGGATCTTTTTGGTGTGTCTGAAACTCTGACCTCTAAAAACGGATTCTGTGTGGAGAAGAAAAGGAATTAAAACATTACTGCTGATTGAAGCGATGTATGTGGATCTATTGAGACATTTGGTAAAATAGGCAACAGATCGGACCCAGAAAGGTTGTTATTTTCAAATATAATTTGCATGGATCTCTAGACTGTTCTAATTCCTTGCAAACGCTTTGTGGCAGGAGGTAGGGGAGGGGAGTTCTTTTGGTCCACTGTGATCTACACCTCTTCTAGGTCTTCCTGACTACATTTCATCCACTTTCAGGAATCATCCCTCTTCTTCATACTGACAAATAGTATTTGCCTATCATTTCCTGCATAGTTGCTATAATTTCTGTGCCTCCGTCTTTCTGAAATCATTTTTGCATTATCCTGGGAGCTGGTAGGAGGTTCAGGATACTGGACCAGAATTTCTCCTAATCTCCAAAAGAGCTAATGAGCAAACAAAAGAAAAGCTCTCAAAATTGCAGCAGATGGGGTCAGGATTATTTAAACATCCTGGTCCCCTTCTTCAGGAAGAACCCTCTGGCTGAATTGTATCCAACTGAAGCTACTTAGGGTTTGAGAGAGACCTGATAACCAGCCAGAAGGCAACAGAAATTGAAGCAGTTGGTCTAAATGCCAGGCTGACGTACATAACTGGGGGACAACAGTTGTTGGTATGGTGATGGAAACCAATGCTGTTGCTTTATTTCTACTTCACACCTTTTATCCTTTTGCTAGAAGGACTGAGCCTATGCATAAGTTTGGCAAGGGAAAAAAATAGTATAGCTCCTGAGAGAACCATGTAGCCAGGGACATTCAGAGAGCAGGCAGAGGGGACCATCCTGGATCGTAGCACTAGGATCCCTATAGATCCTTGAGTTCCACTGTCGAATGTTGAGAGAGGCAATAGTGATAAGGGTACCAAATGATGGTAATTATATTATCGCAGTGTAAGTGGATTTAGTTCAATAAGCAGAAGCTTGCTGGAAAATGCAGATGTAAGTTACATTTTTACAGTTGATATGTGCTCCTGAGCAGCAATTCCCCTTCCTTTTCAAAAGCAGTTGAAAGGCCATAAACAGTATCAAGCCACACCTCTTGTACCTAGCATACAGCTCCAAATACCTCCATTGAGCAGGGAAGGCATTTGCAGTCCTGCACCAGGAACTGAAAGAATTTGAGCTTGTTTCTCTCCCACATGAATTTCTGCAGAAGGGAATGGTTTGGCACGCTGGTGATGGAGCCAAATTACTTTATTTTTGGTTGTATGATTATGTTTCATGCGCAAGAGGAGGCAATGGCAAAAGTGTTTGCTGTAACAAAGTACTAGCCAACTCCAACTAAGCGAGAATATGAGAATTATTTTTCTAGCATATTTTGAATTAAGCTTCTATAATATATTTCTTTTCTGTAAACTAATGGGATTACGTTACATTTCAATGAAAATCAACAATCATAAAATAACGGTATTAAAAACAGATTTTTTTAAAAAAAACTGCGGACCAGTGAAAGACCAAAATAATATTTTTAGTGTTTTGTTTTACAGTGTAAATGTAGTTACAAGCAGTGCTTTATTAATGCAGATTGCTGGAGCAGGTGCACGTTTACTGCTTTTCAAATAGAAAAAAATTATTTCCTAGCATTTTTAAGTGCTACATGTTCAAATTCATCTTGTTCATTTACATTTCTGACAAAAATAAATTTATTTTGTGTGTGTTAAGTTTGTAAAGATTATTTAGTACTTAACTCCCATTGACATCAGTAAAAGTTGGGCACTTAAACATTTTGAGGATCTGGGCCTTTGTTTCTCGGGCAAGATTTTCAGAATTGAATGGCATGAAAAATACTACGTTTTCAGAACTAGATCTTTTAATAATGAAAAAAGATTGTTATAATGTTTTATAATGATTTTTATATCTTTATAAAATGTTTTTATAATGAAATCCAGTAGTTTCAACTCCTCTTGCTCTAAGAGCATATATAGTTATAAATATAGAACAATATTGTGTTACTGGTTTTTAAGCAGAACTTCTCTGTTAACTCACAATGTATGGCATGATACTTTCCATCATTTTATGAAGATGTAGGTAGTTCAGTACTGATTATGAAGAAGGCTGGTTTTACACACAGAGAAAGTGAGGCATGGAGAAACTGTGTGATTTTGTCAAGATCAGAGAGTAAGTCTATAGAACTGGGAATATAGGTTTTGTATTTCTACCTCCTATTCCTCTGTTTAAATGCCCAGAAGTTGCTTCCTATTCCTGCTTAAAATATAACTTGAAATTTAACCTTCCCAACTTTTCTAAGCAATTTAGTAAAACAATAATAAAAACGACCCTATAGGAGTCTTTTCCAATAGAACTTACCAATCCATCTTCACCTGGTCCTGGAAAAGTTACAGCAAGATCACGTCCATTCTCATCAAAAGCTTTGATTTCAATGCCTAAATTGGATTCAGGTTGTTTGAGCCAATTTTGCAGCACAGTCTTCACATCAATACTCTGCCAAATACCAGTGCCTGGGTTCATGTCAAGTTTCAAAGATCGAATTCCAGTATACTTTGTACCGTCTTTCATGGGTTTGATGAGTCTCAGGATCTGCACAAACACTGTTGTAGGTTTCTGGACTGGCCTCAGGTATATCCACAACTGGGCCTTTACTACTTTATTGTATTGTATTTTAGAGCTAAATTTAAAGAAGCAACATTTTGGTTTTCCTTCCATTTGCATAAGTAAATCAGCTATAAATGAATAGAGAAAATAAATTACTGAACTAGAAACAGAAAGGAACTTACATAAACAAATCAGAAAAAAAATGTACAGCACACATAGTATCTTAGTAAGTATATTTTAGTAAGGTATATTATCAATGGAATATCTATTATAAAAGTGTATATAATGTATTTCATTATAAAATAAACTCTAAATTTTCTGAATTTTCTGGGTTTTACACTGGATAGCCTCATTTCACTGCAGACAGCAGAAACATTGTTCTCCCATCTAAAAACACTGTAATATCACAAGAATCCAATTATCCTTTTGTAAATAACCTAATTTTGAGCTAGATTTTGTCATTGTAGGATATATGTAGTTTCGTCTTTTACACTGTGTAAGCTGTTCACTTGAATTACTTCTGAACATGGGCTAAAATTAAAAAATGATGAGGAATGAGAGAGAAAAAGACTGTGCAGGAACATACTCTTAGAATTGTCTGGGAATATGAGTAGTTCCACTAACTGCGCAGCTGCACCAGTCAGTCTGGGGAAGAAACCCTTCCCCCAGCCAAAAATTACCTGGGGACTGGACACAGTGTACAGCCTACTCAGCCTAGAAAGACTGTAACTACTAACACCTTTCTGCATTCAACTCTTCGAGTATTTTTACAAAAGCATACAGAACAGCAATTATATATTTGTTGACTAGGCACTTCTGTGATCTTCTGGATGCTTCTAATATAGCAAACACCATTAGTGCTTGCATATCATATAAACAGAGGCAACTGTGGACTAGCTACCATTACACCTAAATTTCTCTCCCTTTTTCTGTGATAAAGCTCTTTGTTACTAAATTAGTTTGAATCTAATGAATTTTATTTCTTTTGTTTGACCTGTTACAGGGAAGTGATTTGCAATATAATAATCTTTAGGCTACAGTACAGGTACATAATCTACTAGACACAAACTTAGCTGTCCATGATGAGAATAAAAACAGTATCAGATAATACACTCAGATAGCATAAAGCTCTAACATTCATAACCTTTTCTCTCAAGATACCTGCTTCTCTAATGCACCTAAAGGGCTCATCCAGATGAACGTTGACATTTGTTTCCTCGGGGACAAATACCAGTGGTGCACTTTGTCCCCAGGGAACATGCTGCTATTTGTCCCCAGGGAACTTGCTCTGGTGCATGGCAGGTTACCCCAGGTGGTGTAGGGGAGGCTGAGGCCAGCAACTGTGTTGGCCCCAGCACCCTTACCTGGGCCCTGGGGGCCTTCCGGGGCTGCAGCTGCAGCAGAAAGCCTGGCTGGAAGCTGGAGTGTGGCTCTGGTTATCTGGGCTCCAGTTTTGGGCAGTACAGGCTGCTGCCACATGCGCCACCCGGCTTTTTTCAGCATGGGTTTTTTTTGACCCCTGGATCTCCTAGGATCAAAAGATCCCCCACACTGCAAGGTAGCAGAATGGGGAATGCCTGCATGTGCAGTGTTTTGTGCTGCAGGTGGGTCTGAGGCACCACATACCACACGTCTGTGATCATCTGGACACGGCCAAAGTAGTATTTTTTTATTTTGCCTATTAAATATACAGAGTGAATAGTGCAATGACAGATAAACAGATCTTGATTTTTCTTCTCTAGGCAAAGATGAATTTAGTCATGGATTGATGAAAAAAAGGTATAAGTCCCTTGGAAATTGTAGGCTGAAATATAAGTGCCGGTTAACCCTTACCTGAAGCATCGAGATCAAGCTACCGTTACACATTCAGCTCGGTTATACAGTATCCATAAATTTAGCTAAAGCTTTTCTTATTCAGTGTTAATTTTATAAATGTATATGTGTATTAGTTACAGCAGCTAACATTATCCTGTGAGGTGTGTGCACCATATATCTGTTACTAGTAACAAATCTATGCCTTATATGCCCTGTCTTCTTTTTACCTTTTGTCATCATATTCATAAGTGTTATTTTGAAAAGCAGCTGCCATAGCCAGATACTTTAGCTGATGAAGAACATAAGATACTATAGTATTAGCTGTGCAAAAGATACTTGATAGGAGTCATGGCAGATGTTTAGCACTCAGAAGATAACTAAGAATCTGCTCATTCAGTAAATGCCTTCATTCTTTCCTGAACCAACTACTGGAGTTAATAATACATGGACATATTGAATGTAACGTATAATACATATGCTTAATTTAAATATATCATTTTTAATTACTATTAACTGTATTGTGTTAGCTTAAAATATCAGTGAAGGAAACAAGTCTTTAACCCTGTACTTGCACTTGCTATCTTTGTATTATAGTTAAGTGGTTCTAACATTTTAGCTGACATTTTTGTCAGATTTTTCACTCTTTTTAAAGAGTGGTTGCCTATGAAACCTTGCTAAGAGAAATATAGTTGCCTCCTTATTTCACTTATTTCCTTGTACTTCTCTATATTTACTGTAGGAAATGCCTGGAATACTGCAAATACTGAGGTCAGTGAACTGCAAATCTCATTTAGCTATCTAAGGCAATTGGCAAGACTTTATGGGCTATTGCTGTACATGCTATGAGGAACAGAAAAATAATACTGTAAAACAAAAGATCACAATATGGTCCTTGGATCCTGACTCAAATTCTTAAAAAAAAAAAAAAAAAAAGTTCTCCCTCCCTCTTACATAGTTCAGCCAGCAGCCTGTTAGGAGAGACTGAGGAGTTCTGTTGCTCTTAAGCACTAGGACAACTGCTTGTCAGTAGAAGTGTGATATTAAAGTAGCAGGACTACTTACACTCTGTAGGCATTGTAATAATAGTTTCAGTTGTAGCGTGATAATCATCATCTTCCAGAGAACCTTCACTGCTGTCATCTCTCTGGACATCATACTGATCAATCAGTTCCTGAAGTGGAGGAGCTTTGGGTAAAAGTTGTCTTATAACATCCCTGCTAATGTTAGGAGCTTGTTCAAGACGCAGTTTGCTGAGGATCTGAATTTTTATGGCTTCTATTCTGGAAGATTTTGTATTTTGCCTCCATGTACATGCATTGCATAGTCCATCTTTTTCTTCATTCTCTTTTGGCTGACTACTATCATTAAGATCCACTGGATCAAGTATAATCAGCATGAACAGGTAAATATAGCCACAGATTGGTAGCTTTTGCATGATCTTACATTCAGTGCAGTCTTTTTCTTTCCTATCTTTCTTTTTTCTTCTTTTGGTATTAAATAGATGCCTATAGGCAAGTACAAGCTGAGACAACTCGCCACACTGGTGAATCTTACATATTTCAAGGGGGCTTTTATACTCCAACTTTGATTAGATCTGTGTCGTCAAAACCAATGATTGGTTGTTTTACCAACAATGAATCTAGCTGTCAGAGGTTAAAGCCCTGTCTGTCACACGTCACTAGACAGCATCTTGTTACAGCTAAGGGTGAACTGATTTATCTGGACACTCCATAGAGCATATCTCTTCATGTACTGAGAAGATATACTTCCAAAAATATGGACAGCAGTAGTGAAAGTACTTTTATGTTTAAATATGTGTTAGTTCTATCTTGTATTAATTATTAATCAAGTCATATAACTCTATAATTGCTAAAACTCATCAATATTTTTCCATTAAAAAAAAGCATATTTTTTTAAAACACAAAGATTGTCACTTACATATATGGGAAAATACTTCCTAAATACATTAGGCATATATTTACAGCACCAGCTTATATGCATAAATAATTAAATAAATAAAAGTTTCTTATATATTTTTGTGTGTCTTGGGAAACAGTGGAGGGAGAGTTAAATTAAGAATTTTAAGTGGTATTTGTAATTAACAGATGCTTCTGATATACATGCTTTCCAGATATATGCATGGCTTCCTGTTCAGTTATTCTTTCTGTATATAAAATTAATGTAACAGGTCCTGTTTTGCATTGTATATACCATGCCTTAATTAAGCAAAATGTTAATAATTTTCATTTCTTAATACTAACGTGGTTCAGCAGAATCCTCTAAAATAAATTAAATCTTGGGAGATATTTAATATAAAAAATTAGATTGTGATTAGGTATTGCTCTGGACATAACATTCACTCTGACTAATAGTATATCAGATTATTTTGGCTTGTTTTGTACAATACCGGTGCTTGCTACTAACAGTACTACAGTATTTAAATGTCTGTGATGCATACTACGGATACATCATGGATAAATTCTTGTTCCATCTTTACATCTCTCCATAAGGTTTACTAACATTATCCTTTCTGTTCAAAAGTTTTCTTAGTTATGATTTCTCAGGTGGTAGCTCTGTGTTTCTGCATTGTATTTGCAGATGGTTACAATGCTATAGTCCATACTTCAAAGACATAATCTTAGATTTTATAAAAATGTTTTTTCGTATGCCTCTATTTGCTGGCCTTGCTTCTATTTAACAAAAAGTTTAAGTGGAAGTAAGATGTATAGTTGTGTGAAAATGCACCTCTAAGTATACCACATTCATTTAGGTACGCTGCACTGCTTGTAAAAGCTTGTTGACATGTAACAAACATTTTGATGCACGCTAGCAAAGAGTATGATATTCATATTTACTTTTCACATTCTGTTTTTAACTTACACTAATGCCTACATGTTGTAGCATACACAAACTGCACAATACACCAACGTGTATGCAATACCTGAATTATCAGATTTGAGTTAAGAATGGATCACCTTTGAAATTCCTTGCTTTATTTTTAATTTGTAAAAACGTAAGTATAATGCAATTTTCTTTTGTGTGTGTTCGGTTAGGAACAAAAATAGTACACAGCATGACATGATATTGAACATGAGTTCCAAAAGGTTCTTTAACAGTCTGCTTATCCATGTTATATCTTTTTCAAGATTTAGTTTCATTGCCTGACTGAACTGAGTGTGATACTGATCTCACTTCCCCTGTATTACTCCGAGTTTACATCAGTGTAAGTTCTTGGGATTACATTGATAGAAAACTGATATAATAGAGCATTATTAATTAGTCTCTCTGTATCTAAACTTGTAGATTGGAGGCCAGATTCTGCTGCCCTGGTTTAGGCAAAACCTGTGTTGAAGTAAACTACATGTTCTGCTTTGCTTCCACTCTCTGGGCTTGATTCAGATCTCATATATGACACTTTTACACCAAGAGAATCTCACTGATATCAGCACAGATATTTCTATTTGCATTAGATTTGCATTAATATACATGACTTATTTGTGATATTATACTTCATTGGAGTTGTAAGTCAGGACAGAATGTGAATTTTCTAATATACATTAGTTTAAATATGCATTTACAGGATTTACTGTGATGGCTGCAACAATTACATATTTTAAATATAGGTCCTGAGACTACTATGCAGTCTAAAAAAGCTAGTATGTTGCAAGCATTAGTACATCTTTCTGGTAAAAAATACTTTAGAAAAACACTAGTCCCATTTCAGACTCCAGTGACCCTCCTCCCTCTTTTATAACTAGGAAAATGCTAAAAATATTTTTTCTGAATTCCTATAACTTTTAGCTGCTCAGCATTTTAAACAAAAATTGGTGTAAACCAGAATTTGCTCCTGGCCTTTGAGCTGGGGCATAAAAAGTGGAAGAATTCTTTCCATTCTGTTGCCCTACCTCTAGGGTATTGCAAAGAAGCAACCACCCTCTGCCGCTTAATGAAACACTTCCTTGCAAATGGTGGACCAAAGTCCTCTCTCATTTATATCATACAATCCTGGAGAATTCTGAAGGAAGGGTCAACCAACAAAGATCTTCTAGGTGCTGTCAGCTGACTCATATAGTAACAGAAAAGACTGTATTTCTGTGAACTATTCATCCCTACTTGTCATTTAGAAGTGAGATATATCAATGACAGCTCAAAGGGTAAAATGGCTTAACTGCCAAAGAAAACAATAAAAACATCTAGTATTCATAGATTCATAGATTGTAAGGCTGGAAGGGACCTCAGAAGATCATTGGGTCCAGCCCCCTGCACCCGGCAGGAAAGAGAACTGGGATCCCAGTAAGGTGACCATCCAGTCTCCTCTTGAAGATTTCCAGGGTAGGCAATTGCACCACCTCAGGAGGGAGCTGATTCCACAGCTCGAGCATCCTAACTGTGAAGAAGTTTTTCCTAATGTTGAGCCTGAAACAGTCTTCCAAGAGTGTGTGACCATTACTCCTGGTTTTCCCCAAGGGTGCCCTGGTGAACAGTTAGGTGTTCCCCAAGCCCTTGATGTATTCCCCTGATGTAGCGGTAAGCTGCTACAAGGTCCCCTCTCAGCCTTCTCTTTTCCAGGCTGAAGAGTCCCAGGTCCCTCAGCCTTTCCTCATATGGCTTGCCAACACATTTCCAAAAGCAACATTGTCTTTTGAACACACACATTTGAAGGAACTCATTTCCTTAAAACCAAGAAAATATGAATCTTTGACTTTGTGCTTAGGTTGTTTTATTAGAAATTACATGAAAAGTAGTTCCTACAAAGATGGAAATTGCTATGTGACCAACATATGATTTCTTTTCAGTACACTACGCACACTGATCCAAGGAAGATCTCTGCAGAAGACTAAAGGTATTGAAAAATATATTAAAAAAAAAACCAAACAAATCTTGTTGAATTGAATTTGCATGAGGGCCCTTTTTGCCCCTTTGGCTGTCAACATGGAATCTTATTCCTTAATGAGAAGCAAGAAAGTATAACTATGCCTGGGACAATTTACTTTGCTTTCTTTCCACAAAACTATTAATGGATACTGAAAGATCTCATATTCCTAACCCTAATCATTCAAAAATCAGTAGTCAGGCCCTCAGAATCACAAGATTGTCTTAAAGTCATTAGATTTTAAAAATAAAAAATAACTTCTTTCTGTTTATTTTATTCTTTGGGCTTACTGTTTTCAGACTTTCCTCTGAAACCCTGAGGAACTTTTTCTAAAAAATGAAACAGGCATTTTCACACACACTTCATTTATGGGCTGGAGTATTAAGAAAACTCTCCAAATGTTGAAGGATTCAGAATAATATTGCAAACATTGACCATACTGGGCACATCTACATGTGCAGCATTACTGCACAGTAACCAAACATTACTGCATAGTACGGGCACACACAAGTTACTGCACAGTAAATGCACATGTAGACATGCCCACTGTGTTGAATCTTGCTTCAGAAACCTCTCTGAATGTTCTGGCTTCACCACCCTGAAAACAAATATACTGAAGTAGCCTCTGAACCGACAGAGCCCTCTCACTCCAAAAACAAGAGACATGACATTGGAGGAATCATTTTTTTTGGAGGGGGGGGGGGGGTTTGTGTGTGAAATAATATAATTAAAAAGCCCATTACTAATGCTACAATTACTGTATTTACTCCAATCAAAGAAAAGGTTTCCCCCACTAGTCAACATAGGGAGAAAAGGCTTTGTCTTAGTTTTGAGTACCAGCCCAGGGCAAGCACCTGCTGCAGACCCATCTCCAGGTCTGGGGCTAAAGCCAGAGCTAAGCTGCTGCCTGTCCCAAGCTGAGCGGTTTGGGCGATGCAGGGAGTATGGGGGACATCATGTGGTGGCATTGGGAGGTGCATGGGTCAGACCTGTGGTATGCAACTTGGAGGGGAGGGTGGGGTAGAGACTGTTGACCCCAGGTCCCTTGCCCAGCAATCCCACCACTTACCTTTGTTTCCAGCCCAGGTAGGGCCCAGAATTGCTGCCATTGTTTTTGCCTGACCAGAGAAGGCAGGCACCAGGGGACAAGTGGCAGAGGGGCAGACAGCAGGGGAGCAGGCACAGGTTCCAGAGGATTGAGGAGCAAGGGGGCCAAATGAGGGGGTGGTAAAGGAGGGTAAGGGGTAGGGTATGGCCACCGGCCCCTCTCTGCCAGTGCTTTCCCTGCTGCTGCTTTCCCTGTCGCAATGGTGGGAAGGACACATTTAAGAAAACCCTCTAATAGATTCTAGACATGAAAAATAGCAACTGCATTATAAATTTTCTATTAATATAATCTAACTATGGGGGTCATCTTAAATTCAAAATCATTTTGGATTTGGGTAATACGGTATATAAAAGAAAAAAAAACAAGGGTAAGGGTCTGATTTTAAACTACACCTGAATAAATTAGGTGCTTACAGTAGAGTTTATTCTTGATTTACAGGTCGCATCTACATGAACGGCAGACTGCGCAGTTGTTAACTGCACAGTGTGTTAGTACTTGCATAACTGAGTACTAAATGATTGCACAGTAACCAGCATTACTGCTCAGTAGCATCCCCTCGCATTTTTTTTCTGATGCTGCTGCACAGTAGCTCATTACTACTGCATAGTAGTGTCGTGCCACAATTAGTGCCCCCCCCCCCACGCTACTGCGCAATAGCATCTTGTATAGATACGGCCACAATATAAGAGATAAGCATTCTATCCTAAATCTTCTTTAAAGAATTGTTTCCACAATAAGTCATGAAAACATGGCTTCATTTACAAACCATAAATTAAAATGCAAATATTGCAAGATGATTGTGAACCACATATTGAAAGATACTACTAAGGAACCAAGCCATGACTTAACAAAACATTACCTAGTGTCTCAAATTCCAGCTGTATGGCAAGATGCAAAGAAAACTGAACTTATCTGTATGTCCTTAGCTGTACTTTTTCCAGCAAAAAGTAAGTGACACAACTGCATTCAGAAATGTCTCCTAAATACCATGCTACCTCATCAACTATAGGAAGCTATTGTCGTTTTGGGTTTGGGAAGGAGGCTGATAACTGCTTTTGCGTATTTCAAAAGGAATACATTAAGCTTGTGTTCAGCAGTTTTAAGTTTTAAGTTTCAGATACTGGAAAATACATTTCCTTTTCATATAATGATAGAAACATACAAATGAAAGGAGATTGAGATTAAAGATCTGTGAATTAAATCTATTAATCTGCCTGTTCCAGTATTGCCATTTTAAAGCAAATCATATCATTGTGGTTGAAATGGGCTTGCGCTAACTTGTTGGCCCTTGCATGATGAATGGAGTTTGTAGGACAGTAAGACCTTACCCCCAATCCACCTTTTTACATGGATCGCCTAAATGTTGTGTAACTGGTTAGGGAAGGGTTCCCCTGGCCCAAAGAAGACTGCCATAACACTGCCTCTCTTCTTACAAACCCGGGTGCAGTGGGGGACAAATTTTGCGCGATTTGCTGCTCTGCCTTCTGCCCTGTGTTCTCTGCCTGACCTGCTTCTCTGCTTTCTGCCCTATGCTCCCTGATTGACCTACTGCTCTGCTTTCTGTACCTTGCCCTGTGCTCCCTGACTTGATCTGCTGCTCTGTTTTCTGCTTCCTGTCTGCTGCTATGCTGCCCGTCTCCTTCCCAGTCTCCTATGTGCTGCACACGGAGACTGCCCATGCCACTTGTGACACTTATGCTACAGGTTGGCTAGCTCTTTCCTCATGTATGGGGCATGTCATAAGTTGAGCAGAAGAAGTGGGAAAGCTGTGACTATTCCAAGACTTCCTGCATCTCAGAGAGAGGTTACTGTACCTTAAGCCACCAGAGCTGAATAGTCCCGGGGCTTCTCACCTTAAAATCACACCACATTTTTCTACCTGGGCTGCAAGTATGGTGCTGTATTTTTTAGGAGTCCATGAGCCCGTCTGATTTCTCCTCCACGTTCCATTATTTGCATCATTGATGTGGGCATCTATTTTGTCCAAAGTGGCTTTATCCTTACATAATAGTACTACAAAAATTTTAGAAAAGTTTATTTCTGCTATAGAATGCCATAGGATTTTAAAAAAATAGATATATATAAAGAGAAAGGAGACAATTCTATTAATTTTGGAGAATTTTGGAGTTCTATTCAGGTTCTTATCCTGACCTTGTCTCGGTGATAGCTAATGGAACACTATTATATGTCTGTTGGACCATATTTAGGGTCTTTTCCTTCTGTTTTACATTTTATTAGAACTGTTCATTAGAGTAATTTCTGCCTGGTTTCCTGTATTTACATGTGGAATCCTGAGATCCTATTTCAATATAAATTGCAATAGTTGAAAAAATATCTCAAAACTGTTGCTAGAAGGAGAGGCGTGGATATTATAAGTAGATGTCACACAGCAATCTCCCTGCCAAGTCCCAGAGCTAAGTACACACCCAAAATCTGTTTGTCTAGGGCAGTGGTTCTCAACCATTTTAGACTCACGGCATTCCTGGGGAATTGCCAGCTCTTAGTTTTCATGTTTTGACTATAGAAAAAATAACAGAGCATTTCTTCTGTTGCAAAGACCACAATAGATCAGAATGTTTGCTTTTAACAATATAGATTCCTACTTGAAATCTTTGGATTTATCTTAGCTCTGCTAATATTGTATGACACCCCACAACACCCTTGAAAGGATCTCAGCACCCCATTGCCCATTGATTGAGAACCATTGCCCTAGGATTTGTCACCTACCGTTTCCTAAACAAGCAGCTAACTAGGTGATTGAATGGTGGGCAAATCTTTTAAAACAGAAACCATCCTGCATGCACCAAAGATCCAGTGCCTCCTGGCTCCATTGCAGTCATGTGTAAAATTCAGTGAAAATTCAGATTTTGCAACTGGGTTATAATTCATCTTAGAATTCTGTGAAACTATAGTTCTAAAAACCACAAAATTACTATGCTGATATCCGGTTCATCTAATTATGTTACTGTTAATGGCTTATTCTTCAGCCTTTTATTATTTATGTAACCTTTATATGATTGGTGAGCAAACTGAAATTCTACGAAGTTATCATTTTACCTGATTGGAGTTGTATTGCCAAAGTATTATTCCTTGCAGAATTAAAACTGTTTGAATGTTTAGAAATAAGCGTGTGTAAAATTACTTTTTCAAGCTAACAATGTGTATATCCGTCTGACAGTGTAAAATTCTATACAAAGTATTTCCGCAATGGAATTTTGAGTTGTGATTTAATATGTAGATTCTGGCCCCTGCTGGATTGTTTTGGAACTACACCACTTTATAAATTAGAAAATGTGTATAATCTATGCCTATGAACATTCATGATTTTTAATGATTTTTGTACACTGCACATGACATAGTTAAATTTAACAGCTGTTCAAAAATCAGGCAAAAATTAGCACAAATGGGTTTTTTTGCAGAATGCTACTATCTCTGGCTCTACAGAGCTCCCTGCTAGCATTTTAGGTCAAATCAATTAACTTTTCGAGCCTAGTAGATCTGGCCCTTTACCTCTTCCTCCTCTTTCAGACCTCCTGCAGTCTATGCGTGCCTCATGCTTTATGTCTGTCTGTCTGTATCTACGGTCTTCTTCTGCCTATGTATAGGGTCTTATAGACAGTATGGTCACGGCACTTACAAAAATCTGAAACATAGGGAAAGGAAAATGCCTTTTTAGCACCTCAGACATACAAAAAACTAGAACTCTTTGTTCCAAGATGATACCTTTTATTAGATCAACTGGAAAATGGCAAGAAAATTGTCCTTTTCTGCAAGCTTTTGGGATCAAAGTCCCTTCGTCAGGCTCTGGGAAAAGTGTAGATGGTACAGGATGGTAAAAAGTCCCTATAGGTAGGAAATTAACTTCATTTTTGCACAGAGGGAGCTGAAGGTGGAAGTCTGTCCCTCTGGGTCCATGAGAGTGTCTTTAGTATCTCTGTACTATAAGCTCTCTGCAACATGTAATATCATGGTGCTATGGGAATAGGACAAGAATTTTCTTTAACCTTTTTTCTAGTTCTGGGCCAGCCACCTTCTGATTCATGCTGTGTATTGTTCTCTTCATGTATTATCAAGGTATTAATTAAGTCTTTAGCCTTACGTGCATATACTCTGTATGTCAGTGTGCCTTTAAATGCCATAAACATTAATATTTCAAAAGTATTATCATCCCAAAGTTATTGGTTATGGATTCCTTTTTTAAATAATCCACACTGGAGGACAGGTATAATTTCTAGTTGCACTTAATAGTACTGGTATTTCTGGGACTTTAATTTAAACGTAAAACAAAAATAAAGACTGTTTTAGTGACTGAGAACAAAAGAGCTCTGAAAAAAGTTGGATGGAAATCCGCAGCATGTTTTTGACAAGGAAACCTTTTTGGAAAATATTCTGTAAGGAAAGTATTATAAAACAGTATTAATACCTTCCTCCTTACAAAGATCTGGATTGTGCCTAGCCCTAGTATGACCATTCAGGACAGATTACAGAAATAAAGATTTCTTTCCCCCACCACACCTATTTTATGGGTACTAAGCTACCAACTCTCGTCTTCCAGGTGTGTTCAGTTGTTGAACAGCTGATGTTTCCCCTACAAGCAAGTGGATAGGAAGATATATGTAGTATGGGAAACCATAGTTCCACCTTTCTCAGTCCATATGGTAGAAAATGCTGCCTCCTACAAAGGGCTGTCATGAATTTCCTGGGCTGGTTGGATTGTTAGGAGAATGGATATTCTGCTTTGTAAGAAGAAATTAAAAGACTCTGGTTTGTTTAGCTTAGCTAAGGGTTGTCCAATTCGCATGTAGCCCATGAGAGATTAAATTGCAGCCCCTGGGCTCCTGCCCAGCTGCCACTTCCCCTATCACCCCAGGCTTCCCCTCTCTCCCCCAGCTTTTGCTGTCTGTCCCTGCCCCAGAGGATGGGCAGTGCAGCTTAGCAAGGCAGTGGGATATAAGGATGAGCCTGGGACCTTGCAAGTGCATGCTGCAATGGGGAGGGGGGAAGGTCCACACAGACTTATGAGACAGTGGTGGTGGGGCGGGGCAACAGTGCAGTGGGGGGCACAGGTGCATGGTACAGTAGTGGTGCAGGGCATCTGTGCAGCATGTGGCCTAGAGGCCCATGCCTTACACTGGTGTGGCCCCTGCTGATGTGGCTTGCAGAGAATTCAGCCCCCAGCTGCTTAGAAGTTGGACAGCTGTGGCTTAGTTAACAAAGGCAGAGATGATTACTCTTATGAACATGTTCAGGAGGTGAATACCAGGGAAGAAAATAAAAGATAATATTGTACAAGATCGAATGAGTACATACTCATAAATTAATAAATTTAGACTGGAAGTTAGAAGAAGGTTTCTAACCATCAAAATAGTGAACTTCTGAAATGACCTTCTGGACAAGGTAGTGGGGGCAAGAAACCCAAACAGCTTCAATATGAAGCTTGTTAAGCATGTAGAAAAGAGTATGATAGGCTTGAGATATTCTCAGAAGAGTAATTAAAATGTTATATGAGGCTCCAAGTGGTCTCCTTAAAAGGAAAAAGGAGACTTAATCACTGTTGGCGCATCTATGTGTGAAATAATGCTGGATCAGTTTACTCTAGAGTAAACTATTCTAGAGTAAACTGTTCTGGGCATGTGTCCACATGTACAGGGATGCAGCCCTGCACTGGGCCCCTGCAGCAGCCAAGGGTGCTAGCTTAGGAACTGACAAGGAGCACAGGTTCAGAAGACAGCTGTCTCCTGGCAGGGGCTGGAACATCGGGGCCCAGGTTGGGAGATTTCATAAATTTCACAGATTTCATAGATGTTAGGGCTGGAAGGGACCTTGAAGATCATCAAGTCCAGCCCCCTGCCCCAGGGGCGGGAAGTCAGCTAGGGTCAAAGGATCCAGCAAGATAAGCATCCAAACGTTTCTTGAATGAGTCCAGAGTAGGGGCCTGCACCACTTCTGGAGGGAGTCTATTCCAGGCCTTGGGGGTTCAGACAGTAAAGAAATTTTTTCTTATGTCCAGCATAAAACGGTCTTGGAAGAGTTTATGACTGTTGGTCCTTGTTATCCCTGGGGCACTCAGGTGAACAATCGTTCCCCCAGATCCTGATGCATACACCTTATGTACTTACAGGCAGCCACCAGGTCCCCCCTGAGCCTGCACTTTTCCAGGCTGAGAAGTCCCATGGCTCACAGCCTGTCTTAATAAAGCCTATTCTCTTGCCCTCTGATCATGCGCGTGGCTCTCCTCTGGACTCTCTCAAGCTTCTTGACATTCTTCTTGAATTGTGGAGCCCAGAATTGGATGCAGTACTCCAGCTGCAATTCACTAAGGCCGAGTACAGCGGGAGGATGGCATCCTCAGATTTACTTGAGAAGCACCTATGGATGCAAGCCAGTTTTGTTTGATTTATCCCCCACACGATAAATATCTCCCAGCCCCCACTCCCTGATCACGATTGGGAAGTGGGGCTGGGAGCTCCCTACTGCTAGGGCAGGGGGACAGTGTCCCCACTTAGGCTCAAATGGTGGTTCCTGCCCTGGCAGCAAGCAGCTCCCAGGAGCAATCTCTCACCCCCCGCTGCCCAGCTGACTGGGAGCACATTTGCTCACAGTCAGCCATCTACATGTGCCATACTGCATAGTAAGTAATCAAGAGTAATTTGCTACTTGTATTTACAAGTAACAAATTTTCTCATGAGTAGAGCAAATCACTGTGGAGTAAGCATCTGCACATGTAGACGGTGACACTTACTGCACAGTAATTAGCTCTAATCTCAAGTAAAGCATCTTGTGTAGACGTGCCCTGTGTGCATTGCTTCCAGGGCCTGGGGGGTGCAGTTTCTTGACTTTGTTGACAAGGAAGACAGAAGGGAAAGAAAGTTTTAGCATGAGATGTGGCTTTCTTGTGCTCAAACACTGGAATATGTTT
>NW_017729031.1:72126140-72136241 GCF_001723915.1 Gavialis gangeticus
AAATTTACTCACAATTAGAGCAAATTACTGTGCAGTAAGAGTCTGCATGTGTAGATGGTGATGCTTACTGTGCAGTAATTAGCTCTAATCTCAAGTAAAGCATCTTGTGTAGACGTGCCCTGTGTGCATTGCTTCCAGGGCCTGGGGGGTGCAGTTTCTTGACTTTGTTGACAAGGAAGACAGAAGGGAAAGAAAGTTTTAGCATGAGATGTGGCTTTCTTGTGCTCAAACACTGGAATATGTTTTGCCACAAGGTACTTTATTGGTAAAAAATGCTCAAATATTATATCAGCAAAGAGTTTCTACTGTAGCCTGTGTTGTAACCCTAACACCCCTGACTCTTCTGCAGGAAAAAATAGCAATCTTTTTGTCAAAAGATGCTGCTTGTCCTTCCCACCTTTCAGCCAATAGCCTAGGGTTAAGGCACTTGTCTAGGGCAGTGGTCAGCAACATTTTCCAGCAGTAGGCCAGAATGAATGAGCTTGCATCCAAGGGCTGGGGCCTGGCTGTTTTACTTCTCCCCACTGCCCAGCCATGGCATGGCACAGACAAGGCCCCACCTGCTGAATTCTTCCAAAGCCCCCACTGCCAGAGCTGGCCTGTGGGCAACTGGTTTCCAACCCCTGGTCTAGGAAATATGAAACCCAGGTTCTAGACCACCCTTGACGAAAAGTGGTATGCACTTCTATCCCCCACTCCCCAACAAGGTGCTGTAACCGTCAGACATGGGCAGGGCATTGCCCATAAATCTCTCTAGATCTCTCTTCTGAAGCTGGTTCACAGGGCAGCTAAGGGTGGAGCACAAACTAGAGGGGAGGGTGACTTAGTGATATGGATACTGCTTAGAAAGGGAAGGTGCCCTTGGTTCGTGTCCTGGCATGCAATGGCTTCTCTGTACCTTGTAGAAGAGTGGGGGAGGGGGCAGTTCTGGGAGAGGCAAACTTGCAAGCAGCAAACCCTTAGGAACAAAGGAGTCACAATAGCTAATCCAGGTAATGGGATAAGAAACAATAGTCCCCATTTAAATCACACTTAATATAATCCAGTCTGTGGATGATTTCTTGTTCTGCAGTTAGAAACTGCGTGGACAGAGATACATATCACATTACAAAAAATAATATTGATATCTCTCTCCTTCATAGGCTAGGGACAGAAGTTGCACATAAACCAGGATAAGTGATCAGAAATTGGTTCAGATCTGTAACATAACAGAAGTTCAGTGCACATAAACCACTTTCAAAATAGCTAAAACTGGTTTAAGGTAAACCTGGATGGATGTTGTATCAGACTTAACTCATTTATGTTAAATCAGTTTATTGAACTTCTGTCCAAGATCCCCTCCAGATTCAAGATAATTCATAGTCCCCCAGCATCCCAGGATGCTTTGCACTTCCCCACAAGCCACCCCCCACTCTTAGGGTGGGTGGGCTAGCCTTGGCCCAAGTTGTTTGCTCAAGCCCAGCAGGGAGGCATGCTCTAGTGCCCCCCAGCTTCTGGCCTGGGCCTGTGGCTGCATTTCCAGAATCAAAAATGAATGTTCACTTGCTTCTCAGTTCAATCTACACAGTTTAGACTAACCTGCAAAGATTGAATTAATTCAGCCTCAGGCTTTTTGACTGTCTGTACGTAGCCACAATGTGTAGGTCAATCATTTATAAGGGGAACACCACACACAAAACATAGACCAAAAAATGGAAATGTGGTATTATAGCGAATCTTGGTCAAGTTCTGAGTTAAATACTGGTTTGTTTTTAAGGCATGCTGACAAACTGTGGAACAAACATAGATATGCTTCCACCCATAAGCAGCTGTTAAAGTGGTTATTTGACATGGTAAATGCTGAAGAATTAACAATAATAAAAAAATACCGATAGGGTTTCCAAGTTATAAGATATAAAGTTACTTGAATGTGACTGACTTTGTGCAAGATTACACAAAGCTTGCTTTATGTCAAGTGAACTTTGCACCAGGATAATCTGAGATCATAAATCTGAGGAACTTCATGTGAGTAGTTCATGAAGGTCCGGTTACGCAGATTTTACAGGTAAGAAAAGTTTCTATTTGTTAAAAGTAAAATCCACGTATTTAATCAATTATATAAAATGTACTGTTATCCTACCATTTAACCCTTCCTAACTGATTTCAATGAAGCTATACAGACAAATTATTTAAAATGTATTATGACACAGCAGTATAAGGTACTACATTTGTACTTGACTGTGCTTCCTACAAATCAGCAAAGTAATTAAGAAAAGTTACAAATATTTTACTAAAATCATCTCTACCTCTAAAACACAAGAAAGATGCCTTGAAAACATATGAATAGTACTGTGCAGTTTCTTTACTTCATTATTTCCAACCAGTTTTAATCAGGGAAGTCAGTTGAGAGAGAGCAAGAACTCATTGAAGGCAACCTGCTAAAGTAAAATAACTGAGCAATAACTTCCTAGATAATACAGTTCAAATGGACTCCAAAGTCTTATTTATAAAAAATACTTACATTTGTGTTTAAATAATAAAGGATAGCAGTCTATTTTAATAGTCTTTCTTTCAAATAGGTATGAACCCAGAATGCCAGACTGGCACTGATGAATACTATATATTTTTCAAAATTAGAATGCAGAGCAATATGCATTTTTCAGATGGGTAATAATGCTATGAAATAAGTATAAAGGACTAGTATTTCAAAGATGTGTGCAAAGCATGAGCAACACAAAATGTACATGCACATTTTGTGAGAGACGAACACTATTTTTATAAATGCAAATTATTAACTGGTACAAGTAGTATCTCTTCGTATTTTGATTGGCTAAATATGGCAAAGGGTCTTTGTTGTCAGTTGTTAATGTTATCAAGAAAAAGCAGATTGACTTATCAATTATCACTTAACTGATTTGAGTACAAAATGCCTGAGCATGACTTTGTAGGGTTAGATTCAGCAGTTTTTAGAATTCTGTTTTAAGAGACAGGAATTAAAGGAAAATGCAGAGGCCAGTTTTGCAATCTCTAAGTTTTTTCTGAATACTTATGAACACAGAAGTCATCACACTAAATTCATCAGTACATTATTATGTGTATAGCACTCCGTTGGAGAGCTGTAGCAAACAAGTAATGTGCTTCATTTTTTGACGAGCTGTTTGAATTGTTACAAGTTGGTGCAATAAAGGATGAAACAAGACAACACACATGATGGTAGGTAATTGTTAGAATTAGAGTAACTATTATATTCTTTGGCCCAGAGCTCTAGGATTATCTGTTTTAGCAACCAGCAGGTAGATATTTTTGATTAGCATAGTGGTATCAACCAGTGTTGCTAGAAAACGAGCAATTCACTGCTTGAGAAATCTTTCTCTATAACTAGCTTGGAAGTGTTTTTTCATAATAGTGTTACATATTGAACAGTCCCAAAACATTTGGGGCCAGATTCCATTCCACCTACTGAGTGTCTAAGTGAGCTCAGGTGCCAAACTGTGATTTTGTTCCACCCTGTCCAAGTCCCTGAAAATCCATGTTGCATTGGTTTTTGGAATACATTAACATGTGTCCATTAAAATAGAGTTACAAAGAAGCAGCAAGAAGGAGGACCACCCACTCAACTTTTGTATTAACAGTCAGGTACTCTAGCAGGGTAGAATAGAATTGCCTATAAGCACCTACATTCACTTATGCACCTAACAGGTGGAGGAAAATCTGGCCATTGAAGTCTATGCATTGAACATGCACAAGTACTGTACCTTGAAGAAAAGCGTTTAGCTGAATATTGATATACCCCACTTAGCATGTTGAACTTGTATCATGAAGACCTTAGAGAGGGCACAATATAAGCCAGAAAATAATTGGGTTCCTTTTTGGTTAAGCAGACCATTCCTCCAAAAGGGATTCAGTAGGTGTGTCTACACATGTGCATTTACTGCACAGTAACCAAAATTACTGCGCAGTACATGTGCAAGTCTTCACGTGTACACCCGTACTGCACAGTAAATATGGTGACTTATGCTGACTTGAACATAAATTTGATACCTGCATCATGCTGACAGCTGACTCTGGCTTCAATTTGGGACTGAAGTGTGCTGGCAGCTGGCTCTAGCATGAATTTGGGACTAAAGTTAGTCCCAAGGGCTGGCAGCCATGTGGCCAGAGGCTGGAGCTCCCCTCAGTGGCCACAGGTGCATATGGCAGGCTGCTTAGACCTGGGAGTAACTTTAGTCCAGGGGTAGGCAAAGTTTTTTGGCCGGAGTGCTGAAAAACCCCACAATGCCTACCTTGGAAGGTGCCTGAGTGCCGGCATGCCAGAAAAACAAAATGAGGGCAGGGGGTACATGGGAGGGTGCCCTGCTTGTGCCCCTTGCCCCTTACCCAAAGCCCCTGCCCCCCAGCCCTGCTGCCCCAGTTACAGTTACACTACACTAATACCAGTTACACTATAACTATATCCTGGCTCCATCTGACTGATTCGTCCTTAGGTAGAAAGCACATGTATAGGTGCCCTCAGGTCCCACCCTGCCCTACCTTCAGGCCACTGAAAAGAAACCTCTCTCAACCAAACATGGTATTTGATAGTTGCCATAAGTGCAACCTTCCCTCTTGCTGACTTTCCCAAAATTCAGAAAAAACAAAATCAACAGCAAAGCAAGTTAGAATCTAGCAAGAGCAAGCTTGGCTGTAGCATTCCAATACTTCCTTGTTTAGGCAGGCTTAGGAATGCCGCTAGAATTTCCTCTGACTTGGGAGTTTATCCTGCTATGAAGAGTTGCTCAAAACAAGCAGTTTCATTTATTTTGGTAATTCCTTATTTTGGCTGTCACAAAAGGCTTCAGGTCTGGGTTTTTTTAGGACTAGTTAAAGGTTGGGGGTTTTTTTATGTTATCTGAGCTAGTTCACTCAGGCCCTTCAGCAAATATATTTAAACAGTAAACTAATCTGTAAGTCAAAAACATTCACATATCTAAAATGCCACCTTGCCTTACCTTCTGCCTAGCCAACAAGCGGAAGCCTTTGCAGACGTTGATACTATCAGCCATTGCCACTGTAGGTCATTCTAAATCTGTGGACAATTTTTAAGTGACTTGTTTTGACAAAAAATATTTATTTTGTACAAATGACTTCAGGCAGATCATTTGTTTTAGTAGTGAACCAAAGTAATGAATGCATAAATCTCATTAACAAGTAATAAGCAATAAGCAAGAATAACATTTAGCTCCCTATCACAGTCATGAATATAAGAGGGGTTTTATGCCCAATTATGTCTCTGTACCCATGGCAAATAAATCATGCAGGCATAGTTTAATCAACCAGTGACAAGAAAAATGAGCCCACAAACATCACAGAATTAAATCACAATCAAAGTCATACTGCAGAGGAATTGCTTAGAAGCAAAGGGACAGATTCTAATCTCAGACCAGTTTTTTGTTTTTTTAATTTAGTTGTTTTTGCATTAGCACAAGGGAGATCTGTGAGGCCCGGTTTAGTGAGTTTGTTTTCATTGTAGTTGGTGGTCAACCCCAGAATGATTATGATCAGTGCTTTCCACCTTATCTTCCTTTGTAGTGTAATGCTGATGCCTACTGAATAGCTTGTGTTTCACAGGGTTCATTTCTGATATCAGAAGTAACCAAGGTAGGCATTGTAGCAAACTGGATTTCATTTAATCCATTTTTCAATACACATAGTTGCTATTTCTAAAATGGATGTGGATGTAGATCTTGCAGATTTTCCTCTTGTGAATGTTTCTATTGAAGTCCAGGAAAATGTACAAGATTAGATCACCCAGAGTTTGGCCCATGATCTATTTCCCTCTGTCCCTCTTCTCTCTCCTCTCGCTTCCACTTTGCCTAATCTTGTTTACTCCTAAGAACACCCTGTTGTGTTGTGCCTTGGACATTTGCCATTAAATTAGTACCTATTTCTTACCTTTCTTCCATAATCTTATGATTACATCATTGGGTGTTAAGTCTATGAAATAAAGGCGACTGACTCATCCAATGATCTCAAAGCTCTTAATACTTAATTCATTTGGTTATGTTTGTTCAAATACCTTAAATCTCTTCTTTAAAAAAAGCTAAAAGCAAGCATAAGAATTTCTATAGGGAATCAGTCCCAAGATTTACTGAGTACAGAATCCTGTCTCTGCCAAAGGCCAGAATGGGTGCTTTGAGGAAGGAATATGAAACCCATTATACGGGATAATGAAACACCCTACAAGTCTCATCCTAATCTCTGATAGGGATTGGCTTAAATCATGAAGTTACATGTTTTGTGATTCAATTTTGTGACAGGTTTTTGTGATTAATTATTATTTGACTGTTTTTGATATCCACATAAATTTCCAGCCCTTTATAAATATTGCTAAATATTTGGCTGCAACAATTTCCTATGTCAACAAGTTTCACGCTCTTTTTATACGTTGTATGAAAAAAATGTTCCTTGTAATGGTAATGAATTTCATACTTTCTTCATATGTTATGAGACAAAGAAAACAGTAGTTCCTGATCTACCTTCTTTGTGCATTCAGTATTTTACATACTTTATCATATATCCGCTTTTCTAAAGTAAAAGAATCTTTTCAGTCTCTGAATATGAGAGTTTTCAGTCCATTGATCATTTTCATTGCCCTCTTCTGAATTCCCTGTAGCTCTGCAATATCCTTTTTGAGATGACCAGTGACTGCACACAGTATTCTAGATGAGGCTGCAACATTGATTATATAAATACAATAAACTATTCTTTGTATTAATCACTTCATTCCTTATGCATCCTAATATTGCGCAAGTTTTTTGATCCCAGATGTATTTTGAGCAGATAATGTAAATTTAGCAGTCTACAGTGACACCATTTCTTGAGATATTGCAATATATTTAGAACCCTGTAAGGGAAACAATTGCATGCCAACATGAGGTAAATTCATTAGGTCCACCTTCACCAAGGCAGTTATGTCTATATCATGTCTTAATTTGGCTAATCACTTTTATCCTAAATAAGTTCTATCCAGACTTTTGATAGCATACAAACATTGCCTTCAATAAAGCCTTGCCTATAGTAAGCTGTATCAGGCAGGTTAGGGAGGCGTAGAAAATTGTGATTGAAAAAGACCTCCAAGGTTTGGTATAGGTTTTTACTTAAAGTTATTTTAATATATTTGGTATGGAAGTTATAATGTTACCTAATTCCATGCTAATCAGAAATACAACAGGTAAGTCAGTGGAAGTTTTGCTGTTGACTTCAGCAGATGCACTGTATGAGAAAATCCTGTCTGTATTAATGAGTACAGATTTTCCAAGCTATGTAAAGATTATAGATGTCCAATTCAGAGGCATAATGTGGTTCCTGTTAGGAAAGGCTCTTGTTTCATACCTGACAAGATTCTTGTCCAACTAAACACATGAGATATTTTAGGCAGGTTGATTTAGTCTGAATGAGTGAAGTTATTGCTTAAACTGCAAAACTAGTCAGAGCTCTGGGGCAGTGTCACTGGCTTGGCTGCCAGCGGCATGACAGCAAGTGCCTGGCAGCGCAGCTGCTTCTAATTTTTCATTCTGTCACACACCCCCCACACTTCGTTATTCACATTCAGATAAAAGGGCATTGAAATCCACTAGAAATCTTTAAAAGTCTTGGCTTATGGTGTCTAACGTAAAATGGGTGTTTATATTCCTGCCATTTCTGTGGCAGAGAACCAGATGACAGAAATGGATACGTTATAGTGGTAATAGAGTGGAATGGAGAGCCAGTGTTCATAGTTTTACCCCCACTAATCTTCTAGGTAACCTAGGCAAATCATTTTTCTTTTCTGTACCCCTATCTGTAAATTGGGGATATTGTATCTATTTACCTTATCATAGGGATGCTGGGATGGTTAAAGTCCTTTGCTTACTTGTATAGCCTTTGAAATTCATTTTGTCAAAGGGGTCATAAAAATGAAAAGTATTACGGTATTATTATATTCATTCTCATCCATAAAAGCAGACATGCTGCGTGATCCTTGTAAGTCATTTAGGCCTTTGGTAAATGTTAATTTAAGTGTGCAGTGGGATCTGAGGAATTGTATCCCAGATAAAACTGCATGTCCTGCCATGCCAGATCTTGAATATCCATCATGGTAAAACAGATGATTGTTGGGATCTCGAATAAAATTCCTCAGAAACTATTGCACATCTGCTGGGGCTGGCAGCTGGGATCTGGGGAGTTTCTTGATCCCTACCTGACCTTTAAATGATGTGCCTGCCTGCACATGGCTGCATGGGAGTTGAGCATAGGGAGCTGGGAGTGGGGATCTCCATGCCACATATTCAAAATAAAGCAAGGTGTAAACCAGGCACAGAAATATTCCACATGATAAATTGGTTAAAGGTGTGGCATGATGCAATTTATCATTACATGAATGTGTTAATTGCGTGATAATGGCACCTAGTGGCCTTAATTTATGCTGTGTCTCAGTTCCCCATCTTTAAAGTGGATTTTATACTTTTCCACTTCACATAATTATTGTGAAAATAAAATCCATGAAGGGCTCAGATACTATAGTAATGAGAGGTGTGTTTATATAAGACAGATAGAAAATGGTTTGATTTAGTTCCAGTTTGTTGTATTTCTTCAAGTGGGTACTTAAATATTAATAGCATGTGATAAATTCCTCAGATAAGACAGATAAAAAGGCCAAATATTCTTATTTGCCTGAACCTATGTATCCCCATCCTTAATAAGTAAAACCAAATTTATCAAAACAAAAAAGAACAAAATAAACCTCCCTCAACTTAACAGCACTGAAGCTGAAAATAAATGCTGTATTGTATGCTTGCTTGATAGCTGCACAACAACCCCCACTAAAATCAATGCTGAGCTGTGAGACTGAAATGCTGTGAACCATAGATTACTGGAGATTGAGGATGCTTTGATTTAGCTGGTGAGAGTATGCGACAGACTAGGGCTTGCGTGTATGCCTATCATTGCCCTCTACGGAAAAGAATAAGTCAGACCTCATATGTTCTGGGCTGGTGGAGTTGCTTCTTTAGTTCAATGAGTAGAGACTTGTGTTTTTGGATCCGAGTGACACAAGTTTTATTGTGGAAGCTGAGTCCAAGTGCTTGTCTTATGACTCTTATGTCAATATTCGACTAATTTTTTCCATTTAGTAAGATATGATACAATATACAAGCTAGATTTTGGGCCTTTGATCAGTGTGAAGGAAACAATGCCTAATTCATTATTTCAAAAACAGATTCTTGATGGGGAAAAGCACAAGGGACAAGGAAGCCAGAAATGGGAAAAAAATATATTCAGATTGTAACACTTAATTTGGACAGCCAGTTCTGGTAACTGCAAGCCTGGTGTAGAACAAGTTTGGTGTTGATCTTATGCCATCCACATGACATTAGATTTTATTATTTCACAACATATTACGGAATAATACAAGTGTAAACACATCACATTCAGGGGAAGGAGGGAAGCCCGAGACCCCAAGTAGCGGGGGAGTGCGTTGTGGAGCTCCGTGTAGAGAAGGCGTGGGAGCCCTGCATAGAGGGGGCGTTGTGGACGATCTCAGGGTAGCACCATGACCTGCTGCTCTGGGGGGGAGTGAGAGTCCCCTGTGAGACCCTGGAGCACCAGTCGTGGTGTGAGCCACCCCATCTCTCCACATCCAGAAAGGGGGACCGGGAGAGAGTGTGGGGCTAGTGAGGCCGGAGGTAGAGTGCCCCCTCAGCTGGTCCATGCTGGGGCCAGGACCAAGAAGGTCAAAAGGGCCAGGTGCCCACCACGAGGGGCACCCAGAGTTGTGGGCCTGGGACCCCACCTGGCCTTGGAGGTGAGGCCAGGGCCTGTGTGTGGCCGAAGGTCTCAAGTGGGTACCATGCCCAAGAGGGGAGCCAACTACAAGGAGCTCGGAAGCCTGAATGAAGAAGGCGTAGGCTGCCTGAGCAGAGAGATCAAAGGAGGGTCCTGCCAGGAGGATTCTGGAGCCTAGTGTGGGGCTGGTGTGACTAATAACATCTGGATGCCATCTGCAAGGCTTGGGCTGCGGTGTAGGGGAGGAATGGAGCTGCAGATAGTGCCCCCTGGCATCGGGGCAAGAAATGGGCAGCCTCCCACTTAATTAACATCAATTCA
>NW_017729031.1:72141241-72144621 GCF_001723915.1 Gavialis gangeticus
GAGGGGAGCCAACTACAAGGAGCTCGGAAGCCTGAATGAAGAAGGCGTAGGCTGCCTGAGCAGAGAGATCAAAGGAGGGTCCTGCCAGGAGGATTCTGGAGCCTAGTGTGGGGCTGGTGTGACTAATAACATCTGGATGCCATCTGCAAGGCTTGGGCTGCGGTGTAGGGGAGGAATGGAGCTGCAGATAGTGCCCCCTGGCATCGGGGCAAGAAATGGGCAGCCTCCCACTTAATTAACATCAATTCATTAATTAACAACAAGGCTGGCGGGCAAGAAGGCAGGCGGTTAGCCCAGGAACAGTTGGGTGGGCCAGAGGAAAATTGGCCCCTAGAAGGCCCCCTGTTACACTGAGTAACCCCACAGACTTAAACAGAACTCCTTTGGATGTACACAAAATTTAATCATCTACATGCCCTAGTCCCTTGAACCATTCAGTTCACCCTGGCATCCTTGAGTTAAGAAGCAATAAAAAATCATACAGCATGTTTCACTGATGACTTCAGACAGGAGTATGCCATTAGAAAAAAAAGATTCTGTGTTATTTATTTATAATTAGTTTGCCAGGCTAATAAAAACTGAATGGACTCAGGTAAAATGGAGTTAAGTCACCTGCAAAATCCAGATAATCTATTGGATGACTAGAGAAGCTAAAGGCACATAGTTGAAGAGTGTAGGAGCTAGTATTTTCAGTCACTTAACTCATCTCTTGCTAGCATTTTGAAGAGAATCAAATAGCCAGGTATACAATCTAGTGCAGTGAAGTCTTGTGAGACTTACACTGACTTGCATTTCAAAACCTTGTCATTGGTGATTATGAGAGGTGCAATGACACAATTCTGCATGATGAAAGTGTTATATCTGATGGATTAAAAAAAAGTGTTTATCCAGTAAGTTATAGGTATTGCAAATAACAATTTGAGATGCAGCATAATAAGCAATAAAAAAGTGAAGTCATAAGAGGATACTAATGTTTAAAATACAGTTGATAATAATATAATGTAAGTGTAAATCAGCTATGTATCTTGGGATAAGTAAAGTGAGATGAATATGTTCATTTTTGGCAGTGGGCTATGGACTCATTGTACCTGCTAAACATAAAACAAAATATGGTTAAAAGCAAGTTCAGGAAGAGATTTCCCTAAAGCTGTTTTTGTTGAAAAAGGTCCAGATACCATGCCTCATTTAATAAGAGAAATTTCAGTTCCAAATGTTTGATTCAAGTACTGTATGTGTTCGTGTCCTTATTGGCTGTTTGTGAACATTCAGTACCTAGTTTTTGTTTTGTTTAATGTTTGGGAACTGGTTCTTGTTTGCATGACTACTCAACTTTATTTGTTATCAGTAATTAAACCAGAGTAGAAAGAATAATTTGTGACTTAGGTAACTAATCATTTAGCACAAGTGATCACCATGAACAGTTCCCTTTCATAAACATTTTGTGCAAGCCTATCCCAGCTGCAGTGTAGTATAACACCTTTGTTTAATGTTCTGATTTTTCACTGAAATCACACTTGTGCATTGTGACATAATAGACAAACAGAGTAGATGTACATGTGCATTCTGCTAGGTATACCTGACATAGTAAATAATAGTAAATCACTTAATGGAGCTGTGATGCCAGGCTTGTTTTTGAAGCACTTAAGTTAATGTAGCAATTACAGATTTTAGGTACTCACTGTCTAGGCTTTATCAATTCTTTTACTGTACAAATGGATGTTTCTAGAATAGGACTGGGAAAAGTGTATTAGTCTGGGCAAAGGGAGGAACACCTAATATTTTACATAACTCTGAAAATTCCTGAGGGGTACCAAAATCAGGGTCCTGTACGTAAGATAAGCAGAAAAGTTTAGCTACTATTTTTCAGATGACAATTTATGGCAAGAACTGAATATGATATTACAGGGTATGTGTCAAAGTACTACTTTGACTTCCAGCTATATTTCTTCCAAGCAGTCTATAAGTCTATAATAACTATATTAACTAGTGGTACATTCACTGGTCTTGGCCTACATTATAGCATTTTGAGAGGCATCCTTTTTGAAAGGCAGGTGCAAGAAGTATGTAGGACCCTGAGGACAGGTGCCCAGCCACTGTATTTTTATTTAACTTTTAGCTATGTCATTCTAGAGCAGAGGTGCCAAACCTTTCTGTTCCTGCAGACTAAAGGCTGCACCAGGTGAAGCCCTAGCCCCATGCAGCAGATTAGGTCCACTGCCCTGGCCCTGACCTCATGCATGCTTAATCCAGCCCACCACTGTGGCCCTGTGCACCAACCCAATCCAGCACGTAAATCCATGTCACCTGGCCCATGGGATTTGGAAAATTGGCACTGGGGGAGCAATGGCAGCATTATTTGCCATCGCTCCCCCAGCACCAAATTTCTGGACTGGTGGGGAGTCCTGCAGGCATTACTTCACAGTCAGGGCAGCTAGGATCTGAAACCAACTTCCAAAGGAAGTGGTGCTCACTCCTACCCTGGTGGTCTTCAGAAGGAGGCTAGATAGACACCTTGCTGGGGTTGTTTGACCCCAGCATTCTTTCCTGCCCACGGCAGGGGGTTGAACTTGATGATCTGCTCATGTCCCTTCTGACCTACCAACTATGAAACTATAGGGCAGATGACACAGCTCTGTGGGCCATATCTGGCCTCCGGGCAATAGGTTGAACACACCTGGTCCAGAAAGGAAGCAATAGATATAGTTTTGTACTTGCTATAAACAAAACAAAAGTAGCGCGCCTTTCAGCAAGGGACCTTAGGAATGTTTGATGAGGAAGGCCAGATTTTGGGCAAGCAATATAGAGATGCCCAAAATCATAATGGTTTCTTGAAAAGAAAGAAGTGCCAATACTGTGGAACTCTTGGCTGGCACCTTTGGGTTTTTTTAGTGAATTGCATCATAATTTGCCCTTAAATTCTATCTTACAGAATACACAAAATCATCTGAGTAGTTGCTCTTCAGTGGCTTAATTTTTCAGAGAAAAAAACTTCTAGGTGACCTGGGCAGAGACAGAAACATGATACTAATTTCACCAGGCTCATAATGGACATAGAAGAGTAACTTTGTTACTCTAACTTTTGGGCTAAGTACAGACAGTCATAGTTTCATAGTTTCATAGATTAAGGGTCGGAAGGGACCTAGTAGATCTTCTAGCCCAACCCCCCGCCAGGGCGGGAGAACAACAAAAACCCCAAAAACAAGAAATGGGACTCAAATGAGTCCAGCCAGGTAGGCATCCAGCCTCTTCTTAAAGACCCCCAGGGTAGGGGCCAGCACCACTTCCCTTGGAAGTTGGTTCCAGCTCCTAGCCGCCCTAACTGTGAAGTAGTTCTTGCGGATGTCCAATCTATACCTCCTCTCCATCAACTTGTGCCCATT
>NW_017729031.1:72145123-72154734 GCF_001723915.1 Gavialis gangeticus
TTTCCCCAGGATTGAGGTAAGACTGATGGGCCTATAGTTGCCCGGGTCCTCCCTCTTCCCCTTCTTGAAGATGGGGACCACATTTGCTACCTTCCAATCATCTGGCACCTGGCCCAAGCACCACGATCGCTCATGAAGTCAAAAAGCCTGACACTGAATTGATTCAGTCTTTGCAGGTTAGTCTAAGATGCAGATATTAAACTGAGAAATAACTGGACAGACATTCACTTTTGATTCAGGAAATGCAGCCACATACCTGCAGTAGCTCAGGCCAGAAGCCGGGGGAGGGAGGCAGTGGGGGGAGTAGGGACACTACAGCATGGCTCTGGCATTGGCCAGCATAGGCTGTGTATTTGCTTCCTCTTCCTGTTACCCCCAAGGTCTCTGGGATTTGCAGTCCAGAATTACAGCAGCAGGACTCTGCAGGGTTGCTCATTACTTCCTCTTCCTGCTTCCAGGTGCTTCTGGGATGTGTAGTTCACAGTCACAGCCAGCAGTAAGTTTTAACAGGGCAGGGCATCTCTGTACTGAGGGGGAAGGAAGTTTAAACCCCCTCCCTAGCCCCAGCCCCTAGCTGGGGTTTTCCTGGGGAGGGGGCAGTCCCTGCCTCTCCCTGCCCCACAACCCTTCTCTGCTGGAGCAAACACCACAGCCCAGTCCAGGGCTGGAAAGCATGCTGGGATGCTGGGGGACTGTGATTTAACTTGAACTAGGAAAGGGTCTGGGACAGAAGTTTCATAAACCAGTTTGACCCAGATCAGTTAAGTCTGATACTATATTCAATCAGGTTTATCTTAAACCAGTTTCAGCCATTTTGAAACTGGTTTCTGTATACTGAACTTCTGTTCTGTTACAAGTTTAAACCAGTTTCTGATGACTTAAACCAATGTATGTGTAACTTCTGTCCCTAGCCTTGAGTGCCACATTCAAGCATTCACTTTCTCCTGGGTGAGTTGCTGCTCTCCCAATAGAAACCATGAGTTTACAGATGTTCAAGGTTTTTCTTCTCCCAAAGCAAAAATGGTTGCTCAAGATAAAAAATAACCTGGGAACAATGAGGGTTAAATTGCTCCCAGGAGAGTTTCTTCTGGGAGAGTGAATCTGTACACATCTTATGAGATAAGCCATAGCACCGTCCTCGAGCATCCTAGAGTTCTTTGCTCCCACCACCCCAGGAGCTAGTGTGTCACTTGGGCTGGACTCTTGTGCTTCAGCCAAGAAGGGAACAGAACACACCCCCTTCACAATAATAATATTCTGACCCTCACTAACATTCATTTAGTATTTAACATATTCCTCTGGATATGTAATATTAACAGTATATTAAGGAGCCCTGATATTTCTAGTAATATTTCAGTCTCGTTTTATTCATATGGAAAGGTGGAGTCATATAAAATGTACACAAAGGTTAGTGTCAATTCCAAGATTTGTTTTCTTGACCATCACTGACATTTCAATGGTAGTCAAACACTAAAGCTCATTTATTAAGACAAATTTAAAAACTTACCAAACAACCCAAGATATACCTATCTGTTCAGTATACACCGAGTAGACGTGGGAGGAGGCTCTGAAGGAGTTGAATGTATGAAGTATAAACTGGTGAAATTTTTTTAATGGGCAAGTTTAAAAAAGTCATGTGTCTTATCATACAGCTCTGGATATTAGAGATATTTTAGGGCAGGATTAGTTATTTCAGACAGTTTCTAAGGCAGTTTTTAACTGAACCCTTTTCTAAAGGTGGTCCCTTACTAAGAGCATACAAATTTTGATTGTTAACCTTTTTTCTCCCCCTCTGTATAGAGTCAGGATTCTTTCATATAGGTGTGCACACAGGCCACATAGCTTAAACTGTGTTCATGTACAAAAGAGTTTTTGAAAAGTAGGCCTGATTTTGTGAGCAGTAGTAGTTTCGTAGTTGTTAGGAGCTGGAAGATACCTGACACTAAGCTTAAAGACACTTATCAACTTATTGGGGAAAAATATCTGAGTTAAATTATTTACTCCTTAAAAATAAAATAACACCTTTGTTAACAGCCTTGACATTCTAAGATTTTTTTTGAAAATATTTTAAATCTAAAAATTCAAAAATATTTTTCTATAATCAATCCTCTACAGCCATGGCAAAGCTGTCTTGTTTTTCTTCTTTATGAATCACTGTAATAAAAGTGTTAAATATAGTTATTTATACCTTTGAGAAAATAAATAATAAAAAGATTACCGTTGATATGCAAATTAGCTCCCCCTTGTCCTCTCACCGAAACAGGCAAGGCAAAAACTTACTTAGTAGGTTTATGATGTCTGTTTTAGAGAATGAAGTCTATGGATAACTAGGTCTCAGAACCACACAGATAGATAAAAGAAGATGTCTTAAATATTAAAATAAGATGTCTTAAATATTTTTTCAATAGCAAGAAATGAAAAGGTAATTGTTAATCTCTTTTGATGTAATGCATTGGCTTTGCTGTTTTTAGAGCAATAGAAGATAGCAGTGAGTGTTTAGTAAACACTAAATTATCTTGTTTATAGTCACTGCCAGCCCTTGTAGAGACATAAGTTTTGTGTGTAGACAGATCTACTTGGAATATAAATTGCTGAAACCCCTAGAGTTCCCTATATAGCATCATTTTTTTAATATCTTAGCAATGGGCTCTCAGAAGGAGAGAATGCAGCAATGCTTTGGTTTTTAAATTAATTTTGCACAGGCTTGTTTTCTATCTTTTATACACCCTATTAAAATACAAACTGATATGGGCAGATGACATTTATAGGGAAAATATCTCCATCAGGAAGTGTTCTCCTGTTCATGCTGGTGACCAGATAAAGCCATTGCTGGGTGGCTTATAGTGTGATGCTGATGTTAATATATAGAAATCAGCAAGTTGCTTGACACTTCCTTGGGCTCTGATTTGGCTTTGCTCCATGAAAACTGGATGAATAATACCAGGTACTCAATCTTAACTGAATTGTTCCCAATCAGGTACTGTATGTCTCTGATGAAGTCTCTGATTCTGACTGATGGAGTGGGAGCTCGGTTATATGTTAGTTACATCTGCCTTTAGATATTCTCTTGAATCCTTTGAACATCTCTCCTTTTACCGTGTCACAACAAGGGAGATTGTTGCATTAAATTTCTGTTGGCCTATGCGTTTTATTTTTGGCAAGTTAATTATATTTGATTTAGACTTATGCTGCTGTCTGTCTCTGTTGGAGCCTTCAAAGCTGTTAGGTCTGGGGATGTCAATGCTATGTCCTATGCAACTTCAGGTTTTTTTACTCAAGATAATTTCCACATACCATTTTCTTTTACATTCTACCCAGGAAGGGAGAAAGCCTTAGTTTTAGCTCCATTCTATTGTAAAATCTGGTGTAACATTTTGCAGTACAGCTTTCAAAACTTGGGTTTATTCTTAAATGTTACTAGGGCTGCTATGATTCTAGGAAACTGAGGGCAATCAAACCAACCACTCTAAGGAAAGCTATGAACCTGGGTGTCCATAACTATCAATGTCCCTCTCCCTTAAAGCTTATATGTACACACATATACACACATAATACAATATTTTAAAAGGATGATCCATTCCATCCACCACATGCTTGTATCTCTCTGTTCTTCATACATGTGCCTCCATTAATAATACCAAGAATCAAATGCATGAGTTGCAAGGAGAACATAGCTCTCATATATGAATATGGTTTGGAGGTTTCTTACATTGACAAATTTCCTTAACCTTTGATTTATTATTTACTTGCTCTTTGTCGGTTTGACTTCTCAACTGATTATAATTCTGGTCTGTGGTTTTTCAGTTACAAATCTCTTTGATCCTCTTTGCAGTATTTTAATGCCTTGTGTTTGCTTAATCCTGTAGCTATGCTGCAGGCCTGTGCCCCACATCCAGGGCTGCAGCATCTCATATACTGTTCAGTTTTTCTTTTTATTTATGTGAGGATTGAGGATACAGAAAGGAAAGGAGCATTTAAGCATAAGTTTTTTAAGCGTACTGCTTTGTCCGCCGCACTGCCTCAGTAGAAAATATTGAAATAAATATTAGCATTTACTGTGCATGGTGTTTTTATGGTATCAGAGCACTGTGCCTACCTTTAATTAATCCCCACAACATATTTGTAAAATAGTTATGATGAACGTTTTCCTCATTTAATCAGTGAGTAAACTAAGATACAGAAAGCCTAAAGGCCTGGTTTTCAGAGCTGTCAGATACTCACAATTCCATCTGAAGAATAAAGTTTGAGTTGATGATCATTTTCTTATCTTCTAGGCTCCATTTTTTTAATGTTGGGCTGCTGCCAAACACACTCCTCAGTTCCCTTTATTGACACCCCCCAAACCTTCCTGTGCCCTTCAGCCTATCTTTGTTGCCATTGTTCAGCTTTTCCTCTCAGGAATGAGGCTGCTGGTTACAGCATGGTTCAAATGATCCAGTATCTGCTTACATATGGGCCACAAACAGAAATGAAAATGAACGACAAAAATGTTACTTGCTTGTCTACAAAGTGAGCTGTGCCTTTGACTCCTCATTCAGTCTCTCTGTTGGTGCCATTTACAAATAATAAGATGCCTGTGTTTCTCTGCCTGTCCAGGTAGAATCCAGCCAGCCCACAAGTCACCCTGCTCCGAGTCACCAGGTCAAAGCAGCCCTGCTCACCAATGTGTGCTCAGTAGAACTGGTCAAAAGATAGTTTCTTTAAAAATGTAACAGAGACACTGAAGCCTGTTTTTTAAAAAATGTGAAAATTAATGGCCTCTTCTTCAGGAGACAAAAGAGGCATCACTTCACCCCTTTGATTAATCTCTGGATTGAGAGTCTTTAGTAGCATGCAGTGATATAAATGACCCGAACAGCTCTTAGGTTAATTGACCAGTTCCCCATGATGTATAGGAACATCTCATTCATTTCCATAGCAACCTCCCTTTTTTGTTGGGAGAGAAATTCATGAATGAATGCATACTGGAATTTAGTTACACGGGCTTCTTCACTGTATTTCAGCACAGTGCACCATGTAATAAAGTAGTCCAGTGTTCATATACATCATGTGCATCTAAGCATGATTTCAAATATCTAGGCAAAATGTAAGAAAATACTGATGTTTCATTATAGAAATCTTGACAGATATGTTATCTTGAATAATCCTAAACATGCTGTCACAAATTCAACTTAATCCCTTCACTAAAACCATGACATTCGTGCATCTTGGCCTCTATGCAGCAAAACACTTAAGCACATGGTCGGATTCAAATACATGAGTTAGTGCCAGAAAACTGTGTCTTGTTGCTTTGGGCTCTTTGTCCGGATTTTCTAAATGAAAGGATACTAGGTCATTCCTCTGATATGACATGAGGTTGATGGTAATATGCTTTTCTTAAAAATATGCTGTGGACTAATAGAAAGGAAAGGAAGGTCCCTTGACAAATGGGCACTAAATCTGCCCAAAAGTTGGTATAACAGCTCTCCCATCTGCAGCTGGTCCAATATAAGCTATCATAAAAAGCCCTTGTTTTTCTCCCTCCCACCACAAATGTTCATATCTAATATATTTACCTTTCTATGGGTTCTGAAAAGTGCAAATTTCTCATATTCCTTGTCACTTTCTTCTCCACTGTGTAAACTTACTTGGCCCATCATTTTCAGTATTAAACTGCTGATTCAGGGGAATGTTTCTTGAAGTTTCTTAATCTAAAAACCTAACTGGATTATTTGCTGTGTTCTGAATGTATGGTTTTAAGTGTATATTTAAGTCCTCCAGGTCTTTCTGAGAATAGGTTTTATAAAAATGTGTTTAAAATAGTTTGAAAGTTCAGAACAGATTTGTAAATTAAATTTTCCAGCTCTGGCAGCAGAACTAAATTTGCAGTTGCAAAACACTGTAAGTAGTATTACAAGTGATCTGCCATCTAAAAGCATTTCTTTTTTCAGCATGAGCAAGTAATCAAATTTTAAATTTCTTTTACTACAAAGCCTACTTTGGCTGTTTTGGCTAATTAACTTGTTGCTTGTCTTTTATGCAAAAAATAGCTCCCTTTGAACTATATGACTGCAGAAATATTTTGAAAGATTTATTTCCCTTTTAAATCAGATCAAACTGTGTCCAGCAGCAGCATTTGTTACTGCTTCTAATTTTGTAAGGCTTTAAAAAAGTTCCTACATACCTCACTCAATCTTGGAAGGAAAATTAAACCCCTCTCTTGTTTTTCTGCGAGTGAACTGCCTTTGAATGGTCCAACTGTAACTGGAAAAAAAGGTAATCCAAACTCAGTCCTCTCTTTCTGCGAGATCTCTGGCCAGGATGTTAACAGAGATTTGGTTAACAGTCATGCCCAGTGTTATAATGTGCATGTAATATCAGCTAGACCCATATTCTTTCCTTCTAACTGCCTGCTAAGCTTTGTTGCTTTTCTCAGATCCTAAGTTTTCTTCTGCCTTCCATTTAGTTGATAACTAAGGCAAAGTAAAGTTGCACCCATCTTCTCACAGACCTTGCTGCCCCATGAAGACACACACATGCCCCTCCCTTCCACAAAACAAATGACTCATACCAGGAACCATAGCGATGCAAACAAAGTGGGTGTGATGTGGACATGGGCATATCAGATGGTATATGTTCTTAAATTTTTAGGTTGTGCCATGTAGTCTGACCTCCAAACTCCTCCTCAAATGCATTTCTCTGTGCAGAGGACTTGCCAAGAGCAAATGAGACTGGATTTGAGAGAGCCTGTAACAAACAGAAATTTCACCTACAGTTCCTTACCAGACTGTGGCTCTTTGGGGATATGTATAGCCTAGCTCATACATTTTTGGAGTGTGTAAATCTTTCTCTTGTTTTTTTTTTCTTTCTTGTCCTTAATTGTTCTGCCTTGTATGATGATGTCCTGAGTAACACAAAAACAATGTGTAACCATTGCTATTAATTTCAATCTGTTTATTGACCTCTAAATCCAACAGTTGTGCTTATAAAAGTTATATCTTAATGGCAAATGGCAGACTCATTTATGGGAGCAGGAGGGTGGAAAGTTCCAAAAATAATTGATCTAGAAATCAATGTTGTGCCCTGAGGTTTGGAGCTAGCATGCAATGGCGATGGTAATGCAGCTCTTATTAGAACTGACTTGAAAAGTAGGGCAGCATTACTTCTGTGTCCAAAGCTCTGAGAGATTCTACTCTGAGCCATCCTTGTTTTTAATTGATACAATTACAAAAATCAAAAAATATATACTGATTTTAAGAAAAGGAAGTAAACTTCAATTGCATGCATAACATAGATGGATCAATACATAATTTAAGGAGAAATGAAAAGTATGATAGAAAAGAGAAAAAAATCTACAAGAGATAAAGAACATTCTTACTTATCATAAAGACAACTAAATGGTTTTTGAAAAGCTGCCTAGCTGAATAGATTATTTATGTAACATGTATATTTAAAGAAACCAGTCCAAAGGCACAAGTTTATGGAGAACTTAAAGGGGTGTAGGTCATAGCCATGTTGGTCTAAGGACATAGGCAGACAAGGTTCTTTGGGTGAATCTGATATCTTTTATTAGACCAACTGAAATAGTCAGGGAGAAAAAAATTTAGCAAGCATTCAGGTTTAAAAACCCTTTGTTAGGCTGAAGAAGCCTCTGCAATTGGTGTGTGCTCTTCCTGGAGAGAATGAATAGCAAAAAAGCCAGAGCCTCCACTGCTATCATACCAAGACTATCATACCAGCCCAGCCTCTGTCGTCTTTACTATTCATTCCATCCAGGAAGAGCACACACCAACTGCAGAGGTTTCCTCAGCCTGATGAAGGGTTTTTAAACCCAAAAGCTTGCTAATTTTTTTCCAACTATTTTAGTTGGTCTAATAAAAGATATCAGATTCACCCAAAGAACCTTATCTGGAGAACTTAAAGTTATTTGTTACTTTACAACATACCTACTTGTAAGTTATGGCTTTTGCTTGGAAGCCCTATGAGATATCTTTTTTGGAAATTGATTTAGCTCAGTGGTTTTCAAGTCCTGTGTTCCTGTGTTAAGAGGTCCTAAAGATCTTGAACAGGGGGATTTAACTGATAAAGGCTAAATGTTTTTCTTTTTCCTCTTCAGTATCAGTATTGACTCTCTTTGGGCTTCATTATATTTTCCAGCCCCTTTAAGCAATGCATTCCAGCATATACAGTAGATTTTTATTAAGTTATTATGTGACTGAGGAGATTGTGTATTTTTGGCTGAAGAGAGATGACTTCAGCTTTTTATCTTTAATGTACAGTTATGACCTGGACAAGCTTGCTATCTGAAGCACTCCAAATGCCTTTGAAGTATTCCAAACAAGTGTATGGATATGCATGGCTGAAGTACTTCAAAATAGCTAAATTGCTTCAAAAATGATCCTCAAATAATCTTTGAAGCGCTTTCTTTTAAAGCATTTCCTGAAACATCTCCACACTCCAACAGTCTCTCCAGTATCCTTCCCCTCTCCCTTTGGGGGTGGGAAAGAATGGGGTGGACAGCCAAAAAGCATTCTCCTATGAGTTCAGCTGTCCTCGGGAACCTCCAGAGGCCAAGAGGTGTCCAAAGATTCATGATTCAGACTCTCCAGCCAGTGCAACAATATTGAAGTGCTCCGATGAAGGGTCATGGGATATGACTGGGGGAGAGTGGGGTTGTCATCAGTATAGGACTGAAGCACTCCAAATTTGAAGATGTTATGCAAAAGATGCATAGCAACTGCTCTTTTCAAGAGAGAATTTGGAATATTGAGCTCATTATGGCCAGAGTCAGTTAGACTTTAGGAGCTATGCACATCCAGGGTTAAGGTGGCCTTCAGGCACCTCCCAGCACTAATCAGGATCATAATGTCACCTTAGTGTGGGTTATGCTCTAGATGCTTGATCAAGATCACTTCTGAGCATGCACACAAGTAAGTCTTGGTATCTAAGAATATTTCCAGGCCAAAGAAGAAACGGCTAATGATTCTGGACATCTAAGTGATTTTACAGCCACTACAATGGATGCAATCTGGTTTACTTTTTGTGGCTTAGGTGCCTAATAAGAATGGTTTGGATCTTGCCCAAAGTCATGTTCTTCATCATTTCCCTGGTGTCATGAATCCAGTTCTGAAGTGTTTCATTTTCCCTGTGTATTGCATAGGGAATTTATCACCTACTTGGGGCTGTGAATTACACTGCAAGACATAGGCAAGTCAGCATCAGTTCAGCATCACATGTGCTCTGGGTTGTGCTGCTAGGAGCTTTAATTAGCAAGTAATGTTAATTAAAAGCGTCCATGTGTTGCATGCATCAGCATTCCCCTGCATCCCTGGGCTGAAAAATGGTGGTGGGGTGCTTTAAACTAAAGCTCATTGAATGTGCTTTATTTCAAAGTGCCCCACCACCATTTTTTCAGCCTGGAGACACCTGGGGTGCTGATACATGTGATGTGGAAGGCTGCCAGAGTGTGTCAATTTCCAGCACACTGGGACTCGGGACAGACATTACACACAAACCAGTTTAAGTGATCAGAAACTGGTTTAAACCTGTAAGAGAGCAGATGTTCAATGCATATAAACCAGTCTGAAAATGGCTGAAACTGGCTTGAGATAAATCTGGTTGAATGTAGTATC
>NW_017729031.1:72159734-72168051 GCF_001723915.1 Gavialis gangeticus
TAAACCAGTTTGACAATGGGTGAAACTGGTTTGAGATAAACCTGGTTGAATGTAGTATCAGACATAACTGATTTGGCTCAGACTGGTTTATGCAATGTCTGTCCCAGATCCCTTGCTAGTTTAAGATAAACCAGACTCTGCCAGCATCCTGGCATGCTCTCTGGGCTGGGCAGGGCTCTCTGCTCCACAGCAGAGCTGGCCCCGCCCCTCCGCTTCCTGGCTAGAGCTCTGGCAGAGACTTGCAGGCACAGCAGGGTCTGCCTGGCTTCCCCCTCCACTACCCCCTTCCCC
Organism: Gavialis gangeticus; assembly: GCF_001723915.1. Classification (NCBI taxonomy): domain Eukaryota; kingdom Metazoa; phylum Chordata; order Crocodylia; family Gavialidae; genus Gavialis; species Gavialis gangeticus. The sequence goes on from NW_017729031.1 coordinate 72,160,026, forward strand.
CTCACTGCTCAAGCAGGAAATCCCTCTCCTCCCTTCCTCCCATCTCCCACAGCACGGACCCAAGCCCCATGGAACCTAGGCATGTGGTATGCTAGCTAATGCCAAGAAGTGTGTATGTGTCCCAGTGAAATTGGAGACAGGCTGACAGAAAAGTGACCACTTAGGGCTGTTTGGAACTAATCAACAGGTCAGCTGGTAAGCTGTTTAAGATGAGTTTGAAGTAATGGAGTGCAGCTGTTGTTTTGCTGGTGGGGTGATAAACACTGTTATTGGCCTGTTGCTGGCTTGCTTGCCTGTCAGTTTGCTGCAGACAGTATAAAGAAGCGGGTTGGGGGATTGAAAAGCTCCGTATCATCAACAGTTGCATGCACTGCACTCCATCGCCCCCACCCCGCCTCCACCTCAGAGTGCTAGCACGGGGTTGGGGGCTAGCAACACTCCTGCCCCTTGAGCAGCAAGCAGGGAGAAGCCTGGGATGATGCAGGCAGACATCCCTAATTGGAACATCCTGCTGGGGCCAGGCTGTGACCCCCCACTCCCCTTCCCTCAGCTCAACATTGTGCAAGGGAAGGGAGAGCTGCTCTAGCACCCCTGGCTTCCAGCCTGAGCCACTGCAGGTATGTGCCTGACTTTCCTCAGTCAAGAGAGAATGTCTGTCCAGTTACAAACTGGTTCAGCCTAGCCAGGTTAAACTAACCTGCAAAGATGAAAGGGACTTGGGGGTCATGATTGACCACAAGATGAACATGAGCCTCCAGTGTGATGCTGTGGCTAGTAAAGCAAGCAAAATGCTGGCTTGCATCCATAGATGCTTCTCAAGAAAATCCCGGGACATCATTCTCCCGTTGTACTCGGCCTTGGTGAGGCCGCAGCTGGAGTACTGCATCCAGTTTTGGGCTCCACAATTCAAAAAGGATGTGGAGAAGCTTGAGAGGGTGCATAGGAGAGCCACGCACATGATCAGAGGTCAGGAAAAACACCTTATGATGAGAGGCTGAGAGCCATGGGGCTCTTCAGCCTGGAAAAGTAAAGGCTCAGGGGTGATCTGGTGGCCACCTATAAATTTATCAGGGGTGCTCATCAGGATCTGGGGGAACATCTGTTCACCAGAGCACCCCAAGGGATGACAAGATCGAACAGTCACAAACTCTGCCGCGACCAATTCAGGCTGGACATAAGAAAGAACTTCTTCACTGTCTGAGCCCCCAAGGTTTGGAACAGACTGCCGCTGCAGGCAGTTCAAGCACCCACCTTGAACGCCGTCAAGACACATTTGGATGCTTATTTTGCTGGGATCCTATGATCCCTGCTGACTTCCTGCCCCTGGGGCAGGGGGCTGGACTCGATTATCCTCCGAGGTCCCTTCCAGCCCTAATGTCTATGAAATCAATTCAGCCTCAGGCTTTCCCTAGCCTGAATTTCTGTGTCCCTAACCTGGATTTCCAGTGCATTGGAGTGGGCTCCGCACACATCTGTAGGAGCCCATAATGCCTAACTCTGTTCTTGGACTTAGGCCTTTGTTTGACTTAGGCCTTAGACCTTTGCCTTTAATAATGAAATACTGAAAGGGATAAATATAATATGATAGCTGTTCCTCATGCTAATAATTTCTAATTAATTTTTCTGAATTAAAAAAAGAGGATGAAATACACAAGCCAAACACAATAAGCTATCTCCTGTATCCCACTTTTAATTAAATATTAAGTATGTTCTGGTATCCAGGGAAAAATAATAGCTTGATGAAATTGATATCGGAAATAATTTGTTTCCATAACACCCCCTGCCCTTCTGTTTCTGACACTGTGGCTGGTTGAACAGAGAAGTTCATTTTAGGATGGGGACGTGAGGTAAGCAGAGGTGTTGTACAGGGTGGTATAAATGAGTTAAAGAGTTTAGATTAGTAGTAGACAGTTGAACCCAAAATTGACCTAGCAGTTGATTTTCATGCTTCTTCCAGCTGAAGTTTATGGGAAAACAACTTGTGCAATGCTTATGAGATAAGAGTGCAAGATATTATTTTGTATCTGTGCATCACACTCATTGCTCTAAAACCAGAGAACAAAAGTGGAACATGCCTTTAGAAAAGACAGACAGAGAAGAAGACATTAATTGTAACATTCAGAAATAGGTTTTCTTAATTTCAGTTCAGAGTATTAACTGCTTGCATGTAATTAAAATGTGTATTTTAATTTAGATATTTTTTAAGTGGAAAGTTGGGGAGTTATCTAGTGAAACAACATCACTGCTTTAGAGCAAGACAACATTTCTTCATAGTGCTCTGTCTTCTAAATATTTAATTCCCTGTATTGTGGCAGTTGGCAAGTGTCTGACCTGCTTCTCATGCTTATAAGCACATTAAAACAAAAAAAAGAACTGACTTAAAAATACAAAAGTCGCTAAGGGCCAGATCCAAAACCTATTGAATGTTTAGCTTTAGTAGGCTTTGGATCAGGTTCAGAGGCCCTGATCCTGAAAATACCTATGTGCTTAAATTTAAATGGGATTATTTGTGATAGTCGAGTTAAGCATGGGCAATGGTGTTAGCAGGTCTGGTGCCCACATTTATGTTTGAGAGATTCAGTGTGAATTGCTGGCTCCTCTGAAGTCAGTTATAACACTCCTGGCAGGGCCAGAATTTCACCGCTTGTCTTTATCTTGTGCCACAATGCATAGCTCAGCCAATGTGCCATTAATTGTTAACTAAGCCTGTAGCTACTGTACAGCTTGCATTAACGCTTATTGGAAATTATCTTGTAAATGCAGCATATTTTACACACCAATCCACTTGTGTATAAAGCATCTGTCAACTAAATGCCTCCTCTAGACCCCGAAGAAAGTAATTAATAAAATGTGTATTTCTTTATTTGTATTTGTGATAGATTGGCTGTACAGTCCCATATGGTTGTCAGATCCTTGCAGTAACTTGAAGTAACAATTCTCTTAAATATGGCTTGAACAGTATTAACTATAAATGTCCTGGTCCTTGTTGGTTTCAGAGAAGTAACCGAGTTTTACCAGGGTTAGTTTGTTAATTTCCTGTTCTGTTTGCTTGTTTTTTGTCATGGTTAACTAGGATTCACAATCTGTTATCAGCTTCTGAATGGACAAGGAAGAACTGGAAAGATGTATGGTAGGCCTGTGTGAAGCAGCTAGTATTCACTTCAGATTTGGATTCAGCCGATTCGGGGCACAGTGATCGATTTGTTGATTTGAATCACTGTCCCAAATAGATTTGACTGAATCTGATTTGGAGATTTGGCCACCGCTGAATCAGCCGAATCTCCGAATCGAACAGGCCCCATCCCCCGCCTGCTCTCCTGGCCTCGTCAGTGGCTGCCCCACCTGGCCCCAGTGTCCCAGCACTTTTTTTTTTCTTCTAAAGCCCCACACTCACCGGCTTCTGCCAGGCAGGGGGGTAATCCCTGATGCCCCCCACTGTCCCATGCTGCATGGGGGGGCTCTACCACGAGCCCTTAGAAGCCCCGATGGCCTCTATGACAGGTGGTGAGTGCAGGGCTTTTTTTTTTTTTAAAGAGCCAGGATGCTGCGGCCTGGCAGGGCAGCTATCAATGGGGCTGGGAGAGCAGGCAGGGGTTGGGGGGCACTCAAGGAGGCTGGGGGAGCAGGCAGGGGATGGGGCCTGGCAGGGGGCCCCTTCCCCCTCCTTCACTTCCCCAACCCCTACTTACCTACCGGTACAGAATCCAGGTCCAGCTCCCTGCAGCAGTAAGTGGGGACTGCCCAAATCTCTGAATCTCTCCAAATCTTTTCCAAATCAATTCGGACCTTTTTTTGGTCTCTCAATTCGATTCAGATTTGGAGATTCAGCCGCTGAATCAGGCTGAATCTCCACCAAATTGAATCAGCACCCAAAACTTCACACTTCACACTTCCCTGAGTATGCAGTCCTCAGACTGTACTGCACCTTGTTATCTCACACTTCCCTCCAAATGGGAAGTTGAACTCTACTATCCCTCTTTCTTGACTATCATTAAAGTGTAATATATCCTTTGGACTCAATGCAGTTTAAATAAATTAGGAGCTTCCTTTTAGTGCTTAATGATTTCAGTCTAACTGGAAGTGTGTTAGACACTCTTCTTGTGTCACCAATTCACAGTTTCTACCCTGTAGATTATTATAATATATTGGAGTGGCTAAATACAATGGGGAAAATATACATCACAGAACACAGGCATACATGCTGAGGACTAAGTTTATAATAGGACTCGGACATTACAACACTGAACATTTCAGCACCTACATGTTAGGCATCTTGCAAATGTAGTAGAAACCCCAGCCCTGAATTCACCTGGGTTTCCTGTACTATGTATGGGGAAAGCTAGGTGTAGTTCCAAAGAATGCATGGGCATTTTGTATTGTGTTAATTAGATAATATGCTTAAATTTTAATTCCAGTCAGTGACATAACTAGGGGTGGGGTAACTAGGGCAGCTGCCCCGGATGCTGATTTGGGGCAGGGATAGAAAAAAGCAGTTGCTGCCTCAGCCACACAATTGTGTTAGCAGCAGCAGCAACAACTGGAAGTCTCAGCTGCCCTGGTGCATGGTGGCTGCCAGGGGCTTCCCAGCACCCGGCTGCATCATTACACCTCTGTTTAATGGCCATTGGCACAGAGACTAGAAGACACATCTTCTACCTTCCACGTAAGTGCCCTAACCGTTAGGATAAAATGTATTATTTTTTCTCTTTCCTCTCTTGCCTAATGATCTTCAGTTACTCTATGCCATTTTGGCAGAGTTTAAACACGAAATACTGTCGTCCTGGTTAGGACTCTTTTTTTGGGAGGTGGGAACTGTAGGTTTTAATCTTATCAGTTAAGGAAGGAAATTACACCCAGGTGTCCTGCATGTTGAATGAATGCAGCAGCCACTGAACTGTTGGATAAATTGGCAATGAGAGGCAGTTTTCCAGCAGAGTTCAATCCCTTAGTCTAGCTTTGAGAGCATCTACCAGATCAAGTGAGATAGATGGAGGAACACCTTTTTTATGGAACCTGTCGGGGTAGGTGCTGAGCTGCTCAGTATACTCAAGAATGAGGTGCTTCTGGGTGTATCCAGAAGCCATTCTTTGGGTGCCTGGGGAAATGTACTGGCAAAAATTGAGGTGCCTAGGCAGGACTGGATTAATGAATAGCCCCACAGCCCCATGAAACAGAGGGCCCAACAATTTAGGAACTACCACTACTGCTAATTTTTTGCAGGAACAGCTCCATCAAAGCAAGCAGCATCTGCATCACTCTGTAGGCTGCTGGAAGGCTGGGCTATCATTGCCATGGAGAGAGGGATACAATGCCAACCCAGTCCTACAGCAGGTGCTTACAGGGGGGCACTAATATAGGCAGTTTTCTATTTGGGTGGCTGGTATTCAGGCCAGTTATCTTTGGGCCTTGGGACTCAAGAATTCTTAGTAGGCCCTGTGCCTAGGGGTTTTAGGCATTTCCACAATTAAGTAGCAACTGCTCAGGGGCTTTAAGAATCACAGTTTTGAACATAAGCAGCCAAAGTAGGAGTTAGGCAGGATGTTGGTGCCTACTTCCTTTGGTGGATTTATCCCTAAAAGTACTAGAATTGACTTGTATTGCTCTACTGATTTATTTTCTTTTTAAGAAATACATGTATACATATAGGTATAATTCTTCTTTGTGGACTTGGTCTTGATTCCACTGTGATCAGTGGCAAAATCCTGTTATCTCCACTGGAGTAAGGATTTGATCACCAGTGGAAAGTGGCTTTCAAAATTATATTCAGTCACAATGTATAACTTGTAGTGCACTGGCTTTCAAAAGCATCCACAGAGATTCAGTTCCTGTGCTGTACAAATACACCGGGAGACACTTCTACCTCCAAACAGTTCTTATTTAAAGGCTTGATCTTGCAAACTGACATGAACCCTCGGCATCTGCGCTGAAGTCAATAGGGCTTCACACAGGCACAAGATCAGCTGTTCAACTTGTAGATTCAAGTGCTTAATTCAGACAAGAAGTGAAAAAGGAAATATAGCAAATAAAAGGACAAGGGTGGGGAAGGTTAAGGAAATAGTAGTAAGATTTTGCAAGCTTAGTAACATAGGCTAACTATTTATCCAACTTCAAAGTTCTAGGTCTTTTAAAACATTTTAAATAAGTAAACTGAATGAATTCTCTCCCCCCTCAACTGCACAATGCACAGCACAACCATCATTAGTTAGCCAATTCACATAGCTATTATGAGAGCTGTGGATTGTGAGTAAGAATTTGGAGGAGGAAAGTTTTAACAGCTCAGGAAGAGCATTTCATACATAATAGATAGAACAAAAGAAGGTGTGTGGATCTATGGGAATTAAATGAACATTCAAAGCTGATTCTATTATCAGAAGGGGACAAAACAAATGTAAAAGCTGTGCTGTCATCTTTGACGCAGATTTTTTGGGTTCACAACAATAGTGTTGAGAAGCAAATATTTTGCATTTGAAATGCATCAAAGTAGCACATTATTAAAAAAAAAAATTCTCAGACATTGCAAGTCTACACAGGCACTCCTAACCTGCCTTCAGGTTTTTAATTCAGCAATACTGTCAGCAGACTGAATTATCTTCCTGCAGTGAAACCTGCAGGAGAGCATGCTCTGAAGGAAAAGCCTAGGAAGCTCCCTGGGCTATGGAAAGGGCTTTGTGACTTGCCTCAAAACCACTCAATCCCATGGGATCCATTGGAAAGCCCTTTGACTCTGTGCAGCACCTGTTTTCAATGATCTCTTTCAGCTCCCTGACACATCTCTATATTACTGGATTTACCATGGGCTAATAGGGAGGGTTTCTTGTTAAAGGACTGGTAGCACATCACTGAGCACACACAACCAGTACAGTGTTTGGAAAGCTGTTTTCCAGCCTGAATGCATGCGACTCCCTAATGTGGTATTATTTCACCATAAATTATGTCTGATTAGATGTGAAGCTGAACTACAGAACAGACAGGGGTATCTGGTACAAAATTTGGTCCTGGTTCTGACTTAGAATCTCTGAAATATTTGGAAGATCCAGCTTTGACATTTGAAATCCTAATTCCTAATTGTTGCCCTATTACACTTAGTCAGTACGTCTATAGGAGATGCTTAGTGACTATTGGACTAATACTACTGCACATTAGTGCTGCTGGCAAAAATAGTGCTAATGTGCAGTAGATTAGTCCAGTGGGCATTAAGTGTCACTCACGGAGGGTTCGTATGGGCTAACGTGTAGTAGCACTGATTACAGTGCTTTACCGTTATTACATTGTACTAACTGTGCTGTAATGAGTGTGTAGATGCACCCAGTGTCAGTTTTATTTTAAACCAGGACAGCTATTTCAGCTTTTATTCAGGGAGCTTGTTAGGTCACCTTTTGTGAAGGAGCGTTTCTTGTCTTTTAAGAAACAACATAGAGCAAGCTGTCTGTGTGGCATTGAGTGGCTGACTGCACTCTATTTGATGGTCTCTCTTTGGCTCCAGTCCAGGCCTTAGTATTATCTTTCCCCCATACAGCTTTCCCCCCTTGTTTTAATATTCAACCACATTTAATGATTCAACATTGTGGTATTTTAACAGTGTATTAAAAGATTACATTTAGTCCAACATATAACTTTTATTAAGCTTTTATCGTACCTAAGGCGCTTAAAAATGTTTCTGTTAATTTAAAACAACACTAATCCAAAAGAAAAATGCAGCCTTTCCACCATAAGGTTGCAGCCTTGGGTGTAAAGTTATTAGGTAAAACTGAGTAGAAACAGGAAGATAGGTAGACAGACAGACCTATCAATCCATCAATGGAGTCACTTTCTAGTGGCATGAGAAAATTCAAGAAAGCAGAGAAGCAGCAAATAGCCACCCAGGAGGGGAAATAAATCTCCGTGGTTTTCCTTTTGGGCACGAAGATGCTGGTTGTAACAGGTCAAGGCGGGACGGCTGTGGTGCACGCGCTCCTGCCATGCCCCGCTCCCAGCGCGCCCGCGGCCGTGCGGGGGAAGCGGGCGCGGGGCGAGGCGAGGCGAGGCG
>NW_017729031.1:72168062-72168295 GCF_001723915.1 Gavialis gangeticus
AGGCGAGGCGGCGGGGAGCCCGCAGCTGGCCGCGCCGGCGGTGGCCAGGCCCTGGCAGCACGTGGCCACAGGCTCGGGTAACCGGGACATGGGAGCTAGGCACAACGCCGCCGCCGCCCAGGGAGTCACTTGTGCCCGGGTCCTGGCTCTGACGCCATGAACTGCTCCAACGCGTGGCCCCCTCGCAGCTGCAGAGGTGAGGGCAGGTTCATCCCACGCCGACTGTAACGTGG
>NW_017729031.1:72169775-72176544 GCF_001723915.1 Gavialis gangeticus
GCCCCTGCGGTTCCAGAACAGGCGCGGGGCCGGGCGGGGCGGGGCGGCGCCGCCGGGAGGAGGCGCTGGTGCGGCGCAGGGAGCCTCGGCCCGCGGGAAGCAGCCGCGTCTCTGCAGCCCCAGGCGGGAAGCCTGGGGAGGATTGCCAGGTGCCCTGGTCACAGCCTGCGAGGGCAGCGCGCTCACCTCGGCGGGGCGGGGCGGGGGTCGTCAGGGATGAGGGACACGAGGAGCATATTAGCTTTGCTGACACCTTTGAATCCTTGAGTTGAGGTAGTCCCAGGTCTCCATCTCTAACTTTACTCTAGTTTGTCAAACACACACGCACATGCCTGGTCCCTAACTGACAGATGTGCCAAGTAACTCTGAAGAAGAGGGGAGAAGTTCTTTGTCTCATAGGAAAGCAAACACCATGGCTTCCTTAGCGGGCTTTAAATTGATCAGATCCCTTTATAAGCGTACTTTGAAAAAGCACCGCTTACTAAGAATTTAACAACGACCAACGTTTTAGGGTGGCCTTTTAAATACTGCTTTGGGTTTGTGTAGTCCAGTGGTTCTCAACCTTTTTAGATTCAACACTGTCCTCCGTAACTTGGGACTTGAGTGGCAAGGGCAACCCATTTAAAAAACGTACTGCAGTGCTTGCCTCCTTGCAGAGAGGCTCTTAATGGAGGTGGGGGATCAGCCAGGCAGGGACCAAGCCTAAGCCTGCACTTATCTGCTTATTTCCTCACACCTCGAGGCCCCCTTCAAAGGATTTGGAGGCACCCGAGCACATTGGTTGAGAATCACTCATGGGTGTAGTCCCACCTCAACTCAAAGGTAGTCAAGATCTGTTTTCTTGTGCTGAGCTCAGAGGTGGCTCAAGGGGCTTCACCTGCTCCGTATAGATGAATATGGTGGTGGTATGTGTTTAATATACTGCCATCTTTATGCCTTAAGCAACACACAAAGGACAAGAATGAGGAATGACCAAGTCAATGTAAAGTTACCTTGTCTGTTTGACTTCTGTTAGACTTATTACAAACTTGTAAAGCAAAAGTTTGTCCTCTTGGTCTAGCCCACTCTTACATGTATGTCCATTGTTATTACTGCCAGATATGCTGATTAGCATATCGAGAAGCATATATATTAGCAGCTTTGAAAAAGGCAGGGGAACTGTTGCTGGGAAGTACCCATCAGCTCTCACAATATAACTTACATCCCTACGATCCTGTTGCAGTAGAAGTTAGCTACCTCCCCGACTGACCCTGAGTGAAGCAAGGTCAAAGAGCCACTTCTCTATATTGGTATCATTACAAGTTCAGGCAGATATAACAGTTGCATTGTATCCCTTTATATTGGTATAATAGTTACATTTGTCTACTCTTAAAAGTAATTGTCATGTTTGTACTTAAAGCTGAAATAATATTAAAGCAATTTTAAATGTTTCATGATGTTTTATAAGATAAAAGTGTAAATCAGATATCTCCAAATCAAATACTGTAAACTCTTAAAGATTCTCTACCTTCAAAAGTGAAAGCAGATGTATCTGTTTGAACATAATGTCGGTTTAAACATTATTTTAACGGTCACAAAAAGATCATTGGAAGTAGGACTGCAAGGGGCCTCAGTGAGGTCTTCTAGTCCAACCCCCTGCTCAAGGCAGGATCATCCCTGACTAAACGAATTCCAAATGGTTTTTACAGACCAATCCTTGATGGTTAGAGTTCTTCTTTTCAAAGAGTAAGGAGGGCTAATCTGGAGCTTTGACTTTCAATCTACAGGTCTGTAAAATGACTAATGGCCTATTTAAATCAATGGGAGATCTCTTCCTGACTTCAATAGGGTTTGAATGTCACCATTTTTCAAGTGCAGGTGCACTGGGAAAAATTCTGGCATCTACTGAAGTTGGTGGGGTTTGCCATCAGTTTTACTGGGGCCATGATTTTACAGGCATAATGCAGAGAAGTAAAATAAATTAACTTTAATTTGTTCATTGGTATTAAGAAGTAAAGCATTTTTGTGCTTCAGGTGAGGAGGGGTGTATAGCTGTAGGTATGTGTGATATATATTACGTATGTAATATAGAGTGCATGTGCATATGCATGTATTATAAATGGGCATAACTGAAAAATCTAATAGAGTATTTTTTGTTCTAAAGTATTAAGCTATTGATGTTAATAAGATGTAATTAAGATGGGCTGTGACCCAAGTAGGCAGTGGTTATGGAAGATGGAAAACCTGGACCATCAGCCCACAGTCTTCAGTCGGTTGAAACGCAAGTGTTAGTTATACAGTTTCAGTCTGGTTATTAAGAGACTTCCTTAGAAAATTTTCAGAGTTCATAGAAGCTAGAACTGGCAAAGACCTGCTAGGTTGTCCAGTCCATGCACTGAAATCCATGTGCTGCAAATGCAGTGGTATGGCCCTGCAATGGAAGTCCAGAAGCCTTTTGTTCTGCTTTGGTTGCCACCATGCTCAGTTCAGAACAGGGAACCAAAATTTCCTCACCTTCTTGCGTGGAGAACTTTAGTTCCTTCCTTCATCTTCATGTATATACCAGTCTTTGTTCTTCAGGGTACAAGGTCTGGGGTGGGGGTGGGGTATCTTTTAACCCCTATTAATGTACATGGAAACTGCTCTGCTTTGAAATCAGGTAAATTTACTATAAGCCAAGAGAATAAATACAACCAGAGTTTAAAGTTTGGAATTCAGAATTGCAATCCTGCACAGATAACTAGACAGTAGGACTGTCAAACTCACTGGGCTCCATGAGCCAAGGGTGGGGGTGTGGGACTGGTTTACAGGCTGGATGAATGGTGGTGCAGGGCTGGATCAGGCCCATGGACTCCCTTCCCTGCCTCCCCACCCCCTATGCTGGATCCACTCCCTATGGTGCCTGCTTTGGCTGATATGCACATGATGCAGTCCTAATCTGGCCCAGACAGGCCTTGCATGTGGCACAGACCCTGGGCCCTGCATGCTGGGCTGGGCTGGTGTGTGCCATGTGTGGGTCAGCTCGAGACTCAAGGGCAGCACCAGGGGCTGGGTGATGGGGCTCCATGGCCCGGATCTGTCCCACAGGCCATATCTTTTACACCCCTGATATACACCACACTCTAATTCATGTCAGCATTCTTTGCTGTGAGATACTTTGTCATCTCCACAACATGACTGTGATGCTATGTGTTCTTACTTATCCTTCTGTGGCTTGCAGAGGCAGGGAGCTTTTGCATTGAACTCACATGCTCAAGTCTCATTTTATGACAGACCTTTTGTGAAAAATAAGGGACCTGATGGGTTTGTTTTGGGCTGCTTGCCCCCTTTTCTGGATGACCACAGTGAACATTCTGGGAAATTTCATCTTTTTGCTTCCATTTTGCTTGAGAGAGTCCCATGGGCTCATCAGTACAGCATTAGAAATTACAAATGCGTGTACTTGTAAATTTGTATTTTCATGACTGGTTCTCCTGGCAACCATTTAAAGTGAAACATTACTGCCCACCAGCCTCAAGTACCTATCTATTTTATTTTCTACTAGTTCTTGGCCATTTTTGGGCAGAGTTCTTGGGTTATGAAAAAGCAGGTAGATTCATTGGTAGCTTCTTACTGGGAAAGAAAACATCATTATGGCTTAGCCTGTCTTTGGCACCTGCACCTATGTGAAACATGGCAATACCATTTTGTAACTAATGGCAGAGTCATTCTAATGTATTGACATAACACAGAGGCAGCCAAAATGTCATGTGTGCTTATCAATATGGCTATTACTAGGACAGAATTCCACATGCAAGGTTTTTTTTTTTCCTCTCAAAGTTGTTTAGATAGAACTTCTTCACTTCGGCTAAGAAAACATCAATTTCTACCTCAGTTCAAAGTGGTTAGATTTTGGAAGTGTCCCTGCCTTGGTCAAATGCATCTGCTAGCTCCTCCATCTCTAGTGTTTGAATGCTCTGGACTTATGGGTGAGGTGTAGCCCATTTGGTGTGCTTCTCTTAGCACATTGTCTGTAGGCTACCCTTGTTCAGTAGTGGGACCCTGCAGCCTGGTCCTGAACATCTGTGCTACTCCCCAAGACATTCCAGAAATTTAAACACACCTTTGGAGTTCCACCCCAGGTGTACTTTGGATGTACAGATCACCTCTTCGGTGATACCTGGTGGCTGAAACAAACTGACACAGACTTTACAGAAGGCTTTATAAAATAATTCTCTATATTTTAGAAGACATGAAACACTTGCCATTCTGGATGGATCTCTGTGCAATTCCCTGCCTCTGCTTCCTTACTGTTTTTGACACAGGAGGTTGTTGCCTATGAATGCTCATGCCTCTCTAGATAATCCCCAAGGTACAACCCTGCCCTACATCCTGCCTGACTTCTGACTAACATAAATAATTCTCTCTCTCGCTCGCTCTCCTAGGCCATACTGCTCCAGCTTGTGGTTCTCTACGCTAAATCCCACTTCACCTTCGTGTTCCCAAGTGGTAGTTTCCTAGCTGTATAACTGCAGTTCTTGGCATTCATGCACAGTCTGGGGTTTCTTTCCAGGTCTGGTGAAATAGGATTGTGCTATTGAAGAGACAGTGAAGAGAAGCAGCCACCAGTCTGTTAGCCTAGCCGGAAGGCTATTTGTCCACAAAGCAGAACTAGGTCTTAGGCCCTCATGCCCAGGAGGGGGTTTGAACTTGCATCTCTTACTTCCAAAGCAGGGGTGGGGGGAGTGCTTTAACCACCAGATAATAGGCTAGACATAGGCTTAAGCTCATTTTAGGCTCCTCTTAAGCTGTTCAACTGCACCTTGCATCTAATTTTTTCTCAGATAAAATGGATAGAAATTGGGCTCACTATTAATGTCAGCAAGACTAAATAGATGATAACATCCAGAAATAAATCTCAAAATAGGAGAAAGATAAAGATAGGGCATGACAATCTGGAAAAGGTAGAGACATGTAAATATTTAGGAACAATAATCACTGAGGACAATCAAACAACTGAAGAAATCAAGGCAAGAATTTACCATGCTAACGTGCCTGTTATAGATTTGAATCCTGGATGGTGGCAAAGGCAAATGGAAAAATACTGAAAGTGTTTGGAAACAAAGTGCTAAGGAAAATATTTGGTACAGTACAACAAAATGGAGTATGGAGGAGAAGACATAAGAGCTGGTGGACCTTTCCTAAAGACTTTATGTCATTAGCAAGAGAAGAGTGTAGAGAATGAAATGGGCAGGGCACATTGTGAGAACTGATGACAGAACCCAAGTGAGGCAAATTTTGGAAGCTGGTGTGGAGGGCATCAGACCTTGAGTAGACCAAGGAAACAATGGAAAGGTAACATAAAAATTGATTGGGAAGGGACACGCAAAGATAAGATAAGGTGGAAGGAGATTGCACAAGACAGGAGATGGAAGGTTGTAGTTAAGGAGGTTGTAGGCCCCCGAGGCCTGTGAGAACAGGATGGCTGACGTCTATGAAAATCAGTTGGTCCAGTGTGCTCCCATGTTAGAAACTGGCTATCTGAGCTGAATTCATTTTTTGTTGAATAGATGAGGAGCAGGAATGTTCATAAAACTTATTGCAAGAATAGGCTAATTGGATACATCTTACTTTATGCACCTGTTATCTTTATAATTTTACTTACATTCTTCCCTATTACCAGGCTTTTATTTTCTCTACATGACAGCTGGTTCATATGGAAACTATTATTAAATTTATACAAAATTATTAATAATGGATCTACTTTTTTTCTTTAAAATATTGACTCATTTAACCCAAAAATAATTGCAAGTTATTTGCCTTTGCTTACTAAATATATGCAGGCAGTGAGATCTTCTCCAACTTCTCCTTTTTTAAGATTAATAAAGCGCCCACTTTGGCCTAGAAACATACCTATATGATGTACAAAACTATAAACAATGAGAGGCCATTATTAGACTGCAGTTCACTTGAATGAGATGTGTAGTTATGGGCAGCTTGAGCCACATCCTAAGTACGGACAGGATATGTTCTTGTAGAAAAAATGAGACAAGGCTATTTAAATCAGTTTGTTGTCTTGCTCATTCTTTGAAGAAATAAGAGGAAAATGGATCTCTTAATTGACGGAAAACTTTAAATATTGGGTTAATGATGAATAAACATTTGCTTCTCTCTTACAGCTTGTCTTATACCCCTTGGGTATATTTGCCTTACTGACACAAAGAATAAGAGCCAACATCAAAATAAAATTTGCCTTTTTTATTCCTTTATTATATTCTTTTATTCTGTTATATATTCTTTCATTTTATCTATTTTTGTATTGTCAAATATTATGCTGTGTTAAATTTTTTTAAATTTGGTAGAATGTGTAATCGTATTGTACACTTTTACCAACAACTGCATATTGTATACATTTATTATTATACTGTGTATCATTGTATATTTTACTGTATTGTTTTAGCGAAAGCTATAAATAAGCTACCCTGGCACTCTTCAAAAAGCCTCTTGATGCCCACCCTGCTGGGGTCATCTGACCCCAGAAGTCTTTACTGCCCTTGTGTTGGGAGGCTGGACCTGATGGTCTGTAAGGTATCATCTAGCTCCTAACAACTATGAAACTACTACTGCTCACAAAATCAGACCTATTTCTACTTTTCAAAAACTCTTGTGTACGTGAACACAGTTTAAGCTACATGGCCTGTGTGCACATCTATATGAAAGAATCCTGACTCTACAGAGGAGGAGAAAAAAGGTTAACAATCAAAATCTGTATGCTCTTAGTAAGGGACCACCTTTAGAAAAGGGTTCAGTT
>NW_017729031.1:72176983-72222641 GCF_001723915.1 Gavialis gangeticus
ATTACATATCCAGAGGAATATGTTAAATACTAAATGAATGTTAGTGAGGGCCAGAATATTATTAAACTTTAATAGTTTTGAAAAAATAGTGTAGCTAGCTGCTGTACTTCATAAATAGTGTTAACTCCTATAGTGATGGAAGGAATACTGTACTTCGAGGGGAAAAAACTGCTTCCTTTAGGATTTGTATGACTTACCTGTTCAAAGATGCACAAAAATGCATGAACACAAGATTTATGCGGATAAAGCGTTTGTTTGAATAAAGTGTTAATCTAACTGTCACCACAGCTAGGCTTAACCTATGTCAAGATCTGTCAGTTTGTAGAAGATCAGTAGCTAATATTTAAATTATTTCATCTCATCAGAATTTTCTTGTTATATGACTGTCTTGTGTATTCACTACAGAAACTGGCAAACCCTTACAATCCCTCTGGGGAAGGTTGGGGGAGACCAATACACACACACGTATGTGCGTACATGCTCTCTTTCTCCTGGAAACATATTACCATAATTGACCTTTCTGACAAACGTCTTGATACTTTCCGACTGTAACTTCCTATCTTACAATTAGTATAGAAGGCTACCTGTTAAATCATTTCACCATGTATATTTATTACATAGTTCAGAAGCTTTTGACTATCAGAACCTTTTAGCCTCTTGTTGAATTTGCAACAAACAGTGATTTAAATAGCCTTATCTAATTTTTTGTGGGGAGAAGGTATGTACAAATATTTTGTTTCTCTATTCTGCATCATTGTCTGTAACAAGTTGTGGAAGACTTGTAGCCATGATGGTCCTGAGACAAGAGGAGCACGAGTTAGTGATGAGGTAATATCTTTTATGGGAACTAACCTGTGTAGTTGGAAGAGCGCAAGAGGCAGAAGACAAGCTTCCTGGCTTCAGGCATTTCTCAGCAGGCTTGGGGAGGAAACAGTTGTCGTCCAGACTCAAGGACAAACAAGAACAATTGCCTTAGTTTCACTAACTTACGTTAATGAATTTGGCCACCTGAAAGGGAAGTGAGCAGTTATCACCTGTGAAACAAATAGCAGATGTGAAAGGTAGAGCCATTGTCTCTGTTGGGTCTGACTTTAGATGTCCAGCAATTATGACTTTCTGTTTCCTGCCCTGTCTGCTGCAAGCACTTTGTAGATTTCCTTGGAGGACAAGGGTTGTGAAGTTTTTCTCCTTGTGCTTTAGTAGGTTACGTGTGTGGGTCATTCAAAAAGTCTTTATTTTGCCCTGCTGAGTACAGGCAGATTGGTGAGGTACATGGGGAACTGGAAGTAAATGGGGCGGTAGCTTACAGCCTGGCTGTAGTTTACAACTTTCTTGGTGTGTTTAAGGTGGAGTGGCTTTTTGAAGGTAAGCCTGATGGTCAAAGACTTTTTCTAAAGGTTTGTTTGTAGGGTGCCATCCTTGATGTTGATCTAAAAAGATGACGGTGTAAGAGAACTTGAGAGAAGGGTAGGGGTGCTGAAACTGTGGTAGAAATCGATGAGTAAATTGAGGTGTTCATTCCAGATGATGATGTCTTCTATCATATGTATAATGTTAGTTGGATGGTGCTTTATTTTTTAAAAATTCTTGTACAATGTGAATCATAAAGAGCAGGAGGCTATCTTTGTACCCTTAGCTGTGACCATGGTTTGGAGGAAATGTCAGTTGTTGGTAGTGTTGTGGGTGGGTTTAGTAGTATGCTACTGTGCAAAGTAAACTGCTGTCTGTTGTCCTGCAAGCATTTTAAGTAGGTGGTTATGCCTTCATAGTGGGGGATGCTGGTAGGTAGGTCATCAAGTTGCAAGAATGAGATTCTCGAGGAGGTAATTCATATAGTGGGTTTTGTTAGAAAGTCTGTCAACTAAAAAACTTGTTCTTTTGAATGAAAAGAGTTTTGAGACTGTTTTCTTCAGTGAGGGAACTTTAGTCGTATATGATGGGGCTGCTAGGGCTTACTTGCTCAAGAATCAGAAATTCATAATTTTACTGGATGCCAGAAACCACAGATTTAATAAGTCATTTCTTTTTATTGCTTATAATTTACCTCTCCTTTTTCTGTGCATTAACTTCTCCACTAATGATGACTGCCCACTTCCCTTTCACATAGTCAAATTCACTAACATAACTTGATGAAGATACATAAATTGTTCTCACTCATCCTTAGTTTGGACCATGGCTGCTTTTTTCCCAGCCCTGATGAATGGCACTTAATACCACAAAGTTTGTCTCGTATCTCACTCAATTTATACAAATTTGTTCAGTTAAAAGGTATTACCTCATTTCACAAATCTTGCTTCTCTATTAACAAATTTTAAGCAAAGTACTTTTCTCTTCCATTAGCCCTAATGGGAAACCATATTGTTTGCTATTATGAAGTAGTGCAAGCAACCAGAATATTATATGTATGCATCAAATATGTTTGAGAGCAAATTGTCAGAAAATGCTAAAAAGGCTGTCATTTAAGTACAGATATTTGAGATAATACCTGGCTATTGACTTCAAATATTTCCATCCTACAAAATTTTAATATTTTTATTAACTTTTTGTACAAAATCTACTTTCTCATCCATTTGCGAGATGATAATGAACATACTAATGATTCTCCTGCCATCACGCCAAAAGTACCATGGGTGAATAGACAAGTGGAATCCTGCAAAACTAGCAATGCATAGTCACTTAATTATATGATGTTATAGGAGTTCTGCATCTTTGTTAGAACCAACTCTCCTTTATTAACTCTCCCATAGAACCCAAATCTTGGAGTTAGTGTTGTGGACCAGCAGAGGAATTTCTTCAAAGCAGATCAGTTATTGGTAAGTAAGAGTATTGGGCATCTTCCCTGGGGAAATGTTTGAAACTTCCATTTGTTTCATTGTAGTTGGTTGGAAGAGGGTCATACATGCCTCAGGATTTGTGCTGAAGTGCTTCAAAAGAGTAATACGCTTCCTTTTTGTTAGAGATCTTAACAACAAAAATATTTGTGTCCTAGGAACTCACTTGGGGTATGGATACACTTAATGTGAAAACTTTTATTTGGGTAATGGCTCGAGGAGAGATTAAATGAAGCTGTTGTTTATGTAACGGTTGACCAGTGGTTCTCAAGCTTTTTAAATTTGAGGCACCCCTCAGAAAATGCTAGCTCCTAGTTTTCACTTGTTTTTTCTGATTACAGAAAAATAATAGAGCAGTTCTTCTGTTGCTAAGAACTCAGACAGTTCACACAGGTCAGACATGTTTTTAATGCTGTGGATTCATATTTGAAATCTCTGGGTTCATCATGTTAATCATATTGGTATATGTAATAGTGGCACCTTATAGCACCCTTGAAAGGGTCTCTGGGCATCTCAAGGTGCCCTGGCATCCTGGTTGAGAATCACTGCTGTAGCCCACTTCCAATAGGCTTCTCAAAGGTTTTACTGTGAATAGAAATGGTAGAATAATCCATTCATATAATATAGCTGCTGAAGTGATGATTTACACAACAAGAAAATTTTGTTCACTTAATCTTGTCTCTCGAGAGTAATAACCA
The DNA here is from genome assembly GCF_001723915.1 of Gavialis gangeticus. NCBI lineage: Eukaryota > Metazoa > Chordata > Crocodylia > Gavialidae > Gavialis > Gavialis gangeticus. Next base: position 72,180,513 of record NW_017729031.1, read on the forward strand.
AAATAGTAATTTCGCTCATGAAATATTCCTGACATCACTGTAAAAACCTGATATATGTATTTTTAGAACTATAAACAGCCTATATTTTATCCTTGAAGTTGCTTATTCTATTTAGATATTTCTACAATAGGTCATGTGTATCCTGATACAACTTCTGTTAAAGGCAATACTGCCTATGCAGCTACTTAAACATAGCTTTAATACCATGCTAATGTTGTATAAGGTGGTGATAAACTCCAGTTGCATCTAAACAAAACAAAATCTGTTGGACCTCTTGCAGTTCATAACAGAATCTACTTCATTTTTAAGGATGAAAGAATACATTGTTCTGGCAGCCAGCATTCAGTGAGGCCAGCAGCTATTTAGCCCTCATGCACAAAAGTTGCTCAGGAGACATGTCTGCATTAGTATTTCTTTGTGCCCCTGCGTTACCAAAGTACTTGTATTCCTTTACCTGAATCCGGAGGTGAACATCCCCCTTGGGACCACTAAACTTCACAGCCACTGCAATAGGATGGCTGTTTGAAGGACAATACTCAAAACTACGTAAGGTATTCTCAGTGTTCAAAAAAAGAAAGGCACCTAAAAGGGTATGAATGTTTTTGCTGGCAGTCATCCCAACCATGTATGAAGAGTTTTTAAGATAACATGGCAACCACCATTGTCAGGTTATTATTTTTTAAAATCTCCATCTACAAACGGGTACAGGGGAAACACTGATAGAACAGACAGAAAATTAGTTTTTATCAAGATAAATACGAAAGTTTGATGTAGAGAACTACATAAGGAAGCTCTGGCTCAGGTCTAGAACAGCTGTCATATGGATTCATATTCATTCAGTACTGATCAGAACAGGGGTGTTGAACTCATTTAGCCCTGTGGGCCAGATTCATACAATGGGGGCTCCTCATGGGCTGGGTCCAGCCTGTAGGGCTTCTGGCAGTGGCCACTAGAGCACAGTGTTGGCACTAGCAGCCAACTTGTTAATGCTACTGCCTCACAACTGCCTTCTCTACTAGAGCTACTGTGCAGCAATGGAGGTTAAGCGGAAGCAGCATTAACTCCTTCACTTCCGGCAGCTCAGGCAAGAAGTCCCATGGGCCAAATGGCCCACCTCTATGGGCCAGATTTGGATCATACATCATATATTTGATGTCCCTGAGTGAGAGTTCAGAGATGGAATGAAATAGAAATCTGTCACACTTCTTAATTCTCAGTGACTATTCCTGGTACCATATATTGTTCATTAAAGCAAACTAGGAAAATACCCCAAGTGGAAAAATAGACATAAGGCAAAAGGAACATTCCTAGGATAGAGGCTATACAAGGAACTGGATAGTATCCGTGCTCTGACCTGGGTGCCTTCCACGAGACTGTTCCCTCAAAATACCATTTGTGTTTGGGTTTGGCACCAGAGGTGTCTCACAAGGAAATACAGCAGATTTTTGATGGTAGAGAGCAGTGGGCTGCATGCTACTTTTAATCCTGTTATACTGCTTTGTACTCATACAATTCTGTTCTAAAAATAACGTTAAAAAGTAACTATCACTATGCCACACTGTAACCTGTCCAGAAACCTGAATTAGACTGTGAATATTTCAACCATTTACTTTTCTCTTCCTTTTCCTGTATTTATATTTCCCTTTTGGTTCCCCGTTCTTCCATTTTGCATATGCTTTAGAAGTCTAACACATTTCCCCTCTGTAACATGTATATTCCTGTGTGAGGGGAGGACAGCCTGTTTTATATCAAAGATGATGCTTTGATCTGGCAAAAAAACAGAAGAACATGACCAGAAGCACAGAGCCGCTTTAGAATGGTCCAGGAATGCTGGGATAAAGCAAAACACACAGAATAGTAAATTTCATATAACGCATATTTTTCCCCTAACATACATTAACATGAGATGGCTAGCTAGGGCCCAGTAAGATTGAGGCAGTCACCTACATGCCTGCCCCAATAAATAAAGTGGTAAAAAGGTACTTTGTAATAGTAAATTATGTAGGAAAATGCGTGCGTAACCCAAACCAGTTACATCCATTGGGCATCTCTGGAACAAAGATGCAAATCTTAAAAAGTATGAGAAGCGGAAAGAGTTAAAAAGCCCCATTCTGAAGGTACTGAGACCATAAGTGCATTACCCAATTGTTCACTGAGGACGTTGGTACAGAATAGCCAAAATTGGTGACCAGTGGCTTATGTATTACAGGCGCTCATGTCTCTCAGATAAAGCACAGCCTTTAGTCTGTGGGTACTTTGCTTGCTGTATATGCTAAAAATACTACAGGTAAATAGATTATTTTGCATATCAAGTCTACTTTTGCTAACGAGGGCATTGCAGTGCCAACGTATCATCTAACAGTTGATCACTGCACAGTAGGCATGAGCATAAGTGTTTTTAAAAAAAAATGTCCCTGCTGGTCCCCATGATTCCCAAGTCAAAGGACTGCTTGAAACAGTGTAAAGAAAGGACATGTATTTTGCACTGTTAAATTACAAAAATGCACCAATGAAGCACAAGCAGTTTCCTACTGGCATTTTATTCAAAATCTTACTGAAAATTAGAGTGCTTGTACTGTTGGAAACTGATACCAGAATCCTTGGGACCCTGTTGACGGGGTGGGGGATATATGAAGCAAAACACAAAAATTACATAAAATTTGGGCTTTGGGGAGCTGCCATCACTTCACGAAAATGTTGGTGTGCATTCCCACCATGGTAGTTAATACCAATAGTGTCACAAAGGAGTAGCCCTGCACTTCCAGGAGACTGAATTTTGTGTCCATCCAGAATGATGGAGGAACAGGTAACAGCTTCAAATGCAAGAAGGGAGGAATGCTGAATTGTCTATCATTGCTTAAGGTCTCATACCAGTAACAACCACAGCATACTGAGATGACTGAACCCCAGAGCACAGCAGTCAAAACTGATAAGCTTACTACTGCCTGACATCAGTGGCCCTGATATCTCAAGGGAGACCTGTAGGTCAACACAACAGCAGAGTGCCCTACAGAGATGAATTAAATAATTGAGGTAACCATATTTACTGAAATCCAAGATGAGGTTTTTGCCGTCCCCACCCCCCAATTAGCATGTAAAGAAAAAAAAAAAAGCAAAACCTCATCTCGGATTCAGGCTTGACGCTGAAGCTGGAGTGTAGCCACTTCCTGTCTTCCACCAGGATGGCTTGTTTGGTTGGGAAAGAGGTTTGCAGCCAGGGGAGCACAGGTGCAGGGAAGGAAATTTAAGATGACCTTCCACTAATTACATTTTATACATGGAAAATTATGGTGCATTTTTAATTTTCCATGTATAGAATCTAATTATTGGTGGTCGTCTTAACTTTAAAGTTATGTTGGATTCAGGTAAATATAGTCATTGTTAAATTGGTTGGAAAAGGAAGAGGTGGGGAACTACATGTTTTGAGATTCCAGAAAAGTGAGGTGCCCTGAGATCCTTTTAAGGGTGCTGCCGGGTGTCACACACATTTAGCAGTTAGGTGTTCAAACACCTGATTTCACATGATTCACAAGATAAACCCAAAGATTTCACATAGAAACCCCTAGTGTCAAAAACATTCTGATGTGTTGTGTTCTTTCTGAGATCTCTGCTACAGAATAATTGCTCTACTATTTTTCTGTAATCAAAAAACAAGTGAAAGTTTAAGAGCAGGCATTTGCTTCAAGATACCTTAAGTCTAAAAAGGCTGAGAATCACTCTTCTAGAATGATGGAAAGGGTTGTTGGATTGTGCAGAAGTTTCTATTAATCTGTACTGATTGGTTGGAATTCAGAAGTGAATGAAGGCCTGTCAGAGTCCTTGGCTAGTAATGATTTCTGGAATATAGATGGGATTAAAAGGCTCAATTAGTAGAAAAATGAGACTTAATTTCAAATCAGTGACAAGCTGGTGAAGCTGATTTCCAGGAAGCTGCAGTTTCTCAAATTGCTGCTTTTAAGAAGTCCAAAAGGTTCTTCAACTGCTGAAGACAAAGATCTTTTTATTAACTCCTTCTAAAAGGTTCCTTAGCTGCTCTAGCAAGTCTGTTCTTAGCATGCAGTATTATCACCTTGAGAGAACTGTCACAAAACAAGGCAAATACATATTTTCAGTTGTACCTGAATGAACACAAAGGCTGGATCCAGACATGCAGGCAAGTGTGATTTGTTGCATCAAAAACCACATGCCCAGCATGTTAAAATATGCCCCACACGGCAAATTGCAGTGTGGAGGCAAAATTTGCTACTGGGAAATCCAGTAAAAAAAGGGAAACGTAAAAAAAAGGCACCACAGTGCATGCCCTGGCAGACACAGAGGCTCAGTCCTCCCAGGAGACGCTCTCACTGCTGGCCAGAGCGTCTCCCCAGCACACAGAGCCAGAAGGAGCAGGGAAATGGCGTTTCTCCAAAGCAGAGCATTTTGCCCCACACCAAAGTACATGTGGAGGCGTGAGTGCAGCAGCAAAAAGTAGCAGTACAATTTTGTGCCTCTACTTTTATTTGCTGCTGCAAACACATGTGGGGACATGCCCAAATGTTCTAGTCTTTGCTTTCACACACACATTCACCCTAGTATAGGAATATGGGGGGGAGGCAGAAACAGGCTCAGTTTGGGGGCTAAAGTGTAAGGCCTGGTCTACATTGCAAAGCCAGACTATTTTGAACTAAGGTATGGCCTTTCAGGCTTTTGCTTGGCAGGGAATTTAAAGTTTAAAAAAACATAATAGCCTAACTCTTTATATAGTGCACAAGGTGCCTGATAATCCCATGCTTCAGGACTGTTGCTGGTTGCCAGCTGGACCTAGGAGGGAATATATTTTTCCTTTGCATGAATGCTTGCTGGCTTCTGAGGTTTTTTGGGCTTTTTTTTGCCCTCCTCTTAAGACATAAGAACATTGGCTACAGTTAAGGGTGTACAGGTTTTTGACTGGGGTGTATCGATGTCCTTGCCAGTCTTTAAAAACAGGATAGAGGGCCTTCCGCTTCTGTTCCAGGTGATACTAGCTGCCGAATTTGGGGCTAGGAAAGATTTTTTTCCCTAGGATATTCTGAGATGCTCCTACTGTTGTAGCGGCAGGACACTTGCAGTGCCCTAGTCTTTCCTGCTCTTACCTATAACACATTAGAGTGTGTTCTTGGTGTTTCCAGTATTGTGCCTTGTGGTTCTGTAGGTCCGGAGTTCGCTCAGTACCATCTTCACACAGCCCACTACCTCTACGTCCATTTGTCTGTACAGGAGCAGGTTCCTGGCCTTCCACAAGGCACTCCTGACACAGGATGCAAACTGGTTGAACCGGAGCGATGGGCTCCCCTTGTGGTTCTGTAGGTGTGTTTGAAGTGGCATCTTGTGGGGATTGTTTGGGTTAACAACTGCTTGCAAATGTAGGAAACTGGAATTCAGTAGCCTGGGATGCTCCTTCCAGACTTTTGTCCTTACATTAAAGCTTCCCTGTGTAAATAAACCCAAAGACTCTTCTAATCCTTGTGCCTAGTTCAACCAGAGTCCTTTTAAAATTAGCCACATAGACTTTGGATAAAGTTTTTTTTTAAAAGCACCTGAGTAACCTTTAAAATAAAACATGGACTTCTAATTTGGTACATGCTTTAAAAAGTTATACCCATTGCTGCTGAGGCTAGTTAGGACTAATGCTACAGATCTAGGCACATTTATTGACCCAAAGTTGCTCAGTGTTCAATTTCCTAATGCTCAATACTGAATCAAAGATGCAACCTTTGATTTGGGATGTGGACTGCAGAGTTATGAGCGGGAGACTAGGCATTAGTTTTTTTCTGTCCCTTGATCTTTGTTAAGTTAAGGGATGAAAGGATTGGAAATCCCTGGCTCTGAAGCTGCAAAAGTTTCACTTGTTAAATCTCTAGTGCCTGTGTAAATCAATTGAAAATGTTTCCTTACAGAATAAGTGCACTGCAAAAGTGTGAGTGCAGCTTTTGTAGTGATAACAGAATGGCTTTAAACCAGCAGATTCTAGTACTGAGAACAATGTATAGAGCTCACCTTTGGCTAACTGCCAAAATATTTACCCAGCTTCTTAGATGGGTTTTGCAGCTGGAGACATGTTCTAGCAGCTTAGCTGCAGCAGCGTAGTGGTACTGCTGCTAGCTAACAAAAATCTAATTCAGATATGTGTAAACAAAATAAAGTCACACCTCAACTGCAGTGTAAGCACATATACTCTGACTCTCCAAGGGCACTGCTCTGCTTACAGGTCCATGGGTAACTGTCTTGGAACAAAGCACAATTCTCTTGCCTCAGTGAGTACAAAGTGTCAAAAGATACTACTTGAAAATCTGAGGTACCAAGATGTTCCCATACTTGGATGCTTAGAGATGGGAATAGAGGAGCTGCTGGCTAACGCACTGCTCCACCTCATTTACTGGAAGGCAGAAAAGGGCAATGTTCATTTCCTTCTCTCTGGAAGAGTATGTAATGGCTATAGTACATCACAAAATAAATTTCTTAGCTCCCAACAAGACAAATACTGTATAGGAGAAATGGTTGGATGTTAAGGGAGCGAGAAGTGCAGAAGACGGAAGAAAAATCTGAATCGGGCAAAAGTACCCATGCAGCTCTTGCTCTCGTCACTTGAAACCCTTCTCCACAATTATAAGGCACAATACTGGAAGCACCAAGAACACCCAGAAAAGTCTTGGCTCTTAATATCTAAGAATAATAGTATGTGCATGGATAGGGAGGCCCCAGTTACATCTAAGAGCCTGGTGCTTCTAAAACTAAAAGCAATACTCAGTTTTGGTTTGTATCAACAGAAGTTGTGTCTAAGAACAAGAGACCAAAGGCCTGGAGTGTATTAGTTCTTTAACATCCCTTGCCTGCATGGGCAATTTTAAATAAGTGCCAGATTGGGCCAAAAAAAATGCTGCAGGTCTTTTCATTCTAGTGATCAGACTATTCCTGTGAGAATCCCACTGAATCTCCCACCTGCCACCCACTCATGTTTTTCCTTTAAAATCACTGCTCTGAGCAAATCTAAATATGTGTGTCATATTAAACCATAAATTACTGCTAAAAGGAAAATGATGGATGAGGCTGTATCTGTGGAGAAGCTGTTCAGTATGATGGTCCATATATAGATCTTAATTTAGATATTGATTGCTATCTGTTGAGATTTAGACACCTAATACTAGTTTTTTGGAGCATTGCTATTGGATTGTTAAATACTGCCCGAGTGGGTTGTCTCTCTTCCAGCGTTATGTTGCAGAAGTTGTTACTTATAATGATAGGTCAAAATTATGTACTGAGGTTTTTTTGTTAATGGCTGATGGCTATAAATGATTCTTTACAAAACAATTTGCTATTATCTCTGTGTTTGAATGGCTTTTGGAAACCAACAGCCAACACATTATACAGTATATGATACCTAACCACCAGCCAACCAACTGTAAGTGCAAAATATTTTGCCCACATCAAGCATGATTGTATGGTGTTCATTAGTATCCATTTATTAGTTACCAGAAAAGGTTTTGGATGCAAGCAGGCCTCAAAAAGAGTCCAAAGGCAGGCATACACGCTGCAGACTATGCATTTTAAGCTCTAAACTAAATAACTAAGTGGGTAAACTCAAGCCAAAATATATAACCAACCAACACAACATATTACATGTGAATCCTCTTTGGATATTATATGCAGACTTTATAAGCATTTATTCAGTGCCTGTAGAGGAGGAAACATCTATACATGTCAGCTGTATAGACCTCCTTGGATCTGTATGTTTTCTGGTGCAATTAAGAGATTGTCTTACTCTTAATACCAAGCTCTGATAAACAGAGAAACAACATCTCTCTTGTAAATCATAGGCTTTTCTGTTGGGTAGAATTACAAATGTCTGTAGCTTAAATCATGCTATCAGCATGGTGACTGGTGCCTTGTCATTTTTAAAGTATGCTGCCAATAGCATGTGTTTATGGAGAAACAAAAAACCTCTCAAATGTTAATAAAATGTCTTATGAAACAGGCTGTGTATTTAAAAAAACGCAACAAAAATGAAGGGAAGAGGTGACCTGGTCTGGTGACACTTAAGAAGGTTGGTGATTCCTTTCTTGTTATTTCCTTCAAAAAGCATCCTACCACGATCCTCGTGAGTGAAAGTCTGCTCATGCAAAGCTCTGACAAATGGGATTCTGGCTGTAATGCTTTGCCAGAATCCCAATATTTAAGTTGCTGAATCAGGATCCATATTTTCTTTGGTGTACAGAATGCAACCAAGCTTTATGAGCCCCTGCCACGACTGCTTGCATTTACAGAGAGTGGTTACAGAAAAATGTTTAACTTTGGCTGAACCTAGTGTGAGGTCATTGGGTGAAGCTGCAGGGAACAGCTGGTTTCTATGCTGGACACTCTATCTTGGCTGGCAACTATTAGTTCTGACAAGTGAGTAAGATCATGCCAAAAGAAATTAGGCACGTACATGAGGCTCAACTCTGCCGATAGAGAGTGGCTGAAAAGCAGCTTCACAACCCAGTAATTCAAGTGCTGTACACGCTAGCGTTCATGGTACCTACTGTCTGATACTTTATGCTTTCAACACCTAAGGTGGTCACCTCAGAAACAATGCCCTACCAAGACATACAACTTTCTTTAGCTGTTGGAAAAGGTGCTGAGATTTCTTAGTACAGTCTCCATGAGCCATGCTTGGGGAGACTATGCATCAGCTTTAGCCTGTTACTGCTTTTTGCCCTGGAACATGATCAGTCCTCCCTGTCTCTCAGGAAATGCTGGTATAAAGTGGCATCAGATAAACTTGGAACCCATCTCCCTGTTCTATACTGTAAGTGCAAAGAGCTACTGACAAAACTCTTGTCAGTTTCTGCTCAAGAGGCTACGAACTGCAGCAGTGAAACTAGGTTATTACCTCTTCTTTATTACAGTCAAATCACTGTAGTTAACTTGTATTTTTTTGCAGAATTGGGAAGACACACCTTGATCAGCTCATGACTGGAAAGCTGCATCTATAACCAACAGGGCTGTGTATTTAACTTCTTTAAAATATTTGGTTTGCAGAAGTCTAATACTTTACACTGCATGCTTGCCTTTGGACTCTAAGGCCTGCTTACATCAGAAACTTTTTCTAGTAACTAATAAATGGATACTAATGAACACCATAAAAGTCATGCTTGGCATGAGCAAAATGTTATTGCACTTGCAGGCTGCTATAGGGAATTAAACTTCCAGTTAGGGTCTATTAGTCAATGTTAGGAATGACAACTTCTTGAACTGAAATGATATAAAACATTATTTTGACAGATTTCTCCAGCTGCGAAGAAGTACTACAGGGACAGTTTTTTCTTTTGAAGTTGCTAGACCTGCTTACAAGAAGCAGCACTGCATCAACACAAGAAACCGTTTTCAGTTTTTCAGAATGTGCTACTAAACTAACTTTTACAGCTGCACTTTTAGATGTACCATGGGATGCATCAAATCCAAGGATGCCTTTCCAGGCCCAAACCCTTTTGTGGACGAGAAGAGCAGGAAAGTTGATGAAGGAGTCACTGGGGAGAAATCATCACTGATTACAGTAAAACTTGATGAGAGAGGCTCATCAAGTGCTGCAGTGCTAGACTATGCACACAGGTTATCTCATGAGATTCTTGATCAGGCAGTGAGACAATGGGCAGTGACTGAAAGCAAATACAGTGACATCCCATTCATTGAAAGTGATGTGCCCTGAATTGCAAGGCTTCCCATCTCCTTGATGTCCTGCGAAACAATTCACAAATAAATTTCCAGTAAAAGCAGATATAATTTAAGAAAAACTACAACTGTATGAATGTTTCTGGAAGGGCAGGGTGCATAGAATGCCTCTTATATTGTTAAGAGATCAAGAGCAACTGGACTGCAGTAGAATATGTTAAATCAAATGTCAGTTGCAATTGGCCATCTGGTGACTGTTCTGGCTGCTTGGTATGTGCAGAGTCTGATTCTAATTTAATGTCAGGAAAGGGGATACACAAAAAACCCAGCTGCCCAGCACCTGCATTATCGTGTCCTTGCTGCAGCACCCAAGATCTTTATGGATAAGGTACAAATTGGTCTTGTGCTGCAAAAAACTACTTTTATAATTAGGTAGTCCTTGCATCTGCTGGGTCTTAAGTGAGGACAAAATTGCTTTATAAAAGTAAATCTAATTAAGCTCTGGGGTTTTAGAGCTATTATGTAGGTAAATTATGAATGACCTTGATCCTTATGGCCTGACTAAACGTGTGAAAAATAACAACTGAACCAAGGCAAGGTGTTACATAACAATGAAAAATAGCAAGCAAACTGTGTGCATCATACTGCCATGAAGTCTGCCCTTCCCAGCACGTCAACAAGAAACTTATTAAAGATGCTGATAACCTAATTATCATTTACCATTTGAAATGCCTTGACTTCTGCAAAGTGAGTGAAGGCCGTTCACTAAGTTTATGAATTCAACTGCCTTATTCATGATCATGGCAAATGCTTACAAATGATCACTATCTGTGGACCAAAGTGTGGGTGGACTATAAACAATACATGTTCTGGACCTTTCATTTCATAATACTATGCTGTATTACAGTTAAATGTCATTCTAGCATGACATTAGTAAAAGACTGTTCCAAATGGTGTGCACTAAAGCCTTTCTCCTGCTAGTAGGAGGTGCTGTCATTATTGTTAGAAAAACTGTGTATGGCCACTTCATACTGTGACGCAGTGACAGAGAGTTAATATGCAAAAAAAGCATGACTGAGCTCAAGGCTGAAGGGTAAAGTCAAGAGATATTCCCCCCTCATCTAGTTCAGCACTAAACTATGTAGTATATTCAGTTTCAATAGACTCTGTAGTCTAACTTACTCCAGGTAACAGTGAGCCCAGATATTAAGCAAGAAAGAATCCTGAAGGCAGGAACTGACAGAATATCATCTAAAAAGCCAGTGGCTCCAATATTTTATCCTTCTTTAATTCCATTTAGGACCTTAGTCTTTCTGGACTGTTTCTTCTTCCTCTGGGAGTAAGCGACTAGGCACTGTTACATGAAGCAGTGGTGCTGTTTCTCCTGTTCCACTGTAGCTTCACTCAGTCAAACCATTTCCAGCATTTTGTTCTGTTTTGGGGGTGGGGATTTTTTAAAATAAAAATGCTCATCTCTGGGACAACACAATGACCTGAATGCATCTGTGCAAATAAGTTATGCAAAGGGTCATATTTAACAATTAGAATGGTCCTTTCTATATCTATTCAGAATGTCTTTGAGATGCAGCTGATTGAGCTTATCTGTCCATTACATAAAGGAGAAAAATGGCTGATTGCAAAGATAAGTGATAATGGCGACTTAAGTTGTTTGGTTTGGTTTGGTTTGGTTTGGTTTGGTTCATGCAGGCAAACAACCTCTCAGAATTAAATTTCATCATGATGAACACTTGCGGTTCACAAAGCATAAGGCTACCTTGAAGCAGAAGTCTCCTATTCATACTGTTATATTTGCTGATCTTCAGAACACTTTCTCAAGTATTGGCTGAAAAGGGAAGAGGAGATAAAATAGTGAGTAGTAAATGTAAACCAAACCAACAATAGCAGTGGCATTTAAATTAGCTACAATGTCTTCCTAAAACTCTGGAGGAGTAGAGTATACTTAGTAATGAAAATCTGAGAGCACCCTGGAAAGAGGCAATTCCAAATGCTGAGATGGACTTCAATGAACAACTCAAATGAATCCACTTTACTGTGACTTTAACTAGTTAATCTAGTCTAAAAAGGGTTATTTCTTCCTAAACATCAAAGAACACTTCAAATAATTTGCCCTACAAAATTAAAAACACATGGAAACAGTACTGTGGTAAGCTCCCGTCTGTAGAAGTAATTATTTTAAAAAATGTATAACTGGACTGCATGGTCACTGCTCATCAGATAGACAGGGGCCTGCATTTTGAAGCAACATTTTAAAAACCTACTTTACCACAACCTGGAATTACCAGCAGTATGGTTTAAGGAACACGGCAGCTGACTGAATGGGCACTTTCAGATTACAGTTCAAATATGTTTTGGGAACAACAACATCAAGTTTGTGAGTGTAAATTACAGACTTTAAATTAAGTTAATACCCACTTTTCACAGCAAAATAGATAGGCATTAATGTCAGTTTAGACTAGAGAAGATGTGTACCCACAACCTGGTTCCAAGCTGTGTTAAACACACATTCTTTCCATTTCCTGCTTGAATAGCTGCCCAACTTGTTACAAAAACACTCCAGGTGATAACATTGCCTTCATTTATAGATCAGTATATACTGGACATTTCACGTCTGCTTCTAGTAATCCCTACAGCAATGAGCAGAGTGGGAGAAGGGGATTCTTTTCATGTTCCTTCTTAGAAGTCATTCTCTAACCTACAAAGGGAGCTCCAGGCATTTGACTGCTCAGCTGTTTTACAGGGCTTCTTGGTCAATGAGCTGATCTATGAAAGCAGACACGTCAGGTTTACTCCAAGGCCAAATACTGTAAAGAGCAAGGTGATGGAAAGGACTGCACAGTGATTACAGCATAAAATCCTCGGGTCTTCTTGTGACTGAACAGCCCCCACTGAGAAAAATGTATTGCTTTGATTTTGCCACCCTCCCAAATAGAGGGAGAAGCAAATGCTCTCCTACATCTTGGGGGAATGCTCTAAACCTACAGTCTCCATTTTGTGAGAGAGAACTTAGATCCTTACCTCCTGAAGAGTTCAGAGTTGCAAAGCCTGGATGGAAAAAGGCACTTCTCTGCAAGTGCCAAAGACCATGCTGCACAGGCAGCTTACTGTGCCTGGCAGCTGCATCCTCAGCCTGCTGTTCTGCTTCAAGCTGTTCTACAAGGGAAGCAGTGAAGCTCTTTTGGATGGGCTCATTAGCACTGCTGAGTAACAGGACTACTTGACCTGTCACAGCACCACATGGACATAGCTACGCTGTTTCAGGCTTAGGGAGTAGCCCACACAAAACAGTGCATTTGAGAGTCCCACATTCAGACATTAAGTTTACCATGTAGACAAAGCCCAAGTCCCTGAAAGGGCTGGGGTTTGGGCCCCCTATCATACTCTGTGGAGTCAGTGGATCTGATTCTTAGATGCGTACATTTGTGTGTGCACTGTATAGGGAACCACAGTGATTAACTGGGGATGCAGATTCCATTACCTAGCTAGGCACCTAAAAGACCAGGTGCTGCAATGTTCAGTGTTTTGATGTCTAAGTCCTGTAGTGGATCTGGGCCATGGTGCCCAGCACTTACCTGAGCTAAGGTGGCAGATACTTCTCTGAAAGCAGACTCTCCATCTCCCTCTTTCTAGTAAGGATGCATTTTAGCAGCAGACATGTTATACATTAGGCAGATGAAACTAACTTGTGGCTGAGTCACAGCACCCACACCACTCACCAAGAACAACATTAAATATGCAAGAAACAAAAAGAGAAAGTTACATAGCTGCAAGTAAATGGTACATGACAATGAGCTATGGCATAGAGCAGTGAGCCTCATGGATGCCACCTACAGTGTAGACCCTACTAAAATCGTCTTGTATTACAAAGTACTTTCCAGACTGAAATCTCTTAGCTCAGGTGTTCAAACCTTGTCTGCTCCCACTACTGGCTGCCAGTTTACAGCAGCTTTAATACACTGTAGACTGCTAGGCCAGCTGTCTGACAGAAGTGACACTTCCTCGGATGTTAACACTTTAGGCAAGCACACAGCAGATGGGAAAACACACAATTTCAGGAGCAACAAAGACAGCAGTAAGGAGTATAAGAGCCAGACAACAGGACACTTCTTCCCAAATAATGCCTCTACCCTTAAAACAGACAATACCACACGATTCTAAATTCTGAAGTATTTCTGGGAAGGATGAAGACAAAAGTCTTTACCAAAATAAAATTACATCTCAACTGAAATAGTTGTGTATTGATTGTAATAAAAACAATACTACAGTTTAAAAATACAGCTGCATCATTGGTTCAAGAATTGAACTTGTTTTGCTTTTCATCTGACATTAGTAAAAGGATTCAGCACATTCTTTCTAAAAATGCATTTCCAGCTTTATACTTTCTCCATTACCTCTCCCATAAAACAGGATAGGTGACACCTCACTAACTATAGTCTAAATGGATGTTATCTGCCTTGCCTGATACTCTAATGATGGTTCAAGAATGTTAACTACAGCACAACTTTGTAAAAGTGACACTTCAGCAGCCATACAGGACTTAGTCCCCAACTGTAGCACATTACAGTATATTTTTACAATGTTTTTGTGAAAAAAAACTTTCTTTTTAACTGAATAAAATTAAGTTGCAATTAATTGCTGTAAGGCTTTTATTCAATTAAAATACACAGTACATATACTTAAGTTCCATATAAACCCTTGCAATTACATTAGCATGCTAGGCACTTGACAAACAGAGAAGCCACGATCCCTGACCCAAGGAACTCATGTTCTTGATTTGGGTTACTAAGCACCCAGGAGTACAGGGAGCAAAACTTTTGCTGGAAAAAAAATGAAAACAAGTTCCATGGATGCTTCCCAGGTTATGCTATTTTAAATAGTGCTAAATTTAAAGGAGTAAATTTTTCAAACAGACATTTATTTTAGAAGCTTAAGTCCTTTTGTCACAAATGACTCATTGGTGTGTCAATACTGCTGAGGCTACTTGTTATTAGTATCTAAAATATATGTGGTCACATTAAACAGCAGCTGGATTAAAATTTTACCAAAGATTCCAGGTCTCTGAAAAGAGGAGCTGAGTTTCCATTGTTTCTCAGGCTTGCTCTCCGGTACTTTATTTAAATAAAGATATTGTGGTTCAACCAGTGTCTGCTTTATTACCAGTACCTATAAATCCTAGGGCAGAAGGAACACTCCGAATGATATACTGCATTCTAGTCGCTGCGGCACCCCACCTTCGAGAGCGTTACAAACACTTCCGTCTTTCCATGCTGTCATTCTATTCTTTTTTTTTCCTTTTGGCAGTGCCAATTACTGAACATGTTTCTATTTGAACAAAAGCTTTCACCCTTTCATCTCATATCCTACTCTTCACTAGTCTGCAGAGAACTCAAAATCCTACATGTGTGACCTCATTGTCTGTTGCCATAGAAACAACTGGAAAGAGCCACTGAAATTTAGCTTTCAAACTAACTGTAAAAAGCATTCAGTCTTCATGTTGAACACCCAGTACATAGACCAGTGACCATGTGTGACATACAGAATAGTAGAGATGATAATTTTACATAATAAAGTTGGGGTGGTATCAAGGGGATCTTGTTGCACTGTGGAACTCCACAGCATTATTACCATCCCCAGCCTCAGGTGGAGCAGCAGCTTTTCAGACGTGTCTGAAGACATATTCAGCAGCTGGTTTAAAATGCAGGTTCTGTTCTCTCTTCCTGCTCCCCTGTCCATGTTATTGGGGGGAAAAGGCAAGGATTTTTGTGGGTGATATTTTTTTAGTGGACCAACTGCATGATTTGGATAGACTTAAGCAAGCTTTTGAATGCAATCAATTCTTCTTCAGATCTGAGCTCCAGGTGGCAAAAGGTAACTTAGCATCAACTTTTCACAATATTGACTGCAGTTTTCTAGTCAGTCTTAAATCTAGGGTTCAGAAAAGTGCCCCAAGTTTAGCTTCTGTAAATAAATATACTTGTTCACTGCAAGACCAACTGGACAGCAGCAATACTGTAACATTTTCCTTGGGAGTTTTCAATCACCAAGCTTAGCTTCTTTCCAGTTAGATATTTAACTTAAAAGTTACACTACTGACTGCAAGTCCACTGGCCATGGGGGCCAGCTAACAAGCTCATGTAAATAATTGGTTCTTCCTACCATTACTAGTGTTGTACTTGCAGTATAGCCCCAAATCATCTCCTCTGCACCCAGCCCAAGGAACAGGGACAAGTAGTAGAGGGAGCAAGACTGCAAGCAGGGAATTCAGCAGAGTTTGGATGCAGAATATGAACAGACCTATTTTGCAGCTGGAACTTCTTTCGTAAGTGCTGGAAGAGATTTCTGGGCTTCAAATACCACATACTGCTCCCTTACCCCCACCCCAGAGATTTCAGGTATCTGAATTCTTCAGTCCTTCTGCTTGGCCTGTTCCAAACTCACACTACACACAGTATGTTTCCTTTTAGTTTCCAGAAATCCTGCCCTCAGCTGCTTGTAGCAGAATGTCATGGTTACACTGTATGGGGGCTGTCCATACCTATAAAAATGAAACCTGAATTCATCCATGTGATGTCTTTCCACTTTCTGGTCACCTAAACTCCAACCATCTGCTATAATCTTGGGGCCAACCTCATCCCTACATCACTGAAGCCAACAAAGCTTCACCCCCTGACATCAGCAGTGAATTTACACCTCGGTTCTCATCAGAAAGACACTATTCCACTGGCACCAAAAAACGGGGAGTTCACTAAATCAGGAAGTAAAGACAATGCTTTCAAATACAGGTTTACAACATTATGTAAATAACCTACAGTTAGCTAAAAATAGCAACTACATTTAAAACTGGCACAGACACATAAAATACTTGATGGGGCCTGGCAATTTAATTTGTAAAACTCATTGCCACTCCAGACTACAAGAAAAATCAAATACAGGTTTCCCTCGTGTTATGCTGTAAATTAGGGCTGTGCGAAGCTTTGGTCACTGATTCAATTCGGCAGAGATTCAGCTGGATTCAGTGGCTGAATCTCCGAATCCAAATTGAATCAGGAGACCCTTTAATCTCTCTGAATAGAACCAGAACACTTTGAATCAATTCAGAGAGATTCAATGATTCGGAGATAGATACAGCTTTAAATGTTTTTTCTACATACCTCAAGGTACCAGGCAGCTCGTGAAGACTGAAATGCTGGGGCGGGTGGAGCATCCCACAGGAGTGCTGCGGGGTCCCCAGCATGCTCAGTAGCAGACCCAGAAGTGGACCAGAAGCACTTCCGGTCCACTTCCAGGTCTGCTGTGGAGCACACAGGGAGGCACCCCACACTCTCTCAGCTTGGCAATTGGTGCCTCCTGGGTCTGGGGGGGCACCTGGGGTCCCCCCATGGCCAATTGCTGAGCCAGGGAAGTGCGGGGGGGGGGTGTCCCACAGCACACTCGACAGCAGACCCAGAAGTGGGCCAGACGTACTTCCAGTCCACTTCCAGGTTCACCACTGAGCGTGCAGGAGGCCCCCCCCTGCACTCCTATGGGACACTCCATCTGCCCCAGCACTGCAGCATTCACAAGCTGTGCCTGGTGCCTTGAGGTATGCAGAAAAAACATTTCAAGCTGTGTCTATGGCTGAATCACTGATTCCCCGAATCAGCATTGAATCTTCAGATTCAGATTCGGCCAGATCAAATTGGGGACAGTGATCCAAATCAACAAATTGAATCACTGTCCCTGATTTGGGATGAATCCAAATTGAATACAGCCCGTTTCACACACCCCTACTGTACACGTGTTCCTGGAAAATGGTGCATAACTCAAATTTGCATAAAGGGAACCCATTTTACAAATGTAACAAATAGGGATATGGTCCAAGACCTCAACTGTACTGACCCCCAGGCCCATTTCTTTTACAAGACAATTTTGGTACTCAGCAACGACAGTACACACAAGCACAGAGTGGTGGTGAATGTTACCATAATGGGGATGGCAACTACAGAAACACGTACGGCAGACAACATTCGAATGAGGAGCACAGATCCACACAGAAGACTATATTTTGGTGCGTGTCATTCCCACAATGCACTGCACAAAGCAGCTAACTGTGGGCTTCCACCACACTGATCGCATAAGACTGAATTTACCTTGCATATAACGAATTTTTGGTATAAAAAGGGTCGTTGCATAAGAGCAAATTCACACATACACAACATGCATACAGCAAGGGAAACCTGTAGTGGGATATGCACTGACCCAGTGACATAATCAATAGCATAACACCACCTTCCTCTCAACTCAGTAACATATTAAAACCATTTTTTCTTTGATATTACCAAAAAATCCCAAACACCAGGCACTGAATGTGTGTAGAACACTTGCATTTGGAGCTCTCAGAGGACTTTACAAAAGTTAACCATCTTCATTTTATAGGGAAAAATCTAAGGCACAGAACCAGTCACTCAGGCTCCTGGCAGCTCCCCAAAAGACTAAGACCTGCATCCAAAAAAATGAAAGGTTCTTTCTTATTTAGCAGCAGTAGGCAAAGGACTTTCTGGAAGTACTTTAATTCCTTGTACAAGGCAGTCATGATTCAGTTTTCACTGTGGTAGTGTAGACAGAAGTGAAAGCTACAGAGTGCAAAAATTTAAATATGCATCTAAAAGCAGATTGAAGACAAGGATGATACCATACCTCCTCCTCCAAAATCTTTGCACCACTATTCCTTTTTATATCCTAATATTAAATCAGATGAATAAAACTTCCAGAGGTTTGTCCAGCTCCATTATAACTTCAGATCGTTGCTTCCCAGTGACTTAAAGCAACTGTCCAAAAATTCATCTGTTACTTCTTCTAAGGTAGCTGGCTTCCACTTTGGGGCGTGGTCTTTGTCAATCAGCACTATAAAGATGAAATAGGACATGAAGCTATCAGTGAACTTTATCAAAATCACTTCAGATGGCATTAACATTCTACTGTTGCAATATCCAGTGCATATTAATCCACTCTCTAGCATACTTATTTTCGGTAAGATTTAACTCCCCCTTCCCCACAATGCTCCCCACCACTCCCCTGAGTGTGACTGTCCTCTGAAATGTACTGTTAACTAATTCACACTTCAGAATTACAAAAGACTGGACATACACAAACACTCAAGAAATCCCAAGTGTGCTTGCAAACTATGAAGCAGGGTGTGTAATGGTCCAGACAAACTTTAAGCCAGTGGTTTCTGTTATATCTACTGCTCTAGCTCAATGCACACAATCATTTGGCAATGGGATAGAGGTATAGAAATCTATACAGGATATCCATTGTAAAAAAGGATCCCTGTAAAATCTGGCGAATGACTAAACAGTTACTCAAATACTTAAGGAATTTAAATTTTTCACTGAGTCACAGATATGCAGAGCTGGAAGGAACCTCCAGAGGTCATCTCATCCAATCCCCTGCTCAAGACAGAAACATCCCTGTCTAACCTCAATTTAAACATTTCCAATGACAGAGCTTCTACACCTTCTCTTGGTAATCTGTTCCAGTGTTTAGTTATCCTCAATCATTAGACAATTCTAATATCCAAATCTTAATTTGCAAATTTCAGACAGTTCCTGGGGTACTGTGGCCCAGCCAGGCATTTCCCAGTTTGCATTTCTGCATTTGATTATTCTGTTTCAAGCAGAGTACTTTGCACGTGTCCTTACTGAATTTCATCCAATTAATTTCACATCATTATTTCAATTGACTAAGGTCACTTTCAGCCTTGATCCTATCCTTCAGGACATTTGCTACCCCACCCAGCTTGATGTCATCTGCAAATCTACTAAACAAGCACGCAAAGCCAACCTCTGAGTCAGTAATGAAAACATTAAAAGGTACTAGATGGAGAGAAGTGGCACAAACACAGCTTCCAGCTCCCTGGCCCCTGAGCAGCTCCTCTGCTCAGCCCCGGCATAGGCACAGGCAAAGCCCTGCACCTCCACAGGCCATGGGCTGTACATTGCTGACCCCTTGCTCTAGGTGCCAGGAAGCAGATTGCTGGCTCAGCATCTTTCTAGACCTTGAGGGTGGACTGACTAGTCTGTAATTTCTTGTACTTTCCATGTTCTGTCTTAAAGGTAGGCACAACATTTGCCTTTTTCCTGTCACTTTGGGTTTTACCTGACCTCCAGGAGTTCTCAAAGATAATAGCCACTGGCCCTGCCATTGGTGCAGTCAATTCCTTGGGTACTTTAAGAAGAATTTCATCTGGCTTTGCTGATTCAAAACTATGCAATTTATTTAATATCTGACCTGCTCTTTCCCTGACTAGTCTAATTACCTCCTCCCCTACCCTTGCTACTAACTGTGCCTGTCATCCAATAGTTGACCTTTTTGGGAAGGCTGAAGTAGAAAAAGGCGTTCTGCTGTTCAAATCGAAAATGTTCCATTTCCAGCTCTCAAAATATGCCACCAGTCTCTGTAATGTTCTATTAAGCATCAAAACTATCTGCTGTGCATGTAGCACAGTGAATGTTCTGCCCTTTACAACTTCTCTTCAGCAATTTATTCTTATTTAGATTTATAGCCAATGTTAAACTGGCAGTCAGTCTAAATGATCTGGCCTCAGCATCTCTTTCTCCGTCTCTCATCTTGCAGAGACCATAGCTATCCTGCTATGGCAATTGTTCATCTTCTTGTTTTCAAGAGACAGGATGAGAGGAATGTCACAGGCTAAGTACCAACACTGGGCAAGACTGAAATTTCAATGGGATGTTATCAACGCCTCCTACTATATTAGGAATCACCGTGACTCAGGGTTTTTTAGGGTTTCAGAATTCCAGTTTCCTTTGCCATTGGACTAAGGCAGCCATGGCTATATCTACACTGACAGGAGCAACCTTAAGATTGCTCTTATGCCCATACCCAACAACCATCTACAGTGAAAACCCATAAAGTCTGACATCAAGCAGCAGTTCAGCCCTATTTGGCAAGTTCTGCTTAACTCTAGTGTCTGTGGTCAAGCCAGTCTCCTACGTCCACTCTGCCATGTGTCTGGAAATCACCTGGGTCCTGCAGGCTACAAGCACAGAGTCTACCAGAAGCAATCCTACAACTTCCAGTTCCTGACTTCAAGCCCTTCTGCATCCCACATCCTGTAGTTAGATCCAAGCACAGAAGGTGAAACTTATTAACTTGCAGACAGATCCTGCAAGGGCTCCCTCACGGGATAAGCAGCACAATGTGGATAGTTTTGGTGTGAGCAGCAAGGTAAGATATAGGTAGGGAGAGGCAGCTCATTTGGTTCAGGCTGGTGGGGGACAACTTTCTGGGTCAACCTTAAATATCAGTGCAGACCAGTGATTCTCAGCCAGACTGCCAGGGCACCATGGGGTGCTGGGAGATGTTTGAATGGTGCCATGAGGTATGTGGAGATAAGAAAGTGTGAGGAAGTCAAGCTCAGGCTCAGGCAGGATTCCAGGGATGCCGGGCAGCTGCCCCACCCCCATTATCTGGCTTCTCTGCAATGAGGTAAGCACTGTAGTTTGAAATGGGGTGCTGTTAAATTAACAAAAGCTATGGAGGGGTGCCTTGAATCTAAAAAAGGTTGAAAAACATTTATGTAGACATACCCTAAATGCAGCAACAGATGTTTCATCCATCAATGTTTTTCCAACTCTTAAGTCTAGCAATTTTTCTTTTAAGTTGTGCTTCAAACCCTGAGGACTTTAACACAATAGAACTGACCTTGTTCAACCCAAATTTAAGTTTTTCTTCCTTTGTTCATTGTTGCAGTTGATTGCTAATTAGCAGCATGCTATTATGTTTCATACACCAGATTTCTGAAAGACTTCTGGCCTCAGAAGTTTGCTTTTTCTTAATTTTTATTTAAGGCTGCTTTCTGCAATGACTCCACACTGTGCATACCTACAGAAACTGGGTTGCTAAAATGTTTAATCACTGCTTAGTTAAAATATTTAGTCTGAACAATACCAATTAATTGTTCAACAAGGACAACATTTTCATTGTGCCTGTGCATTCGTTGATATGGGGAAGAATGGAGTAAATGCCTTGGAGTCTTTGAGCCACCTTAAGGCAAACTTACTACTCGTTATTAACTTAATGTCTATTTAACATGAACATCTTTTTATTTATTTTTTTGTAACAAATATCAATTCATAGGAACAAATTCTTGAAACTCATGTATCCAACTGTTCAGCAACACTTCTTTCATCACAAATTATGAACTAACAGTGAGACATGCTGAGTGTATGTATACATGTTATTAATATGCTGTAAGCTTACTGCACAGTAAACTTTCCCTGGGAGTGTGTCCATATGTGAGCCCGTTGGGAGCAAATTTATCTTGATGGGAACAATTCAGTGCAAAACTACTCCTGCTCTCCTCTGCCTCCAGCAGAGCAGCCAGGGGAGCTCTAGGCTCCCCCAGGTGCCAGTCCCAGGCTGGCAGGGGGCACCAGGGTCAGGCCTTAACTCCAAGGGGCGGGGGGGGGGAACTGATTGGCAGATCAGGGCACAGGGCTGGGAAACTGTCCCTTCCCCTAGCAGCTGTTTCCCAGTCCCATGTCCCAATCTGCTGATTGGCACACAGGGCTGGGAGGCAGCTGCCTGGGAAGGGGACAGTTCCCCTCTCCCCTGCTGCCTGGGTTAACCGGGAGCAATTTGCTCCCCATCAACTATCTAAACGTGCTACTGTACAGTAAGTAATGTGCAGTTTATGTACTACTTGTATTTACAGGCAGCGGAAAACTATGTCTTAGCCTAATTTACTGCACAGTAACTGCTGTGCACAGTTACATGGTGACTAATCTACTGCACAGTAAAGTATCTCATGTAGATATGTCTGCTGAGTACCCAAAATTCAAGGTAGCTTTAATGAGATATGCAAGTCCCCTCTTCCTGCATACAAGGTACCAGCATGTGCTCAGCACAAGAGTTTAGTTGGCAGACTTAGCCATTCTTCCAGGTAGGAGCACCACCACCACCATTTACAGTTACATCCCACGCAAAGTTTAAAATAAACTGCCCAGCAAGGACAGCCATGTTTCTATTTAGGTGGAGCTGAAGGAGTAACCTGTTATCTCCTCCTGGTGATGTTTCTCTGCTCACCTCCAATAATGGTGTGCCACTATCTAGGAACCTGCACTGGGTGGCTTTCTTCCTTAGGAATTTGAACACACAACAAATCAAGAGACAGAGAGGGGAGGGGCAGGGCTAAAAAGCAGGCTGAGCTGTGTGGTGATGCCACAGATCAGGGGTAGGTGGGAGTTGCAAAGGTAAGGGGAAGAGGTAAATTACTGCAGCAACCCTTCCCTGGGGCTGAAGTAAGTCCTCATCTAAAAACTCCTTAATATGAAAAGATGTATGTTCTGCAAGACAGAGTTCCTGCTGCTCTTTTCCTTTGTATTATCTAGACTGAATTTGTGATCCTGTTTTAAACGAAGCTAATAGATAGGCCGTTAACTCATGCACTTTAAAAACACTCCAAAAAAAGTTTGTTTCACGATGTGGCAGAATGCCATCTCTGTCTCTCCCCAAACTCTGCTATCAGGTGGATGACAACTCTGATAATTTGGTTACCATGGTCACTGCAGAGGGCAGACACCCCTGTCCCCATTTACTTCAGGTAATCCTGAGCTGTAACTTGAGCTGAATACATTCCTGAGGGAGGAAAAAACCTGCTCCCTCTGCCTATGTGACTGGCCTCACACACCTGGGCAGGGGCTTCAACTCCCTATTGTTCTAGGCAAAGTAATCATGACTGGGAGTGGCCTAGAGACCCTTCCAGTCTACCTGGTAACCAGTGATGCATTTCAAATTGGTTGGCTGATAGCCAACAGCTGCTGGCCTTCATTGGATCAGGTAAATGAGGTCATAAGGGCTATCTAAGTTAAGGACTGCCCAGGAGGCAGGGCAGCAGCCATGATGAGAACTCTCAGAGAAGTTGGACCATCTGAAACTTGCTCTCTCTCTTGAAATGCATGTTCAATGAATTGCTTGCCACCAGAGGGAATCTCCACCTGCCTCTGCATGATACTTGTGAGTAAGCTACTTGAGATCTAACTAGATATATAGCTTGCAGTAACTCAGATGCATGGTCAAAGGCTACCATGCCACTGTTTGCTCTAACGTATTTCTCTGATATTGCTTCACCCTGTATCCTATTCCAAACCAATAAAGTCCTCCTTGAGCACACAACATGGGAGACTTATCGGAGGAGGGTCTGGATTATGCCTTGGGGTCCCCTTGGTTCGGCTGACTAAGGGAGACCACTATTTGTGCTTCAAACTGAGGGAAGCACCCCAAGTTCATGCAGTGGGTTGAGTACCCTTCAAGGACTGCTAGGCCTGTGTTTCCCAGGGGGCACAGGACCAAAATCAGTCCAGATCCTGGGTGGTGGCATCGTTACATCCAGGATTGCGGTTGTGCTCCAGGAAGGGGGTTAGCCAGATGCAAAGCACCCCCAGGGAGGGACTCTGAGCCGGGAAGGTGGTCAGGCGCAGTGAGGTGGATGGCTCAGTGCAGGAGCACCCCATACGGGCCCCACCACACAGCATAGCTTGGGCTTTGGAAGAAATCACTCTAGAGTGCCTGGAGAAATATCTATAATTCTGCTAATTAGCTTGAGTTACCTGGCCATCAGTTAATTTGAGTTAAAACAGGACTATAAATGCTAATCTATACAAATCCCTTGGTGCTAAACAATTGAATGTTATATTGAATGAGACAGGCAGATTTTTGCACCCAGTTAAAAAAAAAAAGTATAGAAGGTTTAGAGCAAAAGAATAAAACTCAGCATCTTCATAAAAAATGTGTGTTTGCTAAATTCCAAGTGTCCTAAATACTTTGCACAACCTTCTATGCCTAGTAGGCAGCTGAAGGCAGGCCTAAGGGCACAATCTGTAAACAAAATAGTTTCCTTAGCAGCGTTTCATGCAATGCTTAACACTATTGATTAAGGAGCAGAGTCCACTACTCTAACTCATACTGGAGACTGCACACAGTTCCACACGAGTAAGAGTGGCACAATCTAATGCTGAATTCATACATAACATATGCTGCAATATTTTCCTCTTGTTCCTAAATGAAATCCTTAGGGAATATGGGTTGTACTACCTCATAAATCAATTACTCTTGATTTCCTTTTCAGAGAAGATTATCACCTCAATAGAATCATAGAATCATAGAATCAATGAGTCGGAAGGGACCTAGACAGATCATCTAGTCCAACCCCCTGCCATGGGCAGGAAGGAGCACTGGGGGTCATAAGACCCCAGCCAGGTGCCTATCCAGTCTCCTCTTGAAGTAATAATATAACTTGAATCATTCACTCCTGTGAAGAGTGACAGTATTTAAGGCCTACCATAATTTCTTGCATACAACGTGCCCTGGCATAAGATACACACCTGGTTTCTGAAAGGCAAAATGAAGAAAAGAAAGATCTTTCCTCATTGTAAGTAACGGAGTAGCAGCAGCTAGAGGGCTAAGACTCCTCACAGTTTTATTCCTGTAGAGCACACGCAGTTACTTGGGAAGAATCACCTTCCTATCCATTACGTATTTCAGAAAATGGGGAGGCAAATTTTAAAGGAGAATTTTACATGGATTTTTTACAAATTTGCTGATAGACACTGTTGTGTTAAAAACCAAATGGTAAGTGTTATCTTGGAAGAATCTCGTACCCTGGGTAAATATGATCTGTGGCCTCACTGTGGAGTCTGAGACCTTGCAATAGCTTTAACCATACATTTCTTAAGGTGGGAAGAAAAGTAGCAAGTAAGTATTTTATACCTGCCTGCTTTTCTAGTTAAAGAAAAATGGAACGCTGACCTCAGACCTTGAATTTTTATCATGTCATTTTTAACACTTCATTTTTAACTTATATCAAAGTTGATGTTTGTGCAGTGGTTCAAATTCATTAATTGCTTTACAAGTCCTATGGCAGTTGCTATTATAAGTCAAATAAAACCTCACAGTTATTTCCTAAGTTTACTAAACAGCAAAACTTTCATATCTATGATACCCTCTTATGGTGATCATTGGCAAGAACTGAATTCATGTTAAATCTTTACATCCACATGTTATTCAGTTAGGGCAGCTTCACCTTCTACTGATGTTATCAGGTACTTTAAATGTCCAATAAGATGCTGGTAATTTGGGGATTACTTTTTTCAAAGAGTTTATCTTTAAATGCCAGCTCCTACACCATCCTTTGTTACATTAAATGAGCCCATCAATGGGCAAACATTCTTCTGGTTTTGGGGAAGACCATTCATAGACTAAGGAACTACTCAAGGTGAGTAAAAAGCAGACTAGAGCCAAAAGTTATTCAAGAACAAATTATACAAAGTACAGTAAGGCAATAACACAATTATGCTCCATCACCATTACATGTTCTTTGCATCTCCATGTAATCATGGTATAACACACAAAAGGGACCAAGCAGCAAATTAAAGCTGCCTAGCTGCTGTCTCCTCATACTGTTTTTCATTCAGCTGCTTGTGTGGTTATCTTGACAAACAACTTGTTTCTATCCTCTGCCTTGTTCCCAGATGGCTTTAATGACCTTGTACGTTACAGATGAGAACCACATTTGATGCTCAACACTTTCCTCAGGCTTTGAACAAGACTGTCATTTTCCACACAGTGATGTCTCTGCACCTATGCAAGTTTCTACATGGATTCAGAACTCATCCAAGGAATAGCATCTTTTTAAGGCACAAATGTTTTCGTATTATTTTCTAGCCCAGGGCTGTACAACTTCTGCGTGGTGGGGGCTGCATGCCCCACATGTTGCAGATCCACAGACTGCACACAGCATGGGCCATGCATCCTGGGTACAGTTTTCCCAGATTCCCCCCTCTTGTTCAAGCAGCCTGCCCCAGCCTAGTCGTGTGTGGAGGGTGGATAGCCTCTTCTTCCCCCAGTCATGCATGCAGCCTGGCTCCCCTCCCCTCAGCCCAGTGCTGGCAACACAGACCTCTATCCAGCTGCCTCCCCCACAGCACTGCCCTGCCCCCAGAAGCTGGAAGAGAAAAAGTGTTAGGGGAAGCAGATTTCCTGGCTGCAGTAGCAGCAGGAGCAGTTTCAGGAGTAGTGGCCAAGTGGGAGCCCACAGGCCTTATGTTATCCCCTTACGAGCTGCCAGGTAGATAGCACAACAAAGTCATATACAGGTCCTGATACCCTGTACTGAGAGGCCTTTGCCTATGACTAATACTTAGTGCTCATAAAACATTTTTCATCCTCAGGATTTCTATATATTTATAAAACATTTAAATTGTATTAAACATTTTATCCTGCTCCACTGGTCAGTCTTAACTACCTGATATCATGTACTGTATACTCCTTATGAAAAGGACTGGCTCTATTTGTGTCTCACACTGTGCTATGCAAACTGACATTTTAATAACCAGGACTCCCCTTTCTGAATGGGAAAGCCAAGACACAAGAAGACTGAGTAGTGTGGACAAGGTCACACAGCACACCTATAGCAGAACCGAGGACGGCCTGACTTCTAGAGCAAATCGCAGTAGAAGAATAGCCCTTTTACTTTCTGCTGAATCCTTTCCTAACTACCCCAATACTGATAAATGCTAAATTTATTATAAGGGATGTAGGTTGTAGCCGTGTTGGCCTAAGGCAAAGTTATTTGGGTAAATCTGGTATCGTTTATGAGACAAACTAAAATAGCTGGAAAAATTCTTCTTAGAAAGCTTTTGGGCACAAACGCCCTTCATCAGGCTGAGGAATCATCTGCAGAATTTATTATAAGTCAGTTTATGTATCCAGACGATCTTCTCTGACACATTCATATAATACTATACCTGAAACATTACCAAAACTAGTTCCAGTGTTAATTTTTCACTGAGAAATAGTTAATGTATCTGTTACTAGCTTCACCTGTTGATTCTGTAAATCATTTTGGAGTTTCCCATTTTCACTGCTCAATACTGCCCACATTGGATATAGCTTGCTCTTTCAGCTGAATGAGTGCAAACAGCTTTCACTGTGCTGTGCTCAAAGTCAACATATATATGTAGAACAAGAGTGGGCAACCTGCAGCATGGTTGCCACAAGTGACATGTGAAGCCTGTGTGTGGCATGGCAGATCAGAAAGCGGGCAGGCAGCAAAGTGGTAGATAGGGTAGGGAGCAGAAAGCAGAGCAGGTGATCAAGTTGGGAACACAGGGCAGAAAGCAGAAAGCACGAGCAGCTGATCACACAGAGAAAGGGGAATTGCAGTAGCACTCAGGAATGGTGTGGGGCTAATTTGTGGCAAGCCTGGCAAAAAGGATGCACCCCACTGGTATAGAACATCAAAATACATTAGAGAGACATAAGAGTCATTGCATTTGGGATTTAGAATGGTTATAGTAATAGAATAAGCTTGATGAATTCTTTCTTACTTGCTCGAACACCTTCATAGAAGTCATGGCCTCTCTGAAAGGCAAAGAAATAGGAGAAAATATAATGCATTCTATTTCTCCCTCTTTACTGGGCTCAATACTTTTACATGAAGTTTCGATACTCTATGCAACTCTACTTCCTCTTTTTTCGTCTTGCCTTCCTCTCCTTCATTTACAATTAACTCTCTTTACTTAGCAACTGTGCCTGTTACTTCCTTCCCCAAGTCTGGGTTGTGTACCTTCTTTCATACTATATATCTGAAGCAACCTTCCTGGTCCACCAACAAAATGCTCTCCTCCCACCCAAATATCTTTCTAAGCTTCCTTAGCCTATCTCAACATCTCTTGCCATTTGAACTGGTGTCCTGTGCATTTAGTTGACTGAATTACAGTTATGTCCAGCAAGTTCTCCCTCCATGGCATATATCCATATATTTCCTTTGTATAGGAATTTTGCAGAATCCTGGTATACAGGATTGGTCCCTAGCTTGTAAATTCCTTAGAGCAGGCCCTTTGTCTTAAACTGATTTGCAAAATACTGTGCATGTTTAACACGTATTACAGTAAATAATTCTGTTTCACCAGCCTCTGAAGTCCATTTGAAAGAAGGGCAATTTATTATAAAACATTCCAATTCCTAAGGACACAATAAGAGAGTGATAACACACATTTTGGGAAAGGAGTGATAGTGATATTTGCAGGTCTAAATGGGATATGCCATTAATTTCTACTGTCTACTCTATATGATAGCATTGATTCTAAAAAAGATTTTCTGTAGGTATAATGAAAAGTGACCATAGTACAAGGCTTACTGTCAGGGTTCATTCAGACAGTTAGTCAATGACTGCTATACTGCTGAACCAGAATTATTTCCTATACACTTTACCTCAGTATACCATAATTTTAAGGTACTCGCATAGTCCCATCTATCAGTATAACATCCTTTCATATATTTATTGTGACAACACTCTTGGGAGGTTGTCCTCATTTTACAGACAGGACCCAAGGCAGAGAGAAACTGACCTGCCACAGAAAGCAATGAATTGAACCAGGCCAAACCTAGATGAATGCCCTCACCACAGGGCCACCTTCCATTTTATTTTAGTGACCATGTTTCCATCTAGTTGCATAAACTGGCATAAAAAGGTAAAGACAAATGCCAACCTGAACAGATACACCAGTAAGATACTTAACATTTAATTGTCAGCCATATTCATTGCTGTTATTAACATGAAATACCAAAGTCTGAGATCAGTTTATCACATCTGGAAGAAGTAAAGATGATTAACTCCTGCTTACCATGCATGCCTGGCTCAGTCTGTATTCCATCGTTAGAACATTTTGCAGGTCCATGGAAGCCCCTTCTTGAAGCTGTCTGACAGTCATCTTTAAGGATGTTGGTGACATTTTACTAATGGTCTGTGGACAACAATGCACTTCACTTTTTACTCTATTCGATGTTTAGTCAAGTGATTTTCAAAAATGAAGAAAAAATTATCTAGTGACTTTAAACTGTAAGAAACAACATTCAGCAATATTCTAGAACAGGCATTGGCAACATCTGGCCCACAGCCTGGATATGGCCTGTGAAGCCACTGGATCCTGTCCCCGGAGCTGGAGGGCTTTGCCTGTGCCTGCACCCATTCCCATGCTGGGGCTGGACAGCGAGGAGCTGTGCCAGAGCCAGGCAGCTTTCAGCTGTCCCTGCACCACTGCTGCTTCTCTCCACCCTCCTGTTTCTGGCCTCATGTGGGCCAGGTGGTTTCGCCAGCAAGTCAGAGGAGGCACGTGGGATTTCCCTGACACTGTGCCAGGAGCTGCACCTGTGCTACCACTGCTTCTCCCAACCCCCATTCCTTGGCTGCCTCAGGGGGTGCATCTTCCATGCCATGGGGAACAGGGTTGAGGCACCTCCACCTGCTGCTGACACAATGTCAAGGCCACCCAAATTACACTGGACCAGATCTGGGTCGTTCCAGCCACCTTTGGGGCAGCTTCACTCCTTCACTTCTGAGGTTTGGTGCATATAGAACAGGGGCGAGAGGGGTCCTTGGCACTTAGGAGCTCTGAGGAAGTGCCGTAAACATACCATTAGATCTATGGATAAAAGGCAACAGTAAGTGTAAAATGTTGCTGTTTTAACCCAGGGCTGTCCATCTTTTAAGCCCCTGGGGGCTACAGGCCACACCAGGGGAGCAACGGGCTGCATAGATGCTCCCTTCCCTCTCCCTATCCCCCAACACCACACCCTACTCCACCCCCACATTGTTCCACGTGGGCATCCCCTTACCACTGCACCGGGCACCCCGCACTGCCTCATGGTGCACCCCCTGCCTCCCACTGCTGCACCGCACCCACCACCACTGCTCTGCAGGGCAAGAGGACAAAGTGGCAGCTGGAGGCAGGAGGGGGAGTCTGGCAACTCAGGGCTGCTGTTGCAGACAGAGCAATGGAGTGAGAGCCCAGTGGCTCAATTTAACCTTTCACAGGCCCCACACGGTCCATGGGCCGCCAGTTGGGCAGCTCTTTTTTAAGCACAAAGGAGCAGGACTCATGAGATGGCATTTCATTTTGCTCCTTGATATAGACAAACACTATTCAGTTTTCCAACTACAACTGTGAACTGTGGCATTATATAAAAGATTAAAATGCCTACAGGTTGCAGTATGTTAGACATTTGTTACTTATTTATAGAGCTTTCTCAGTGTTTACAGAATCCATGGCAAGACACAATTCTTAATTACAATGTGTTTTAAAAGGAAAGACTTAATGAAGTGTCAGAAAACAACACAGTGACTTTAGACATCTAAATTTAAATCTACAGCTCTAACGAGAAAAACATAATTGGAATCCTGGCTTTACCAGTCTTCTCTCAGGGCTAGGATGTCTATAATGTCATCCAAAAATAAATATTCATATATGCAGTTGAATCTGATGACAAGCAGTTTGTTGGAAACCTTTTTGACAAATTATCCATTAGAAAAAAACTTATCCTGCAGTTACAGAATACTGTAGCCATAAATTGGTCCTCCTTTAAAACCGTCTTGCAAATTTTTAATAAAAGGTGATTGATATGTGGCTGGTCAGTATGGCAATGGTATAACTTTGAATATATATATTTTCCACCACAATAGCAGCCAGAATAAAGTATCAGTTAACATAAGCATGAATAGTCTACTTTGTTTTTCAGGAGTATATCATAGGATCATAGGAAAGTAGGATGGGATGGGACCTCATGAGGTCATCCAGTCCAGCCCCCTGCTCAAGGCAGGATCATCCCTGACTAAACGAATTCCAAATC
The DNA here is from genome assembly GCF_001723915.1 of Gavialis gangeticus. Taxonomy (NCBI): domain Eukaryota; kingdom Metazoa; phylum Chordata; order Crocodylia; family Gavialidae; genus Gavialis; species Gavialis gangeticus. The sequence goes on from NW_017729031.1 coordinate 72,211,884, forward strand.
AGGTTTTTACAGACCAATCCTTGATGGTTAGAGTTCTTCTTTTCGAAGAGTAAGGAGGGCTGATCTGGAGCTTTGACTTTCAATCTACAAGTCTGTAAAATGACTAATGGCCTATTTCAATCAATGGGAAAACTCTTCTTGACTTCAGTAGGGCTTGAATTCACCATTTTTCAAGTGCAGGTGCACTGGGAAAAATCCTGGCATCTGCTGAAGTTGGTGGGGTTTGCCATCAGTTTTACTGGGGCCATTATTTTGCAGGCATAATGCAGAGAACTAAAATAAATTAACTTTGATTTGTTCATTGGTATTTAGGAATAAACCATTTTTGTGCTTCAGGTGCAGAGGGGTGTATACATATAGGTATGTGTAGTATACAGTACATATATTACATATGTAATGTAGAGTGCGTGTGCATATCCATGTATTATAAATGAGCATAACTGAAAAATCTAACAGAGTATTTTTTGTTTGAAAGTATTAAGCTATTGATGTTAATAAGATGGAATTAATAGTATGGGCTGTGACCCAAGTAGGCGGTGGTTATGTGAGCTGCCTTCTACTACTGGTATTAAGAGAGGTCTCGTAAGGTCCCAATTATTTCAGAAGAATAACCACAGCATTTTACTTTGCTCTCTTGTTGTTTTTGCATAAAAACCCTACTAGTTTCTTTCAGATGAATGCGCTTGTTTAGATGAATTGGTGCCTCCTGTCTGTTCGAAGGACATAAGCAACTTTGGGCCTGTAGTTCAGGCTTATTAACTCACCATATATTGTTTTCCTGTTACAGCTATCTTGGGTTTATTGCTTTACTTATCTGGGAGGATGAATAGCTTAAAAAATATGAACAGCTTACAAAAGACTACATATTATTCACTCATATAGGGAAGTGAAGACTGTCTTCCTTGAACTCAGTTAAACCTAACATGAATTCATAAAGGGAACAGTTTGGTTAAAGAAATAATTTCTTTTCAGTTGCTCTTAATCCGGTAGGCCCTTTTCATTTCTGGTACTCCTCTATGAAACATAATTAGGAGCATCAGGATTAGAAAGATGGAAAGCTCTCTCCTTTACTTCTGAAGCTCTTAGAAGAAATCCCCCAAACCCTCCTCTTGGAATCCCCTAAATGCTGCAGTTGGATGGGATGCTGCATATGAGAAACTTTCTTAGCAACTAATATCTGCCTCTGAGATAGAAAAGGAATGGGTTGCATTAGGAGGGGGGAAAACTGTTCTTTGTTTGTTTCCCCCAAACTCATCCCCTCCTCCTCCTTGCACAATCAGTTTATTTATAGATAGGCTGGTGAGTCATTTTTCTGCATTGCACCCATCCTGGATGCTGTTTTTTCTTTTCCTGTTCTTTTTTCCTTTCCCTTGATTTATAGCAGTGCCCCCTCCACCTCCAGCCTTTCTGATTTTTCCAGATCAGGCAGCTGCTGTGTGTACTAGATTAGTAAACTGCTGTTCTCTGATCATTCCTGCTCCAGTGCTCTCTATCCACAATGCACTGGGTACACTGGGTTTGCGTACAGCATTTGGCCTGGGCCCAGCTGAGACTTTAAGACCAGACAATGTGTCACCCAACAAATGGGCAGAGGGAACTGTGGAAGGTAGAGCAGATACAGCACAACAAGGGAGCTAGCAGCAGGAGGTATTTGCTGGAACTCAAAGTATACAGTTTAAGCCAGTATTTATTCTTTCCAAAGGAGTTTCTCCATCAGACCAGCTGCCAGACGCATGCAAAACAGCATGGTAAAACTTGAAGCACTAGTTATGATTACAGGACCTACTGTTTGCACAGCAGCTGCAAGTTGTCAGTAGACATAAGTAAACAAGCAAAAATGGGTCAACTGCTGTCTGGAGAGAGAGGGATAGAAATCCATGTGATTGCAAGCCAGAAAAATTGTTGATGACTGGAAATCTGCCATTTCAGCTTTCAGGTTAAGAGTTTGATGTCCTTGTTGGAAATAATGTGAATAGGTAAATCTTACCATCTGCCACTTCTGGCTGAAGTGGTAGCGGATCGCCTACAAATTGGAGCATAGAGGGAATGAGGAAGCTTTTAGTCATTCTTGTAGAAAAAAATGTCAGTTTTAAGTTGAAAAAGAAAACATTTTTTTTCAGATTAATGATGTTCATGCTTCTGCTCTTCTTTCTCAAAATAAATTTCAGAGTTCAGTTCTATTTTCTTGACTATGGTTTTCATCTCTGGCATGCTGTCTTGCAATCACAGACTTGTTGGAAGTGTTACGCTCTTGGAATTTGTTCTCGTATTTACAGTGACAGGATGCTGTCCTTCATGTTGGTTTGTAATGTCAAAAAACTTCATAAAAATCTGATCTTTGTAAATACGGAGCCACCTAACAAAACTGCCATTCTTAATCTCAAGTACTTCTTGTGGTTAGACTGCCTGGCTGCTCAAGGCTGCAGCGCACTGGGGTCACCTAGCTGGAGCAGTTCACTGATTCCAGGGGAAGGAATTCTTTTCCCACTTTAAGGAGAAAAAAAAGAATAGCTGCTACCCTAGGAGGCAGCAGGCAGTGGGAGAAAAATAAAAGACTAAGGAGCAGTGGAACAATTTTAAGGACACTTGGAAGCTTTTTGGAGACTGCATATACAAAACAGATGCTAGGACTTAGAAATGTTGTATTGTGTGTATGCTGTTGTCATGACTGAACTAGGCTTGTGTAATGATACATACACAATAGAGTGGTGGTCTTCTATTTGACCTCATTTTAAATTTATTTTTAAATCTGATTATCTTTTGATGGGAGGCAGAGCCGACCCTAGTGGGGTAATGGTACCTTAACACTGCACGGGGCCATGGTACCCCCACAAAGGGAGGGGGTCTCCGTGCTTCTTCCGTGGCATGGGACTGAACCGCCAGCTCCAGGTGGGCCCTGTAGGAGTGGCTGCGGCCACTCCACCAGGCCCCCACAAAGCGCAGGGCCCAGGGCAGCCACCCCGATTTGCCATACCCTAGGGATGGCTCTGATGGGGGGTGAGATTTCTTTTTCTCAGAAATTTGTTCATGAGATCCCATCAAGATCCTCAGGTGGTGATGACCACTTTGTTTATGATAGTGACCTCAGGATACAGGGAACCACTCAATGGGTAGTCCATGCTCCAAAAAAGTTGCAGAGATCACAGGGGAAGAGGTAAGATGAACACTGCTGTTGAAAAGTGAAGCCACTGGCCCAAAGTCACACAGTGAATCAGTGGCCAAATTGAAGAAAAAGAACCCAGAACTCCCAAGTTTTAGCTCCAATTTATTCAACTAAATGAGAGCTGCAACTTTAAGGCATCACTAACCGGTCATCATTATGAAATATAATGAGGTATGTATAGCGTGAAAGGAACTATCATAACTGTTCCTTCCTCTCATCCACACTACAGGATCCAACAGGCTTCTTGCCATCTACCCATTTTTACAGTGAAGGAGAAAAAGGTTTTTTATTTCATTTTTAAAAAGTAAATGAGCAAGATCTGGGTGCTGCCAATTGATAATGACTAGAAAGTTGTTTTGGAAAAGCCAAGGGTAGATAATGGACTGAGAACTATTAAGTGCCTGGAGATTTGTGCTCTCCCAAAGTCTGAATACATTGCTGCATTTTCCCTACAGTTTTATCATCACTACTCTTGCCCTAAAAGCAAATTATGACAACCATTAGCACAATGACAAAATGAAATGATCTTTTATTTATAGCAATAGGGAATAGAGTCTTAATGAGTGCCTTCAGCAAATACCATGAACATTAGATACAAAATTTCTGTTCAAATCATTTGACAACCATTCTTTTCTTCTCAAATAGATACATTATTCAAGACCACTGGAAATCTGTTAGAAATAAGTTAAACTGTGTTGAACATGGTCTGCACATGTTCTGCAAAAGATTTTGAAATATCTGAGGGTTAATCAAGCAAACTCGCTCAGAAAGCATAAAAACACACTAAGTGTTCTTAGACTATTTTATCTTTCCAATGTAATTTTATACAAGTGTGTTTAACCCGTTCTCTTCTATTTAAAACAGAATCTCTTCAACCTTTATTCCCTATAATCTTGTATTCCTTCTTTGACATCCTCCCTAATGAGTTTCCAATACCCATATATTCTTTCCCTTTCCCCTGGACAGTTTGGAACTCCCTTAAGCGAGCCATGTCCTCTTTTTCCTTCTTTCCTAAACTCCCATGGAAGGTAAATTTCTTACAGCAGCCTGCACAGAACCCGTGAAGCCATGGCTAGCCTTGCTCCCAGTACTCAAGCTCAATTGTCTTTCTACGATGTTCTTCAGCTTGCAGTACAGACATATCCATCTGTCTGAGTCCTTACATGGACACTCGTAACTCCTGTTCTGAACCTCTTCACCAAAGTATTTGGGAGCCAGGTAACTGTGCTCCTCTATTGTTAAAGTAACCAAACAGGTGAGCACTTTCATTTCTGCAAGGATGAAAACTCATTTCTTAAAGGATAGAATAGGCACAGGCTTTGCTACTCGTTCTCTTCTTCTAAATAGGTTCTTGCACTGTGCTTACTGGCACAGAACCTGTGCACTCCTCTCCTCCTTGCCAAGATCTACCTTGACTGCCTATCAATGCTCCTCTTTCCCAAAATGGACCCATCACAGGCTGCAAGGGGGAAAGCAGTTCTCCTGCTAATGAGGATGAATGATGCACCTTCTTCCACGCCGTGGAAGGCCACTGAAGCAGAGCCTCAACTCCATTGTCCCACTCTACTGCTAGCAGCTGAAAAGGAGAAACAACTGAGAGCAACTGCAGAGAAGGGATATCAGCACCAAGAGATCCAAAAGGATGGTAAGTGTGTACCTATAATAGTCATGGACAGGGGAATGGGTGGAGGAAAGAAAGAGGAGGGTAACAGGATACTGTAAGCAGGCATGAGAAGGACAGACCATGCATATATACATAAACCAAATTTTTATTAAGGCCTAAAGCAGATAAATTTACTGATATTTCCATCCCCAATACCCAAAAGGAGGCACAAACCCCCTTTGGGTGCATAGCTGTATGTAGGGAGAAACAGATGAGAGTCAGCTGCATAACTGTAGGAGGCAGGCTGCCTGTGATGGGTATGTGGAGAAGTTGTGGGTACAAGTGGCTGAGGCAGGTATAAAGAGAATGAGGAGAAGGAGGATGGGAACAGAAATGAAAAGAAAACAGTTAGAAGGGGATATGATTTGACTCCTAAGGCATGGATGGGAAAAGTGCAGGCTGGGAATAGATTGGCCCCTGGGCACTCAATAAAACTGGCAGAGAGGAAGCAAACCATTTCATGCCTGTTTCAGAAGCCTGTTCACCCACCCATAGAGCTTTGGTTTCTTTTTAGCCTTGAACAATTAGATATTTGGGGCCTAATCTAACACTCACCAGAAACAATGAAAGCTTTCACAGGAGGAAGGAAGCTGGGCGACTAAAGGTACACAAACATGAGCAGGGTTAAATCTGAAGGCCAGGTCCTAATGTGGAGGTCAGTGCATGGGACTGGGTTCAAGCGCAATCCAGTGCACTGGCATGACATCTGGCCTTGGAGCAACCCCATGCAGTATGGTGATGTTATGCTATCTGGTGCATGGGGACATGTCATCCAGAGCATCCTCATGGGTCCAAAAAATCTGGCAGTGAAGGAGCAGCAGCATTAATTGCTACAGCTTCCAGAGGTACAACAGTTTCTGGGCCTGTGGGGAACCCCATGGGCTGGGTGATACAGCTCTGTGGGCCAGAGATGAGTACCACTGACCCATAACGTTTAAGAAAACATTTTCTTTTAACAAGCAGCATACACAAAATACCAGATCTAATAGGGTGGGGTGAGCTTCATCAACACTCTTTAAGGGCAGCATTCCTTTGGAACACTGAATTACTTTATTAGAAGTAATAAAGCCCCATATATACATGCATACACACACACGCCCCCTTCCTCCTAGTAGGAACATCTAGTTGGTTTTTGGTTTGTATATCTGCATGTGTTATAAACCACTAAGTCAACAATTATGACTCAATCTGGACAAGTCATGGTTAAAAGCCAAATGATGTAATAAACACAAATGACTAACTATCCAACTGTGCTTTTCTGTCTTATGTCTGTGGTCTCCACCTGTGATTTTGACTAATGACATTCATTACACAATTCTGATGCATGTAAATACTGCTATATTTAATACAGGAATTTTCCCAAAAATAATAAACCTGGCTTGCAGGATTCTCTCTCCCACCCCATTTGACTTCATTTACTCTTTTAACCTTCCTTCACTGGTTACCAGGCAACTCTAAACAGTGCTGTGAATATAGGCTGAACTGACTACTGTCTTATACAAAACAGGAGTAGTTTTTCCACTATGCCATTTTCTAGGCCTGGAGTTTTGGGGGAGTTTGGTACAAGAAAAGCAATAATTATTAACATTCTGGAGTTTGCAAAAAACTAACAGACAACACAGGTTACTGGAGTCGGACGATGGGGGAAGATGCATCCTGACCCTCTTGGTATCAATGCCAACAAGTTTTCCAACTTCAGTGGGATCAGATTTTCACACTAAATTGCAACATTTTAAATCTAGGCTTTCAGCACCCTACTTTTGTACATAAATAATGTGTGACAAGTAAAACACTCTCCCTCCATTGTGGTTTTTGGCAGTAAAAGTTTCACTCAAAAAGTTCTCATCCAACCTCTCCGCAAACTTGAAAGTTTCCATTTCTCAATAGCGAGGAGAGAAGCAGCATAACATCATCTCTAGCTCAATGCTCCACCACTCTACCTTGGAGAGATCACCAAGGAAAAAAGAAGAGATATCACACACTTTCTAGACTCCTGTTGTTACTGCTAAACCTGCCAGCAGAGGTATCAGCTAATGCTGACAGAGATGGTGCTTTCCAAGTTGTATACTTAGAGATGCACAAAGCTCTAGGGTCAGGGGCAGTATCTTTTATTACACCAACTAAATAGTAGCAAAAAACCTCCTTTCCTTTGTAAGCTTTCAGGTGCATACACCCTTCATCAGGCTGAGGAGAATTCAAAGATTATAAAAATCCCCATAGGTAGAATATAAACTCCATTTTGTACAGAGGAGGAAGAGGCTGGGAGTTTATTCCATGGAAGATGTTGTATTTTAGCCATTTGGAAAAGTAAACTTCATTGCTAACAAGAAAGATGGATTTTTTCACCTCCCTGGCTGCCTCTAACATCAGACACCTCCAAGGAAGAAGACAATCTAATCTGCACATCACAGAGCACCACTCTCACAAAAAGACTCTCAGATGATACCCCGGGGAATAAACTTCCAGCCTCTACCTTTCCTGTGCAAAATGGAGTTTAGTTTCTACCTAGGAGGACTTTTACCATCTTCGACTTCTCCTCAGCCTGATAAAGGGTGTATGTGCCCGAAAGCTTGCAGAGAAAGGCATATTTTTCCTACTATTTAATTGGTCTAATAAAAGATACCATGACCCAAGAGTTTTGCGTTTCTCTTTTTCCTCAGACCAACATGGCTACCAAATAGATCCTCTATAATACTGACCCACTTGAAACTGACTCATGTTACAAAGGTCATCAGGTAGCCATTAACTGGTAATGACTTTTGGTTTTAACTGGCCTGGTGTGTATCTGAATGTCTCACATACTACCATTTCCCCAAACTATTCACTAAGCCTTCAAACTATGATTTCTGATATCCCATAGGCACTGTAATCTCATTTTTCCTGGTACTTGAGACACCCCAAGGTGAGTCATGCTAACAAGACTCATTATTGTCAAAACCTTTCTTATTCCTGTTTCTGTGCAAAAGACTTAAAAACAGAAAGGAAAACTAAAGAACTGATCCTGCAAAAAGTTACACTTTACTTCTTTTGAGAAATTCAACTGAAATCAATAGGATTAGGCACAGCCTTCTTGCACGAATAAAAAATATATGCAAATAGATCCATTTTGAGGACTTTTTTCCCTGGAAAAGTCATTGAGTTGGTCCTCAAGGAATCCATTTGTAGCACTTGGAGAAGGTGATTAGGAACAGTCAGCATAGATTTACCAAGGGCAAGCCATGCCTTCTATGATGAGATGACTGGCTTTGTGGATGTGAGGAGAGCAGTGGTGTACTTTTGATATGGCCTTTCACAACATTCTCACAAGCAAACTGAAAAAATATGAATTGGATGATTGGACTTTAGGGTAGATAGAAAACTGGGTGGACTGTTGGGCTCAATGTCTAGTTGGCAGCTGGTATCAAGTGGAGTGCCTCAGGGGTCAATCCTGGGGCTGGTTTTGTTCAATATCTTCATCAATGATCTGGAAAATGAGATGGAGCGCACCCTCAGTAAGTCTGTGTGTAACAGGGGGCCTACCGGGGCCGATCTCCACGTGGCCCGCCCAGCTGTTCTTGGGCTAACCGCCTGCCTTCTCGCCTGCCATGCCTTGGCCTTAATTGATTAATTAATAGATGTAATTAGGCAGGAGACTGCCCATTCTCTGCCCCGCTGCTAGGGGGTGCTATCTGTGGCTCCATTCCTCCCCTACACCGCAGCCCAAGCCTCGCAGATGACATCAATGTTCTCATACACGCCAGTCCCACATGATGGGCCCCAGAGTCTTGCTGTAGAACCCCACCTGGGTTCCTCCCTTCAGGCGGACACTGCCGTCTTCATACCAGGCCACATATCGCCCTGCCATCGGTTCCCCTTCGGGTGTGGTCCCCTCACTGGGACCTTCGGCTCACACTAGCCCCAGCCCACCTCCAGGCCAGTCGGGACCCCAGGCCCCTGGCTCTTGGGCATCCCTCTTGGTGGGCCTCCTTGCCCTTCTGACCCTCCTGGTCCTGGCCCCCACCTGTGCAGGGAAGCTCTGGCAGGCCCTGATGTATGACCCATACTCTTATCCCGGGGTCCCCCTCTCTGGGTCCTCCTCCACAGACGTGGGGAGCTGGGATTACCTTACACCATGACTGGTGCCTCAGGGTCTCACAGGGGACTCTCACTCCCCCCCTCGGCAGCAGGTCATGGTGCTATTACTGGTGTTATATTCGACCCAAACTCTGCCTCCCCACATTGGAGGACTTACTGGGGTCAGGACTCAGCTCTCTCTTTCTGGCTGAGCCCCCTCTCCCTTCATAGGGCTACACATGCTGCCCCCCTCACACTGGGGGCTCCACACTGCTCATAACACCCCCTTTACTCAGGATCTCAGGGCTTCCCTCCACAGGTGGGCTCAGGTGGCCATAGCCGTGCCTGGCCCCAACTCTCCTCCTCAGGGTCTTGAACCCCCACAGGGCTTAGGTGGCCTTGACCATACCTGGCCTCCAACTCTCCTCCTCGGGGTCTCAAACCCCCACAACTACCTCTGGTGTACGCAACCCACCCTAAGGTGAAGGCTAGGGGTTAAGGCGCCCCGACCCGCCTTACACCCGGGTGAACACTGGCCTGGCATTTCCTGGGGGCTCCCATGCCACTGAGAGCCCCACCAGGCCACCCACTCCCAGCAGGGTGTAGTTTCAGGTCATACCCAGGACCAGGAGCCTCCTACCATCCCCTACAGTTCCTCCCTTACCTCCAGATAAAACTCAACAGCCCTCTGACCAGGTATTGTTATTACCTACCCTCCAGCAGCCAAACTGCCTTGTTTATTTAGGCAGCCCTGAACCTAAAATGGCTGCCCTCATTAGGCACCTGGAGGCTGCCAGCTCCAGGGCCTTAAAGTAGCAGGCACACAGTGCCCTGCCACACTGTGGATGACACCAGCCTGGGGGGAGTATTAGATACAGTGGTGTGTAGGGCTAGGATTCAGAGAGACTTTGACAAATTGGAGGATTGGACCAAAGAAATCTCATGAAGTTCAGTAAGGAGAAGTGTAAAGTCTTCCAGCTGGGATGGAACAATCCCATGGACTGCTACAGTCTGGGGAGCAATTGACAAGCAGGAGCTCTGCAGAAAAGGACCCGGGGGATACAGTGGACAATCAGCTGAATATAAGCCAACAGTGTACCCTTGCTGCAAAGAAAGCTAATGGCATACTGGGCTGCCTTGGTAGAAGCACTGCCAAAAGACTGAGGGAAGTGATTATTTCCCTCTGTTCAGCACGGGTGAGGCAACATCTGGAGTACTGTATTCAGTTTTGGGCCTCCCACTATAGAAAGGATGTAAGCAAATTGGAGAGTCCAGCAGAGGACAAGAAAAGTGGTTAGGGGGCTGGGAGACATGACCTATTTAGTTTGGAGAAGAGAAAACTATGGGGGGATTTAACAGAAGCCTCCAACTACCTGAAAGGTGGTTACAAAGAGGATGGAGCTAGACTGGTCTTAGTGGTGGCAGATGACAGAACAAGGAGCAATCATCTCAAGTTGCAGCAAGGGAAGTTTAGGTTAGATAGTAGGAAAAACTCACTCACCAGGAGGGTAGTAAAGCACTGGAACAGGCTACCTAGAGGTTGTGAAATCTCCAACCTTAGAAGTTTTTAAGACCCAGCTAGACAAAGCCTTGGCTGGGATGATCTAATTTGGGATGGTCCTGCTTTGAGTAGAGGGCTGGACTAGGTGACCTCCTGAGGTCCCTTCCAACACTAGTTTTCTATGACAGAAGGAACATTATGATTATCTATTCTACACTCCTATATAAACATAGGCCCTAGGCTCTCTCCCAGTAATCATTACATCAAGCCAAGAGTTCAAGGATAGTTTCATAGTTTCATAGATTTAGGGTCGGAAGGGACCTAGTAGATCTTCTAGCCCGACCCCCCGCCAGGGCGGGAGAACAACAAAACCCCAAA
>NW_017729031.1:72223577-72225744 GCF_001723915.1 Gavialis gangeticus
AACGACCACTCATCTTGGACACTGAGTTCCTCTGCCCTCAAGGACCCCAGTGCCACAGGATCTGTCACCAACCACACAGAGGAATAAATAAATTAGCTGACACAATGTACTATCAAATGCACAAACTAGAGAAAGTATTTCCCACTAATTACTTCAAAAGTCACTATCAGCCAGGTTACAGGTTACTCGCACACAGGAGGGATCTGCAGATGCAAGCAGATAGCACTACATAATTTCACATTAGTTTAACACTTCAGTTTACCTCCATACCCAGGAGGACCAGAAACTTAATAGTTGTTTTTACACTGAAGAGCAGATTCTGCGGCACAAATTTTGGTGCACAGCAGGATACATTCTTCAATCAACCTGGCAGTTAGGAATCATAACACAGATAATGCCTCATGACCACATTCCAATATGGTCCAGTGTTCAAATGAAGATTAAAAGACATGCTGTATGTTAGCCCAAGAGCAGGATTTCTTCCATTAATTGCAACTTTAAGCTGGCATCAGAATTTTGCTAGAGAAAAGCCTGTGCTCTAACAAACTGTGGAAAATGTCTGAAACAACCTTTTACATGTCAGCAGTGTACTTATACTTTGAGGGAAAAATGAAAGAAAATACATTAAGAAACATTGCTTCTTTCTGACTAATGGAGTCAGAAGCATACAGCTGAATTAATGTAATAAGAATGTGCTTTCATAAGTAGTAGTTACTTCCAAAATTCAGCACTGTGGTTAAAACTAAGAAGCACCTCCTAATGGTGAACATTACCGCAGGAAAGCAGTTTGCTGTTTCCCCAAGTGAACATCTGAAAAAAAAAAAAGGCTGGGTTGGCACTTTCAGCAACTAGAGCAACAAAGTAAGAAATTACCAAAAAAACTTCCATCACAAGCAAACCTTAGAACAGGGGGGTCCAACCTTTTTGAATGTGGGGTTGGATTATGAACTTTTTATCACCCAGTGGGCTGGCGAGCAATATTCAAAGACCTCACAGGAAGCGGTATCACATCAGGAAGTGGTGTCACGTGACCTTTGACACCAATGAAGTTGCAGGAAGTGACAATGAAATGGGTCTGGAAATGTGGTTTAAAATCCAAAATAAAAACAATACAAAAGCAACAATGAAATAATACCAAACACTTGACTAAAATAAATACTTTTGCTTCTACTCACTTCTCAGTGAATGAAAGAACAGGAATCAAAGGGGGGTGCAAATGCACCAGTCCACCCCCACACACACACTCCCCAGTCCAAACCCTACTAATACCCAGCAGTCAATTTAGGTTTTGAGGAACAAGACCTGGGGTCCTTGTAGCCACTTTTGTGTTATTCTGTGGAAAGAGCAGCAGCTGGCTGGAGAGAAGCCAGTGAGAGCTTATATGTGAAATAGTTTTCAAAAAACCCCAAAAAGCCACTGAAACAAAAAACAAAACATCAACAACCTACATCTCTTCAGCCCAGCTAGGAAGCCAGCTCACAAATGAAGCTGACAGCTAATCCTTTCCTCTCTGGTGTGGACCCGACCTGGTGCTGACCCCTGGCTCTGCTGGGAAGGGCTGTCTGGGGAGCGAGCCTGGCTAACACCTCCTGCCAGGGTGCTGCTAGCTGAAATTCTGTGGGGGGTAGCAACAAATTCAACACTTTGGGGAGAAACTGGAGCGCACATATTTTTTACAGGGGTATAGGTTGTAGCCTTGTTGTTTTAAGCACATCAGCGGATCAGGTTCTTTGGGATCCAGGAAAAGTATAGACCAACTGCAGATGCTTCCTCAGCCTGAAAAAGGATGTTTGTACCCAAAAGCTTGCAAAAAAGAATTTTTCAAACTATTTGAGTTGGTCTACTAAAAAAATATTTTTTTTATATTCTCCTGGTGTAAATATTTTCCACCTAGTACAGAAAAAGCCCAGGGCCCAGCAGAGCCCTGAGCCACAGCAGGGCAGGAAGCCCCCCTGCTCCGCCTAAACTGGGCATTGCCACTGCCACTGTCTCCTGTTCTTCTCCCACAACCAAGGACAGGTGTCAGGCACCAGGCAGGAAGGGCCCCAAGGCCAGCTGCCTGCTCTGCTCCACTCCTCTACCTGCATTGTGTCCTGACAGTTACCTTGAGCGCCACGGCCCCGGTGCATCTGTACAGAGAGGAGGCCGCCATGTTTTCATCCGACAA
>NW_017729031.1:72225978-72234490 GCF_001723915.1 Gavialis gangeticus
AGTATGTGGTCAGTAGTAGATGCGTTTGGGGAATGTAGAGAATGATACAATAGTACAACAGTTATGAAAAAGGAGGCTTATCCTGAAAGTTATACATGTGCCTAACTTTACTCATACGTGCCTAAAACCTACTGCCTAAATCCTACAAGGTTAAGCACCCAAGTTTAGCACATCTGCTTTACAAGTAATTCTAATAACCTTAGTCAAATTGCTGCAGACTTATACCAGTACAAGAAAGAGGAATTGGGTCAAACACCTTTAATCACAAAGGTAAAACATATAACTAAACATTACCTCTAGCTGCTTAAGAGCAAAAGGACCACCATCCTTCTTCAAATTCTGGATGATTTCTTCCATGCTGCTTGCTGAGAACGTACTGGAAATAAAAAAGTCTTATATCAGCACATGCAGGGTCTAATTCACCTTCCTTTCCCATGCAAAATACCAGGCACTTGGAAAATCAGAAAGAAAATTTTCACTAGACCATTAAGTTTATTCCCTACAATATTATTTGTCCACTTTGTGCAGTCTGGTCTCAAACACCTCAACCATTGATGTTTCCACCACTCCACTCTGGTCAAGCCTATTAACATTCTAATAAACCTCAGTTATGAATACTGGTATTCCTTCTAAGAATAATTTACTTAACATCTACAAGAATGCATCAAACACCACATTATCGTCTTCATCATTAACAATTCCCTTTGATGCTTGATGTTTATACCCTTAAAATATTTATAGAATTCTACCTCCTCAGTTGTTTAACCAGCCTATTTTTATATTCAGCTGTTTTAGTGTTTCCTTGGGAGTAAATCCTTTCATACTTTAAATCAGTGACATGATCATGACTGGTTCAGGAACCCCATGAACAGTCAATGTTAGCCAAAGAGCTACAAAAGCAGCACTAGTGAACTGTAGCAAATAAATCTGGGGTATTTGCCATAGTTGTACCCTATTTGATACAGACAATGCATGTGTTGCATTGATCATAATTGCAAGAAATATACTGCCAAAGCATGCAAATAAAACAAGCACTCCCTGCCTCCCACTCCCCCCCACCGAATAATATTTTCTGCAAACAGCTACAGGTGATAAGTTGAAGAGCTACTCTCCAAGTATCATTGCTTAAATCATTTTTGTTGTTGCCCCTGGCCCCCCAATTCAAATCCATCTCTCAACCTCTTTCTGGTCCGTAAGTATCTGAAAAAATGGTCACACGTATAACCTCCTCCAAATAGCCACTGGAGTTAGATATGAGAGGCAAAGATTTTTGCGGATGGTATGTTTTATTGCAACAACTGCATAGCCGGATGGGACACTGACATGCTTTCCAGTACCACAGTACCCAACCAGAGGAAAGGTACTGCAGTGCCCAAAAGTCTCTGTCCCTCTCAACTATGCAGTTGGTCCAATAAAAGAAAAATGGGTGGATTGTTGGGCTCAACATCTAGTTGGCAGCTGGTATTAGACTAAAGCTAGGCCACTGATTTACCAGATGAAGAATGCAGCAAGATGAGATCCTATACTAAGTGGTGCTCAAACTTCCATCCCTGTGGACCAGATGAGTGGCACGGGAATCAGGCACATGGCATTGATGTGTGGGTGCAATATGATATGCCAGCCATGCCCTATGCACTGGATTCAGCTGCAGAGTGGCGCCATAAACCAGACATTTGGCAGCAGGGGAGCAGAGGCAAAATTAATTAATTGACACTGCTCTGGGAACAATTAATGCTAGCCCTTCTTCCCCATTGCCAAATTTCTGGACCTGTGGGGAGCACCATGAGCCAGACAGCATGGCCACGCAGGCCAGAATCAGCCGGTAGGCGGAAGGTTCAGTACCACTGCTATAGTCTTTTCTTTCAAATAGTCTATTAAACATCAGTGTTCGCTGTTACTAGATTTAACTTCACATCTCCCACACAAAAAAGGTGAAGTGATAATGCCTGCTGAATACCTGTTAATCTTCTCCATGTGTTCATCAAGTATGAATTGCTTTTCTTGGTCAATTTTGCACTATTTGAAAAGGAAAAATCAATATTTAATTTAGCACATTCTGTGACTGAAATATTATGATGCACTAAAGAAAAATCCATATTAAAAGCTCAGTTAATGCTTACAGCATGTTATCATATTTAATTACCTTTGTCATTTTATGCTGAGATTTTTTAAAGTCCCATCCCATGATACAGTGATAGTTAAGAGTTACTGTATATGTTAAAGAAGTTCTATAAATATATTTTGCCAGTTACAAATACAGAGGGCACTAATTCAAATATATTTTCAGAGCTGTCTGAAAAGCTGTAAGAAAGGAAAATAAAGATGAAGTGTATCAGATGTTTGGTTTTCTTAGGATATTTATTCAAGAGTTATGAAACTGCCATTAAAAAGTCTTATATGTAGAGCAGAAGACACAATGATTTTCTATTAATATCTTGTCTTTGGAGAAGAATAAAAGCAACTGGAAGGAAGGAAAGAAAAACAATAAGTAGTTTCTATGCAATCTTTGGGATTTTTCTTGTTTATTTTGTGTCCCAATCCCATTCTTCTGGACATATTTCTTCATTTGAGTCTTCCTGCTTGTTTTGATTTATAATATTAAATTACACGGCTTCTTCTAAACTTTAAGATCAATAAATACACAATTTTCTAAAATTGGGATTAACACTGAAATTATGCTAAGATTTATGAACCGACTATGATTCATACAGCAGTAGCCATTACTGTACTCTCTTTCTACTTACTTCCAGTTCTTTTCACATTAATAAAACATTTAGAAGTTTGCATTGCTTGCTACTCATTAAGCTGCTGAATAAGGGGACTACAAGATGTGATGCATTTGAACTACAGTTTATGACAAACATTTTAGACCTGCTGTCATTACAGGGTTTAAGATAAACAGATGTTTCAATGGCAACAGCAGCAGCTAAATCTTGGAAGCAGGTTCCTTGTTATTTCTGTTTCAGTGACTGCCAGCGAGCAGCTTCCATTTCATCACATTTCAGCCTTGCACTTTACTCAGAACGGCAAGAAGTTTTGAGTTGAGTCCCACAGGGGTCTGTACTGGGCCCAGTGTTATTCAACATGTTTATTAAATATTTGGATGCAGGAATTAGGGAACTTATTGAAAAAAATCCATAGATAACATGAAATGGAAAAATTACAACATGGATGACTGGTGCGAATTCCAGCTTGTGAGGGGCTACCTGGGGCCCCCCCCAACCCCCTCACACTCCCCACCCTGCCCCACATATTGAGGGGGTGGGCTGGCCATCGATGTTTATAAATGGGTCCTGGTACAAAAAAGGTTGAGAACCACTGATCTAGAGTATTCTGTATAGTTTTAGGCTTCACATTCTAAAAGTGACATTGAGAAGCTAGAGAGAGTCCAGATGATAAAACTGGTTTGGAAGGCAAACTATACAAGGAGAAAATGAAAGAAATAAGCATGTTCAACTTAGAGAAAAGGCACTAAAGAGAGGACATGACAGCAGTCTTCAAATATCTGAAGGTCTATCATAAAGGTGAGAGAGAATGCCCTTTCCTCCTAGCTGAAGACAGCAGGAAGTAGACCAATGACTTGAAGTTGCAGCAAACTAATTTAGACAAGATATCAGGAAAAACATCTTTCTGGGTAGGAACAGTGAGGCAGTGGCACAGACTGCCTAAGGAAATTGTGAAATCTCCATCATTTGAGGTGTTGAAGGAGAAGTTGGAAAAGCACTGGTCAGGGATGATCTGAGCATAGCTGTGTCTATGCTATATTATGGGTATTTCCCATGCTTCTGGTTGTCACATGCAGCTGGGAAGAAATATTTTCCCCTCTTGCTGTTAAATGTCAGGGGGGGCTTCACATTCCTTAAAAGTGTTGGGTGTTAGCTGCAGTCAAAACTGGGGAGTTTGACCAGGGCGTGCCAATGCTCCTGCTGGGACTAAAACCCAGAGGTTCCTGGCTAGACTGTTTGCCATATTTGGGGCCAGGAAAGAATTTTATTCAATGAGGTCAGATAAGTCCAGATTGGGTGGGGGGGTTGCTTTCCTTTGTGGTGGGGGAATGACCATCTTTCTTGCATCTCCCGAGCATATTTTAACAGCAGGACATCAACCAGCATTGTCCCTCTGCTTTACCTATGGCAGGTTAGAGTGCTATGCTTTGGGGGGGGCAGGGGGCAGGATTACCTATCAACAAGGATTTGGGGATGGTTTGGATAGAGATGTTCCTGCCTCAAGAAAGGGGTCTGACTAGATGACCTCTAGAGGTCCCTTCCAGCTCTGCTTTTCTGTACTCTATACTGCAACATGTAATCTTTCTTGGCTTGTAATTTTCTATTGTTCAGAAGCCATTCAGTAACATTAGGCAAGTTAATTTCTTCCACTTATTTTTCCACTGAACATTCTCACAAATGCTTAGAGTAAAACAGATACTAAACCACCTGGGAATTTCCTATTCATTTGAAAGAATACTGCAAATCTTACTAGAAAGTTTGTAGAATACTGAACAAATTGAACTCAAATTATTGAACCATTTTTAAATGCATACAAAGTGCTACAAGAGTATTTGACAGATACTTGCTGTGTGATATGAATGGAGTAACATTCACCTTCTAAAGTCATTATGAAAAAATTATGAGTTTGAATTTTGGGGAAGTAACAGGATATCTTTGGAAAAAATAAAACATGCAGAATTTAGTCATAACACACACAAACTGTTTTAATGCTGCTTGGTAATATTTGCCAGACTGGGCCTTAAGACAGCAGACAATTGATTGCTGTGCCTCTTGGTCAATTAAATACTTGAAGATTAAATCACATTGCTAGAATCCTGAAATTCCAGATCCCGTGGAGACTTCCCAGTCTGCACATGGTGTTACACTGTCACTCCCTTTTGCTAATGGCTGTGTCCCTTTCCTTTGCATAAGCAATGCTGGAAAAAAAAATCACATTCTGTTTGGGGGTTTTTATAGCAAACAAGCTAGAATTGAAGAGTTTCAGTGTTCAGCTGATGATGCTAGTAGGTGAGAAAAAAGAATCCAAATAACTGGTCTAATTCCATTATCCAAAGTGAAGAAAGGGCAAAAAATAAAACACAGAAAAACAGATTTTAAAATTATAAAATTTAAAATCTTTTACTTTTAACATTAACATTTTGTAATAATGCACAGAGGCTAGCTGAGGTGCATTATAAGCATATAGCAAAGGTATTTATAACATAGATAGGAACATCTTTAGTTACATGCACTGAAAGGGAAAATCCCAAACCTTCTTAATTAAACCTTGTAGTTAACCAGTCAATTACCTTCACGTGATAAGAGTTCAATAGTTCTGCAACATTTTCTTTTGAAGGTGATTTCAGTGATGTCAAATCTCTCTCCAGAGCAGGCAGCTAGCAAAAAAAGAGTCACTTAATAGTCAAATAAAATACCATGCTTGGACTGCTACTACTTTTAGTACTAAACAGTTATGAACTAAAGTCTCTTGGCCTGATGTAAGGAGGTGCTACACAAACAATGGGATCAGCAGCTGTTTAGCACCTGTGAAAAAATGAGCCATGTGGATTGAATTATGCCTGCAATGAGCAGCACAACACCTGGGAGAAAGGCTGAAGTAAGAAACTACAGTCTCCCATGGTGGGGAGCTTGGCTACTATGCTAACTTAACTCAGCATGCAAGAACCTCAGCATCTTGACAGCTCCAGCAATAGTCATGGTCTCCTCTCCTTGCCTACTTTGGAAAGGATATTATCTGTCAGGTAGGTTATAATGTGTCATAAATCCAATGTCTATATTTAGTTCATGATTTTTAGTATCCAGGAGGTTGATGAAGTGAAGTTTATAGGCTCCTCTATGAACTCCATTACCTGACATCATAACCTACCTGACATCTAACTCCCCAGGTACCTCTCCACTATTCATCCCCCTTCTCTCCCCCCACCCAGCCTCTCTCTCATCCAATCTACATCTTCACTGACTACCTATCTTATATGCATACCAGCCCAGCCTCTGGCTTCTTTACTTTTCATTCCATCCAGGAAGAGCACACACCAACTGCTGTAACTTCCTCACCTGACAAATGGGTTTTTGAACCCAAAAGCTTGCTTAAAATTTTTTTTTCCAACTACTTAAGTTGTTCTAATAAAAGATATCAGATTCACCTAAAGAACCTTGTCTGCCTATGTCTTTAGACCAACACAGCTACAACCTACATCACTTATGCAAGACATACATCCATATCTGTTAGAACAAAGATCAAAAAAGTATTGACTATTTTTAATTTTAACAACCTCCTAAGCACAGCTCTCCAAATGGGATTTGGAGTCAGCAACTGCTTCAGCTAGTATCACCTATTCTTGGCTCTCGGAAGAATTCATGCATGGTCTTAAAACATGGTTTTTTTGTAGGGGTAAAAGCTAAGTAGACTCTAATAGGCCATTTTAGTAAATTGAATTCCTACAGAGAGTTAGCATTGTCCGGAGTACTAATGCAATAACTCAATTAATCTGGGTAGCAAATTATTTTTGTGATTTGCTTACAAGAACAGAGGCCTGCAAGACAGCACGCACCCACACACCACATGCTTCACTGGGAAATATATGCAATACAGTGAAACACTATATATACACTGTCAGGCAGTACACTCTATATGGTAAAAAATAGGCTGTTGGAGTTCTTCAGAGTGTTTCTGGTCTAGAAGGACTGTGGAGTTAGAGAAGTTTCGTGGATAGCACTGAAGCTTGTTTGTAGAAAGTTATACTTGGGATAATTTGCTGAGAAACTGAAGATGAAGCTAGATCTTTAAGATACTCCTGTACTTATTTTCTGTGATGCTATGGCTCCTCATGAATTGTAAGGCACTAGAGTCTTTCAAAGGGCCAAACACTACATTCAGGAAGTTTGCATATATTAATAAAGTCACTTCATTTAAGTGTTCAGCTGTGCACACACTTTTCATTTACTGAGATAGACAGACCCTTTTTACTTTAAGGATGGGCTTCAACAATGAGTAGTATATTAAAAAAAAGTAGATGGGATACTCTGGCAAGGAAGAACTGCATATTGTATTCACCCAAATACAAGACAGCCTCAATTATGGGACGACTCCCCAATAATTAGATTCTATACATGGAAAATGTATACTTTTGTTAACATTTTCCAGGTGTAGAATCTGATTATTGGTATTTGCCATGATTTTGTCCCTGTCCAACTGCTAGAGCAGGGAAAATAAGTCTATGGCAGGGGTCAGCAACATTTGTGGGCAGAGTGCCAAAAACACCCATGAACTTGACTTGTAAAATGTTGGCGTGCCTGGGGCAGATGGTGGGGGAGCCACAAGGTACCCAATCCTTGTTGAGGCAGTGCAGCCCCGGCCCCTTCCTTGCCATCTGTCCTGAGGCATATGTGCCAAGCAAAATGCCTTTGAGTGCCACACTCTGGCATCCGTGCCAGGGGTTGCCTACAGCCTGGTCTAGGGGGTCGGGTAGTCCCCTTACCCTGCCCCATCCCCCAACACTAATATGCAACAGGTTGA
This sequence comes from Gavialis gangeticus, assembly GCF_001723915.1. Classification (NCBI taxonomy): domain Eukaryota; kingdom Metazoa; phylum Chordata; order Crocodylia; family Gavialidae; genus Gavialis; species Gavialis gangeticus. Next base: position 72,233,503 of record NW_017729031.1, read on the forward strand.
AGGGGCAACAGAAGCATTCCAGATGAACTCTTTGAGGCCCCATTTGGAGATGTTTGCCAGACATTTATGGATGGTGAAGAAACAGGAGTCACTGGAAATGAGAAAGCAAGGTGCATCTAAGCAACAGGAATGAAGACTAACTCGAAATGGAAGCTACGGAGTGACTCACCATGACTTAAAATGAGTCGACACTGAGGGGGACTGCATGCGACAGGCACTATTATATATTTTATTCGGATGGGTTGTACTAATCCAGCATTTCTCAACCTTTTAAGTAGCAAGTACCCCCTAACTTCTGAAAATTTTAACTAGTACCCCAACTCTCAATTTTCCAGGGGATTTTATATTTACAAACTAATGTGTGCCTTATGTTGGAAGAAGGGCTGTGTGTATAAGGTTGTGATAATGACAGATGTCTGATCTGGTGTGGGTATGGTTGCCACCTTTTACACCATCCACAGGAGGCCTCAAATGCCTCTAGACAAACACTTGTAGTACAGGAAACAAGCAGGAGGAACTCACCCTCCTGCTAGCTGACACCAACCTGGACATCTTCAAAAAGGGGAAGAAGGAGGACCCGGGAAACTATAGGCCAGTTAGTCTTACCTCGATCCTGGGCAAGCTTTTTGAGAAAATTATTCTGGCGCATATCCATGAGGGGCCAGCAGGGAAGATCATGCTTAGGGGCAACCAACATGGGTTCATTAGAGGCAGGTCCTGTCAGACCAACCTGGTGGCCTTCTATGATCAGATCACCAAATCATTAGATGCAGGGGTAGCAGTGGACATCTTCCTGGACTTTCGGAAGGCCTTTGACACCGTCTCTCACCCTGTTCTCATTAAGAAACTGGGGGACTGTGATGTCGACACCCACACAGTCAATTGGGTCGCCAACTGGCTGGAGGGCCGCACCCAGAAAGTGGTGGTGGATGGGTCATTTTCAACCTGGAGGGATGTGGGCAGTGGGGTTCCGCAGGGCTCGGTCCTC
>NW_017729031.1:72234858-72236963 GCF_001723915.1 Gavialis gangeticus
GCTGGCTCCTACCCTGGGGGTCTTTAAGAGGAGGCTAGATGTACACCTTGCTGGGGTCATTTGATCCCAGTACTCTTTCCTGCCATGGCAGGGGGCTGGATTAGATGATCTGCTCAGGTCCCTTCCGACCCTAGAAACTATGAAACTATGAAACCAGGGGTGCACAACTCAAGTATGTACCTGGGCTAGAGGTGATGTTGGCCAAAGCTAGGAGGGCTGAACACCAAATTATTACTGAGGAATTTAAAGTGTTGCGCAATGTGTGGCACAGCACATTTTTTAGCATAGTTTTGAGAGGAAAAGAGAAGAGAGAGAGTGTTGGGGTACCAATGTACCCCCTGCCTGTGTCTCACATACTCCCAGGGGTATGCATACTACAGGTTGAGAAACTATGCACTAATCTATCCTTATAGGTATCAGTATATTTATCCCATATGGCTCATATGTAAGGACCTACTGAAATAGAGGCAGCAGATGAGTGACTTTGCAGACTGATCTCAGCCACCATTTTTGTGGGCTTATTATGGCAAGACCCTGCCCAATGACTGGCCAATAGGGATGCCTTTTGTGTGGCCCACCCCTCGCTGCTGACTGACAGATGGGCAGGGTCACACGGAAGTGGAGGGAGAAGAGGGTGGCAGCCATCTTTGATGTCCCCCTTCATGATGGCAGCTTCCTTTCCTGCCTCCCCCTCATCCCCACCCCAGTAGACTCCAGGGCTAGGCACTGGGGAGCCAACATTTTATTTTTTAGAATTTTTTTTTCCCAGCCATTCCGTGCCCAATTTCAGAAACTGCAATTTTTTTGCAATGTTCATGGGAACCACTGTTTTTCATGGTTTCCATGAAAAATCATGAAAACATGATTTGAGTAGGTCCCTAGCCATGTGCTTTGTAGTCATTCTCCATACCGGCTGCATTTAAATCAACTTCACAGCTGGTCTCTATTACTGAGCACATGATGCCTTTAGCAGCAGTTTAATAACAGACGACGTATTTAATGAGTTTTCCTTCTTTGGTGATTGGGGGGGAAAAAACCTTACCTTGTATTTGAGTAAATATGGTAATTAAAAATAATCAAATTATTCTGTAATATTTGCACAGAAAGGAAATACAGCCTCAAGCAAGTAGGACTGTGACAACATGTATTGCTTTTATATCTGTAGAAGAACATACATTTTTATTAAGGCAGATCCTTTCAAACAGCCTGTTCCACAGCCCACTAAGCCAATGAGAATCCTTTCACTGGCTTTAGTCAGGCTGCAGGTGCAATAAAAGGATAGAAGGGAAAAAAAACAATTGATAAGATGGAACTTGTTCTAAAGACACAGTCTAAAGATTTTGACTTAAATACTCCTTTCAGTGAAAGAGTTTCTCTACTTCGGAAAATTATGCAAGGTAAGTTAAAGGTGTCAATTTAAACTGTTCCGATTATACTGGTAAAATGCTGTGTGGGCACATTTACTTTAGTTTGAATGACTTTTCCCAGATTGGCTTTTTTTGCTTTAAAAGTGGTTTAAATTTAACTGGAAGAAAAAAGCTAACCCTATCCTAGAATACAAGGGCCGAAACAAGGAATTCTAGTGATACAGCTGTACTACTTTACCTATACAGCTTTAATAGGTAAATCATAGCCATGTAGATAAACCTTCAGACATTTCATGGAGGTGAAAGAAAAAAGGCTATCTTTCTTGTAGCAGACAAGTGTTTGATTCAGACTCCGGTATTACTTACATATGGGCAAATCAGGAAAAATGCTACTGAAGTCAAGGGAATTACAAGTGTAAAACTAGCTAAAATCAGAATCTACTCCTTCAATTCTTTATATCATGTGATTTTTACAAGATGTATTACTAGTACATATACGGACTATATATGGAACTTCATATATATCATGCTATTTATTAAGGGTGTGCGAAGTGGGCCCTATTCGATTTGGATTTGGCCCAAATCAGGGACAGTGATTCGATCTGTTGATTTGGATCACTATCCCTGATTTGATTCAGCCAAATTCAAATCTGACTATTCAATGCTGATTCAGAGAATCAGCAATTTGGACATAGACAGCTTTACAAGTCTTTTCTACATATCTTGAGGTAGCAGGTG
>NW_017729031.1:72241963-72242319 GCF_001723915.1 Gavialis gangeticus
GCTTTACAAGTCTTTTCTACATATCTTGAGGTAGCAGGTGTGGCTCATGATCACTGTACTGCTGGGGTGCATGGAGCGTCCCACAGGAGTGCAAGGGGGCCCCCCATGTGCTTGGCGGTGAACCTGGAAGTGGACTGGAAATATTTCTGGTCCACTTCTGGGTCTGCCAGGAACCGTGCTGGGGGGGGGGGCCCTGTGCCTCCCCGGCTCAGCAATTGGCCTCAGGAGGACCCCAGGTATCCCCCCAGACTCAGGGGGCACCAGTCACCAAGCCAGGGAGGTGCAAGGGGGCCCCCAAGCGCGCTCCCCGGCAGACACAGAAGTGGACTGGAAGTGCTTCTGGTCCACTTCCAGGT
>NW_017729031.1:72242968-72246288 GCF_001723915.1 Gavialis gangeticus
AGCCTTCTCTTGCAGAGGCTGAAGAGGTTCAGGTCCCTCAATTGGTCCTTGTCAGGTTTTTTTCTGTAGGCCTTTAAACAGACAGGTGGCCCTCCTCTGAACCCTGTGCAACGCCCAAAACTGGACTCAGTACTCCAGCTGCAGCCTGACCAATGGTGCACAGAGTGGTAGTATCACCTCCCTAAACCTGTGATGCACCTACTTCTGCAAGAAAGAGTGCAGTTAGCTTTACTTATTACTTCATCACATTGGTGACTCAAGTTCATTTTGGAATCGACTATGACTCTGAGATCCCTTTCTAGAGTTGAGCTACTTAGAATGGTACCTCCCAGGCTATAGGAGTGTTGATGATTCTTCCTCCCTAGGTGCAACACATGACACTTATCTTTGTTAAACTGCATCCTATTCTGTTCTGCCCACTTCCCCAGCCTGTCCAAATCCACCTGGATTCACTCCCTGCCCTCTAGTTTGTGTACCTCCCCCCATAGTTTGGTGTCATCTGCCAACTTGGACAGGGTGCTTTCTACTCCCTTGTCCAAGTCACTAATGAAGATATTGCACAGTACTGGTCCCAGGACAGAGCCTTGGGGGACTCCACTGCCCATATTTCTCCAGGTAGAAAGCAACCCATCCACCACCACTCTCTGAGTGCGTCCCATAAGCCAATTTTCCACCCACCGAACTGTGTAATAATCTACACTGCAACTGTTCAGTTTATTTATAAGAATTGGGTGTGGCACTGTGTCAAAGGCCTTTTTAAAATCTAGGTAAATAACATCTTCACATAGCCCTACTATTTATATTATGGCTATGTGGACAGAACTACATTTTTCAAATGTTATAGTCTAAGCCTCCTTACAAAATGTTCACTGTCAATGGCAGAGAATTAATAAGGATGGAGATAGATAGGTTATAACATTTTTGTCCTAATGCCCTCACCTTTGCCCAATGCTGTCTTTTATCAACAGCACAAGTGTCAAAATAGACCAAGGCAAGGATGCCACCAGCTGGCAGGTGCCATAATGACATTCTGGAAGCACCAGCAGTCCAGTATGAACTAGACTCACCAGTGTCTTTTTGCTTCTACTTAAAGAAATAAATGGGTAAACCCTAGGACTGAACAAGAAGAAAACTGTCCATTTGTTAAAAATAACTGAATATCACTATGAAACTATGAATGAATTCGTTCAGTAGAACCATCAAGAAATGCACATACCAAAACTTAATCAAGACCATCCAATTGTCTTCATTGTGGGTTAAGCACTCTGACCAGTTATCAATGGTAATGGGTGACATATTTACCTTTTCTGATTCTACAAAGTGTGTAGCAATTCCTGCTTTTTGCACATCTCTTCCTTTTAATCTAAATCCTGTAAGAGCAAGGTAATAGCCAATCTTCCCTGAAAGTCTTGGCAAGAAATACCCTCCACCCACATCAGGGAAAAGGCCTGTAATTGAAAGACAGAAAGAAAACAGTTAGGGAAAAAGGTCTGAAAGAATGTTCTCCATTCAGTCTCATAATTCAGGGTTCCCTGATACCAGGCTATCTTCCGTGAAACTTCTCCTTGCCTTGGTTTCTCTCCAATCTCAAATCCAAGTTCGTCCTAAAAGTACACTTTTTCCTCAGTACCTGAATGTTAGTCCACCCCTCTGGCTAGCATTCACAAACAACAAAATATATACCAGACATCAGCCTTCACTCACTCGGCCTACAAACTTTTCATGAGAGAAACAGTTTCTTTATTTGTCTGTAAAACACCTCCTAACACAAAATTAGCAAACAATCAGAACTGGCTCAACCAAAAAAAGGAATAATGAAATCATTAGTTTCAATTTGGATTTGCACAACTTTTTTATCTGAAACTTCACATTGTATTTAATAAACTATTATTAACTGTACTTTCAAATACCTCCCACATTGCAAGCTTTTGTGTAATACTCAATCTTGAGATTTTTAATAGGGCAACAATATTTTGAAGCCTTTCTGTACGTGGAGATGAGCATGGCAGCTTCAAGACTCTAAAGGCTTTCCTTGGCAGCTTTAAAACTAACCTGTGACTAGTAGAGAAAAACATAATTGAACTTTCTACTTCAGTAACTGGTTCATATTTCTAATTATTTTTAAAGAAATTGATAGAATAAATCAAGAAAATACTTTAGCTTATACTTATTTTAAAATACTGGGAAAATGACAATTTCTGTGACAGCTTAGACATCCAACTACAGCTTATTATAGATGTTCATACTTATTTTTCTGCTCTTTAAATCAACATCACTGAACAAACTCCATAGTACTGCAATGTCTCTTACTAATGACCCACCATTAGAGACATAAGCTATTGCTCTCTTCATTAGGCAAAAAAGCAATAAAAATGCTTCAATTTTAGAGCATAATTCTACAGCTGCAGTCGGTCTCTGAGCAGATCCTCCTTTTCATGACTTCAAACGTTAGGTGAATTCAGTAAGAACTCTATGCTATAGAGGTTCTTAAAACCTCTGAAAAAGCAAATTTTCAGGCTGTTATAAAATCAAACAGTTTGAATATGAATTGTGCACCTGATACTCTTGCAAAGCCCTATCAAAGACATGTTATATATTAGAACGACCACATAAAAAGCTGCTAACACAAAGTTAAGCTCTCCTTGTAAAAATATCTCATGTCTTTCCAGAATGAGACTTTCAGCAAAACTCAAACTTCTGATAACTAGGAAATGAAAAGTTAAGGTATTTTGAACTCAAACTACTGAAAACCAGGAAAGAGTCATGGTAAGTACCCATACAACTGTAACTCCCTGCAGAGGTGGAACTGGCCCAGGGGTGGGCAAAATGTGGCCAGTGGGACCCCTAAAACATTTAGATAATTAATATTTATCTGCTCCTGGTTGCCTGTCATGCGGCCCTCGATGGCTTGCCAAAACTCAGTAAGTGGCCCTGAACTAGCCACTGTAAAACACCTGAAAGCACTGCACTTTCATTTACAGTACCAAGTGCAGCAAAACTGAACGATGGAAGAATCTGGCTGAAGCACCATGGTAGAGCTGTGATTAAGTTACAAAACATATTGTGTATGTAGCCATCTCTGCCTGATCCTCCATGTGTGATCAAACAAAAGGAAGCATAACAGAAAAAGCTGGAAGAACTAGGACTACTTAGCCTGAAGAAGAGAAGCCTGAAGGGGGATTTGATAAACACAGAGTGTGCGGGTGATGGGGGCTTGTGACAGAGCCCCCCATCCCCAGTGAGGGGCAGTAGGGGGCAGCGGGGATCACCCCCTGCCTGGAAGGAGCTGGTGAGTAGGGGCTTTTTTTTTTTTTTTTTTT
>NW_017729031.1:72246298-72266086 GCF_001723915.1 Gavialis gangeticus
TTTTTTTTTTTTTTTTTTTAAGAGCCAGAAGCTGGGGCCGGGCAGGGCAGCCAGGGGGGGCTGTGAGTGGGCAGGGGTTGGGGGGTGCTCAGGGGAGCTGGAGGAGCAGGCAGGGGATGGGGCCTGGTGGGGATCCCCCCCATAGGCCCCTCCCCTTTCCTCCAGCCCCCTCTCCCCTGCCCCCTACTTACCAGCTCCGCATCCGGGTCCAGCTCCCTGCAGTGGAGAGTGGGGACTGCCCAAAATCTCTCCAAACCTTTGCAAATCTTTTCCAAATCGTTTCAGACCTTTTTATTGGTCTCCTGATTTGATTCAGATTTGGCTGCCGAATCGGGCCAAATCTTCTCAAAATCGAATCAGCATCCAAAGTTTCACACAGCCCTAGTAGTCAAGTGTCCATAATGCCAGGCTTCTTCCTGCATAGCTGCTGGGCTTCCAGCACCACTGCTTTTGCCTAGGTGCTTGGCAATGATCTGGGTGCTGAAAAGAAACCTGGCATTGTGAGAGAACTTTGATGGATCCCCAGCAAAGCCATATAATCCAGCTCTGCAGGCCCTTCAAAAAGTATAATAATATCAGTGTAAGAAGTAGACAAAAGAGGATGAAGCAAAGTGACAGATTACTGCCATGTGATAACCCCCTGTGGAGGAAGAAGTTAAATCTTTTGGAGAAGTTGAATTTTCATCTCAGAAAGAGATGATTAAAGTGTGCTGAATGGTGGGGAAAGGCCAAGGGATGAAAAGAAGAGTACAGACAATTTAGAAAAAGTTATAAAAACAGATGGAGCAACAACATTAAGAGTTTAAATACAGAAATTAAATTTATGTCCTGTCAGAAAGCTAAGCATTTCACTCAACTGTTGAATTCCAGGGCACAAATCAATCTTCATAACCAAAAAAAACATTCAATTCAAGACATTACAGTTAATTTATAAGAGACCTAAAGTATACCATAGGATATCTAAAAGTATATCATAGGATTAGTGTTGTAAGAATGCCTAATTCTCCTCTATCCTGAGAAAAATCTCTCCATTTCCACCCAGCCTCTCTCCACCTTGGCTTCCTCTGTACTGTCTCTAGGGTTCTTGTGCTTACCTCCTTCAGCTTCTCTCAGCATCTTCATGGCTCTTAATCTACATATCGTGTTCTTAATTCTAAAGTAACTAAAAATATGTTGAGTAAGCTTTTTCTAACAGCAACACTGTGGCATTACTATTCTCTTGTTCTACTGGATACATCTGTTCCCTCAGCAACTAATCATCATTATATCCTGAAGACTTCCAAAATTCTACGCTCTGCTACCTCTCCTCCTACGATGCTGAGTGTCTAAATCGCTTTTGGAGGGTTCCCATGCTCTCCTAAATCCCCAACTATATTGTCTCTACTTTTCTGTATCTATACTCATGTCCTAGGCAACCAAGTCTGCCTCCCCACCCCTCCTCTCCACCCAGCTAAGCCATCACACCTAGGCTAATTATGTCAAATCCATCTCTGTCCTTCATTAGTCTCATTCCTCCAATTTGGCAGAAGGCAGTCTCTATGGTGCCACATTTACCTAACTGGTTCAGAGGAATGAGCTTCTGTATGCAGCAGCCTACTTCATCAGATGCTATGAATGAACTTGAGGAAAAAAGGGTTTAAAATAGAGAGGAATTTAAATACAAATGAGTGGGGGAGGGATATTGCTGAGAGAGGCAAAAGGTCAATAGTGATAAACAAGGCAATTAACACACTGAAGGATGTTGGAATAAACAGCTAGAGGTAATAACTATTTCAGGTAATGAAATCTCTGTTAAGACCATGTTTAACACAACCCAGTCTGTGGATGATCTCTTCTTCCACAAGTTTTAATTCAAGTTGTTTTTCAGTTTTATTTTTTTGTTTAAGCACAGCTATTCTGAGGTCAGTGATGGCATGTCCAGGGAGGTTAGAGGGCTCTGCCACACATTTTTGTATGTTTCTGGAATAGATGTCCACTCAACTGCCATTAATTCTTTTATGTAGGGATTCCCCATTCTGGCTACCATGCAGAAAAGCATTGTAAGCAAGTGATGGCATATTTTATAGTGGTAGAGGAATAAGTGAATAAGTGCCAGATATTCTGTTTTGTGTGTTTGGTGCACTGATGATAGAAGCCCAGACTGTGTGTTGATAAGCTGTTGGCATCTGGATTTGTGACCTGGTGCTTGGTGAAAATTGTTCCTAGAGAGCCATCATTTGAAGCTGGAGGCTGCTGGTGAACCAGGACAGACTTGTTCCCTATGGTCAACGTTTTCCAGGAGGGGCTGGAGGTCATTAATGATTTATTTAGTTGTCAGTTCTCTCTGATGTGCTACCAGTATTTCAAATTTACTTCCCCGCCCCCATATTTGGGCTTTTTTCCTCCTAATCTCTCCACATCAAAATTGAGGATTACACTATGTCCTGTTCATCAGGACTGCAACTTTGTCAAATCTTTTGCCCTTAGTGTAACTTCCATTCTCAGCCCTCACTAAAATATTGCTCTGAAATACTACTTCTTCCTACATACTGTCCAAAGTCCCTCCTGCAAGTGCCTAACAAGTCTAAGTGCCTATGACAGTTCAACCACATTTACTTTGGCAGTGAAACTTTACCTTTGAATCAAGGTAACTTTAAATTCTGAATGAGAGTATCTATAGAGGGGTTTAACAAGGTGCAAGTAACCACTTTAAATTAACTCCTTTATTTAAGTCAGATTAACTTTCTTGAGTGTGTCTGTGCAGCCAATCACATAACAGTTAACTGCTTGTCCTCATCTTTTAATTCCTTTTCTTCCCTGCTCCTCCTTATGATCCTCTTAATTCTTTTAAATAATGTCTCCTACTTTATTTTATGCTGTCCCAACCACTTGAACATTTCTCAGTTTGGCTCCATATCTTTTCTCATCTTCAAATCCTTACAATAGAGAGAACCTGAGGTCTGTTGGACTGCACATGGCGAGAGTTGGGGGTCAGAACACCAAATCATAAAAGTCAGTGACCAATGAAAAATGTAGCCTTAGGCAAATCACTACAACTATACAGGTAAAATACTGGTCCCAATAAAGTTGTACCAATTTTGCCATTTGTAAAATAAAAGCATTACTAATTTCCTTGGGTACCTGTAAGACGTCTGACTGATTTTATAAAAGCTAGTGATTTTACAAAAGTTTGAAAAGGCATGAGAAGAAAGTGTTAATTCTTAGTATATTACTACACTTGAAAACCCACATTCAGTTTTTCCAGTCTTTATTTTGATCTTCTCAGCACTGATCTTTACGCACTCTCTTATACATAAACTACTGTCCTGTTTTTATCCTGTACATGTCAGTTAAACTCTTCCAGGCAGGAACTGCATCTTAGTTTCTGATTTCTAAAGTACAAGGAATATTTATGGCACAACAATCATGCAAAAATTGAATGGCTGAAAGCACATTTTCATTACAGGATAGAAAGGGAAGTCTGTTCACCTGAGAAGTTAATACAAGACAAGATTTAAACAACACTGACTTTAGACAACCGGACATTTTAAGCTACATTAAAGAGATAAAAGTATAGCTGTGGCATTAATCCATGTAAGATTTCAGAGGTTTACTCTAGTTTACCTTGACCTTAAAATTATTTCACAACTTAATTCCTTGAGAGAGTTTCTGGTCCCAGGCCACCCCTCTCTCTGTCTTAGGGTTTGTTTGTTTGTTTGTTTGTTAAATAGCTCTCTTTAAAACAAAGGAAAGAAAGTATGTTAACTGTATCATCATTGTGGCAAAGGTATTATCTAACTCTTTCCTATTGAAAAATAAAATAACTAATGGCTTGTTCATTGCATTGTATAATTGTTTTACAAATAAACCAACTTCTCTGTCATGTTTTCAAAGTGCTTTGAAAAAATAGCAACTAAATGCAAGTTATATAACAGAAGTATAACAATTCAGGTAGCATTATGTTCAAATTATCTGTTTTACTAATAGGTATTTTGGAAAATAGGTCCTTTTGAAAAACTAAAACCCCTAAATTGAGAAAAAAACCCACCACTGCTTCTAAGAGGTTCTCTTTTTGGATGTACTGAAAACTTTGGCAGACCTACAATTTTGTCTAAAGTAAGTTTTCACTCACCTTCATGTAGGACTCTACAGGTGATATCCCTGAATCTCCTGAAGTAATCTTCCAGGAGGAGCTACTCTAAATGTTTCAGAAGCCAGAATCCCAGTAGATTTCTTTGGTCAGGCCCCCACAATCAGAATGTTCTTTGTAAAATACTTCACATATATCAGAAATCTATGCCTACCACCACACTTAGGTTCTACATGTTGAAATGACTGACCCATTTTTTCTTGTTAAAACTTATATCATATTACATCCTTTTAAAATAAGTAAGAATTCCTACAAAAATCTAAATGCTCATAAACATCAGAATTTTCAAATACCATCAGAGTATTATTGTACTACAATTTACCTAAAAAGTATCTACATCAAAACTGAATTGTTACAACTTTCATTTTTCCTCCCACACTTATTCTCAGAGAGAGCCTGGATGGGACCTCAAGAGATCACCTAATCCAACAGAGATCAAACCCATGACTGTGGAGTTATTAGCACCATGCTCTTACTGAGCTAAATGGCTGCTCACTGGGTAAGCTGATGTTTTCCATAGTCTCTTGCTGTTGATAAGATGGTTGTTTAGGACAGGGCTGTCCAATTAGTGGCCTGTGGGCCACGTGATGCCTGCAGAGGGTTAACATGCAGCCCTCAGGCTCTCTGCTCACTGCCACTGCCCTTTACTTCAGTTACAGCTACTAGGATCCTCAGGCTCCCTCTCCCTGCTCAGCTTCCTCTGCCTGACAGCCCCAGTGGGCAGAGCAGTGCAGCACAACAGCCCATGGTGCCAGGAAGCCAGCAGCCTGGAGTGCCTGTGGCATAGTGTCATAACGGAGCCCGCAGGGAGCAGCAGGTGTGACAGAGTGCTGGGCTGCACAGGGGCAGCAAGTGGGGGTTGGTGCCTGCTTGCCAGCACGCAGTGCAGCAGGTTGGGGAGCACCTGCCTACTCACATGCATGGCGTACAGCCTTGGGGTAGAGGAAGAGGGGAGAAAGAAGTGAGATCAGAGTGAGATCAAGTTTTTTTCTAATAGTATGCTTATCAGAACCATACGGCCCCTGTGTCTCCTCATGCTCCCATATGAAGACACAAGAGGGACCTGGCTGACAGAAGGAATACTCTTTAACGAGAAGCATATCTCCTCTTTATAAGGCAGTATTACTTTTCACAACAGTCATCTCCTTTTACCAATAATGTCCCCAAAGGCAATAATGGATGCATCCTTTGACCAAAATTGGTCCAGTTCTCTCTCTGTTGTACTGCTTAGTTTCTTTGCCTTTAAAGGAGGGAGGTCTGATGGCCTCCTTTCAGGACTTTTATTGAAGTCTTGGAACTACACTGACATTAGTCCTGAAATTCCCTGCACTTTGATACAAGAAGATTTAGGTGCCAGCTTTTACACCCAAGGCAATATAGACGTATGTGGTAAGAGGGAATTGGGAGACGGTTATGCCTGCCTGCCATTTCTGCTCCTGTACAGGAGCCTAAGCAGACTCAATGCACGTGAGACTATTCAGTAAATCTCGCATGGAAAAGGGGTGTGCACACTGAAGCACGTTTAGAAGGGCTGCAACCAATCATCATTTGCCTTAGGCATTTCATATTACTCATAAGATCTTGCCATCCTATTTTGACTGTTAAAAATTATACCTCATAAAAAACAATCAGAAAGCCAAAAAACAAAAAATGTGCTGCTTTGCAAAGTATTTACGTAACTAATACTTACATAAAAATAATACTAACAGAGTTTCACTTTATTGTGTGTATATTTAGTTAACTGTCTCCAGATAAACTGAAAACTTCAAGATATATATGATCCATACTGTAAAAGTAAATTTGTAGTTATGTATGCTGCCAATGCAAGGGGTTAAGATGACATGCGCAGAAGAGCTCTCCAAACGGAATTTTCCACAAGTGTGCTCGACACATGCCCCTTGTACAACCCTGAGAGCTGTCAATCACGCTGACCTACTTTTCAGGCTGGCGCATGCCTGGTAACAACAGAGAGCTCAGTGTCATGCATGCCCAGTTTATTAAAAGCATGATGTCATTTGACTAGAAATTTCTGTGGAGACAGCGTTGTAATTGGCTACCAAATTCATATAAAAGCTTAGTGGGCCCCTCCCGGAGGGGGGAGATCCGTTCGACTGAGGACAGAGGCTGATCTCAGTTACTGTCCCTCAGTGAGGCTCCTCGGCCTATAGGTCTCCTCCCACGTAGGCCCTCACTACATCTTCACCTTTGATCGTATACATACGTACTGTTCTGATTTTCCAGCTTTCGAACTGTTTTGGCTCCAACTCCAACCTCAACTTCTGATTACCACCACGGCTTCAGTTTACTGGACGGCTCTTGACCTCGGCTCCAATTAACGACCACGGCTCGGCTCTTCCTTTCTTACCTCGTCTACACCTCCACTGCTTCACATTCCGGCTCTCGACCTCGGCTTCGTTTACCGACTACTCGTCCTTTGGACTGGCGTCACGACTCTGGCCTCGTTACAGTTTTGTTCCGTAGTGTGTTCACCCTTTCATAAGCTGTCGACCAGCTCTGGGACTAGCCAGCAGGCAGCTGCCCCTAGCCCTCCGGGGTTAGATAGCAAGGGCTTGCTGGTGAACCTCATGAGCCGACAGATCCCTTTGTTTTGTTCATTCTGTTTAACTGTAACTGAAGACTTCTGTGCCTACGCTTCAGAAGTGTAAGTTAAATAAACCTAGCTTGTTTTTGAAACCAAACGCTTCTGTGCCTCAGAGCTCCACGCCAAAGATCCCACCTGTTTCGTACCAAGCCACCGCCCAGCCCACCGTGACCTTGGGGCATTTAATCCCGACACATACCAATTAGAAATTCTTAACTCTAAAAACTGTAATATTGATTGAACATTTTTTACCAAAGCAAAAAGCTAAGATCTGCCAGGAACACCTGCTGTACCTGGGAAAAAGTCAGAGACTACCCCCACCTCACCCCAAAATCTAAAGGGAAATATCCATAACAGATGTATTAATGCATTACCTCTGATCCAAACATCAAGAGATTTAAATTTATATGAAATAACAACTAAAAACTAAGTAAAGTTATTTTCATACAAGTCACACAGTAAGTCAATGGTAAAACTGAAACAAGTCTGGATTCTCAAGTTCTTTTCTCCAAGCATGAGCTAATTATCATCATCATCAGGTTAAAAATTGGATGGCTAGGATTATAGCTCTTGGAAAGGGCTATGCTATTTTCATGGATAATTTATGAATGGGAATTTTAGAATAAATTACTTCATAAAACACTCCAGGATGAAATGAAGAACACAAGAGATGGGGACAAAATTTCGTATTTTTCATTTTCAGATGTCTCCAACCTTCTTAAAGTTCACAGAAAAATAAAATACGTGCATCAATTTAGTTTTTTTAAAAAATTAATTATCAATTACCAATTTTCATAAGGAAAATTTAGTTTCATTTTGGAAAATGTTAAAAACATTTACTTAGATGTTTAAGATTTTAAAAATATTAATCTCACATAACTTGCACTGACCTGTAACAGATTTATTTTGGTCAAACCTTAATATTAAAGATTTAATCAATAAATTGTTAATAGATATTATATAGGCATGTTAGTGATACAACACAGCAGGAGTATTCCACTCTTATGGTCATAACCAGAGTCATAGAAAATAAGAAGCCAATATTGTAAGCAGTCTGCTGATCTGATAGACTAGAACAACTGATCAATCATTTTAAAAGCATCTGCTAATCTATTACCAACTCCTTCTACACTTCATAAAAAATGTGCCCATTATTTCATTAAACTCTTTAGGAGTTATCCTAGAAAAATGCAGCCTATCATGCAACAATCAGTGCCAGTAATGAATACAGATATTATTTTGCATCTGTTTTTATCTCATCATCCAAGCTGCTAAGCACCTAGTATTAGCTTTGGAATCAACAAGAACTGAAGGCATACAGTACTTCGCCAAAACAGGCCACAATTGGGCAGACTAACAAAGAATTACAATTCAACGGTTTATAGCAGCTGTTTTTAATCAAAGGTTTGTATTACTCAGACTCCCTACTGGTGCAGGAGTATGCATAAGCCCTCAAATTCCATCCATTCACTTGTGATGCTGACTTGACCAAACTGGCAGCATGCCTTCTAGGTGCCAATAAGGTGCATAAGTTAATGATATCAGTGACTTTTACACAGATTCAGTACCAAAGGAAATATAACAGACCATCTTGACTGAACATAAGCTTGGCAAAATGAAATGATTACGGTAAATTAAAACCTGACATAAATACCACTACTGTACTGATACTAATGAACCTAAATCTTTTTACACTAGGTCCAAATCAGTCAAAATGGCACAAAATAGGCAATGTGGTGGATTAAGGGGCCATTTAGCCTTTAGCTTTGTCTTACACCACAAAAGCAAGATAATCTATTTCAGTAAGTTTTAGCAGCAATTCTGAATTCAAGTGCACTGGCACAGTTATACTGGTATCTTTGTACTTATGACTGATTCCATAATTAGTGCTACCCATTCCTTACTTCAGCACAAAAACATTTTATTCTGATAAGCTCTACAGAGATGAAGAATACATATGTGCTGGTACAAGTATCATTAGGATTAGCCCTCCTGTCCACAGAATAAAATCTATCCAAAAAAAAAAATACACACACACACACACACGCACTTTAGTGTCTTGTTAACCTTCTTTTAATGAAATTCATCCTGTTACAAATCACATAAACAAATGTAATATATTCTGAAACAGTAAAAGATAGGATGCAAAATATTTACCTATTGCGGTCTCTGGCATTGCAAAAAGTGTCTTCTCAGTAGCCACCCTAAAATGTCCATGGATTGATAGACCAACACCCTAAGAAAAGAAATACAAAATAAAGATACTGGTTTATTATAGTATTTAAAAGACAACATCCAGACTGCTTTACCCAGACAATCTCCTGGGATGCTACACTTTCTGGACACTCTCTTTGCAGCAGAGCTTACTCTGTTACACAATCAACCATAACTCTGGAAAAATCTTTTCCCCGCTACATGCCATCTTCCAAAGACAAAGCATATGTCTTATTTGGGGGTGTGTGATGTGTGCACCTTGCTCTTTGGAAAGCAGCATATGGGGGGGGGGAGATTTTCCCAGAGTGTACAACAGTGTGATAGCATCCAAAAACTGTGGCATCCAGAAAGACAGCATGGGTGAGGCAGCAGGGTCTTCTTAGTCTGGCAAGACAGCAAAGCCCTAGAACTTTGGAAGAGCAGGTGCAAGACTTATTTCTTTACTGTAAATAGTTCTGTATAGAAGTTCCTGTAAATCAAGTGCTCTTTCTATACCACAAGCCGTATCAAAATACCAGACTGCATGCAGCAGCTCATTTGCACTGAGCCAGCTCAATCACTGCTCCAGACACAAGTCACAGTGATCAGCCAATAGCTACTGCAAATTCCTTAGCAGCTATGAGAGGGTTAATACTAGACTCTGCCCCTGCTCTTTGCTGGGCAGGACAGTAAAAGCTTCCAAAGTGGCCACTGCTTTTTTTTTTTTTTTTTTAAAACAGTGTTAATATATTTATTTTTATTTAATTTTGCCAACCAAATGCTGAGTCAGTTTTTCTTCAGATTTTTGTAAAGACTTTAGCAGAAGTTTGAAACCCAAGAGGGCTCAAATTTGAGCTGTTTGTGAAGTGGAGAAGGCTGGAATGCCAAATCCTTAAACAGAGTTTTTTCTCAAGTTTCCTTGCTCTCCCACCAGAGGTGGGAAAAACAAGAGTTATAATACAGTCTAAATGCAGGTTCCGTCTTTCAATTAATCAGTATTTACTCTTAATACATAGCTCATAAATTTGACTTATTTCTAGGTATGTCAGTCTTCCAGAAAAAGCTTAACTTCTCATTGAGTAAGGCTAAGATATCTTTTTATAACTCCAGCATAGGAGAAAGCAAATTAAATCCATATTCAGAACAGAAGGTTGAAGTATGATGCACAGACTGTCCCCATATCAAAACAGAATTCTTACTCTGCCCCTAAGATTCCCCAAAAATGGTTACATTAACTATAGCCACTTATATTGCACTACCTCACAGAAGGCAAAAACACTTCAAAGAATTTTTTGTACTCCAATACTAGAAGTCCAAACAACTTGATCTGAAGGCTGTGGTTAATCTTTAGCAAACACAGTTCTGATGTCAAGTAACTGGAAGCAGTTCTGATTTTGCTTAGTAGAAGACAGTGGTATATATGCACATTCACAGGCTCAGATGATAGATACAGCCTCAAGTATGAAATTCAAATACTAGGAGGCAACACATCTTTCTCAGAAATTTTAGAGGAGAAAATTTTGGTTTGGAATGTCTAGCTGTTAGCGGAAAGTAACAGTTCATACTTTCTTCTGGATATTTATTATTTAGAATGAAGTTCACAAAAAGTAGGGGCACACTGATAAAGGATTTTTGGGCTGATACCGATAGCCGATTATTGACCAGTCATATCGGCTGATAACAATCCGATTGCTGATATGAACCCTGGCAACATGGAAAGCAGCGTCCAGCTGATAAGTCTGTTGGGGGCAAAGGGCATGAGGGAGGGAAGAGACATGGGGATGCAGATCAAGGCCCCCGCAATAAGGGAGGGAGTGGGGTTGGAGCTGGGGCTGGGGCAGGTGCTGCATAGCTGAGGCAGGGCAGGGCATGGGACGGAGCTGCAGGCAGTTTGTCGGGGGCAGGGAGGGGGTGGATCCCACTGCTGCATGCACCCCTGGGGGAAGCACATGCCCCCCCAGAGCTGTGCGCATTATTGTAAATTTCTTCATCTCATTGGTCTGGATGTGAAGGAGATGCTTCTACAAGTTAAGAGCTCATAGGCTTGATGTTCTTGTCTCATTTACAGTGGTACACCACTAACTTTACTTCACTGCAGACCCCTAATTTACCTATTCCTTTAAGATGGAAAAAAAAAGGACATTTTTAAAGAAAGACTTTTTTCTACCCTAACAAAGGATACACACGCACGCGCGCGCACACACACACACACACACACACTTTCTTCAATCGATGGCTTGGATTCTACAGAAGCTAAAAATATTCCATTTGAGAAAACTTTCTCTTTGCTTTGGAGAAGTCTCCTTCCCCCTTCTCTTGCCCTCACAATTTTTTCCTGTTGAGTACAGAAAATAAAAGAGGGCAAGGGAGTTAGATGACATAAGAGAACAGGATATGAAAGCCAAATGCTAATCCTGAGATAATTACATAGACAATATAGTATGTAGAACAGGCACATTGAGATCTATTAAACTGAAATCAAGGATGTATCCTGACATCCCTAAACCAATAATGGTTGATGCCAGGGAAGGACTGACAGGGGGATCACTAGTCTAGACACATCCCATTCATATACTTTCCCTCTAAAGCAAGGCTGTGCAACTGCTAAGCAGCTGGGGACTGAACATCCTGCAAACCACACTACTGGACAGCACCAAGGCAAGCCACAGGCCCTATGGGCCACATGCTGCACAAACGCCACCCCTCCCACCCCAGCATACACACTGCACTGCACACCCACATGGGCCCTTCCCTTCCCACTGCTGCACTGCATATGCCCCCCCTCCTCACTGTCCAGGCTCCCCCTGTGCTCCCCCAGCCACGCTGCACTGCCCTCCCCTCTGAGGCAGGGGCAGGCATCAAAAGCTGAAGGATGGGGAGGGAGCCTAGGGACTCCAGATGCTGCTGCAGATGGAGCAACAGGGGGAGCAGCAGCCAGACCACTCAGGCAGGAGCCTAGGGGCCGCAATTCAACATACGGCCTATCGGCAGCCAGCTAGATAGCTCTGCTCTAAAACATTTACTTTTTGCCACTGGGCTAGATGGATCATTGGTCTGACCCCAGTATATGCCTTCTTATGTTCTTATCTAACATAATTTATTATAGCTGAGTCTCTCTGCAGATCAGAAGTCAGAGAACATACAACTGTATCACAAATTACTCTTTGCATTGACAGTCAATTATATCGATTCTATAAAAAGCAAATTCTGGCACTACAACCGTCTTTCCCTTCTTTTACATTAATGGATTTAAATTTTCCACTACAGTTTTACTTTAGAAGACAAGTGTAGTAGCCAAACTTTACAATTTGAGTACATTATTTCATAAGAAACAAGACTTTGCACAAGTCAAATTTTGAACTTGTGCAATGAAAGCATAATCTGCACCCTTTATCTTACTGGAACTACAAGCTTTATTTCAATGGTTCCTCTCCAAAAAGAGTACTGTATATGTAGGCTATTTATAGAGATCTCTAGTGTAGCCAGAGATCAAGCTGTAGCTGGCAGTAACTGATTTTAGAAACTGAAAAAAATTAGCGTTCTAAGGAAGGTGTTAAAGCTGAGTTCCAACCTAACAATGCAGCATTAAGGACAGGCAGTGCTTTATCAAAACAATGATGATGTGTATTCGATGTGTATTGAATATGTGTATTCAAACAACTTATGAAAAACATTCCATTCAGATGTAAAAAAATGACATGAAATATCAGCACTGTGGATGGAATTCCTTAACTGAGAATCTTAGTTTAAGAAGGAATAAGATGTATTTTGACAAAAACTGAGAAATACACCTCCTGTCTATTTACTAAACAAGCAAAATTAAGATCATAAGGGACATAACAAGGCTTGTCATAAGAGAATACATGCTAAAGCAGAAAAAAGGAAGACCTTCAGGAATGGAGAGCAGAAAAAATGATTGTAGCCATGTGGTACAGCATGAAGAGATCAAATTTTAATAGGAATGTAATTTATTCTTTAAATTAAAAAAAATAAAACCACACACTAACATCAATTTGAGTTTTGAAACAGTCTCATAAATACTCTGATGGTAGCACCTATGTCAGTATTCTTTCCAGCAAGTACTTTGTTCTAGTAGTTTTCCTTCAATCAAAAAACTGATTTTAAACATCATTCCTACCTTGAAAAACTTGGGCTCAAATCCTCAAAGCAATGTGGTGATAAAAACACAGCAGACTGTATGTAATGCAACAAAAATCAAAAAATGAAAACACAGATGTGTTAAAAGCCAATACACAGCATTGTTTTCCTGTTGACTGTTTTAAAAAGGTGTGAGCAGTCAAAGAGAGTGTGTAGAATTAAATGATAAAGCTTCAAAACAAGATTTACCATTACATTAGAACAGGGGTAGGAAACATTTTTTGGCCGGAGAGCCAAAAAAACCACAATGTCTATCTTGGAAGGTGTCAGAGTGCCGACATGCCGAAGCCTGGAGCAGCTGCCTGAAGTCAGCCCACAGAGCCCAGTCTGCTTGCAGCGGGGCTTGCAGCCTCTCAGCCGCCTGCTGGAAGCAGCCTGGGCTCCGTGGCTGGCAGCAGCTGCTTGGAGCCTGGGATGGTGGCGGTGTGCCAAGCAAAATGGCCTTGCATGCCATGCTTAGCACGCATGCCAGCAGTTGCTGACCCCTGCATTAGAACAATAAATTCTGTTACTGGCAAAAGAGTATTATAGTTTCTAGGGTCGGAAGGGGCGTGAACAGATCACCATGTCTGACCCCCTGCCCTGGAAAGGAATGAGTGCTGGGATCATAATACTGCAGCCAGATATCTATCCAACCTCCTCTTGAAGACTCCCAAGGTAGGGGAGAGCACCACCTCCCTTGGGAGCCCATTCCAGAGCCTGGCAACCTTAACCATAAAATAATTCCTCCTGATATTAAGTCGGAACATGCTCTCAATCAATTTGTTGCCATTATTCCTTGTTATCCCAGGTGGTCCCCAGGGGAACAGAGCCTCACCTATTTTCCACTGGTCCCCCCAGTGAGTTTAGAGATGGCCACCAGATCCCCTCTCAGTCTTCTCTTGTGGAGGCTAAATAGATTCAGGCCCTTTAGTCTATCTTTGTAGGGCCTGGCCGGCTGCCCCCTGACCATGAGAGTGGCCCTCCTCTGGACCCTCTCAAGGTTAGCCACATCCCTCTTGAAGTACAGTGCCCAGAACTGGATGCAGTACTCCAACTGTGGCCTGACCAGAGCTGCATAGAGGGGAAGGATCACTGCCCTGGACCTGCTTGTGATTCATTATCTCTGTTTCCAGATAACAGCTGTGAACCTTTAAGATGAAACAAAATTAATCTTATCCTAATTGCTGCATAAAAGGCAAGATAATCATTAAAAACTTTGTGGAACAATCCACAGAGCATAATCCAGTTTTATCTGCAGATACAAAAATATAAGAGCTATACTGCACGATAAATTCAACAGTTTTAAATGACAAAATGCAATATAAACTAAGACAATTGTACAACAATTCGAAGCTGTAAAGCAAGCAATTCCCAATAGTTTCACAAGTCTCCTAAACATTTTTAAATCAGTTGAATGCCATTTATTTTTTACCTAAAAAAGCAAGAGACAGAAAGAGACTTGGAATACTGTCCTCAGAATTCAGACTGTATTGCTTCTGATAGGATTCAATTTCTGAAGGAGAGAAACCATCGATTACTATGGTAACTAGTGTGCACTAGATCTATTTTATAGATTATTAATAATTATATATCTTATTCAGAGTCTGTTTCTAATTTCATAAAAGACCAGGAAGTCTGTGCCATGGGTGATGCTTGGCATTTATTCAAGTCTTCTTATTGCCAAAAAGCATTCAAGTCTGGTGGTCAAGCTATGATCATATGTTGTGATATATCATGCAGTATTTGCAAACTCTCCTAGCCTCAGTTTGGACACAAAACAAGCCCTATCAACCCAAGTGCCAGGCTCTGAGTCTTTCTATTTGATAAACTAACAGCTTGGCAGGCTTTATCTATCAACTCCGATCCAATTTACTCCCAATGTATTGAAATAAATTTGGCCCACACTTATAAGAAACATTTAGATCCAGCTGTGATTGAATGTTTTAATTACATCATAAAAAATGTATTGCATTATTCTGGTGTAACATACAATGAATGTACATTTAACTTCAATTTGATGCATATCAGCAATTTACCATGGACAAAGCTTCAAAGATAAACTGAAGAGAAATTAGTGTTACAAAGAACAGAAATTGAAGAGAAATTAAATAATATAGTTGGAGAATACAATATTGTCTTGTTCATGTAGATATGGACTATGCAGAATAACATATGATTATTGTAGTCAGTTGGAATTATTCTGCAATACTGTATTTACTCAAATCAAAGATGAGGTTTACTTCCCCAATCCCCACCCTACTTCTCCACTGCTTACTTTCTGCTCTAGCTCCAGCCACCGCTGCTTCTCTTTGGTCAGGCTGAAGTGGGGCCAGGGTCACTGCTGCTGACTGCCCCTGAGCCAAAGCACAGGCCTCCAGAAGGTAAGTGGCACAAGGGGGGTAAAGGTAGCAGGGGGAGCAGGTGGAGTGGGGTGGGACAGGCATGGCAAGAGGCTGGGGTCTGGTCCCTTGCTGCCACTTCCCCTACTGCAGCAGTGGAAGGCACAAATTGAGATGACCCTCTTCCCCACCCCTCATAATTAGATTCTACACATGGAAAATTATAAACAATTTTTAAAAATTTCTGTATCTGGAATCTAAGTTATGGAGGGGTCATCTTAAAATTCAAAGTCAGCTTAGATGTGGGTAAATGCAGTAACTTATTTTCAGTAGAAAAGCTCAATTATTTTCCTTGATGCTTCTTCAAATGTTGTATGTCACTTTCTAGCTCTTATCTGAAATAAACCACAAGCCTTGTGGCATCAGCAGTCAGACATTTCTTTTTAAAAAGATTCTTTTATGTCAGAGGAGAAAAGAAAGTCTTCGTGCTAACATTTCTGACAGCATGCAAAAAAGAGAAAATATGCTGTGAAAGGACTTAGATCTTCTTTGAATACTGTAAGAAAAACGAATTTATTTTTTTGATTATTCACTAGCTAGGAATGTTGCTCCAAATGCTAAATATATCTATTTTTTCCCCTATGTAATATGTCATGTGTATTAAGAAAGGTATTTGATGGGACTTTATTTCAGCACAAAATTTGGACTAGCAGAAGGCTGTCAGTATAAAGGATCAATTGAAGAATTAATTGACTTTTCTTCATACCTACACAGGACTAATTCTTAAGATAATCTTACCGGGATCTGTCATGTATTAACTGAAATATTTGCTGACTTAAAAATGCTTTTGCTTATAACAATGGTAAGGAAATACTATATGGAAGGTGTCCTGTTACCTTCTGTTTTTAAACCATTTGAAGTTGTTTGGTTTTACATTTCTTACAGCATTTGGTGTTGTCTAGAGTTCAGTAATTCTCACTAGGGAAATCTCAAGCTTTAAATGTCCTTCAAACAGGTCTGGAGTGGGAGAGAAGTAGGCAAAGGATTTTAGAAATCTAGGGGGCTGCCATGTATGCAGCCATGTGAACACAAAGAATCATCAGGAAAAGTGGAACACACTTCCAGGAGACCCACACTAATCACCTTGCATGTTGGTTCCTATAGGCATCAGCATCTGCACACCCTGTAATACTAATGCTCCAAAGAAAGTGCAAGCAAGGAGTCATTCAAGGCCAAATTCAGCAAGGTACATCAACTTATATTTGTGCATAGCCCTATTAAGGTTAAAACGACTACTCATTTCCCGGAAGTTAAGAAATGTCAATACCTTGCAGAAGCGGTTACTTGCTCTCTAAGGAATTTATTTTTTTAAATAAAAGAATGCTTTGCAAATAGATCTATCTATCAAAAAAAAAAATAGGGGAAAAGTAATAATCCTGGGAACAAGAGAAAAATCAAGATACAGGAATGGACAAGATAACAAGATATGAGAGGGAGGGAGCAGGCAGGATATACACCCTTCACATGGTATCATTTTTCTGCCTTAAAATCCAACACAGATCCTGAGCTAAAAGGGAAGTTTTTACAAAAAAGTTTGATGTGGGAAGGGGGGGAGAGGGCAGGAGAGCAGGCAGGTGAGGGGAATAAAAAAATTAGTGAACAGCCATTTGGAACGTGGGCAATAATTCAATTAGAGGAAAAAAGCAGAGCTGTTCAGCAAGGAAGATGAAGTTCAGAAAAGAAGGAAAAAAATCTGCAGTTAAGGAGTCTGAATGATCTCCAGCCAGGTCTCCACCATCACTTAAAAACATAACAGAAGAAGCAGCAGCTTCATATGAAACAAAAGATAAAAAACATCTTTTCTAGCTTATGTCCTAAATTTTAAATCTCAAAAATAGACGATGACTTACTGTATAACTGGGCTTTTTCATTCCAATAAAATCCTGAATGGGAGTGTTTTCTAATTTAAATTGATTTTCTGTATTAAATTATAAAGGTATTTGTATGATAAATGTTGAAGAAGGCTACCTTTCTTGTCCAAGCAGAAAATTATTTTTCATACTGTGCACTAGCATAGTGGGCTTGGGTTTGTTTGTTTTTTAAAGAGAGAAAACACACACATTCCACCCACCTGTATATTTACTGTATTTTTAAATATAGGCCCTCAAGGCTTAGGGGAAAGCATACCTCACAAGGAACTTTTTTTTACTGAAAAAGCATTACATATTTTAGCATAAATCCTAGAACACTCAATAGTGGTGTTTTTTTTTAAAATACATTTGAAGCACTGCTGATATCGTAAATCAGATTAACTCCAAAAATGAACTGTACCATTTGTCTCTAGAATCACATGCAAGAGCTTAGTAGACAGGCCAATATGCCAGATGGTAAATACACTGCAACATCAGCAAAGAGCGTATCTTGTTGTTTTTCATCTTGCTTTACCATAGCTTTCAATATCCTACATTACTAGAACTAAGTGAAATACAAACCTACCAAATACAGACTTGTGTCTCAGTATATAAGGTAAGTACATAGTAAACCATCGTATGTATTTTACCACAAACTAATTTTCTGTTTCAAAAGGTTGGACTATAACAAAATAAGTCAGAAGCTTCTATTTGGAATTCAGGACCCATATTTGAAGAGGGAAAGAGAAAAAGGGTCACAAAGCAGCTTATCTAGCGTTAGCATGGCAGCAACTTTTGCCTGATGGCTGATTTTCTCAACAGAGATTAAAAAAGCAGTACTTTTAAACTGCAGAGGGCAGTGACTGACAAAAAGGAGGAAGCGTTTATTATTTCAGTTGCTCACCCACTTTAAATGCTAGACACAGAGCAAGTAAATAAAGCGTGAAATTAATTTTGCACGACAGCAGCAAAGAACCACTTTGCACAGCTAAATGTGTGTATACAGTGCTAACCATACATAAAATATACAAACTTTGACACTAAATAGAGCAAAAATTAGTCATAGATGAGGCATGCTCTTAGAACTTGTAAAAAGCTCAAGTTTCAGCAAGAATATTCAGATATTTCTCAGGATATTAAAGAAAAAAGGTGTTATTTTGCCCTCATGATGACGATAAGGAGGTGGATAACAAAATTCACTGAGAAGTTCCAATCGCATCTGTGCTTTGGAGTACAGACTAAATTTGTCAGCGTGGCAGCCTGACGTCAAGGATATCTTTTGCCATCCTTGTGAAAGTCTGCCCACGTTAGGCCAACTTATAAAGCTTTGAAAATCTGCTCAGTAGAGACCTGTTAGATTTTGGGGCTTTCAAGAGACTCTTTCCATCAAGCATATTTCACCCCACAATTGCTGAGGCTAAGTAGAATTCTCCGAGATCATCTGAACATGTGTATACAGCCTAAGGTACCACCCTATCCTGCCTTCTGCCTGTTAGCCCAAGTGAGATATCTGTGGATCCCAATGTTTTGACCCTGTTGAATTATGTAGGAGTCAATATGATTCTACCTGAAGGGATGTTTGATTTTTTTACTTACTTTTTAAAAATCTAGGAAGTTACATAAAAAAGAACTAAAGAACAAAAGTGTTAAGTCTGAAAAGTGAAGCACTCGATTAGGAAGATCGCCTTGAGGAACTGGACATCGACCTCATCTCTAAATACTGCAGGTATGGAAATGCTTTTCTCCTGGCACAAAAAGAGAGCATACTGCCACTCAAGGGTTTTCTTTCACAGGAGAGAACAGATTTTTCTGAGAAAAGTACTGCCCATTAGGAAGATTCCTCTTTGCCTGGGCCAAGTTGAACAGCTAAGCATTTATTCCATGCCTTCTGAAGATCAGTGACCCCAGTCTGTGGATGGCACGGGATATTTCCCTGTGGTTTGACTCTTCCTGGTGACCAGAAGCAGACAGACTGCTACACACCCCCTGCCTTCCTGTGCCTTCCACAGACCAGAATAACCTTGGTTTGGGGAAGGTGCAGTGGAGCATCTCCCTGAGGCCAGAGTTCATCCCTATTTTCCCAGAAGTCTAGAAATGAAAGCCTTTCCCTGCACCTGTCACTGCCATAGTTCTTATGTGACTCATAGCTGGGCAACTCAATGAAACCAAAATTTACATAGGTGTTTCTCATTTTCTGGGTGCCCACTGAACTCTGATTTGAAGAGTTCAGCCCTTACAATACTGGATATAAAGTTAACGAAAGCTGTGCTCTGAACAAATGAAGTGCTATATCAGGTCTTGGGATGGGTAATCAGGCCATGAATACACACACAAAAAAAACCAAACAAACCCCTGAACCTGGCATTAATGCATCGGTGCATCCATTTCCCAATCCTTCCAGGAACATCATCACTCTCCCTAGAATACATGTATTGGGGAGTGGGCGAACAACTCATTAATTTCTATAAAGCAAAC
>NW_017729031.1:72271086-72279254 GCF_001723915.1 Gavialis gangeticus
CCAATGCAAAAAAAACCAAACAAACCCCTGAACCTGGCATTAATGCATCGGTGCATCCATTTCCCAATCCTTCCAGGAACATCATCACTCTCCCTAGAATACATGTATTGGGGAGTGGGCGAACAACTCATTAATTTCTATAAAGCAAACACTCAGATGCTACAGTTTTAAGTGCCCTAGTAAAAGCACATGAGAAAAATTAATAGTTGGATATACAATGCAGTGAACAATGTGTGGCAAATAAAGCCTGAGATCACAAAGTGACTGATGAGGAGAAAACAGAAATATTTATTAAACAGATGGTCATCCCATAAGTTACCTCTGCCTTCTGCCCTCCATGAGGCTGGAGGCCCTGTCGATAACACTATTTTTGTAATTAAGGAGCAGGTAATCATTCACCTGGAGTCAAGACTGGCCAGACAGGATTAATTCCAACATATCCCAACCTTAAAGTATGTGAAATAGCTGTAATGCCCTGTATTTTTAGTTTGCATGTATAATACTAGCACAGATTTAGGCACACACTCTAAACAGAACCAAACTTTTGCTGCAAGCGCAACAGTTGTTAGTCAGACTATCACAATACAGGCTTGTGTAGGGGCCTCTTTCACAAGGCTCTTTCACTTGTATTTTATAGAAATGAGGAATAGGACAAGAGTTCTTACAGAAAAATTAACACTACCTACCAGCTATGACCAGTACTTGTCTGCCTTCTTTCTTTTGCCAATTCCCTACAAACCACTGGGGTTGCTTACAGATGTGGTAGGGGGGACTCCCACTGCTTAACTTTTGGTTCAGCATGAACCTGCATCGAGCACAGCCACATGCCCAGAAAAGACATCGCATCAGTTTGACTTGAATCAGCTCACCCAACATATGTATACATCAGTCAACTCAAAGGGGCTTTTTTAATGCTTTTATCTAATCGCTGATTCAATCAGTGATTAGATAAAAGTCCCGAAAAGCCCCGCTGAAGCATCTGATCTATGCAAATGTTGCAGTCGGGTCGAATTAATGCACTCCTTCTTCCAATAAAGTGTGTTGGGGGTTTTTTCCACATCTGTCAAAGCCCTTGTTTCCCAGGTGAGGTGACAGAAGTAAAGCAGCCACTCATCTTTAATCTTCTCCTCCTGCACTTCAGCAAAATTTCTATACAATTTTAGTAGTAGGTGACAGTTATTTATATATTATCTGCTGCATCTACAAACACAGGTAATCAGAACTTACTACAAGATTATTTTCTCATAATAGAAGAGCTCTCCAGCATGGAAGAAACTATTAGGTTAACATTCCCCACAAATACCATGGAAACAGTTCTTTCAATAGAAAATCTTGAGAGTTATCAGGTTGTCGCAGGGCACTAAGGTGCCTGCTCCTTTAAGGACAGAAGCTGCCTAGGGAGAGGGCCCTAGCAGTCAGGCAGGAACCTCACAGGTGCAGGTTACTGTGGCAGAGGCCAAGGAGTGAAGTAGCCTGCACCTGCAGCCAGTCAGCTGACTGGAAGAGGCAGGACCCTGGGCACATAAGCACCAGGGCTGGGACTAGAAGGTCAGTTCTCTGTCAGCAGCTCTTAGAGAAGAAGCTTGACTGCTTGTTCTGCTTCTGGTAGGACTAAGGGGCTCCAGGAGCTCACCAGGTACCCTGGCCTACAACGCACTTAGTGCTGGGGGGAACTGTGACTCTTTTAAAGGGACAGAGCACTTACTGAACTGCTTAGATTATGTTATAGCCCAGGGGCTCATATTTTGGTTACTGTTGATACACTGGTGGATCGGGCTGAAGCTATTGGGGAAAAAGGAGGCCTCATTGGGGGGGCACTATAGTGTGGGGACCCCAGCACCAGGGATGCGGTGATGAAGGGGGTGAGCAGACCCCAGAACTAGTGCGGGCGCCAAGACAGGGCTGTGGAGAACCCAGTGATGCCAGGAGGCTGAGCGATAGCAAGGCCCCAGAGAGGCAAGATGTAAATACCATCTGTGAGGCTTGGGGTATAGCAAAGGGGTGGTTTTGGAGCCACGCATCTAGCCCATAAGGCTAAGTGTGCCCCATGAGGCAACTATTTTGAGCGGGACCCAAAAAGGGGTCTAAAGAACCCACAGGGTTCAGCAGGGTCCATCAGGACCGTGTCCAGAAACAAACTCGAGGGCAGCCTCCCTACATTATACTTGCCAGCAAGACATGGCAGGAGGAAGAGGGTGCCCCATTGGGCAAGATTGGCATGGAGCTATAGGGACGTCACTGCCATCCCTGAGGACCCCATCCTGTGACACAGGTCCTTTGCCTGCTTAGGCTTCAGAACTGCAGCTTTTATGTAATTGTGAACAATTTATTATTGAGTGGTGGAAATTCAAGTAGAGGACTCTTGAGTTTTGAGTAGTTATCCCTCTTTCTCCCAAACACCCTGATGGGGAGGCCAATTCCTGGACATGGCATACAGGTCAGATTTCACCTCAAACAGTAATGGAAGTGTATAAGCAGTAGGAGACAGAGATAAACATAGCTCCCTAAACAAAGCAAATGTGTTTCTACAGAGATAATGAAAGGGTAATTGAAACTAAACTGCTTCCTGATGCTTATTTTTCTGAACATCTGTTGCAGCAAAAACAATATTTGATTTATACCTTGATTCTAAGACAAATTCATACGTATTGACAGCAATTATGAAAGGGTCCTTTGAGTAACATCCATACAATTTTGAACAAGTAGGATTTGAACATCAAGATAAATATAGCCCTTGCTCAATTACAATTCCTTTGTGTACTGAAATTATAAAATTTTAATCATCAGAACATTTCATAATTTAAAATGACAATACTTTGACACTGTAAGTAATACACCATTCTTAAGACATTGTGATCCTTACCCAATGGGAAAAATCAATGCATTCATCAAATGCAGTCGCACTGAAACTGCTGGAAATTTCTTCCAAAACTGAAAGTTTGTAGCAGCTGTAAAATTTCCTCGTAATCTAAAGTCAAAGTCATTTTCAACCACTGCTGATAAAGCATTGATTCATGTGTTGGCAATTATTTTCTATTAATTATACAATTTTACTGTGTCACTAAAGTTACTACAAAGAACAAGGAATCTACCTTCCACAACATGTTCTTGAACTTGCATTGCATATATACAGGTATTTTTTTTCATTTGAAGTAGATAATTGTTATATGCAGTGAAGAATCCAGCACTATTTATTTTTTTCCTGCATTTTGTATCTGCTTGAAAATATAAGCTATAAGAGATACTGCTGAAGGACATAAGGTAAACAGTGACTAAGTCAAATTGAGGTGCACAGAATATAAATAAAAAAAGGAATCTAAAGACATCATGATGTCCATTCTTCTATTACAGAACCCTTCTATTGAACTAGATAATGCTGTTCATTCAGTATATTATTAATCTACACGTATTCTTTACATCATTTTTTTTACCTTAAGAATCGCTCAAAGCTGAATTCCAGCAGCATTGAGTAATATTGCTATTGTCGAGGTTCTTTCCACCCTAAACACCAATTTTTCAAAACTGTTTATAAATCTTGACCATGTAATCATTCTTCTGTAGCTGAAAGATAGGTAGATTACTCTAAAGTATATTATCGCAAAGACAAAGAAATGTATGATTATTGAATATTATACAAACACCTACACTAAAAATACCCTAAGGTTACAAAGTTAAGCACTTTACTAGTTATATAATGGCTTGAACGAAAAGGCTGCACCAACCTTATGGTGTCTACAGGTGTCTAATTTATTATCCCATTCTATTTTTTCTCAAGATTCCTGTGTCATTTACTACACATTATGGATCTGCTCTAAGATCTTTTTTGTTCACATAGAATTGATGCTCCTCTTTCCCTCCCGTCCAGTTGAAGATTTCTTCTTCCCATGTACTTCCTTCCCCTTCCCTGGCTCAGTTTTTGTACTATGTTCAAATTAGATGGCCTTATCCTCTGCAGTCTGAATACCAGCAAGGCAGTCACTTGACAGCACATGCTAGACTCCCAGCTCTCCCACTAGTATCCAGCCATAGGCACAGCCTCAGCAATAAGGGAAGTCCTGCATTGTCTCTAAAGCCTAGGTTAGAGGCTTTAGAGACAAAGCTTATTTAAAAAAGCTGCTGAGCATGTATACTGATCTACTGTGTGATCAGCAGGAAGACCTGAGGAAATGAGGCATAATAAGCAATGACAGATCTTCAGATACTCGAACTTGGTGGATTTTAGAAGTTAAAATATGCGCAAACATTTTTAAAAGCCAAACTCAAAATTAATTTTCAAAGAAACATCCCTGACAAAGGCCAACTCTGCCAAACTGCAAGTCCTTGGTCTGAATCACAAGCACATGGGAACTCCTCCATAAAATGGTCCCAAGAACTTTTAAACACAAGAAAAATCTATCATGATAGTCTCATTCTTGGAGTGGGTTCTTGTTCTTTTGGCTGAAGTTTAAAAAAAGCACCAATGGAAGACAACAGCATGAAAAAGTTTCTGCCAAAATGGTTAGAATTTGGCAAAGTTACAACAAACTGAAAAACAACTCCTGTATTAGCAAAATCTTAGACAAACTTTTAGTATGTCGGGGATAGCTACCAAGGAGGAGTATACTAGGGCTGTGCAAAGCTTCAGTTCCTTATTTGATTCGGCTGAGATTTGGCCCAACTCTGTGACCAAATCTCTGAATCTGAATCGAATCAGGAGACCCTTTAACCTCTCCAAATCAAATCGGAACCCTCCAAATCGATTCAGAGAGAATCAGAAAGATTCAGCGATTTGGATATAGACACAGCTTTAAATGTATTTTCTACATATCTCAAAGTACCAGGTGGCTCGTGAATGCTGAGATGGTGGGGCGGATGGAGCAACCCGCAGGAGCACAAGAAGCTCCCTAGCGTGCTCGGCAGCAGACCTGGAAGTGGGCCAGAAGCACTTCTGGCTCATTTTGGCCAGTGTAGCCAATAATGTATCAATAAATATAATATGGCTTCAGGTCAGGGCCCTCAGGCGCCATGTGCATGTGCACAGCTGCACGCATGCACGTGGCCAGGAATGCAGCTGGGCAGCATGGAGAGCAGCACCCTGCAGGTAAGTCTGTGGAGAAGAAGGGGTGTGGGGGGTCAGTGAGGCCCTCATGGTGAGGGAGGAAGTAGGGCTGGGGCAGGGAGGCGAATGGGACCCTGGAATTGGGGCAGGGAATGGGATGGAGCCACGGGTGGCTTGTCCAGGGGATCAGCATCCCAGCACTTAAAAATGACTGCAGGGCCCTTGAACTAAAAGTGCATCGAAAATGTATGGTGGCATCACCACCATAAGCAAATGCCGGGACACTTAACTGGACGTGAGCTGAGCCGAGCAGGGCGAGGACAGAGGCAGGCTGCCCAGTATGGGCTCAGGGCTCTTCTCCCTGCTGCTTTGCCCCAGGAGCCATGCGCTGGCTGAGCCATGTCCCCTGCCAGTCCAGTGGTGAGCATCCTACTGCTGGATGGACAAGGAACATGGCATGGCCAGCATGCAGCTCCCAGGGCAAAGGCAGCAGGGTGAAGTGGCCTGAGCCCACAGTGGGCAACCTGCCTCCACCCTTGACCTGCTCCTGTTAAAAGTATCCCAGCACTTAAAAATGGGGGCAATGGCCCGTGAACTAAAGCTCATTCCATGAACTTTAGGTCAAGTGCCCCCACCCCCACTTTTAAGCGCTAGGATACTGATCCCCTGGACAAGCCACCTGTGACTCTATCCCGCTCCCTGTCCCAGCCACAGGGTCCCATTCACTGCCCTGCCCCACTTCCTCCCTCACTGTGGGGGCCTCGATCTGTCACCCCCCCGACACCTTCCCCTCCACAGACTTATCTGCACGGTGCTGCTTTCCTGGTTGCCCGGCTGCATTCCTGTAAATCAGTTATCAGGTCGGTCCTGGCTGATATGCCTGGTAAATAATCAGTTATTGGTATCAGCCAAGAAAATCTTTATTGGTGCACCCCTAGTACCTTCCCTATTGGCTCCAGAAAAAAGTTCAAAGCGGCACCAAAAAGCTGTATCATGTTAGCTTAAAAAGATATAAAAGAGAATAGCCCGAGGTTATAGAAGTAAGACTAAAGATCCATTGGCTAGGTAGCATTTTAAGACTTAATTCCAGTTTTCAGTAACAGCTGCTCTATTGTATATTTTAAGTTGAATCAAAGTGACTGCACACTTCAAAGTGACTAGAACTAGTCCTTTATGGATCAAAACGTACACAGAAGCCACCCAATTCAATCTTGGGGGTGCGGGGGGGGGGGCGGAGATAACACCCAACAGTTCTTCCCTCAATATGTAAGATTTAAGAGGTTAAAAAAAATAGAACACTAGAGTTCCTAAGCAAATGGCAACTTATTACTACGCATGTACACAATATACCTGAATCAGATATACTTTACTTCAGGAACCAAAACAAAATGGATACTATTAACACTTCAGACCCAGTAAAGCAAGGGGGGGAAAGGGGGAGAGAAAATAAGATATAATCAAACTTGTCACTTAACTTCAGATAATAAAATGTTTCCCAGCTGACTGTACAGTATGGAGAATTACAAGGCATCAACACATTTATTGATTAAAACAATTTTACTCTGAATGACAAAGGAAGTGAATGTGGAGCCTTACAGGCTGGTGACAGAAGTTGCATATAAACCGTTTTAAGTGATCAGAAATGGTTTTAAACCTATAACAGAACAGAAGTTCAGTGCACATAAACCAGTTTCAAAATGACCAAAACTGGTTTAAGATAAACTTGGTTGAATGTAGTATCAGACTTAACTGATTTAGGTCAAACTGGTTTATGGAACTTCTGCCACAGACCCCTTCCTGGATCAAGTTAAATCACAGTCCCCCAGCATTCTAGGATGCTTTGCAGCTGCAGCTGCCTGGCAGAGGTACAGCAGTCCCTGTATTGCCCCTGGCATCTCCCCCCACTTGCTGCTCGAGCAGCAGGGGGAATGGCCAGATGCCAGCCCTGGGAGGCAGCATGAGGCAAATGGCGTTACCAAGCGTGGTTTAATCCCCCCTCCCTCCCCTGTTTCGCCTCAGGCAGCTGCCTGGGCCACTGTCTGGCCATGCCCCTGCCACTCAAGTGGAGAGCGCAGGGAAATGCCTGACACAGGCTGCTATACCCCTGCTAGGCAGACCCTGGCTGGGGTCTCATGCCAGTGGGAAAAGGAAGGAAGGGGGAATTAAAAACCCTCTCTCCCTCTTTGCCTCAGGTTGCCAAACAGACCAGCACCTGGTCAGGCTCCTCCACCACTCCAGCAGCAAGCAGGGGTCAGGGACAGGAAGGGGATCCCTGGTGGGATCTACTTCCCCCTTCCGAGACACCCCTGCTGGGAAACGTGCAGGCCAGGGTGGGGGTTTAAACCCCTCTCCAGTCATACTTAGTGGCCTGACCATGCCCTCCCCACAGCTCAACTTCCCTCCAACCTTCCAGCCACTGCTGAAGGGAAGAGAAAGTTTGCTCTAGCACCCCCCAGCTTCTAGCCTTAGCCACAGCAGGCATGTAGCTGCATTTTCAGAATCAAACGTGAATGTATATTCACTTGCTTCTCAGTTCAATCTATGCAGATTAGACTAACCTGCAAAGATTGAATCAATTCAGGCTTGGGGTTTTTGAATGTCTGTACTTAGGCACAATGACAATGACATTTTTTTTCACTGATAATTCCTAGCTTCTGAAAGTAAAGTAGTCTCATATGGCACAAGACAGTTTTGAATCCCAAAAGGCAGACCAACTCAAAAGACTATGCTGGATACAGCACAGACATGTTTATGCATGTGCACACACACCATGTCGAAATAAATCACATATGCCTAATCAGCATACAAGTCATTTTACAATCAGGATTACAAATTAAGAGTCAAATAACAGGAGTTGGTTTTGAGCAAGGTGCAATGCAACAACAACAGTAGAAACTCAACTGGAAAAAGAGCAGAGTTAATGGGCTTTGTTCTAAAATTGTTATGTCAATTTTAAAAGCCTCCTAGTTCGCAGTAATCTTATTAAAATATACGTTTAAAATGTTTCTGTGCAATTTAAGAGGAATTAGATACTAGAACTGTGCAAAGCTTCGGTCCCTGATTCGATTCGGCCCAATTCGGTGGCCAAATCTCTGAATCCGAATTGAATCAGAGGACCCTTTAATCTCTC
>NW_017729031.1:72279451-72287756 GCF_001723915.1 Gavialis gangeticus
GCTCAGCGACTGGTGCCTCCTGGGCCTGGGGGGGGCACCTGCGGTCCCCCCACAGCTGATCACCAAGCCAGGGTCCCCCCCTGCGTGCTCCCAAGTGCACCCAGAAGTGGACCAGAAGTACTTCCAGTCCACTTCCGGGTTTGCCGCCAAGCACGTGTGGCAAACCCCATGCTCCTGTGCGATACCATGCACCCCAGCATTGAATCTTCAGATTCAGCCAGATAGAAATCGGGGACAGTGATCCGAATCAATGAACTGAATCACTGTTCCTGATTCAGGCCAAATCCAAATCAAAACTGAATAGGTCCCACTTCACACATCTCTATTAGATACACTGATATTACATTTGTCATGACGAAGACTCTTTGGTAAAACCCAATAGCATGTTGTTCCATTCTGTAGTTAACAAAATGCTAACCTATTATCCTCTCCCCAATATTATCAGTTTAAATATATTAAGAAAGAACAAAGAGGGATTGTTATTTTTAGTTCAGTACCAGTAACACTTCCTCAGACAAAAATGCTCTAAAGTTATACGCCAGCCTTCCTCCAAACAGATCAAAGTTCAAGTACTCTTCCTTGAAAGTTGAACTCATCTCTCACTACTAGCAATTTCCTTCATTTTAGGAAGGATACTGACTCCCATTCCCCTTCATTTTTACTGTCAAGTCATTTCCATTAGAAAAAACAAGTCAAGAAAATGAAATTAAAGGAAAGCAATTTACAAAATGAGCTTTAATCTCATTTAATTTCACTGTAAGTTTCTGGTATGAATTGCACACCTAATTTAGGGATGTTTGACCTATATTTGAACCATGATTACCTAACAAGTGTATTATTTTTCTCTTTCATTTTGGGCCGTCTCCCAACCATTGGTAATTTTTGCTGTCACATGCCAACATACACTTTATTGGCAAAAAAGGTCCCATAAAGTGTCCAACCATCTGCATAAACACAGTAACGTTGTTTTCATTTTCAGGTTTCCTTGCGTATATTCTTGTTCTGTCCTATGGTATGCAAAAGTATTCAGCCACTTAAATTAAAAATGTACCGATAGGTAAAAGTTATTAAAAAGGATGATGATCAAGTGTTCTTCATGTCCTGAGAACAATAAAATTGGCTTAATTCGCAGCCAAAAAGACTGAAGTAAGATATTATGGGAAAAACTTTCAACTCATAAGGAAAAGTAACTACTGGAACAAGCTGGCCTAGGGAGGATACAGAATCCAATTCACTGAACAGTAAGATGAAAACCTCTTGAGGTCCTCTAGCCCTATATTCCTATTTCTTTGAATAGGAAAGAGATTATTCTGCACCAGGGTTGCTCAAGCATACATCCCACAAAGGGCTAATTGTAACTGTGGCAGAAGGCCCCAAAAACTCTGCTCTGTGACAATTTGGTTAGAATGGGACCACCAGAGGAAACACACCTTACCCTATCTCTTTAGGTAACCTAAGCTGGATACATTCCTGAGAGAGGGGGGAAACCTACTCCCTCTGCCTACGTGACTGGCATCACATACCTGGGTGAGAGGCTTGCTCCCTGGGGAGCTAGGAACTGCCAGTCTGCCCAGCAACTAGTGATGCATTTCAAATTGGTTGGCTGATAGCCAACAGGTGCTGGCCTCCATTGAACCAGGTAAATGAGGTCACAAGGGCTATATAAGTTAAGGACTGCCCAGGAGGACAGGGCAGCAGAAATGAGGAAGACTCAGAAAGAGAGAAGAGCTGGACCATCTGAAACTTGCTCTCTCTCTCAAAACCCATGACCAAGGAACTGCCTGCCTCCAGAGGGAATCTCTACCTGCCTCTGGATGATACTTGTAAGTAAGCTACCTGAGATCTAACTAGATATATAGCTTGCAGTAACTCAGATGCGTGATCAAAGGCTACCCAGCCATTGGAGTTTACTCTATGGGATTTCTCCGATATTGCTCTACCATGTACCCTATTCCAGCCCTACCCCTTGTAATCAATAAAGTTCTCCTTTGTACCTAGTGTGGGAGACTTATTGTGAGTGAGTCTAGGTTATTCCATGTGCCCAGTGCAGTGGGCAAGTAGGAAGTGCCCGTGTGCTCAGTGCAGTGGGGAGCACCCAGAGGCCCAATGGCCCAAACTACTGCAGTCCCCACAGCAGGTAGCCCTAACTGATACAGCCCAAGGCATGCAGCCCCCAGCCACTAGGGAGCTGGACAGCCCTATTCTACACTGAAAATAGGCACAACTATATATTTTACATTGTTTAGTTCAGTAGCAAAGTATAAACTGAGAATACTCAGAATAAAATACAAGTAGCATGCAGATGGTTACATATTTACCCAAATACCATACAGGATGTCTGAAGTTGATGGCTGACTAAACTAATGGCTTATTTAGAAGAGAAAAAGAGAAGAGACCAAAAAAAAAAAAAAAAACAGGCAGAAACTCCAAAGCTGCCTTTGTCTTAAGAGTACATACAGAATTCTCACCTTCTATACCCTGGGGGGTGGGAAATAATCTGGGTGCTGTATAGCATTTTCTGAGAGCAGAAAGCAAGGGAATCTTGAATCTAGCCATAAAATATTATGGTGACAGGCAGACAATGCCAAACACTGACACCTGCTTGGGAAAAAAGCTATAAACATTCTTCTTCACACACACAATCTAAATAGTCTGAGGCTTCTAAAAAATATTTTGCAGTACTGTCAAGCTGACACTCAAGAGGACAAAAATTAAACATTTACCATTGAATGACTCAGACTGTAAAGTGCTCAAATTTAATGATATTTCCATTTAGAAGTATATTCTACACTCCATTCTGTACCTGAGATTAGCATACACATGGACCTTCAGTTTAAACAATGCTTCGACTTAAATATTCAGACACGGGTACTGTCAGATGTGTTGTAGACTCTGTGACATTAACCCAAGGAGTCATCTAAGCTACACCCAATTATAATGGGGATATATTAAAATGGGAAGTGTTTCAATGGTATCTCAAGGTCTTTGTTTATCTAGACAAGCGATTCTCAATCAGGGTACAATGGCACCCTTGGGTGCCTCGAGATCCTTTCAAAGGTGCCATGCTATGCTAACACTGTTAGATGGGAAAACGTGAGTCAAAGTAAGCCCAGAGATTGCAAAAAGAAATCCACAGTGTTCAAAACTTTGACCTATTGTGACCTTTGCAAGTTCTTTGCAACTGACTTGCTCTAGTACATTTTTGCAGTCAAAAATGAGTAAAAGCTAAGAGCTGGCATCTTCCAAAGGGCTATGAAGGTTGAGACTATCAAGGCTGAGAACCACTGATCTAGCAGAGACACTGACAAACAAATGTCATAATCACAAAAAGTCATGTCAGTTGAATGACCGTATCTCAATACTGACCAAAATCATTCAAAACATCTTTGTTAGACCAACCATCATGAAGGAAAAAGAGAACTTGGCAACTAATTAAAAACACTAGTTATATTTTGAATATTGATAATACTCTCAGGCTACACCTCTGCAACCATGAGGATTATTTTTTTTTCCTTAAATAAAAACCTAAGGTTCTCATAAAATAACCCACTCTATTTTAGAAGGAAAACAACAACAACAAAATATTAAGAAAGTTAGTGACAGTTTGATTTAGCCAAATTAAATCTTAACCTACCCACACACTAGTTCTACACAGCATTTTGTATACAATCATATTCAATTTATATTTCTCTTTTAGAGCAAACACACATCCATAGCATGATTAACATTAAAACCTCATGTAAGTTAACAACCTCTAAAGGAAGTACATTGGAACTGTTTGTCTATCTACATCTTGAGTGCTCTGTAGGAATGTAGGAAATGGCTCCAACAGAACAGACAGATACAAACAGCACTGAAGTCACAATGTCTTTTCTGAACGTACACATCAGTGAAATGGGTTTGTTCCTGGACCAGTAAATTAACTATTAAAGATGCATCTCAGAACAGATGCTCTGTTAACAAAGAAAGGCCACTTCCCTACTGTTCCAATTCCACATGCCTCCATTCCCTCCGTGCTCCCCTTCCCTCCAACCCAGAGTTGGTTCCAAATCGAGCTGTGGCCTATTCCTTATTCTACTGACCTTCTCCATTACAACAAATGCCCCAATCAGGGGCATCTACCCAAGTTTGCCAGGGACTAGACTATTGCTTTTTCTTTCTAAAACTATGCTTTCAGCTACTTCACGTTACCAGCTAGATAAACCTTGTGAAACATTTAGTACTGTGTTATCCTTGTAACTTGCATAACGGAACGTGTGTACATGACAGCAACTTGGGTGGAGTAGCAGATAACTTTAAAACAGGGGTCAGCCACCTTTTTAGGCTTCAGCCTGGATTGATGCAGTTCAGGTCAGAGGAGGGCTGGTGAGTGGCTGACACATACAGGTACCCAGCCACTGCTCTTCTTAGTGGCTGCACAGGGAAAGCGCCCGCCACTACTGCTTTTCCCCACAGCAGGCCAGGGGGAGTGTCTGCTTGTCCCCACAGTTGCTGGGGGAAATGACTGCTGCTGAAGCCCCCTGCCACTGAAGGTTAAGTAAACAACAGCTGCAGACGCTGTGCCCATGTTGCTGCAGCCGCAGGCGCTTTCCTTGCGTAGATACTGGGGAAGGCAGTGCCTGAGTCCTAGCACCCACCAACTGCTCACCAGCTCTCTGATCAGAACTGGGTCAGTCTGGCTTCTGAAGGCCCACATCTGTAGGTTGAATCAAATGGCTCTGTGGGCCAGATTCAGCCCACAGGGCGTAGGTTGCCAACCTCTGCTTTAAAAAGGACAGGATTAAGATGAAATGTGGTCTGAAAAATGTAATAAAATTAAGCGTAGGATTTTGTACTTGCCCTTACTGAAAAAGGCCAATCAAATTCACAAGTGCAAACAGCAATACTGCAGAAAAGGACTTCAAGAATTCAGAGTATCTGTCAGTGTAATATTGTTGCAAAAATCTAAGAGAACAATGGAATTTATTAAGAGGATGCAAGTCACGATATTCAGTTCTTTCAGCAGTAGCAAGACCTCATCTGGAGTAGCATATCCAGTTTTTTGTACCATACTTCAAGAAAGATCTGAATAACCTGGATAGCAACAAAATTAGAGGGTCTTGGAAACCTAACAAATGAAGAAAGATGGGAAGAACTGTAAAATCAGGGGAACACAAAACAGGGGGAAGGGGGAGTTGATAACAGCTTCGAGTACAAAGAATATTTTCATAAAGAGGATGACAATCAACTGTTCTCCAAGTCCACAGAGTGGACAAGAAGTAACAGCCTTGAACTGCAACAAAGGAAATATAACTTCAATAGTAGGAGAAAACTAACTATGAGGGCTATTAAGCATTGAAATAGTTTACCTACAACACCTAAGTAAATCTCAGCCAGTGGAGTAGCTGCTCCCTCAATGAAAGTGGCACATATTAAAAGGTTCTCAATGAAGAACTAACTTACCACAGGTTATTGTGATTCACAGCAGGCCAAGAGAATATTCATACAGAAAGCTACTACAGAGCAGCCAATGCATCTACAGATCCCTGCCACTGTTTACCTTGCAGTAATGTTTGCCTGCACCTTTAGAAGACACAGGCAGACAAGGTTGGGTAGATGTGACATCTCTTATTAGAGCAACTGAGTAGTTGGAAAAAAGTTCTTAGCAAACTTTTGGGCGCGACTGCGTTTCTTCTTCAGGCACAGGGAGTCCCTACTTGAGACTCCAAGGAGTGAGAGAAGTTAAAAGTGTGGCAGGATGTCGGTCAGAATGTAAACAGGGAGAAATCAGAAAGACAAAAGGTAAAGCAGGGAAGGGAAAGGGAAGAAAGCAGGAGAAAAAAAGAGGCCAAACAGAGAGACTACAGTGATAGTAATATCCTTTAGAAGACAGCACTTTTATGTTCTAGACAATTTCTAGTTTAAACCACATGACTTTAGTAAAGAAGTCTTTGTCAGCATTATACACAGGGTATCTCAAATCAGGTATACTGTACACAGAATGCTTGCTTGTTCATCAGGTCAAAAAATGCCTTAATCACAGGTGAACGTTGGCTGGGCAGAACTCAAATGAAAATATTTGACTATCTTTCATATTACCAAAAACTAAAGCAATTTAACAATTGTCAACATGCCCCATGCATGCATTGTAACACTGAATTAGGTACCCATAACTTGGCACACAAAGTCAATCAGAAGCTTCTTGTGACACTTATCCAGATTTAGTCACCAGAAGCATGGCTTCCACTGAGGAGATGAAAAGGCACTTCAATTATTCTGAATCCATAATGCATATAAACAGCTTTATATAGCACCTCAACAGAATTGTAATTCTGTCAGTATACATAGAGTGAGCTTTGGAAAATAAGCTCTGCAGCCCCACCTGTTGACATATGAAGTCCTTAAACAGAATGCCATTCATAATCATCAGCTATTAAAAATCTAGACAGAATAATCAAGATTTACAGACAGTCATTCATTAGCATACAGTTCTGAGCTCAATCACTGTGAAAAGATATGTATGCATTAATATTAACCTTTCCCCAAGAGATTCACTGTCATATGCACTTACCATTGGAAAACAGGTACGTTATCTTGCTAAAATGCCTAATATCACCAAGACACATATGGGTACGAGAGAGTACTTGCCTCCTTATACAGAGGCCAGGTGCCACAACACCCTTAAAAGAACTTTATGGCATTCTAGGGCAGGGGTAGGCAACCCACAGCATGTGCACCAGAGCATGACCTGTGAAGGCATTTTACTTGGCATGTACTCCTTGGGGCAGATGGTGAGGGAGCTGTGAGGGGCCTGATCCTTGCTGTGGCAGTGGAGCTCTGGCACCTTCCCCACCTGGAGGGGCACATACACCTGCTGGCAGCAACAAGCCAGGCCAGGGCTCCACAGATCCTGGTTCAGCTGCTTGCAGCCTACTTGCTGGCTGCTGTGAGCAGCCTGGGCTCCATGGTAGGTAGCAGGGGCCTGCCCAGAGACCAGGCTAGCCCAGACTGACTGCGGCAGGCAGCCAAGAAGCTGCAAGCACCTGCACTAGGATCTGCAGAGCCCTGGCCAGACTCACTGCTGGCAGCAGATGCACAAGCACCTTGGTTCAGATGATAGGGAAGGGGTTGGGGCTGTGCTGCCACAACAAGGATCGGGACCCTTGCGGCTCCCCCACCATCTGCCTCTGGCACACTAACATCTTACAAGTTGAAGCTGCAGGTGCTTTTGGCACTCTACCTAAAAAACATTCCTGACCCCTGCTCTAGGGTACCGAGGTGTTTTTCAGCCCCAGTTGAAAAAATTATGCTCTCAAGCATCCATTCCTGGTGCTGTTGAGATAGGATACTGGGCTACATGGACCATTGGTCAGACCCAGGGCAGATTTTTGCTCAAAGTTTAGTTGTTTTTTTATTTTAAACAAAAAACAGTACCAACCAAGTCAAAGGAGGACTCCTTGCTATCCAAGTCTGACACGCACCATTTGCAAGTTTGAAATTTAAAATGATATATTGCTGGCAAAGACACTATGTAAAAATCACGCTGTATTTTATTTCTTAGATATTCCAACTATTTAAAAAAATTCTAAGACTATTTTAAGTGCAAATGTTTGCTCAGGATCTTTTCAAAAGGACACATTATACTAACATCAAAAACTTCTCATGCAACACTGTACATAATGTTCTGTCTACCACATCATGTAACACACAAAAATAGTTAATTAACCATGATACTGATCATTTAAACTCTGGTTTCATTCTGCTTTACTTAAGAATCATAGAATCACAGAAGTAGGGTCGGAAGGGACCTTGTAGATCTTCAAGTCTGACCCCCAGCCTGGGCGGGAGAAAAACTGGACTCAAATTAGTCCAGCCAGGTAGGCATCAAGCCTCTTCTTAAAGATCCCCAGGGTAGAAGCCAACACCACTTCCCTTGGAAGTTGGTTCCAGCTCCTAGCCGCCTTAATTGTGAAGTAGTTCTTGAGGATGTCTAATCTAAACCTACTCTCCAATAATTTGTGTCCATTATTCCTTGTAATGCCAGGGGATGCTAGGGGAAACAGTGTCTCCCCCAAACCCTTCTGGTCCCCCCTAGTGAGTTTATAGATGGTCACCAGGTCCCCCCTCAGCCTTCTCTTGTGAAGGCTGAACAGGTTTAGGTCCCGCAGTCTTTCATTGTAGGGTCTGCCCTGTTGTCCCCGGATCATGCGGGTGGCCCTCCTCTGGACCCTTTCAATGTTGTCCACATCCCTCCTGAAATGGGGCACACAGAACTGGACGCAGTACTCCAGCTGTGGCCTGACCAGTGTCGCATAGAGGGGGAGAA
>NW_017729031.1:72292756-72295161 GCF_001723915.1 Gavialis gangeticus
CCACCACGAGCGCTCGTGAAGCCGTGCCAAGGACTTGAAGAAGAAATATTATTTACGTGGTCTGCACTCATTCTCTTTTCTACCTAAACAATATTTTATCTTGACAGATGTCTTTATCTTTTCTGACCTGTTTTGGTCTAGAAAATCTTGTCAACAGCAGTTCTACAATCAAACAGTTTTAAAAAACCTCAGCACACATCTGTAGGACTGATCTGATAATCAGGAAAAAATTATTCAGTAATCTGATGTTCCATGGACTTTAGAAACTTGAAACTTTGAAATGCTAACTTCTCAGAATTGGAAACAAGTATGACAAATGCATTTTGGTCAAAATCTAGTAAGTACTATATTTACCCAAATCCAAGACTAAACTTTTTCCTCTATTTAACGTGGGGAAAAAGCCATTCATCTTGGATCTGAGTACAGGGTAGGGAGGAGGCAGCAGCTGCTGTGGCTCCAACTCTGGCCCCAACCTGGGCTCAGGGTTAGAGTTGGAATCACAGCAGCAACTTCTGCCCACCTTCATGTCTGCCCCACCCCGCCTGCTCCCCCCCCACCCCCACGCCTGTGCTTTCTCCCCACAACCTCTGCCCCTGCCACCCCCAACTGTTTACCATCAGGCACAGCTCTGGCCCCATTCTGGCCCAGAGCACATGGCAGCTCAAGCCCAAGCCCACTCATGTAACAGCAATGGCAGTGCCCAGGACCAAAGCCACCATGTGCTCCGTGATGATCCCATGTGAGGTTCCCTGCACTAACCTAAGTCTATTAAAGCTGGATGATATGTCTAATCAAAGAACAGCACCAATATCAGTTAAATAAGAGTACTTTTATTTCAAAATGTTCCTGTTATTTATATAATACAATATGATTAAAAAACAAGATGGAGCTAAAACTAGCTGCCAACCCAAACCAATTATATTTTTTTCCAATTGCGAGCATTTGGAAATGAACTGCAGCCTAGGAAAACTTGCTGCTTTCCTATACTATCCACCACTTCAGAACTACTTAACAAATGTTCTAGTATTTTAATTTTCTAAATTAAATACTCAGTGTCAGACAAGATTTTGTGATTAAAGGAATCAAGATAATCAGACTGTTCTGAACAACTTCAAATCTTCCACAAATTCAAATAAGACTTAGTCATAGCTCTTTTTAGTTTCAGCAAATTGGTCTCAGTGATTTCCCAATCACTGTTTCTTCTGCAACTAAGGAAAATACTAATTTCCTCTCTTATAAAATGGGCCAAAGAAGTCCAAAACTGACCAAAGCTATAACAGTTTTGTGCAGATTATGTATAGGTTTAGATTAAATGTACTAACAGCTTCATAGGTCCTGGTGCCAAAATTCTAAGGCTTTATTGAGGAGGTGACACTCCACTGTCTGCCGAAAGCTACTGCCCAGTCCTCAGAGAAAAGAGCAAGGTTATTTTTAGCAGCAGCAGTTTGCTCCACATGGCAGACTACCACTCATTAGACATACCAAAGGTGAATATTTTAAGACATGACAGTAAATTCATCCTCAAAGAGCTTCTTTTAACAAACATTCATTGCTTATAATGAAATATTTACCCATAGCCTGTTCAGTTTACTGAGTTAGGGGTATATTCCTTGCCAAATCCATGCAAAGAGGTAGTTCACTAGCAGTATGTATATCTAATTCTCAGAAAATGCATGATCCAATCCTAACCATATTAACTTCCAACACATAATTGCAATTCATTTCGCAGATCAACAGCATCTCAAAAAGAAAAGTTCAAGATGTAGTAGATCAAGAACTGAATTCCTACAACACA
The DNA here is from genome assembly GCF_001723915.1 of Gavialis gangeticus. Lineage (NCBI taxonomy): Eukaryota > Metazoa > Chordata > Crocodylia > Gavialidae > Gavialis > Gavialis gangeticus. The sequence continues at coordinate 72,294,552 of NW_017729031.1, forward strand.
TGCAAACATTTCATATTATTCACGCTACATAGCGAGCATAAGCAATTCTCTCTCTTAATTCACATGAACAAAGTAACATAGTCAAAGAAGTGTCACCTCTGTAGTATATAAATGTGGTACACTGAAGAAACAAATGACATTTAAAAAAAAAGTAAACCACAACCAAGTTCTAAATATGGACCAAGTCCCAAAAACTTGTTATGTATGGCAAGCAGTGTTATGCATTAAAGCAGGTGTGGGCAATTATTTCAGCTTGAGGGCCACTTAAGGTGTGGTGAGCTTTGAAGGGCCCACCCCCTAGTTGCCATCTTGGGACTGGAAATCCTGCCCTAACCCCTGACCTTTGCCACCATAAGTCCATCCCCTTGTGCCCCCCCACCCAGAAATACTCCTATCTTAGGACCAGAAAAAAAAAATCATACGCTAAACGTCAAACACCTGCTATAACATATTTTAATTTTATTACAAAAAATATTTTGTCATGAATTGTTTGCATATTGTATATAGATGTGACTGCATAATAACTCAAAAATAAAGCCACAGTCTTGTATATTGGGGGGGCATGTATGGTGGGGTGTGTGGCGGATGTGTCTGTGTGTGTATGGTGGGG
>NW_017729031.1:72306121-72310047 GCF_001723915.1 Gavialis gangeticus
TGCCCGGTACAGCACGCTCCAGCCACTGCTGCACATGGGGGCAAGGAGCGCAGCCTGGCTGGGCTGCCTCTATTGCGAGAGCTCCCTGCTGCACACACGCAACTCCTGCACTTGTGTGCCACTGGAGGGAAGCTCCACATGCTAGAGCCGGCTGCCTTCACCATTCCCTGCCACGCAGATCCTAGGACTCCATGGGGAAGCAGGGGCCAAGGCTCCCCTCCATTTCTGGTGGAATCCCAGGACCTGTGTGGGAGGGAACAGCAAAGGCAACCAGCTTCAGCGTGTGGAGTTTCCCTCCAGTGGTGCATGAGTTGCACAGGTGTGGTGGGGAGCCCCTGCAATGGAAGTGGCCTGGCCGGGCTGCACTCCTTACCCCCATGTACAGCAGTGGCTGGAACCACAACCCACCAGGAACCAGCGGCTGTGCCAGGCATGAGCGCCCCTGCCTGCTGCCGTCTACAGGAGATGCACGCAATGGAGGGGAGTGGCAGGGGTTCCCCATGCACTCCCACCCTCACACCCTGTCCTGCCCACCTGAGTTCCATGCTGCCGCCACCACCCTAGGCACGAGCTCCACGCTGCCACCAGTCCCAGCCCCACACTCCCGCCCAGCTGCAGCTCCCCAACTGCCTCCGCCCCTTCCCCATCTGCTGCCCAGAGTAAGCAGGATGCTGGGGAAGCCAAGCAGGTCTACCAGCAGCTGCAGCAGCGGCAGCCCCCCGCAGAAGCTGCATGCTGGCTGAGCCAGGGCCTTCTGCCAACAAGTATGGGAGCAAGGTGCAATAGGGTATGTTGGCAGGGACTGTGTATATTGAGCGCCTTGCTCCCACCCCTATGGGCAAAAGGGATGGGTAGGGTACAATTAGTAGGTAAGCACTACAGGCTGGATTAAAATGTCTGGCAGACCAGACCCAGCCAATGGGCCATATTTTGCCCGCCCTGCATTAAAGACCAACTCCATGAAGCTGTCACTTCTGCTTCACTCACAGTTTTGTTACATTATACTAAAGACAAACAAGGTTAACTAAGGTATGTTACTTACCCCTCCCATTGTAATACCATCAATAAGGGCCACGTATGGTTTCTGACAAGTACCTATTAAAAATGTAATAGTTACATATATATAATACACTACTACATTTTTGTAGAAAAAGCACTATTACATTTTGTAGAAAAAGAAGGAAAATTCCAGAAACTTATGAAATAAGACTATCACAAATATTTTCCTTCCCTGGCTGTAATTTCAACAGCTTAGTTATTCAGAACACAATGTGATATAATTATTTCATTCTGTAAACCAATATTTAGTTCTCACCACCCACAAATGCAGGTACTTTAAGTAATTATTTCATTATTTTTTAAAAATAGGAAGAATGTTCGATACTGATTTGCAGCAGTAAATCCCTAATAATTTCTAGAGGCACTCCGAGCATTAAGGGTGTGTCAAAAAAAACCACCCCAACAACCCTTCATTAAAGAAGTTAATGTTTTTGTTTACAGCTTAAAACTCTAAAGTCTTACTTAAGTTACAAGAACTATAACGGTCTCCCTGGGTACTTGTACATGTGACAGGGGCTTAATTCCCAAGGTTGCACTGTATGCCTCCTAAATGGAAACAATGGGTTTTTAATTCAAACTCACTGTTTCAATTTTTCTGTCACATTATGACGAGGTTGGTTAGAGACTACCTGAGGAGCCCCTGAGCTGCAGGGGGCTTCAGTCTTTCCTTCCAAGGTGGCACCCCCACCCCCAAGACGGCCTGGGTGGGCAGCCAGTGGGCCAGGTGCTGCTGCAGCCAGCTTAAGCTTGGGGAAGAGTCAGTATGGGCCAGGTGCTGCCTCCAAGCTAGGAGAGCACCCAGCCCGTGAGCCGGCCACCCACGTGGCCTAAGGGGGTGTCACCGCCACAGAGGGAAGGACTGGAGCCCCCCACAGCTCAAGGGCTGCTCAGCCCACCAGCAGCTCGCCTCCCACCTCGCCCCCTCCAGCTGTGGGAGAGATGGGTAGGCTCCACTGGAGGGAAGAAAAAAAAAAAAGGATGGGACCCCTCTCCACTTCTGCCTTCAGCAGGCACCTTATCCTTTTTTTCTGCAGTCTGCCTGCCTCTCCCATGGCTGGGGGCAGAGCTGACAGCTGCAGTGCATCATTGCAAACTAAACTACATCCAGATGTAGTGTAATCTGCAATGATGCAAAGCCACTTAACCCCCTCCCCCAACTCTTGAACATGTACAGTGTGGCACCACACAAAGTGACATTTTAGTCATGTGTACATGTTAATGGCGTCACATGTATAAGCACCCCCTGTGGTTAAAATATGCTCTTCCACATGAACTAATATGAAATAACATTTAGATAACAAAAGAAATGGAATTGCACTTTAAATCTTACTGTGCTAAATAAACTCAGACATTAGGACACATGCTCCTATCACTGATAAATTTGTATCACTCATTGGCAATGTTACATATATGTAACAAGAAGTGTTTTCACTACCCCATAATTGAAAAATATAAACACACACAAACCAACTCACTGAAGATTTGTTTTAAAGGAATGCTACCAGATTAGATTTCGCCCCCAAAAAATTGTAGGTTCTACAACCACATGCTTTAAGAATCACAATCAATAAAAACATGTGTATGTGCTTTAAAGGCAAAACGAAAGGTTGGGGTTTTATAAACCCTTATAAACACTGTAATAAATATTACAGCATTCAGCAATTTTGTGTGAACTGGAAACTAGAAGCTAATCTGTTCTCAAGACCCAAGGTGATAAAGGAGCAAGGCAGATGTTAAAGATACTGAATATAGATTAAAAAAAAAAAAGAAACTTTTAGAAATACGTATTTTAATAACAACCACCCTTTGGCAACGGTTTATTTATAACCTCTGCTGAAGCAGATCAATATCAAGATCATCCTTCTTTTAAGATAATAGAAGCATTTTCATTGAGCACTACAGATAAACAGAAGGAAAATCCCATTGTGCTGTAGAGCTAAAATAACCAGCATATTTATCATTGTTCCAATAGCAGTTGCTTTCACATACTTCAGAAGCACACATAAAACCCAATTAGTGTTTTATCATGCAATATGGCATCTCAGGGAGAAATTTATTCTGGAGCCCAAGCAGTTAATTATTACTGACATTCTGAAGAGTGAAGTTGACTATGATTTAGATCGTTTATTATTGATAGCCAGATCCAATACTTTGTTAGTCTTGCTCAGCATTTTCCACAGTAATTTGGGGCAGCAGGGTCCACAGACTGATTATACAACTGCGGGGTATTTTCTTTAAATAATTTTAAATATGCTTTTTAATTTCAATGGAGCCCCCTTATTCTTCTGTTAGACAAGATAAGTATAGCAGTAACCATTATCTGATATACCTTTTTCTTGCTCTCCCTTCATTCGTTATATTTAATGAAGTATTTGCATAATCTCATTTATCTAGCACAAGTCATCTACAGACTAAGGATTCACTTCACGTACTACTGAAATGTCAAAGATAACCCCAGCATGAAATGAGGCAGTTGGTTAATAGTTTAAAACAGGAAGATAAACTATAAAAATTACCAAAATTGGAATATGGCCAGAAGAATTGCAATGTTTAGATTCCTTATTTTCTGCACCCCCCTTTTTTTAAGTTCTCTGCAGTAAGTGCTAAGAGCCAGATATCTAAGGAACCGTAGTGAAAAATCATAACCCACAAATATGCCAGATTCATACTTTATGATCTACTAGCACACATACCGATGGCATTGTTCAGGATGTATTCCTCTCTGAAGAAATCTTGTGTCATCCTACCCCCAGCTTTTCCAGCATCTGCGATAGCTAATAAGATAAAAAAGCATTCAAATGTCTAGCAGAACAGCCCTCCAATACCACACAGTAATAGTAAGTAAGCCAGCATGTACTCTACAAGCT
>NW_017729031.1:72315047-72318786 GCF_001723915.1 Gavialis gangeticus
TTTATCCTACCCCCAGCTTTTCCAGCATCTGCGATAGCTAATAAGATAAAAAAGCATTCAAATGTCTAGCAGAACAGCCCTCCAATACCACACAGTAATAGTAAGTAAGCCAGCATGTACTCTACAAGCTGGATTTTGATGCTTCCGGAAAGTGGCCTGGTTTTTGCTGCACTCTAGTAGAGGAAATTGAGTCTCATGGCAATTACTGGTAAAACTTAAAAACTGATTTTACTGACTTAAATATGAAAAAGAATAATATCATTATGCTACAGATGCTCTCTCTCTCCATCCCCATGTATTTCTTGTACAAGTGTGTTCCCTTGTCTTTGTCCAGCTCAGAGGAAAACTTTCCTGTGTTCAAAAGTCTCCCCCTACTGGCTGACAGTACCAGCAATGCAGTAAAATCTAACTGTCATTGTACAGCTTAAGTAGTTAAAACCATTTCTGCTAAAGATTTTCATTATGGGAAATGGGGAACCAGTGAGAGAGCAGAACACAGGGCGCGTGTTAGAGGTGTGCTGTGTGGCCAAGCAGACAAGTTGCTGCCTTTAACATCATCTAACTCCTTCACAGGCTACATGACTTTGCTATTATGTTTAGAAACAGATCAGAGATCACAAAAAATGTGGATATCTGTGGTCATGTCCATGAAAAAAAAAAAATAAGAAGAGTACACGCCTTATGAGTCATCGCCATAAGGAAGTCAATTTTTCCCTCTCATTGCCTTCAATATTATGGTACTCAAATGGTACTGGAGGAGTCCTCAAAGTTAGATGCAATAAATGAGAGAACAGAGGCAATGAGATCTTACAAGGCACTGACAAACGTGAAAAAAAAGTAAACACAAAAACCCAAAAACCAGTGCTTTCCAGAAGAGAAAGCACATTAGTTTGACCCGACTCCCCAGAGCCTGTATAGATTGGGTGCTTCAGCAGGGCTTTTTGGTGCTTTTATCTAAAGCTGATTCAATCAGCTATTGGATAAAATCACCAAAAAAACACCACTGAAGTGCCTGATCTATACAGATGTTGGACAAGCCAGGTCAAACTAACGCGATGCCTCTCTGGGCATATGCTGCACTCAGCATGGGGGCACACCAAGCTAAAAGTAAAGCGCTGTGTTCTTGGGTTTTTCCTTCCACATCTGTAAGAAGCCACAAACAGTTTCCCTTCTTCAATCAGGCCTGTTTTCAATCTTTAGTCAGCTACTTATATGAAGTTAGCTTTTATTTCTGCATACACACCAAACTTTCAAGATAATTCAGCAAACTGCTAAATAAAGACATCAAATTACATTAAATCATTTAAAAAAAAACCCTGTAAAATAGCTCATGTCAAATATCCATGAATTGGGATCATTATTATACAACAGTAATTATTTAACCAAGTTTAATTAAAGGAAGCACATATTTAGAAGAGAAAATACAAATAATGAAGTAATTATCTACTAGTAGGAAAAAAAGCACACAAACAGGTTTTGAAGTGACCAACATTCTTACCTCTGATATCACCACCAGCACAAAAAGCCTTTCCTCCAGTTCCCTTAATAAGGATTAGAAAGGTTTCAGGGTCTGCTTCCCATGTCTAAGGAAAAAGAAATATTCCCTAATATGTAAAAACAAAAACAACCTCCCTCTCGCCCCACAAAAAAAATAAATACTAGCACAATGAAAACCATTCTCAAACGCTGTCCATCTATAATGGGGTTTTTGTTTTCTTTATCATCTTCTGGCAAAACAAACCAAATTTCAACCAAGCTCTACAAACGTGCAATATCAACCCCTGAAAAATACACTCAGGGCAAACAAATCTCTCCACTGGGCATCATCAACTTCTGTAGGATCTATGCATTCGGTTTTAAAAAATAAGTTTCTATCACTTCAAGTGAACTTCACAAAGTAAGCAAAACTGAAATTGAAATCCCTGCAGACAGATCTCTGAATTGCATCCCTACCATCAGAGGAACAGGGGAAGAAAGAAAGAGCATGCATAACAGCACATGGTCCCTTCCAAGTGGCTGGGAGAAAGGAAGGGCTACCACTGTCCCCATTTGTGGATGGGACACCCTCAAACAAGTGCCTTTGAAGGATCTCTCTGCCATGATACCTCATCACCACACGTGAAGGTTGTATACATTTTAAGTGGTATTCCTGTGGCGGGCCTCTGGGAGACCAGGATCTTAAGAAAACAAGCAACAGGTATCAATCTGGCAGGAAGAATGTGTCTTAAGCAAGCCACAGATTTCAGCTGAGGAAGTATAGTAAAGCAGATTTTTCTACAGGCTTGGGGTTTTTTTCCACTGATGTAATTTATATCAGCACAAACCCCTCCCCAGTATTGATGCAATTACATTAACATACAGGTGCCTCACTTCAGTATGGTTTATTGCCCTTCTTGCAGGGGAATAAATTATAACAATTAGAAGTGCACCAATACATCAGTCCATATCATATTGGTACCAATAAAAGAAAAATTGACATTACCAGCAATCAGCTTTTTTTTGCTGATGTGACTGATAATGTCGCCGCTAAATGCTGAGTGCATGTGGGCAGCTGCAGCATGCACACAGCCAAGAATGCAGCCCAGCAGCTTGGAAAGCAGCAGCCAGCCCATAAGTCTGTGGGGGGAAAGTAGCATGGGGGGGGCAGACTGAGGCCCCTGTGGTGAAGGAGGGAGAGTGGGGCTAAGGCTGGGGCAGGATGGAGTCAAGGGCTTGTCTGGGGAGTGCAAGGCAAGGGTGGGCCGCCAATGGTCGCTCACTCAGGGGCTGCACCAGGCTCTTCCCGGCGGCTGTGCTCAGGGTACAGGGAGGGGCAGGCAGCAGTGGCACGGGGAGGGGACCTACAGGGAAAGTAGAGCCAGGACCATAGCCCTCCCTGCCCCCCCTTGTCACCCTCCCAGGTCTGCTACCACTCACCCCATCCAACCCTCTCTGCCTGGCCTGAGCACAGCTACCAGGAAGAGCCCGGTGCAGCCCCCAAGCACATGTGCACAGCAACAACCTGCCCTTGCCCTAAACACAAAACTGGGGGGCACATGCCCCCCGTGCCTCCCCCAGGAGTGCATGCAGCAGTAAGAGCTACCCCATCCCCGCTGCCCCCAGACAAGCTGCCAGCTCAGTCCCATGCCCCCACCTCAGCTGGGTAATGCCTACCTCTGCCCCACTCCTTCCCTCACTGCGGGGGCCTCGATCTGCACCCCCCCATGCTCCTTCACCTCCGACAGACTTACCAGCCAGACACTGCTCTACAAACTGCTGGGCTGCATATCAGCAATTGGATCGGTATTGGCTGATATAGTTGGCCAATAATCGGTCATCAGTATCAGCCCCAAAAATCTTTATTGGCGCACCCCGAATAATAATAAGCAAATTTATACTAGAACATAACTATATTTATATAATTCAAGAAGCACAACTTACATGCTTAAGTGAAGCCCTAATGCTTGAGCTAGATATTAAAACAGGGGGATCACATTATTGCCATGTATGCAGCACTGTTGAGCATTTCACTGAAATAGATAGCTGGGGGGAGGTGGAGGGGGAAAATCATCATGTAAGTAAATTTGTTTATATATAGGCTGCAGACCAGCATGGCACCTGACTTTAAGCATGAGTAGTCACATTGAATTCAGTGTGATTACTTATGTTCAAAGCCTGGTATGTGTACTTAATAACTGAATGTGTACTGAATAAAGAGGGGTAGTTAAAGTAAAGCCACTGACCTTTAACTGCAGATAAA
>NW_017729031.1:72323786-72343550 GCF_001723915.1 Gavialis gangeticus
GGGGGAAAATCATCATGTAAGTAAATTTGTTTATATATAGGCTGCAGACCAGCATGGCACCTGACTTTAAGCATGAGTAGTCACATTGAATTCAGTGTGATTACTTATGTTCAAAGCCTGGTATGTGTACTTAATAACTGAATGTGTACTGAATAAAGAGGGGTAGTTAAAGTAAAGCCACTGACCTTTAACTGCAGATAAATCTGTTGAATCATGGGAAGATTAAATGCATTTAGAGCCTTTGGCCTATTCATAGTTATTACTCCAGCACATCCTTTCTTTTCCAGCAATACTTCATGCACAGAATCTGTGTGTTTGGACATATGCTGTACATATGAAAAATGGAGACTGAATTATTACCATTTATGATTCATACTGAAAGACCATACTGTGCAGAATATAATTACAGGAACATTCTCAAAATACACATTAATATCAGTTAATGCAGAATTCTAAGGTGTATAACAATCTCCCCACTCTAGCTTTCCCCTTCCAGCCCCCACTCAGGTTTTTTATAGACTAATTTATTTCCACTGTTTTAATATAATTCTTGAAACCATACTAAATTTAGATTTATATCAAGCCTACTACTCTGCAAAAATAATGGAACCAGCATGTGGGCCATAATCTGAAAGGCATTTTCCACAGTACCTTTGGGGAATATACCATTTCATCTCAAGGTTTCATTGAAAATGCCATACTGAAAACATCTGCTTCAGCTATATTTGCTGCATAACACTATTCCCGGTTTTCCTTCTTGCAATTTGAAACAAACTGCCTTGTCTGTGAGCAACTTTGATGATGTTGTGCAAGAAATAATGATGTTTGTCCTTTGAATTCAAAGATGACTATAACATCACTGGTTGGTTTGGTTTCTGTGAACATGGGAACGGTTGATCAGGCCAATTTGTGCTTTGAACTGCCTATGGCACAGTGAGCAAAAGATGCCGCTTTGGGTTGCTTGATCAACAGATGTGCTGCTGTTGTGAGATTTATACTATTTGCCCTTCTGCTCTGCCTCAGCAGTTATTCTCCACTCACACACAGTAGCTCTAATATGGATGAGGCTTCACTAGGTGGAACGATTATGAGCAAGATCTTCCCAAGGCTTCAGGTCAATGTTAAAACGTTTCAAGGATGCTTGCTAACTAGCTGTATTTTGATGGCAAACCCAACACCAGCTTCGTGTCGCTCTTCTTTACTATGGCCACTCCAGAAGGTGTAGCTGGCTCCTTTTACAGTTAGTTGTCCTACTTCAGCTGTGTGAGTTTCACTCAGGGCCACTATCTGAATCTGGCCAGTTCTCTACCAACTAGAGCTGTTCTCTTTGGTCTATCTGTTATTGTACAGACCACTAGCATGCATGCATTCCAAGCACCAATGGTGAGTGGTTTTACCTTTGTCTTTTTGTGTGGTTGTCAACTGCTATAGTAGGATCCCAACCCGTATGCTGATCAGAGTTAAGGTGAAGCAGATAATGTTTAGGGCACTTTTTCTAGACCCTTCCTCATGCTAGAGGTGAGTAGTGATCCAAGGGGCTGCCAAATTCTACTGCTGCTTTGGTCCAGTGAAAAGCGACCCTATGCCCTGAGCCGTCTGTGTGCAGGTCTGCAGCTACAACTCCCAGCATATCCACACCTACTGCTTTGCTGCTTGTTCATTGCCACAGGACTTTAAGTGTGTCTATGTAGTGGATACAGTGATGTCATGACTTGCTCGTGAGTTGGATTTAAGTGAGGGAAAACTGCACAGAGTCACCCTCACTCTTGTTCACGCCTTTCTGAATCGGGGTCAGGTCTCCTAGTTTTTTCCTGCAAATCAGTGGGGGCTAGCGATTTAGGGAACCCCAGACTTGCTTTTCCCTGGGGTTTGGCCCTGGTGGCACTTTCTAGGGCAGGAGCCGGCAAAGTCCGGCCCACGGGCCAGTTCGGGCCTGCGGCAGACTCTATTTCCCATCAGCCCTTGTCCGTATCATTGCAGCAGCTTCCACGAACACCAGAGGAGCCATGGTGCTGTGACCTCGGACCAGGGTTTCCATGGAAACCAGCCCCAGCAGCACTGGCTGGACGGGGAGCTGCTCCAGGGATAGGGCTGGGATCTTGTGCCAGTGACACTGTGGTCCAGAGCCAAAGTAGAGCTGCAATCTACTGCCCACACACCCTGGGCAGCAGATCAGGGAAGTCACCTAGATACCAGACAGGTAAGCAGGCAAGAACTGACTGGCAGAGAGCAGCAGTCCACACCATAGTTATCAGGGCCCACTACAGAAGCATTAACTAGAAAGCATGTGATGCAAAAATGTAGTGAACTGTGAGAATCTATTAAGCTATTAATCTATGAAATACTGCAAGAAGAGTTTGTAGTAAACATCAGACGATACTGAACTGGAAACATTGCACCTAAACATTAAAAGTCTTCATAATCTAGCACCATCAAGGCTGGACAGTTCATTGAAAGACTATTTTTTCTCACCCCAGGAAGCCATTGTTGCAAATCAGCTCCTAGCTGTACTTACCAAGTGCTGTAGTATTATTTGTAACCTGTGGAATGATTTCAGCCTGAAACAAAAATACCAGGTTCAATGTTTTAAATGTAGATTACACCAAGCTTTATTAAAAATATGTCTAGATACATATACTTAATCAGGCCAATGTACCCTTTGCTCAATTTTTGTGCTGTTCATTAATTGTATTGCTAAAATTGCACTTTCTATAGGAAATAGCATCAATAGTGTGCAGAGGTCCTCTTTACAATCAGGAAAAGCCATCCTAAAAAAAAAAAAAAATCAGGAAAATGGACTGTAACAGGCTTTCTTCAGCATATTGAAATATAGCAGTATCTTGTTTTTATGTTTGAAACAATAGTAATAAATCACAGAATCATAAAAAATTAGGGTTGGAAGGGACCTCAGGAGGTCATCTTGTCCAAGCCCCTTCTCAAAGCAGGACCACCCCCAACTGCTGTATTTACTCAAATATTTATTGTAATACTGTATTTACTGCATAGAAGCAGTAGAGTGGGGGTGAGGGTGGGGAGCAGGAGGCTGCCACGGGTCTGATTCTGGCACCCACCCAGGTTCAGGGTCAAAGTCAGAGCCACAACAGCTACCTGCTCCCACCCTCCACTTTGTATACAAATATAAAATGTGGACTTTCCTCCCCCACTATGATTGGGGGGGGAGCCCTGTCTACATTCCAGTAAATTTGGTATACCATCCCAGCCAAGGCTTTGTCTACCCAGGTCTTAAAAACCTCTAAGGATGGAGATTCCACAGTCTCTCAGGGTAACTTGTTCCAGTGTTTTACTAATTTCCTAGCAAGAAAGTTTTTTCTTGATATCTAATCCAAGCTTTCCTTGCTAGAACTCAAGACCACTCCTTGTTCTGTTATCTGCCACAACCTAGAACAGTCTAGCTCCAGCTTCTTCATAACCACCTGTGGCAGGGCACCTTCAGTGCCTGACACTTTAAGGGCCTGAGTAGGCAGCAGAGCAACCTGAAGGTGACTGCACTCAATGAGGAGAGTCACATGGCCAGCAGGAGGCCGCCTGATGGGAAGGAAGGCCTAGCTGCTAGTGGATAAGAGCAGGCTCTGAGCAATCAAGCCAGGAGTTGTTACAAGCAGCCAGAGGGAGAACATCACCCAGCTGGAACTGCTGCTCTCAAAACACCTGGAGGTAAAGGGCAGGAACTATAGGGATGGAGAAGGTTCCTGGTCCTGGAGAATGACCTAGAACTACACCCTGCTGGGGTTGGTGTGGTGGGGCTGCTTGTGGCAAGGCACCTTCCAGGAAATGCCACACCTGTACCTCCCTAGAGAAGGGCAAGTATGGGATGCCAGCAAGCCTCAGCCCCTGCTAGTTTGTGGGTATCCAGGGGAGGGGAAAGGCTAGGGGAAAACACCCTGACAGAAAAGCACAAGGGCCCAGGCTCACTGAGTGGGACCCAGTCTTCTCTACACACCTGAGGACTGAGTGGGCTGTAGGCCAAGAATGGGGGTCCAGGCACATCTGCAAACACCTGAGGCCTGTGGGGGATAAGGCCCTGTGACCACAGTGAGGGGGCAGAGTAGTGGCTGGAGGCTGTGTAGAATATGGCCTTATGGGCCCTGAAGGACTGCACATGAGTCAACCAGAGTAGCCACAGTTAAGGCTCTAGTGATGGGGTGTGAGTTGAGAACCAGTTAAGGGCTCAGGGCAGTAACAGTGGAATTAGATGTCCTCTATGAGGCATAGGATGCAGTATAAGGGGAAGCATGGAGCTGGGTATAATGCCCTAGGCACTGGGGCATTTAAATGAGCAGCCTCCCACACTGTTAAATCAGTAATTTATTATATCAAGGCATGGCAGGGGAAGTAGGGCAGACTGTTCTAGACATGTGGGCAGGGCAACACTGACCAGCCTTGAGAGATCCCCAGCACACCACCCTTCAAGTAGCTGAAGGCTGTTATTAAATCCTCCCTCGATGTCCTCTTCTCCAAGCTAAATAAGCCCAGTTTCTTCAACCTCTCCTAGTGAACTGGTTTCAAGGAGTGGGAGGGGAGGGGGCCACGACACACAAAGGAAACCCAACTAACACAAATGCAAGTGAGCCACTGCCAATTCTGAAATGGCTAAAACAAGTTTAGAAGAAAATTAAGACATAAAGGAAGAAGGGCTGCCTATAATCAGCTAGCTTAGGACTCTTCTCTATCTAATATTTAGGGGTGTTCCTAACATGAGGATATGACTTCAAAGCCTTATGGCATATCTTGTAGACTCTGAAGTTATTTCAGCTTTTCAACTGCCATTCTCAAAAAATAAATAACAAAAAACTTCTCTTCCAGTTGAAGAAACTTGCAAGGCATCGCATCTGCTATTGTATCATGGGTGCATGCGTAGAATAACTTCACTGAAATCCTAAAGACTTATTCAAGATTTACTCCAGCACACCTGAACAAAGACTAAGATCTATCCATATGTAATTGTTTATAACCTCTGCTACAAACCCCATGCCACTTGTGCGGGCAGACAAGGAAGTGACTTTGCTGGGTTCTGACTTTAAGGTACTGGATCTTTGCTTCTTTTTAAACTGCCAAATGCTGAGTGGCACTTTTAGCCAGATGCATGATTAAGTAGATTTCACAATTACAAGTATATCAGTCAAGTATTATGCTAGTTTATGCTGCCTCCCAAGCTTTAGCCCCAACACTAGTCTAACCTTCCCATAGGTAAGATTTCTTAGTAGAAAGAACACACAACCACAGGTGACTCAGGCTAAAGGCATCTTGTACTGCTCCCACCCCCTCCTTGCACAAGAGGTAAGGGGCATTTAGAGTTCTCTGAACAAGCTGCTTTCATATGCAACCCTCTAGCATGGTGTTTCTCAACCTGTGGATCACAAGAAAAAGGAAAGGGTTGTGAACCAGCTTTAAAAATGGATCAGCAAGCTCTAAATGTGGGAAATGGGGCTCTCTTGTTAGTGTGTAGGGGGCTGCTTGGGACCTGGCAGTGGGAGCACTAGGTCTGAAGTGACAGGCACTTGGGCAGGACTAGCCACTGATGCATACAAATAGGATCTGGTACAAAACTAGTTGAGAACCGGTGCTTTAGAGTAGCACTGCACAATCAGGTCTGGTGGGGGGCCTTGAGATTCTGCTGGGGAATAGGGGAGGGGCGCCAGGCCGCATCTGGTCACGACAGAAACCCGGAGATGTCCAAGGTGGTTCCGAGCCCTCTGCAGTGCGAGGCCTGCTCCAGTTTCAGACTGAGACTGAAGCGGGGGGGGGGAGGCGGGTGGATCTCGCTCCTACAACGAGCGACAGCTGCTGCTCTGCCGGGCAAGGGCGTCGCCACGGGCCAGACCCGCGCCGCCCTTTGCTGCACCTGCAGCCAGCGGGGGGACGAAGCCCCAAGGGAAACCCCCCACTCGGCTCGCGCCCAAGCGCTGCTCGGCTTCCCGCCCCGCCCCGGCCACGCAAGGCACCTGGGGAGCGGCCGGGCCACCTGCAGCACCATCCCGCTCGGCGCCAGAAGACCGGAAGAACTAACGCGCGGAGCGGAAGTACGCGTAGCATTTCGCCCACGCGCAGGCATGCGCCTCAGCACGTGTCGTCCCCCCCCCCCTCCCATTGGCTGTGGGACCGGAGCGCCCGCCTGCGGGGCGGAGAGAAGAGGGGTCGGAAGGGTCACGGCCCCGTGCGGTGACGTTAGCGCAACGAGGTCTTACACCAGGGGGGGGCGCTCGGGAGGTTCCGGTTTGCTGAGCTGCCCGCTGTAAAGCGCGCGCCTGCGGCTTGGTTTGTGTGAGCCTTTATGTCTCACGGCTCGGGGCTGGTTTCTCTGGGCAGCCCGGGCTCCCAGCGCCCCAAGCGATTCCCGTGCATGACAGCTGTGTGCACACTGTGGGGGCGGGAGTGGGGTACAGATTGGCCATGATGTTTACAAATGGGTCCTGGTACAGAAAAGAACCACTGATCTAGCCTAGTCCAACCCCATGCCTGAGGCAGGATCATCCCTGTCCGAACCATCCCATACAAACCAGAATCCAAACCCTGCATGTAGGGACCTACCAAATTCATGGTGTAAGTGGGGTCAGCTGTGATTTCTTTAATCTTACATGTTCTCCTCCCTGTTGATAGGTGGAGAGGCCCTGCTTGTGGCTTGCTTCTGATCAGGGAAGCAAAAATTGTGGCTTTAAATACGGCACCGTGTTTGCCTCCCGCCACTGACTTGCCGAGGGGCCCCGGGCAGCCCTGCTGTTTGCTGCTGACTAGCATAGAGGCAAAAACGGTGCCATGTTTAAAACGGCAGTTCTAGCTTCCCTGCTGATCAGGAGGGAGCAGCGAGGTCATCCGCTAATCAGCAACAGGGAGGGGAGAAGGAGCAATGTGCACACAGGGGAACATGCAAGATTAAAGGAGCCGCTGCACACTCAACACCCTAACCTGCCACAAGTGAAGAAGGGGAACCCTGGCACCCAGCATCCTGCTTCCATGAAATGTTGGCAGTATATGCTCAGATCCCATTCCCGAATGTCACTGCCTGGCAATGGGTGTGCTTGCAACCATGCTTCAGGAAGCCTGGGGGGTGAGTGACCTGTGGCTCTTCTGGTTTCTCTTGTTTCCTAAGCATAAGTGCCATAACCTTCAATAGCCAGCAGGTGACCAAAGTCTGCAGTGTGCTTGCCTGACTTGTGGAGAGGAAGGATGTGCTTGGACCCCTGCTTTTTTTGTTCCGGGGGAGGAAGGGCATGACAAGGGGCCACAGTTGAGTAGGGAGTGGGGACACAGCTGGTTGTTAGATAGCTTTTACTGAATGAAAAAGGTAGCTTATTGATTAAAAAGTGTCAACAGAATAGTTCTGGTTACATACCAAAGCAGCTAATTGTGGCACTGGGGTGGGAGGGTGAAAAGCAGTACGCTGTGGGATGCCAGGAGGACTGATGAGACCCATGTCACAGAATGCTTGGTTTTCACACACAACAGTAAATGAGTACACAGCGGGCCAGCTAAAAATAGAACTTTATTTTTCCAATAGACTTTAGAACTGTTCCATGCATAAGCCTTTAAATCAGTTTAACAACCTTGTATGTCCGTCTGCTTCAGGTTAACCATGTTTAACAGTGTTTTGTGCACCCATGTCCTGAGAAGCACAGCCTGCATACTTTTACTGTTGCTTTGCATATGGCAAATCCTAGAAATGAGGCAATGAAGCCACATTAGAGCAGCTCTGAGCACATGCCAGTAAGTACCTCCGAGATAGACAGCCTGGGAGTGACTTTTGGCACACACACAGCACCTGTCTGAAGGAGCTCTGTTGTCTTGTGCCTGAGATTTGGTGTATGTGAAATGATGCGACTGAAGGAGGCTTCTTGGTGGTGCACTCAGGCTTGCACCAGGCTGTGTAGACAAGTTCATAAAGAGCTTGAATATTGCCCTAACAGAAAGCAGGCAGACAACTTAGTAAACCAACTGTACAAGTTGGATCCTGTGATAACAGCTAATAAAAAATAGCCCTGTAACACACGTAATAAATAATGTAGGCCTTTTTATTTTCCCCAGTGCAGGAATTCTGTGCTCTTCTGATCCATGATGTTATGATGCCCTGTAGCTGTTCAGTACAACAGAAGGCATGAATTTCTTAGTGTCCACACACATTTTACAATACTAAAGCATTTCTTATTTTAATAATCACTTTCAACCTTTGTGCAGTTCTGCAGCATGTAGGGTGAAAGATGAACACCAGCATTATGATAACACTTAGCATTATAAGGAGATACAGAAACATTTGAAAGGGGTGAGAGAGACTGTGGAGGAAGTGAAAACAGAATACAGGAAATGGGATTTCTTCTGCATCTCAGTGTAAGCTGCTTATTCCTGAGCATACTGCCTTGATCCAAATACATATACAAACCTTACTGTAAGATTTGTCTTCCAGTACAAAATGCCATCTTTTATCACATAAGCTCCACCTATTTTCCCAAGACCAGCTAGTGAAAATTGGGGTATGTATTATATGCAAGAAAAAAATGGATCCCCCAGGTCCAGAAAGTTGGTAGCAGGGGAGTGTTGGCAGCATTGATTGCCATGAATCTAGAAGCTCCTGCATTGCCAAACTTCTAAACCTGTGGAAATCCCCCACCCGGGTTGAATTACATGGCTCCCACCCACTGGCCTGGCCCAGAGCCAGAACATGTGGTCGGAGTCAGCACATGGCCCCAGACCCAGCGTGCCAGGTTGGTCCAGGGGCCCCGTCCAGCATGCAGGGCTGGCAACAAACTTGAAGGCAGGCTCCCTAGATGCTGCTACTCAGTTACAAGGAAGGGCCATCTTTTTTTAAAATGTAATCTACCATTCCAAAAGAAGGTGCTATATGCAGGAATGTGCTGTAAAAATACTGTACCAACTTTCAGAAACGCTAATGGAGAAGTCCCCAGATGTCAGCTCTTTTTCATCTCTGGAAATGAGTCATCTTCTACCTGTAAGGGTACCATCTGTACTGGCATTTCCACTGCAGCAATTTGCTTTGAATGTTTTAAATTCCAATTTTAAAATGTTCAATGCTTAATTAACATAATAAGAGAAGAGGAAGTATATTTTTGTATTACAGAATGTAAAAAAAATTCAGGCTCCAATCCGGCAACTTGTTATACAAAGGTAGTCTGCAAAACTCATATGGAATCAGCTGCAGGATCAGACTCTAATTTTACCCATAATTAATGAATAATAAAAATAAAGGATAATAATCATCTTGGATGCATAAGAAAATGATATACTGCCTCTCTTTACAATGCAGTCAAAAATAGGCCCAAACTGACCCCAAAGGACAGATCTGAATGCCTTCAAACTGTAGAGGTACTCAAAATCCCAGATCCATATTTTAAAAATGATTAATTTCTGTAATGAGCTGAACCTAAATCTTAGATTCAAAAATATCTACATGACTAGTGAGTTTTGTGTCTAGCTACTATTTGCCATTTACATGACATCTTCCATCTCAGAGTTTCTATGTACTAAATAAGCCAGCATGAATGTGGACAAATTAGAGAGAGTCCAGTGGAGGGTGATAAAAATGGTGAGGGGGTGGGGGACATAACTTATGAGAGAAGACTGGGGGAACTGGGCTTATTTACAGAAGAGAAGACTGAGAGAAAACTTAGTAGCAGTCTTCAACTACCTGAAGAGGAGCTAGGCTATTCTCAGTGGTGGCAGATGACAGAAGAAGGAGCAATGGTCTCAAGTTGAAGCAAGGGAAATTTAGTTGGATATTAGGAAGAATTTTCTCACTAGGAGGGTAGTAAAACACTGGAACAGGTTACCCAGAGAGGTGGTGGAAGCTCCATCCTTGGGAGTTTTCAAAACCCAGCTAGACAAAGCTTTGGCTGGGATGATATCGTTGGGCCTGGTCCTGCTTTGAGCAGGGGGTTGGACTAGATGACCTCCTGATTTTGCTTCTAACCCTAACTGTCTATGATTCTATGAATGTCTTTATCCTGAGGTAGGTAAATGATACTGCTGTTCTCTTTTCAGAGATGAGGAAACTGAGACTCTCAGAGATTAGCTCAAGGTAACAGCAGCATGTTAGAGAAGACTTGTGGGATCTCCTGGAAGCTTTTTGTTGAAATTTGACCTTCATACTGAGGGTTGTGATCAGCACAAGAGCCTTGTATATACTTATTTGCCTTTGCTGGCCGCAAACAGTATCCTCCACTGCCAAGCTGCCAGAGTATATGCATGCACTTCTGGTGACTTTACACAAACTCTGCTGCAGTATCTGTACCCTCAAAGTTCAAAGTACTTTCTGGGGAAAAAAACAATAGCTGAAGGGACCACAACAGGTGGATGAAGGCATGGGAATTTCTACCTGCACCTTCTCCCAGGTATTTGAGTTTTGATGATACATTTGCAGTTTTGATGATAGAATGGAATGAAAGTCTGTGTTGAAGCCAGGAATAGAAAACAAGGATCAGGTTCTTCTATTCTTACATAGGTATTAACCTGAGTACAACCAATGTAAGTGGTAGCCCCATCTCTCCTCTCTCCCAATCTTGTGCTCCCAGCTCTACATCTAACTTTTGAGGCTGCAGCCAAACGGGTCTAGAGAAGTGTAAACAGTGAGGTTATACCAGGCAGTATCTTGCTTACAAAATGCTGGGGATGAGATCAGACAACAGAGTGTTTTTCTTGTTTACATAGAAGGTGAAGGTGTGAAAGCAGCCAGACATGCAGAAAAACTAGAACTCTTGGTTCCAAAATGATACCTTTTATTAGACCAACTGGAAAATGGCAAGAAAATTGTCCTTTTCTGTAAGCTTTTGGGCCCCTGAAAGCAGCAAGACACTCAAGATAAGGTATGTGCATGCTCAGTTAAAATGTTCTGAAGAGGAGAACAGAAGTAACTAGCCCAGAGCAGAAGCAGGGAGGGGGTACCTGCCTGTCGTTGCCACTTCTGTCATCCTCTCCAGTAGAGCCCAGTTCCCTGTGCAGTCTGGCTGAAGTAGGACAGAAAGGGCTCTGAAGCTTATCCCACAGGCTCAGCTGAGCTAGGGGCAGAAGTTGCACATAAACTGGTTTAAACCTGTAATAGAACAGAAGCTCAGCACACACGAACCAGTTTCACAGGCTAAAGACAGGCATTCAAAAAGCCTGAGCCTGAATTGATTCAATCTTCGCAGTTTAGTCTAACCTGCCTAAGTTGAACCAGTTTGCAAGTGCACAGACATTCCCTCTGGACTGAAGAAATACAGGCACATGCCTGCAGTTGCTTAAGCTAGAAGCTGAGGGGTGCTAAAGCAGCCCTCCCTTCCCTTCTACAATGCTGAGCTGGCGGGGGGGTGGCCAGGCCCCAGCACGATGCTCTGATTAGGGAGGGATTTAAATGCCCACCCTGCCTGCAGTCCCAGGTTTCCCCTGCTTGCTGCTCAAGGGACAGGAGTGTTGCCAGCCCCCAGCCCCGGGCTAGCACTCTTAGGCAAAGGGGACGTGTGCAGTGCATGCATCTGTTGATGACACTGAGCTTTTCAATCTCTCTCTCCCTGCTTCTTCATATGTCTGGAAACCTGACAGGTGAGGAAGCCAGCAGGGGGCTGATGACACAGCATTTATCAGCCCATCAACAAAACAAAAGCTTCTCTCGTTAGTTAAAGCTCTTAAGCAGCTTTTTCCAAGAAAGGAATGGAGGGACATTACCAGCTGGCCTGTTGATTAGATCGAAAAAGCCCTAAGCGGACACTGTTCTGTCTGTCTCAGCGAAATCGGACACACACACACGCACCTCTCAGCATTAGCTAGCAGGGGCTGGGGTCTGTGCTGTGGGAGATGGGAGTGAGGGAGGGGGGAATCCCTGCTTGAGCAGTAAGCAGTGAGGGGTGGAGGGCAGGGGGAGACCCTGCTGTGCCTGCAGTCTCTGCTGGAGGTCTGGCTAAGGAACAGAGCGGTGGAGTCAGCCCTGTTCTCTGGAACAAACAGCATAGCCCAGAGCTGCAAAGCACCTGGGATGCTGAGGGACTCTGATTTAACTTAAACCAGGAAGGGGTCTGGGCAGACATTGCATAAACTGGTTTGACCCAAATCAGTTAAGTCTGATACTATATTTAACCATGTTTATCTTAAACCAGTTTCATCATGAAACTTTGCAGACAAAGTTGCAGGGGAGGCCCAGTTGAGGATGCAGCCCAGTCTGGAAGGTGCAGGGGAGGACTGTTCCCCATCAGGCAAACCCCAGCTGAGGTCTGGAGCCAGGGAATGGGGCTAACATCCCTTCTCCTGCTCAGACTTACTGCTGGCTGCAACTGTGGACTACACATAGCAGAGGCACCTGGAAGCAGGAAGAGGAAGTGATGAGCAACCCTGCAGGGTCCTGGTATTGTCATTCTGGACTGCAAATCCCACAGACCTTAGGGGCAGCAGGAAGAGGAAGTGAATGCACAGCTGGAGAGCTGTGCTCTAGTGCCCCCAGCTTCTGGCCTGAGCCACTGCAGGCATGTGGCTACATTTCCTGAATCAAAGGTAAATGTCTGTTCACTTCTGTTTCAATTTAATCTCTGCATCTTAAACTAACCTACAAGGACTGAATAGATTCAGCTTTGGACTTCTAACTGTCTGTATTTAGACTTGGAAATGGTAACTGCAGTAGGTGGGAATGAGAGAGGAGGGGACAGGCCATTGAGCTTGGGGGAGAATGGAGAGGCTGCTGAGAGGTGGGGCGTGGGATTCTTACCTGATTTGGCAACTTAAAAAAAGTCGCTGATACTGCTCCCACAGTATATTCTGCCTGCTCTGGTAGTGAGGGATGGGGAGCTGGGAGCAGGGTGTGACTGCCTCTGCAGTGCCAGTTGCTGCTCTTACAAAACCTTTGCAATATTCTGGATCTGCCCATGTTCTCAAGCAAGTGCTGATTCATTTTCTAGCAGCCTTCCCTGCAAAATCCCTTTGCAGAATCAGGGATTTCAGATAGAAGATGCCTCATGGAGCAGAGCAGTGAATTGACTCCTTTGAACAGAAACAGGAAAACAGTGGAAAGGATGAAGTTGCATATAAAGAATAAGATGAACTGTATCCTTTTAACTACTGAATTTATGGATTGGGTTATTCTCTCAACAGAGAGGCCGGGGGAAAGCCAGGCAGCTGTGGGGAAAACCATGCCTAGTAACCAGATCAGAGTTACAGAGTAGGTGAATGTTCAGTGAGGGGGAAGGAGAGTCCGGAAGAGGGTCAGGCCATAAATCCTCCCTGTGGGAGTAGGGCTCCAGCAGTCTGGTCAGGGTTCTCACAGGGTGTGGGAAGAGATGGCTCATTGCAGATCGTGGGAGGACTCTAGAGATAAGTGAATGTTTTTCTGTAGGGGAAAAATATAATGCCAGCAGCTGGGTCCAGGGATTAGTGGGAGGGCTGCAGCCGCAGTTTTACTATACTGTTTAAATTATAAGGTGACCCTGCATATAAGTTAGCCCCACATTTTCAGGTTCTGTTTTAGGAAAAGCAGCTCTTTCCCCCAAATATAACTTGATAACTACAGATCAAGTTCTTGAACTGCTGTTTCAGAATTCCACAGGAAAATAAAATAGCCTAGGAAAGGACCCATGTAGTTAAATACAGTATAATACTAAAATAAATAAGCATTCTTTCTACCAAAAATCATTTTGCCCAAAGTTCATCACATTGTCTTCGACTTAAAACGCCATGTCAGTACATATCAGGAGATGTTTAGCTAACAGTTTGCAGTTTTAAATAAAGACAGACCTCTAGTAGAAGGCCAGATTTGAATTAAAGTTCTGGTTTTAAACTTTTTATGACATGCAGAACCAAAAGTCGGGATCCAAGCAGCCCTCTAGGTGTTCAAAATCCAAATTTTCCTAATGTTTTGAAGGATGCAGGAAGAAGGAAGTGGGTGGCTGTTTTTACACCATTGTTGTATGCAGGTGTCCATGCAGATTTGAATTCTAAAAGTGTGATAAAAGTACTTTCAGCTAACTTGTGTTTTAGAAGACTGAAACATGTTGTCTTTTAAATATTTTAAATGCAGCCTAGTTTGGTGCTAGACATTTTCTGTGGAATTAGTCTTTTCCAGATAATAAATGCAGAGTCCACAGCAAAAAAAAAAAAATTGAAATACTTTTAATTTTATTAATTATTCACACTTCTGATATATCTATATTTAACTCTGCATAGGTCCCTGACAGTATACCTTGTGGGTTATTTCTTTGCTCTGTGGTTACAGTGGTGACCTGCCTCAGAGCTGGAGACCTAAGGCTTCCCAGGTTCCTGCAGTGCATCTAGGACTCTGCATCTTACCACAGGGCTGTTAGGACTTCTGAGCTTGTGGAATAGACCAGGGAGATGCCGGAGAACTGCGTGGTAGTGGCAGTCGGAGTCACCCAGCCATTATACACTTCTCTGTACAAGCTGAGCCTGCCACCGCTATATGGGGCAGTTGACCCTGCAAAAAGTTGAAAACTTCTTGTTAACTTCAACAGAAAGGTTTTGACTTCAGTTGCAGTGTCCAGAGTTTTTAGTCTGATACTTTTCAAAGCCTTTGCCTTCATTTAAGGTCAGAGGTGCTTTATTCTATTCTGGGATATGTCAGACGGCATGATTAATGCTTTATTTTCCAAGTTTGTTCCGCGTATTATCAGTGAGGAAGGACACAAGCAAAGGTGTAGGAAAAATCACTTCAGCAAAGCAGTTTCTGTTGTCTGTTGGCCCTTGAGGAAGTATGAGGAAATGTGGGGGTGGGTTTGCTCCGCAGCAGAAGCTGCTGCCTTTGTTATGAATTTGGAGGGATGGACATGCTGCTGCAAGGATCTCAGTCAGTAGCCTCCACCACTACACCTTCTTCCTCCCACCCTGCCAGAGTGAGGGACATCTCTCTCATGACTCCTATCCCTCCTGTCCTAGGAATTCTTATCCAGTTTCCTCCTCCTATCCCTTTCCTCAGTCAGTCTAGCTACTACAGATACCCAGCCATTTGCACTTCCTCACTCAGACTTACTATCTGGCAGTCTGTAAGTCCCCGCTCCTAATATGAATAACTCAGAAGTCAAAGATATTATACCTGTGGTCTTCAGATGACAAATCTATAGCCCATGTTCCATTTTCAGTAGCAGAGGAACTGATGTCTCCCAAGAGACCTGGCCAGAAGCTTAGCCTTTCAGGTGCTGAGCAGCTCCTGAAACTAGCTTCACTGGGTATTGAGAATGTTCAGTAGGAAAGCAGGTGTGGCAGGTATGTGCAGGCGAATCCTGAGTGCTAACTTCATGTGTTCATATACGTACACATGGGGCCTTTTTTTACTTTGCTCATACTTCATAGATTTCATAGACATTAGGGCTGGAAGGGACCTTGGAAAATCATCAAGTCCAGCC
The DNA here is from genome assembly GCF_001723915.1 of Gavialis gangeticus. Classification (NCBI taxonomy): domain Eukaryota; kingdom Metazoa; phylum Chordata; order Crocodylia; family Gavialidae; genus Gavialis; species Gavialis gangeticus. Next base: position 72,339,128 of record NW_017729031.1, read on the forward strand.
CCCCGCCCAAAGGGCAGGAAGTCAGCTGGGGTCATAGGATCCCAGCAAGATCCAATTTGCTCTTGAAGGTGTTCAATGTAGGTGCTTGAACCACCTCCAATAGCAAGCTGTTCCAGACCTTGGGGGCTCAGACAGTAAAGAAATTCTTCCTTATGTCCGGCCTGAAACGGTCTCGCAGTAGTTTATGACTGTTCGACCTCGTCATCCCATGGGGCGCTCTGGTGAACAAACATTCCCCCAGATACTGGTGGTCACCCCTGATAAACTTATAGGTGGCCATCAGATCACCCCTGAGCCTGTGCTTTTCCAGGCTAAATACTTCAATGTATCTTCCCTTGTCAGAAGGGCTACCTCCCAGCCTTTTCTCTCAGCCACCTACTCAGTTTAGCAATGAGAAATACTGCAGCAAATTGACCATCTACCAAGCACCAGCTGGAGGAGGAGGAGCGCAAGGAACTGCAGCATTTCTCACCCCCTCTGCTCTTTAAACACAGCTACAAAGAGCTGCAGCGTGGGTGGAAATAGCTGTGAGAAGTAGGGGGAGGAAGGCTGGAGGGAGTGAACTTTGTCACTAGGGAGGCTAAGTTTCAGTAGCTCTGAAGGAAAAGTACTGTCCTCTTTGGTTGCATCCTCATGTAAGTTAGTAATGTTAGTGTTGCATCTGCAGGTATGGATGGGATGGTTATATTGCTTTTTTGCTGGCAGTTCATGTGAAAACATACTCAGCGGTTTTTACTTAAGGAAGCTTGGGGAACCTAAGCAGAAAATAGCTATGTTTGCATGCCTTGATGTCATCTTAACTTTTTTGTTCTACTCTGTATAGCTGCACCATCTTGTTAGGGTGAGAGTGACCAGCAAGTGTGAAGAAAGCAGGGTGTTTAGTTATGACATGTTATGGCTTAATTATTTGCATTTCAAAACATCAGTCTTTACATTCTTCCCTCACCCCCAGTACTGAAGCATTTTAGTACTGGTATGTATCCGACTGGAAATTACAGCAATCTGAAGACTGCTGTAGTTTATGTTGACTGCCAGCAGACCCAAAGGAACCGTTATGGCAACTAGACTTCAGCAGGGAATTGCACAGCAATAGCCATGCCTCACATATCAAGGGTAAAGAGGAGATGGCACAAGACCGGGTAGAATGGCTTTATGCCCACCAGAGATTTCTCTGCTGGAGGAATTTCCCTTACTCCCTATGCTGGCTTGCAGGCAGCTTTGTGGTGAACACGTGGCACAAAGTTGCCAGAGAAGTGGGCTCTAAATATTTAAAACAATTCTATTTTCAGCAATAAAAAATGTTGAGCAAGCAAATTCACATAAACCAACAGCTGTGTAAGCAAATGCTCTTAATTAAAACAAAATATGTTAATTGTTAATATGAGGGCTTTTAATCTTCCCAAGCCTTTGCAGAGAAATATCAGACTTGTCCTAATCTTTTCACTGGGTGTTGACCTTCAGCCTGGCCCCACCCAGTGCTAAAATTTGAATTGGACTCAAGACTTAGGTAGATTTTGGGTGTGTGTACACAGTGCTGTACGGCAATGTTGCTGCGGCGGCCATGCTTAAGTACTTCATTTTGGATGTACTAAAGCACAGTGCAGTATGGGTGGTTTCTGCGCTGTGCGCACTGCACATGGATTTCGCTGCTATGTCACCATAGTAGTGCGCTGTACCCGGGGAGCGTGCTGCTATGGCAGTGTAGCTGGCAATCACATGTAGACACATGTGATCAGTATGTTGCTGTAGTGCATCATATGGCAATGTAGGGCGATGTGTAGACGCACCCTTTATAACAACAGGACTATATTAAACAAATATTCGTGACAATTAACAGACTATGATCCTTATATTAACTTTTAACAGGCAAGTACAGACAATAAAAGCAAGGAGAAGATAGAAATTAATCACTGCTGTCTGACACAACAAAGTGTATTAAACTGACAGGTTTCAAGCTGCTGCACTCTGAGACAGACAGGCAAGCTGGGAGCTCCTTTAGGCTCCCCCTGCCCTCTGAGGCTTTTCCCCGTTTTAGGTACTCTTCCATACAGACCCCAGGATAGGTGATACTATACCGGTCTGGTCAGGGTGGGTTCAGGTGTACTTTTTGTCTCCAGGCTCTGGTCAGACTCCAAAGTTTGCTTCTCAGGACTCTCCCACTCGGGCAAACCTCACTCTTGTGCTTCCTCGCACATAATGTGCTCGTGCCTCCTTACACTCACGCACGTGATTCTGTTGACACTCACTAATTCCGATGGTAACAAATACCGTGCACAGCGAGCCACTTCTAATTAGAACAAACACTACTCCTCCTATAGGGACACAGACACAACCTGTCATTACCAACCCACGCTCTCTCACAGTAACTTACTCATGTGTCAAACATGCTCATATGCCCATACACTCTCACGACGACTGCCGCCTGCACACACTCTCAGACACGCACCGCCCTTACTCACTCACGCGGCGAGGACAGGGTGCAAGCTTCTTTTATTCACCACAATCAGGCCACCCTGTCAATCATGTACTTGCCCAATCAATTATCCAAATAAGCTATCAATCAACTGTCAATCATTAAGGAGACTAATCCTAGGGCTAGTTATCTCAGGTAAGTATCCTGCTCTTTTATCAATTTAGGCATGAAAACTGTTACATAAGAACTCATTAGCCGCATGTGCTCGTCTCATTTAAGGAGGTGAAAATGGCTGACAGGTGAGAAGTTCACCTTGACTAGAACCTTCTGAGCCAAAGCCCTGCTGAGCCCGTGTACTACAGTAAAAGCCCTGCTATCCAGCATGAATGGGGAGTGCCAGGTATCTAAAAATTCTGGTTACCTGAGGCTGGCTGTTTTTGGCTGGACTCAGAGTGGGAGCAGGAAGGGAAGGCGGCAGCAGCACAGGGTGGACGTTTCAACCGGATGCAGAGCAGTGGCAGCACAGGGTGGTGGGTGGCAGTGGCAGCTGCCACGTGCAAACTTCCCTGCCCCTCTGGTGGCCAGTCAGCTGGCTGGAAATTCTGGTTAATAGAGTATTCCAGTTAGTAAAATGCCGGATAACAGGGCTTCTACTGCACTATGTTCCTTGCTTAACTAACACTAAACAGGCCCCTTAGTGACACTCAAAACACTAACTTAAGAACATACAAGGCAAGGCCAGGGGATGCAGAACTCCACAGTCTACGGCTGTATTTAGGAAAGCTGACTGTATTCGGATGATATTAAAACCAGAAGGAACATCAAACCAATATGGGCGCTTTTACACTTGCTCTGACACGTCCTGATTAGAATGTGTTGGAGCAGACTGGATTAATCCAACGTTCTGCAGCTGCTCATCTTCAGTGTCCCATGTTTCAAAATGACAGCAGGGGTGCTTTCACTAAAGCTCGTTGAATGTTGTAGGGGCTGGGGCCAAGACCTGCTATACCACCATGGAGCTGGCTGTGTCAGTGGGAAATTTACCTAAACGGGTCTGGACTTGCAGTGCGTCCCTGGTGCACTGGAGGAAAAGGCCCAGGGAAACAGGCAGACAGCTGGGGCTGAAGAACACCTGCCTCAGGGACCAGGCTCCGATTGGCCTGGACAGAAGACTGAGCAGTTTAAAAGGAGATGCCAAAAAAAGCACAGCAAGTGGCATCTCCAGGAGCAGGGACAGGGCAGCTGGATGAGGGAAGAAGATCAGTGGAGCTGAAAACCCCCCCGACAGAACCCTCAGGAAGCATCGTGACCCAGGTGAGCCCCAAGGAAGGAGCACCTCTGCATGCCCAGAGAGCTAAGTGGCAGCAGATAGCAGGATAATGGGGGTCATCCCAGCAAATCCCTAGAGCCAGGGCCAAGCAAAGAAGACCCTGTGGGACAGTCAGTAGAAGCTGACTGGGAGGAGGGAAAGAACAGACCCACTGAGTGAAGTGGGACCTTGAGAGAAACTGAAACCATCAGAGAAAAGAGATTTGCATGGCATGCTGGGGAGAGGAAAAGCAGGGCTTAAATCAGGTGGTAATAGCCTAATGGAGCCCTCAAACTGAAAAGGAAGCAAGAGCGCTCAAACCGTTTCTTTTTTTCTTTTTTTTTTTTTTGGGGGGTATATATACTGGAATTAGAAACAATTAGAAATTTCACTGTAAGGGTGGCCAAAGCCTGGAATAGGCTTCCCAGAGAGGTGGTGCTCTTACCTTCCCTGAAAATCTTCAAGAGGAGACTGGATAGGCACCTGGCTGGGGTCTTATGACCCCTCCCATCCCCAGTGCTCCTTCCTGCCCATGGCAGGGGGTCGGACTAGATGATCTGTCTAGGTCCCTTCCAACTCATTGATTCTATGATTCTATAAAAGGAGAAAATCTGGGTTTTCCCACTTTTTTGTGGCAAATGGAAAACCCAGATCCCTGGTGATAAGGCACTGTGCTCACCTTTTTTATGTAAGAATATAAT
>NW_017729031.1:72348550-72350157 GCF_001723915.1 Gavialis gangeticus
CAATGGAAACTGGGGATAAAAAAAATCTCCCTTTTGATTTATTTTTTTGATTTATTTATTACACAATGGGTAAATGAGGGTCATCTGGAGAGAAGAATCCCCTTTGTGTTTGATCTATGGTTAACAGGATCCTATTTTCTACACCTGCATCCTTAAAAGAGATTTAGTCTGCAAGGCCTGGAGTAAGGCTGGGAGAGGCCAGAAAGCCTGAAACAAGGTAATTCAGGAATACTCACAGAAACGTAGAATTCCCAGAAGGAAGGGGTAGAGGTGATGACAGAGAGAAGGAGATTAAAAAAAAAAGGACAGCTGGAGCATAGCCCAATTAGTTCAGCCAAGGAGAGGCTCACCCAGAGGAAACTGACACTGAAGAACTGCCAAGTAAATAACCCATCTGAGTTTGAGCAGAGACTCTACTAGGTTTCTTGCACTCCAGACCAATGGAAAATAGTGACCAACTACCTGAAAGAAAAGGTGCAGGGTACAGGGGATGTGGAGCCCTGCAGAAGACCATGGTCCTTGCCATACTGACTGCCACTCAGAGAATCATCCATCCTCCCAAATATTATTATATAATCAAGGTGTAGCAGGTGCATGGGGAGGATGAGCCACAGGTCAAGGTACCTCTAACTCAGTAGTGTGGGCAGGAGGACACACTCGCTCACACACCTCCACTGCCATTTTGAAACATGCAACACTGAATACACAAGACACTTTGGGTGTCTTAATTAGAGCTGCTCCCAAGAGCTGCTCTAGTTAAAATGCTTCCCCTCTCCCTCAACCCCTTAGCACATGCATAGGCATGCTATACGTACATAGATTAAAATAGTTGCATATGAAGGGCAGAGATGCAGATTTTAACTTCTAGGCTGAAGGAACTTTTATTTCTTTCTTTTTAGTAGGCAGTAAACCAGATGGGATCCTATATGCAGTTCTGTACCACTTTACTGCTGTTATTTATCTGTTCTTTATCTCCCCCCTACCCATCTATCTCTTTCTCCACACATTGTTTAGTTTCTTAGAAGGTAGGTGCGAGGCCTCTGATAAGCAGTGTGTTCTCAGGTGCAACTGGCCCGCCACTTTTTCTCTTGTTAGGTTCAGGGAAACACTTGTGCTTGTTTTGCAACTTAAGATTCTTGCCTGTGTCTTAGTGATGCAACAGAGCCCCCTTGTTCCCCCTACAATCATCTCGTCTCTCACAGTTTTGCAGTTTGGGTCCCTCAAAACCTCTCTCACTGCTACAGCACATAAAAAAATCTGGGGGGGGTCAGATAGCCCCTTTCCCTCTGCAACCTCTTCCCTTCTTCCTTATCAGGCTTTCCACTCCTTGAGCATGTGAAAGCAAGGGGCAAATTTGAAAACACTAACTTTGAAATAAACTTACTTGTAGCAATTTGCATATAGTACCCATAAACTTAGCTCCTTCAGAATTGACATATTTTATCTTTTTAAAAGCTGCTGCAAGTTTTAGCAGTTATTCCATAAATGCACTTTTAAGCAGCACTTTTGTAACTTTTTTTTTTGTAAAAGTATGTCTTTATAAAGTGTTTTTACACACACACACACACACACACACACACACACACACACACACACACACACACACA
>NW_017729031.1:72350210-72352009 GCF_001723915.1 Gavialis gangeticus
CACACACACACACACACACACACACACACACACACACACACACCTTCTAGTCAATGATAATTGCCTTCTTAGCCCACCATAGGAACCCACGCACCTGTTAGAATACTCGCACCTGCAAAAAGGTGCTCCTGCAAGGCATCATCTCCCTTAAAACCCTTTGTCTCTTAGTCCTGTCCCTGAATACAGGGTTTAAAACTCAGGTCATCCACTGTCACTTTTGCTGGAGGACCCACTGCTGCTGCCCCCCTTGCTGTCTTCCAATCCAGTTGTCTCAATATCTTCATCACTGTCTCTGTCCATTTCCCCACTGGGGGGGTCTTGAAAGATCCTGTGCCAAGTGTTCCTCTGCCATGTTGATTTGACTGTAACCTCACTGTCCTCTGCTACCAATTTCTGGTAGTAGGGCTGGAGTTTGCTCAAAACCATTTTAACACAATCTACCACCTCGAGGTTCATGTGCCCGTACATCGGGAGGTTCCTGGACTTCCACAGGGCCTTCCTGATGCAGGACACAAAATGATCAAAGCAGGCCAGTGGGCTCCCCTTGTATTTAGTCAGGTGTCCATACAGCGTAGCCTCTCTTGACAGCTGTCTGACCCCTGTCACTACTTCACAGAGCTGCTTTACCTTCTTCCACACCTCCTTGGCATACGAGCAGAGCCACAGGAGGTGGTTGATAGTCTCTGTGGCACCTTGACAGCTTGCCCTTGGGCAGCTTGGTCTCCCCAGTTGCCCCTCTCTGTCTCCGGGCCCTCACTGGGAGAGTTCAACGGGCTATCAGCGAGTTCAGGTCTCTGTGGTCTTTACACAAGTCCTTGTGGAAGATGCGTGTGGTGGGCCAGTAGGTGCGCTTCTGCACTGAGCCACCCACCTCACAGCACCCATCTACCTGCCAGGCTCCGAGTGTCTCCCTGGGGGGCGCCTCATGTCTGGCTGACCCCCTTCCTAGAGCACACCCAGTCTTGCAGACCCAGGGGTCTGAACTGTTTCTGGGCCCTGTGCCCCCTGGGATACACAGGCCTTGTAGTTCTTGAGAGTGCTTGACCCACTGCAAAAGCTTGGGGTGCTTCCTGTAGCCTGAAGCACAAAAAGTAGCCTCTCTTAGCGGGACCAAGGGGGCACAAAGGCATGCCCCTCCCAACAAGTACACCACACTTGGTACAGTGAAGAACTGTATTGGCTACAGTGGGAAGGCTTGGGGAAGGGTGCAGGACAAAGTAGTATTACAGAATAACCCTAGAACAAACAGGGTGGCTAGCAGCCTTTGATCATTCATCTACTTTACAGCAAGCTATATATCTTGATAAGTTTCAGCAGTTAACTCACTTCAATATCATGAGAGAGAGAGAGCTTAAGATGTTTTAGTTCCTGTGTGCATCTTCATCATGGTTGCTCTGCCCCACCTCCTGGGCAGTTTTAGCTTATATAAACCTTTTGACATCACCTTTTGGGGACCCAATGAAGGCCACCAGTTGCTGGCTGCTGGCCAACCAATTTGAAATGCATCATCACTACATGGTGGAGTGGTAGGGGCTACTGGCCCTGCCCCCTAGGCCATGAGGTCACTGCTTAGAACAAGACAGTTTAAGCCTCCACTCTCATACCTGTCCTCAGGCACATAGAATCGTCATAGAATCATAGAAGTAGGGTCAGAAGGGACCTCGTAGATCTTCAAGTCCGACCCCCTGCCTGGGCAGGAGAAAAACTGGGCTCAAATGACTCCAGCCAGGTAGGCATCAAGCCTCTTCTTAAAGACCCCCAGGGTAGCAGCCAGCACCACTTCCCTTGGAAGTTGGTTC
>NW_017729031.1:72352708-72359202 GCF_001723915.1 Gavialis gangeticus
AAGGGAAGTGGTGCTGGCCCCTACCCTGGGGGTCTTTAAGAAGAGGCTGGATGCCTACCTGGCTGGACTCATTTGAGTCCCGTTTCTTGTTTTGGGGTTTTGTTGTTCTCCCGCCCTGGCGGGGGGTCGGGCTAGAAGATCTACTAGGTCCCTTCCGACCCTAAATCTATGAAACTATGACTCCAAGATCCCTTTCTGCCTCTGTGCTCTCAAGAAGGGAGTTTCCCATCTTATAAGTGTGCTTCTGGTTACTACTGCCCAAGCGTAGCACCCTGCACTTGTCAGTACTGAAACATAGGCAGAGTTGATAGACAGGTAAGGGAACAATGCCAAGGAGAGGAGGAAAAAACTGGAGAAAGGGAGACGGAGGAGGCTGGGATGGAAATTCTCCACAATGTGTTCCCACACAGTTTGGCAAGCATTACTGTGAAGCAGGTCCACAGGTGATATGATGTCTCTGCTTCTTACCACCTCCAGTATCTTCCTGTTGTTGGCCCTGGTTGTGGGGCTTGTGCTCTGTAGACCATACATGCTGCACAACTCGTTCAGGGTCTCACAGAAACACGGTGGGTCTGTGGGCCTTGGTCTTCCATTAGTCAGCATGAACACCGTCACTGTCTCGGGAGGTGTCCTGCAAAATATTTCATGAGAGAGGCTGTTTTGGACTCTGTGCCCATCACCAATTTACAGATCTGACTTCTGTACTTTGCCCACAGGAACAGGAGGATGTCTGACATGCCCCTTCCCCCAGCCCATTTTCTCTTATACAGGGTCTTACTAGCTACCTTCTCCCACCTAGATCCCCAAAAGAGAATGCACATTCCTCTCTGGATTCTGTGAGCGACCTGCTTGGCAGGGGGGAAGACCAGCATGATATTAGTCCAAAGCCAAAAAGCTCAGGGTTTATATATAATTCATTGGTCTGGGCCGCAGCAGAGTCAACAGCATTTTAAGCCATGGTGACCCCACATTTCAGCACTGCTCACTATGTATGTACTTCAGATACCCACCACAAAGGATCCATGTGGTATTTAGCCTGCACTCTTACTGGAATCCGGTGTTCTTGTCACAAGTCCTGGGATCCTTCAAACATTTGTATGCATACGAGGTGCAGAGCAGCCTGTTCTGGCTCCACCTCATGGAGGGTGAGGCCACACTAATCATATGCAAGAGGCTGAGAGAGTGGATAACAGAATTATGGGTGAACTCGTTGGGGCCCTACTTGGTAATATCTGACAGACATTAAAGGCTGGTAAGGAAACAGGAATAATTGGAAATGGGGAAGAAAGGTGTAATGCAGTTGTGGGAGAAGTCAGAATGCATTCAGTGTAGTGGCTCACCATGACTTCGAAAATAGTTGGTACTGAGGGGGGCTAAGCTCAATGAGCACAACCATATATCTTATTCAGGTGGATTAGTGCCATAAGGGAAGAAATAGGCAGAGGAAATATCATGCCCACGAAGGTGGTTTTCCTGCTGGCTGGGGAAAACCATGAATGTGGCAGGGGTAGTATCCTGACTCAGGTAATGCATAGTTAGCCTCCCACTTTCACTACCAGTGGAATATCTTGGCTATATGCCAAATTTATGGAAATGGGAGACTCCTCCCTAGCTTGCTGCTGCAGCCATACAGCTGGGGGCAAGTGAAACTTGGGGGCATTTGAACCCCAAGTCTCCAGGCTTGGGCCTGCACAGAGGGTGCCTGCCAAAGGATTTAGAAGCAACTGTAGCCCCAGGCAGAGGTGGAGGATGCTTACCAGTAGCAGGGCCACATACTGTTCTTGAATGACTCACAGATTTGGAATTGATTTGTCTGATTTAACTTGGAACATGATTTTTTTTTTTTTAACAAAAAAAAGATAGGGATCTATCTGATGGTGAAGAGTGGAGGAGGGAAACCCAAAGCTCAAAACAATGGCTGTGTTAGCAAGAGGTGGAAAGTGAAATGAAGAGTGGAAAAGAAAGTCTAAGACAGATAGAGCATGGACAAAGTTGGAGAAGCAAAGAAGAAAGATGACTTCTGCTAATGACAATAGAGGCAACAGCAAAGAAGGTGATGGGGAGAGGAACAAGGCTAGAGGGAAGACGGGAGTAGAGGAGAACACGAGATAAAGCAGAAACAGCAGGAGAAGGTATATTGGATGAGAGGCAGAAAGCAGCAGAGCATGACAGAATGCTGGTCCACCAGAAGCAGCACAGCAGGAAAACATGGAAGATGCACTGAGAGATGTCAGGATTGGAGACTGGATAAAAGCAATATCAACTGGTGACAGATACAGATGGGATCGACAATGAACAGATTTGAGTTAATAGAAAATACTGTTCGAGATATTGGAGGTGCAGGCAAACATCTCACCAGCCTGACTGCTTTCCAAAGCAGAAAGACTCTGGGAATTTACTTACTGAAATAGTGAAGCATATGACAGTTTTTGAAGAAACATGCAGAGGAATGTGGTGGGGAGGAAGTAAGAGGGTTAAAGTTTATAGCAGGGGAAAAGACAAGGGAATGAGTGACTAGTACGAATGTATACGGATTTATTAGAAAGGTGGATAAAACTGCATGTGAAAAGACTAATGTGAGTAAAGAAGATATGGGACAAGTGGTATTTGGATGGGGTCATGGAGGGTACAAGTTGTGTTGAAAGCAAACATATGGAGCCAAGGTAGGGTGCAGCACCTCCTGTCTGTGATCCAGCTGGTGTCCCTCCAGGGGATTTATAGTGTACCATGGGCAACCAAAGTAATGTAGCAAGGAGGGGCACCTGTCTGCATGCTGTCCACTCACAGTGTGTTACAGATGTGGAAGGAAGGGGCACCGAGCTAAAGAGTGCCAGGAGTCCCTAAAATGCACTAGCTGTTGGGAGGGAGGAACACCTATTCTGCAGGTGCCCTAAAGACTCTGCAAGCAAGGTCAGACCCCCTGAGGGACCACATGTATCAGACAGAGACGGTGGGGAAGAAAGAGAGGGTGCAGGTAAAGTAGAAACAGTGTACAAGATCCCTCAGGAGGGAGGAAAAGAGAAAGAGGGGAGTGTAATATGCCCTCAGTTGAGGCAGCTCAAGAAGAGGGGGAGGGAGGAGTGGGAGAGAGCTCAAACATGGAAGTCAGTGAGCTGTGGTAGGCTCTTCCTCGTGGGAGGCTGGGCTGGGCTGTGCTCGGGGCAGGCAGCGGCAGAGCTAGGAGGGGGGCTATCGGGAGCCTGCAGCCACCCCAAAATTCACCATAGCCCCCCCAACCCTCCCTGCCCCGAGCACAGCCTGACCCAGCCCTCCACCAAGACAAGTCCAGTGCACCCTTGGCCCCAGCCTGCAGCAGCAGCCCACCCCACCCTGCACAGCTCCACGGGGCACATGCTCCCTCCATGCCCTTGCAGGGTGGTACAGTCATGGGAGCTGTCCCCCACCTCCCTGCACCCCGCAGATGAGCCGTGACTCTGTCCCATACCCCGCCCTGCCCCAACTGGGCAGCACCTGCCCCAGCACCACTCCCTCCCTCACTGTGGGGACCTCGATTTGTCCCCCCTCCCCCCCACCCCTTCCACCACAACAGACTTGCTAGTTGGATACAGCTCTCCAAGCTGCCAGGCTGTGCGCATGCATGGGGCATTTGTTAGCCACCTTATTGGCCACATCAGGCCAAAAAGCCCATTTCCAATACAGTCAATTTTCTTTGTATTGGTGTCGATCCAATATCAGACTGATGTATCAGTGCACCGCTAGAAAAAATAATTTAAGAGTACCAGAGAATGGTGATTGATGGTGAAGAAGAGGACAGGAGAATTCTTCAGGAAGGAAAGTCAAGGAACTACAGGGAAAAGAATGAAAGAGCTGAGAGAGCTACAAAGAAAAAAAAAAGGAGCTGCTAAAGGAAGCTGAAGAAGGATGACGGGTACAAGAATAACTAGAAGAAACAAAGCAAGAGATAGAAAGCTGGTTTAAAACAAAGAAAAGAGAAAAGGTTTTTAACACAAGCACCCCGGGTGGGAGAAAATAAAGAGTGGTCCCAATATTTTTTGGCTAGAGTGAAGATGGCGAAAGGAGAGCTAAAAGCAGTGTGGGAAGAAGGTGGTTCCCAAGGAAATAGTGAAAACAGGAGAGGCAGGGAAAGATTTGACAAGAGGCATTGTGATCTAGAAAGGGGATAAGGAATGCCTGAAAAACTAGAGACCAATTACACTCCTTAATATGGACTATAATTTAATGGCCAAGAAACTGGGTTTGAGGATGAGGAACAACCTCCAGAAGATAATACATGAAGACCAAGTATATGCAGTATCAGGTAGAAGGATCTCTGAAGCAATCAGAGGGATCACATCCAAGAAAGGGAAACAAACTAAGTTATAGCCAGAGATCCAGGTTTTCCATTTCCCATGGAAAAACAGAGAAAACCATGGATTTTCCCCTTTACTGGAGGGAAACATGGATTCCTCATTTTACCAGAGAACCCTGCAGATTTTGCAGTTTTGCAAAGAGCTGTCTGTGAACATGGGCCTGGAGGGAGAACAGGCTCCCCAGCCTGTTCCCTCCACAGTTCCATGCTCACAGAGCTGGGCAGGGAACAAGCTCCCCAGCTCCCACTCCAGGATCACAATAGCAATTGTGGATCAGCGGCTGGGAGCTCCCTGCGTGGGGACAGTTCCCTGCCCAACCTGGAGCTGGCCGGGTCCTGCCCCTGACTGGGACAATTCCCAGCCAGCCCCAAGCTACGTGGGAAAGCACGTGAAGCCCAGAGGTGGGTGGGAATTGCCCTGTTTCAGGCAATCCCAAGCCAGCTCTAGGCTGCAAATGTAGACTTCCCTGCGCAGCCTGGGGCTGGCCAGAAACTGTCATGGCCAGGAGCAGGCCGCAGCCATGTGCCGCGATTGGGTAACAGTTCTGTTGTTTCCACTCCGTTGTTCATTCTCCCCACTCCAGCAGCAGGCAGCACCCTTCCCCCAGGGCTAGGATATAGCTGTCTCCTGGCCAGGTGTTTCCTGCCAGCCTCTGAGCTAGCAGAGCCTGGAGCTCCCCCCAGTGGCCACAGGAGCACATTGCAGGGCTGCAGGGAACTGGGAGCAAATCTTCCTAATCTCTGCATGTGAAGACACATACCCAAAAACCCTTACTGTGCCGTAGCTTATTGCACAGGGAATCTAGGCTGAAGTAAATGCATATGTAGACATGCTCACAGATCAGAAGCAACAGAACTGTAACTATTGTATTCACCTTAATCTTTTACAACTCTTCCTACTGACTTCACTTACAAAGCTTTTAAATATATCCCTCTTATTATCATCCACTGATTCTTGTATAACTCATAATTAGAATCTACTGGAATTACATGCCCACATTCTTAAGTACATGCAACCTGACTGATTTGATTTAAAGCATTGCAATAATCTCCCTTTTTGATAGCTTTTTGTGCAGCACTGCAGCTCTTGCTTGTAATTCCATCCTCCACTTAACATTGGATTAGTTAATTATAGAGATACTGCTAGAGGCAGTTTTTACATCTAGACAGTAAATTCTCATTGTAGGCTTCCCTTGTCAACTACTGTCACACTGAACTTTTCCCTATATATTACAGAATCAGGGTAGGACTGGATGACACAAAGAATAGATGCCAAAATATTGAATCAGTTATAACTACTATGGGGGCCAGACCTGGCAAGTAGAATTCTCATTTACTTCATATTCATGTTACTTCAGCCAGATTCCTATGCAGTAGGCATCAGATTGCCTCTGGACTGTCAGCAGCTAAAAGTTATTTGCATGTGACAGTTATTTATTAGTGAAATCTATGCATTGTCCCCTTCTAGCTTCTTGTGAACTAAACTTAAAAGCACCAGTGCTAGTTAGTACTAAGGCTAAGGATCTAATGAACATAGAGATAAAACAATTTTATTGGCTTATGAGCTTGGTCTCTCTGGACCAGGGTTGGGTTGGGCTGGCAGGATGTTTAGTTGACTGTTAGTAGAAGTATTGAACATACACAGAATTTCTCTTTACAGGTCTCTCAATTTGACACCAAACCTGGGGATTTAAAGCTTAAAAAATTCTAAGGGGGTTAAAGAGGAATCAGTGTTCCAAAATGATTCAGTCTTTTCCAAATTTTTCTTATTTCTTTAGAGTAAACTGGAACTGTTCATAACACGTTTCCTTTGAAAAATGTTGCTGAAGGGAAAATATCTCATTTAATGCCGCAGATGACGCAAAGGACAGAACAGATTGAAGAACTGAAAAATGAGGAAGAAAATAGGTCAGCAGAATAAATAGCATATTAGAATCTATTAAAAATGAGAACTTATCATCCATTACTGCAGATATCTCTCATTCTAAAGAGCTTCATGAAGCCTAGATGCTAGCAGATACAAATGCACCCTTAGGGCATAGAGATGCTTTATGGTCTAGATCATTGGTCTCCAAACTTTTTTGATCGTGCACCCCTATCAGTAAAAAATGTTTGACCACACACCCCCAATATACGTATATTTATATAAATATAAATAGAAGTT
>NW_017729031.1:72364202-72383330 GCF_001723915.1 Gavialis gangeticus
TCGCGCACCCCTATCAGTAAAAAATTTTTGAGCACACACCCCCAATATACGTATATTTATATAAATATAAATAACAGTTCTAATATTTTCTTCCTGCACCCTAATGGATCGTCTTGCGCACCCCCTGGGGTGCGCACACCCTACTTTGGAGACCACTGGTCTAGATCAGGGATGTCAGAGATCCGGCCCATGAGCTGAATCTGGCCTACAGAGCCCTATCATTTGGCCTGCAGTGTTGTCTGTGGGTCTCCACCCAGTGCAACCCATGCAGCACATGCTGGCTCTGGCCCCAAGCAGTGCATGCCATGCTTGGAGCCCATCTGGCATGGGCTGCACACAGTGAGGGGCCTGTCTGTGGTGTATGTTGCATGTAGCACCCTCACCAAGCCAGTCCTGCATGCTGGATCCAAGGCTGGTCTGGATTGGGTCCACAGACTAGCTGCCTGTGCCAGATCCAGTGTACGTAGCCAGTCTGGCATCAGCATCACACGCAGCGCACACTCTAAACCAGTTCCATGTACCACATGTCCCATGGGACTAGAGCCAACATGCACTACACGCAACATGTGGGGCCGGTCTGGGGCATGTACCACGTGAGGCTCGCACACCTGACTGGTCCTGTGTGCTGGATTAAGGGCTGGTCTAGATTGGGCCAATACAGTAGGACCACATGTTGGATCCAGTGTGCAGTGCCAGTCTGGTATGGGCGCCACACACAGCATGTATCCTTTATTAGCCTCGTATAGCGCAAGCCCCTGACTGACCCCAAACGTAGGGCTGCCACATGCTACACATGGTGCATGAGGCTGAAGCTAGTTGCAAGCAGCACATGCACCCAGTCCAGGGTGCATGCTGCATGCAATGCCGGCAGTGGACCAGCCTCATGGGTCCAGTTTGTAGGCCTGATCCAGCCCGCAGACCAGTACCATGCGCCTCACCTGATCCATGGGTCAGATAAGTGTGACACCTTGATCTAGAGAAACAAAGATATGATTGGGAGCTGGGAACAGCTGATTCTAATACCAGCTCTGCACATGATTCACTGGCTGCACTTGGAAGGCATTTCACTAGTTTTTGCATCTATGAAATGAGCTAAACAGAGCTGTTATCAGAATAAACTTTGCAGTACAGAAGGAATATATTTTGGCCAATGTATTGTTTTAAAAAACCCCAAACTAGCATATCAATACCTACAAAATACTATTAGAAACTTATAAGTAATTTCATAACTCATTTAGTCCTAAATCTTCTAGAGATCAGCAATAATATTGTTTTCCATGTGCAGCAGTGTGATCATTTCTTCTCAGAATGAAATTTTCAGTATTGGCATAAAGTATTACCAGCAAACTTTCTTAGTCAATCAATTTCTGCAATAAATAAAATATATATTTTCCAAGCATTTGGATGTCCATAGAGAGCTATTGGCAACATATTGAAATAAATTATGCTCAAACTGGCTTGTAGTTTATTCACCTAAGTTGGAAAACTAACCGAAGTTCTATGGAAAACTTTAAAAGTAATTCAGCTTAGAGCCTTTTTTGATGCATGTCTTTGTATTATAATTTTTCTATGATGCTGAAAGTATTTTCTCTATATAAGGCTATCACTGTAATCCAAGCTTACGTCTTCTATCACTTTTTTGTAAGACTAACAATACTAACTCCAGATCCTGACCAAATTCCTACTTGGATGGAATTTTATGTTATGGTAATTGCTTCAATTGAAAATGAATATGGTATGCTTCATTTCCCATCTTAAACTGCCATATTATATTGCTGTGCACTGTTGGAATACTTGTTTTCTGTCTGAGAACTGAGTGCATCTTATTAATGGATAAACAAATCTAGCACTATTTGATTATATAATAATCAGAATCATATGTTCACACTTTACCTCACAGGAGAGTTGTGAGCTTTTTTTTTTAGATAATGAATCTGATTGGACTTAAATTGAAACAAATAAGGGCTTTGCCATTCTCTTCATTAGGAGCAAATAATATTCAGAGTTTACAGATTGCATTAATCCACAAATAAAAAGCACTGTAAAAGAGGCAAAGTAGTATAAACAGACTCTTAGGCCAGGTACAGACATTACACATAAGCCAGTCTGAGTGACTGGAAATGGATCTAAACCCTTAACTATACAGAAGTTCAGTGCACAGAGATTGGTCTAAAAATGGCAGAACCCAGTCTAATATAGACTTTGTTTGAGGAGCACTCAAATCTAATCAATTTAGGATAGACCGGTGAATCAAACTTCTGTACCATGTTCCCAAGCACATAGCCCAGCAGATGCAGGTGTGGGGCCATAAAAGAGACTGGAAACAGTGTCACACCAAGACCAAGTATATGAAAATCCATATAACCCATGCATGATTCCAACAAAAAGTCTGGGCTTTGGATGCAGAGCATGCCCTTCTACAAGGAGCTGTCCTGCTTCTTCACCAAGGACAAGGCTGTTGAAACCCCACACACTTACAGCACCAGGGGTGGGAGGAGTTGGTGTCCGGGACCCTGCCAGAGGAGAAGACACAGAGAGGCCCAGGACAATGGGACAACTGGGTACCCAGGAGCAGGTCCCCAAGGGCCACAGGGCAAGAGGACAGCTGCTGGAGCTGGTCTGTGAGAAGTCTGCCCCATTGGTGCTGTCCCCACATCACCACAGGATATGGAAGCTGAGGTGCACCTACAGCTGGACTTGAGCGCCCTTGACATCTTGGCAGTGGCTGAGAGCAGGGAGCATGGCATGCAGGAGTGGGGGGAAAGCTCTAGTGCCACAGAAATTGGGCCTAGAGTCCAAACCTCCACCTTGTGGGTGGCCCCATTACACCAGTCCTTGACCCAGTGGACCATGCATGAGCACTTGGGTCCTGGGATACCATTCCCCACACTGCTGCCATGGGTGTTCTGGACCCACTCCTCTGACTCCCTGCTGCCTCCCTCCCAGATGTGCAGAGTGCCCCCCAGCCCCCTCACTCCAAGCACAACACAAGTGCAAGAAGTTTCTGGCTTTTGGCACTGAGCAGACCAGTCATCCCTCCCCTCCCATCCTGGAGCACAGCTGAGGCACTAGGTCTCCCACCCCTGGACGTGGGCTATTACCAGCCCATCCGCCATTCTATAGGAACATGAATCTGCCTCATTCACTCCTTGCACCGTCTCTCAGGGTCATGCTTAGTAGGGCTGTGCAAAATTTCACTGCCGCCAGTTTTGTTTCAACACTGTTTCAACTTGTTTCAAGGTTGAAACAGTGAAATCGAAATGAAACAGATATCATCAAAACAGCCTTGAAGCAAAATGAGGCAAGTCAAAATGTTTTGCCATTTCCATGCTGTTTTGATGTTTCACCCATAGGCTATAATGGGGAAGGTTGAAACACCCTATAACTTTGTCATTTCTGGCCTGAGTTGGATGAAACTTGCAGGAATGGTAGCCTGTTCTAAGGGCATGAGACCTGCCAAGTTTCAAGGAGATAGGTATAGGGGGCTTGGGGAAACTGCACCCCAAAATCTTGAAAGCAAGTTTTGACTTCACTGTGGCTTAACACATACACGTGACACAAGTTTTGCTTTCAAGACTTTGGGGTGCAGTTTCCCCAAACCCCCTATACCTATTTTCTTGAAGCTTGGAAGGTCTCATGCCCTCAGAAGGGGCTACTATTTCTGCAAGTTTCATCCAAATCAGGCCACAAATGACAAAGTTATAGGCTGTTTTGACCTTCCCCATTATATCCTATGGGCAAAATATCAAAACAGGGTTGAAACAGCAAAACTGTTTTGACGGAACGGAACAGCTGTTTCAAATCGAAGCAAAATTTGAAATGGAATGCTGTTCTATCAAAACATCGACACGCTGATTGAAATGCAATGCTGCTGTTTCGCACAGCCCTAGCTCCTCAGAGACGTGGAGCCTCATTCTAGCTGGCCAGAGCAGTGGCGCTGAACCAGCTCCCCCCATACACACACAGAAAAGCACTAAAAGAGTTTATTGAGCTCTGCAGACAAAGTATAAAAAACAGGTACAAATGCAGGTGTGTGACTCCCTGCCCTGGTTGGCATTGCCATGGGACCAGGTAGCAGAGAGGACCCCAAGGTCAGGAACAAAAGATAACATGTAGCTATGAATGAGAACCACTAGTATTTCAGGACAGCGGGAACAAGAAAAATTCCCCCTTACTAAACAATCCCACTCCCTCCTCTGCAGTCCAAGAAAGGCACTGATGAAATAGCAGGAGTCCTGCATGGGAACAGTTATCTCTTCTGCTTTGGTCCTGAGGCCAGAGTGACTCCCAAGCTGTGCACCTAGAGAGGCTTTCAAAGTGCCACTCCAGCATTTTCCCCCCTCCTCTCTGATCCCTGGGGAAATTTAATGAGTGCTAGATGACTCTACGTCTCCCGGCACAGGCAGTCACTGTATCAACCTCTCAGGGCTACCCCCACCCTTCTTCTGCAATCGCAGCCCCATACCAGTCCCAGACTGCCCCCCCCATGCTACCCCAACCCCTGAATGCAAAGCAATCCCTGACCACCCTCTGAAATCATGGTCCCATCCTGGTCCCAGACCCCTCCCTGCCAACTACAACCCCGGAAAGCAAAGCAACACCTCCCCCGTAGCTCCCTTTGCATATTTGTAGTAGAAGAACAGTGTTGGAAAGCCAAGGGCAGCACATGGCAGGACTCTTGTTAGGCAGCAGGCACTGAGGATCCTCTCTCTGGGTCAAGTAATGGGCTCAGCAACACGTCAATAGTGGTTGCAATCATGAACTTGTTTGGGGGTGTCAGCACCTCATAGCAGAGCCACAGATAGTTCCTGAGGTGGATTCTCACATTGAGTGGCAACCCCCCTGCCATCAAAGCAGACAGCCCCCCTCCTGGTGTCAAACACCTCCAAGGGAACCATCTCCTGCAGCAGGAGTAGGGCATATTGCCTGGCATTCCCCACACAGTAGTGGTAAAGCTCATCTCTCCGGGCCTATCCAACTCTCTCCAGGGAACTGTTGGGATGGAAGTACTACTCCTGAATGGACACAGTGCTGAAGTGGCTCTTCTGTAAGGAAAAGATAGGGGAAGGGTGGTGTAAGGGTTTTGCCATCCTGACCGAGTCTCACCAGGGTAATGTCAGGACCTAGATTCCACTCCCACAGGGACAGTGGTACAGCTCCCAGCCCCAGACAGGGGAAGGATCCAGACAGAGGACTCATCATAGTTCCCTTGGTGTTTCCGTATGATTGCCCAGGCAGGTACTGGGAGGGTCTGAGATGCTTCACTTTATACTTCACTTTTATCAGCATAAGTTGCAACTTCACACAATTGCTGAGTCTCCCCTGACTGTAGAGACACCACCTGTGTGAAGGAAGATGGCGCATGGTGGACGTGATGGCAGCTCAAGGCTAGGGGTCCACACAGCTGCAGAATGCATGAGGGATGTTTGTAGGAGGCATCAAAGAAGCAAGGAGATGCTGCAGGGCCTTTGTCGCCACCTCCATGTGCATACAGCTGACTCCTGGCACCAGAAGCCACAGAACTGGCATGAAAAGAGACTTCAGATGTGGAGGCGGCACATGCTGGACAATCCCATATAGGCTGGGGGATGCTGACACCCAGGCTACCAAGGTGCAGGAATGGGTGTCAAGATGGCCACCTGCTATTTGGAAGAGGCACAGTGGAGCTGGATGAGAATTAGTGCCTGGAGACAGAATTTATGGACAGGGTCCTGGACCACTTGGCATCCACATACAACACCACTGACTGGTGCCAGCACTGCCTCCTGCAGAGAGCCCATAGCCCTCCTGGCCAGTTTGCTGGTTTGTGTTAACTGGGAAGAGGGACTAAGCTGAGATGCAGGCAACTTTGAACAGATTTTCTTTATTAAGCACATGAAATGTTTGGCAGCTGCAACATTTTCTTAAACTGAGGCATGTCTCTGCCTTGCACTGCATTCCCCTATACCCTGGTGTGTGCCCCTAGGGGGGAGGTAAGAAGGGGGAGAAAGCTTTGGCTGTGGGCAGCACTGCCCAGAATGCAGGGCCACAGGAGCCCAGGGCAGGAGACCCAATGCCTAATGTCAGTGCATGGGCCCCACAGTGCACTTCAGCCCCACTCATATGGGGAGGGCTTCCAGTTCTCAAGGGTGAAGAGGTAGTCAGCCCGGGCTTTGTGGATCCAGACTGCCAGCTGCTGTGTGGGTCCAACACCCCCAGCATCAGCAAATGGGCTCTTCCTCTCCCTCATCCCTCACTGAAAATGCCCAAGCTGCCATGACCAGTCCGCATGCTGTACCTCTTCAGCTCAGACTTCATGGAAGACCTTCCCCCTCATCTCAGAAATGTTGTGGAGGATATATGCGGCAATACTGAGTTGTGTCAGGTTCTCTTCATCCACCTTAAGGTGCATGCTGACAGCCTGCCAGCACAACCTGAGGCAGCTGAAGGCACATTCCACCATTGTTCAGCATTTGCTGAGGCAGTAGTTGTAGTACTCCTTCCAGTGGTCTAGCTACCTCCCATAGGGCTTCATGAGCCAGGGTATGAGGGGGTAGACTGGGTCACTGATGATGAGGTTGGGATGATGTTGCCGAGGATGAAATTGGAGACCCTGGGAGCATAGCACCTGCTTTCCATCAGCCTGGAGACCAAGGAGTTGCAGAAGACACAGGCATCACAGGCATCACAGGCACTGCCCGCCCAGCCAGAGAAATGTTGGTGAAGCAACCACGGTGTTTGACAATGCCCTGTAGGACAATGGAGAAGTAGACCTTGTAGTTGATGAACACCTGCATGGCCCAGGCCAGGCAGAGGATGGGAAACCAATGTGGCAGAAGCTGGGAACCACTTCCTGTGGGTTAACAAGGTGGATGAAGCAGTTGGCCAGGATGTGGTGGATGACCAGGCACACCTCCCGGAAAGCCTGTCCAACTGTAGTCTTGCCCACACGGAATTAGATGGAGATGTAGCAATAACTGCTGGGGGCGGCCAGCTTCACGATGGCAATGGCCATCTGCTTCTCTGGAGTATGGTCTCATGCTGACATCCTAGCATGCAATGTTGTGAGCCAGGTGGACAACAGTATCCATGAAGGTGGCCAAGTGCATGTAGAAGGTCTAAACCCACTGTTCATCATCTCAGGTGCCCAGAACAACTTGCTCCCACCAGTCGTGGTTGGCAGCATGGACCCAAAACTCAATGGTCTGGAGATGGTGCCAGAGCACCATGGCATCCTGGGTGGCCTTGTCTTCACTGGTCACATGAAAGTCTGTGACCAAGTCCAGGATACTTGACAGGCACAGGGTATGGTAGATGGTCCCACACAAGATGTCTGGCTGCTGGCACAGAGGCATGAAAGTGCATGCTTGTGATGGCCAGAACCAGAGGGATTAATAAGCAATAAATATATGCTTCTTGGAGGCATTTGGTATTTTTGCCTAATATAAAGCTTGTAAGCTCATAACCCGCACATGGAACTTGTCTGTCATAAGTTTAACCAAAATAATAAAACTAACTGTTTGTATTACTCGTGGAACTGACTGAGCCCCCAAGGCGAAGCTGTAGCTGCAAGATTAGCTGACCTAACGGTTTTTGCTCAGGGTTCAGTCTTGACAATAAAAACTGGCTCCAACCATCTGGCACACCCAACACATTCCAGGAAAGCACGTCCCAAGAAAGCATATTCAGAAAAACCTAAAAGGGATGGGTTTAGTAATGTTAATTTCAAACCTAAAAATGCTGTGTTGAATTTACTTATTGGATAAACCCGAGTCTGGGTAGTAACCTTTTATGATAATTTTTAACACCTTTCAATTCCATAGGGTAACAGCTATAGGGCAAGATTGTGAGTGGCTCTAAAGCCAACAGATTAGCATAAGACTAGGTATAAAAAGCACATGTCAGGTGACCAGCAGGAAGGAGGGAACAGAACGGTCATTGTTGTTCCAGCCTGGATTCCAGACTCCCAGTGTGAGTGAGGATTGGATCCTGATCAAGGGACCTTCCCCGGCAATCCCTCCAACAGTGTCAATCAGGGATGCCTGACTTCACTGGAATCACTTGGTGCGCACCTGGCATCGAGGGACTATCGATAAGTTGCCAACCCATGTCTGTCTGTCTGTTGTTTTGAACGGCCTAGTGGCTAGGGAGCATCCCCAACCTACTGGCCTTGGACAGTGCAGGTAGCCTGCATGTCCCCACCACCAAAGGGCAAATGTGCGTTCTGTTTGCTACACATCTGACCTAGGCTTCTTACAGAAAACCGTGTAACTTTGATTCGGCCTCAAGCTTTTTTAATGTCTGTACCTAGCCTTAGTTTCACAAGAGTTCTTTTGCTCTTGCCACTTATTCCCTATATGAAGTCATAATACTTAGCGATAAGACATGACAACAAATGACTGAAGCAGACCTGCTAGTATACAGAGATGGAGTAAGTGAAATAACTTCTAAATAAGATATTTTCCATTACATTTACAGGAAAAGCCAGCAACTCTGAGTAGTCAAAGTACCTAATAGAGAGAAGTGAAGAATTAACCTCTAGTACAACATGGGACAGACAAGCTCATTCTTAGTTTTGTCACAGACTACTTGCCTGGGCTTAGATAGGTGATGTCACCTTTCTGGGTACATAGTATACCATTGCATTTTATGCAGGAATCACCATCAAGACTAATGGGGCAGTTTTATTATATAACCTTCTGGGCCTAAGTCTGTCATTTGTTTTAAAAATATTATCTACCTAACAGAAATAAGTAGTCAGCTATATTTTTAAAGTATTTTGAAATCCTCCAAAGGAAGATTATACATATACATAGCTGTAAAGTATTGTTATGGTACACTTTATTAAAATTTGAATGTTTTCAAAGGGCTGAATGATTCAGAAATGTCAACCCCCTAATGATTTCCTGTTTATGTGCTCCCTTTTTGTTAAGTTAGTTATCTTTGTTTAACCATTCAATAAGACTATTGTTGCAAAGGAAAGGTCACCCCTAGATAAGAGACAAAGGATTTATTGATTCTGTGTTTAGATAATGCAGCCAAATTCTGGTTTTACATTTAAACACTTTCAGAAGTACCTTAATAGTACTTTATTTAATCAAATAATATATGTTGAAAGTACTTTTTTGTTTCTTTAGAGAAGTTAATGTAAGTTGCTAGCAAGTTAAAATCTTGGCCATGAGTAAGAGAAAAAACATGGAAAGTTATTTCTGATGAACAAGTAAGGTTCTATTACATTTTTTTAAATTTAGGCATACAGGCTAATTAATGGGTGTGGCTTTCTTATTTAAGAGCCATAAGCAATATTTATGCCCATAAGAGTACACTTGATCATGAGGAAACTGTATAACCAACCTTTGTATTTTGGAATTTTCAAGGTCATTTTCAGAGATGCCATTTCTGAGAGCACTAGTAACAGGAATGCTAAAACAGCACATGGCATCATCTGCAGTCTATACAAATATAAGAAGGGGCTGATTCATCATGGCTTTACACCTTATCTACTTGTTTACAGAGATGCCAAGTGAGTATTGTAAGAAAGAAACCCCTACAATTATCACTTTGCACTGACGCAAATAACTGTTTATGGTGCACTGCAGGCTCATTAATGAATTGAGAACAAGGTGAGGACTAAGGTGATATGCTTGCACTTGGTAGGGTTACTTCAGCTAATTGGTAAAAAGTGTTTATGCTGGATTCCTTCCTTAAAAGATCTTTCTTCTCCCTCCCCTAATGATGTATGAATAGCAGTTGGAAAAGGGGTCGTGTTAGAAACCTGAAAACAGGGCTACCTCCAACAATAACTCTGTATGGCAGGTCACAACCTCCCCATCTCAGTTTTCTAACTGAAAAATGAGGATAACAAGATCCAGTTACCTGGTTTACCTCTCCTGTATGTGTTAATTAGATAGTGTTTGTAAAGCACTTGATAGAGGAAGAATAAAAATACTTCTGGAAAGTACTATTTGCTGTGTTTATCTTTCATTGGCCTTCCTCTAATAACTTGTGTTAAGTAAGATATTTGGTATCCTATGAATTATCTTTTTGTTCTGTTTGTTTGTACAACACTTGGTACTGTGTGGTCCTGATCTGTGCAATGCCTAGTTGCTACAGCAGTAACATTGTCATAGGAAAATGGGAGGTACCATATCAGAACAGACCATTGATCTCTTTAGCCAAAAAGCCTTTTGTCATTAGTGTCCTGTGCCAGCTACTTCAGAGGAATGCATAAAATCTCCCCAACTGGAAAATATGCAATAATGCCCTGTAGGGAGTTTTTTCCTAACCTGGGTGTAGAAGTGGCTTGTGCACCAAAGCAAAAGGGGTAATATCCTATTCAGATTGTTATCCCTGCTAGCTTTTAATCACTTTCTAGAAGATGTCAGCCATTTCTTCAGTTATGTAGAACCCAAAGCATATTACACAAGGGAGATAAAACCTTGTATCTGCTTATTGGAGCACTAAAAATTACTGAAATATAGGAATAGATATCCTGAATAAGGGGGTCTTTACATATTGTTATTTGCCTTAGAGAAGTCTCAAGTCAGCTGCTTTTAGTAATGACATACTGAAAATTTAGTCTTTTGCCCACTTATCAACATATGCTACCCATCTTCTTTTTGAAGCATCTTAGAGGATGTGCAGGTTTTAAAACCAAAAGGTTTCTAGCAAAGAATGTCATAGGTGAGCAAGGAAAATGGGCATGAAGCAGGTTCTAGTCCTATTTCTGCAACATGTTCCCTCCCTAGAAAGGTGGGCATTAGTTTTTTAGTCCTACTAAGAAATCTGTCTCATCTTGGGGGGCAGTGAAGATTCGTAAGTGAATTGTGTCCACCCACAACTAGCTGCTAAGTTTACCTGTGTGACCTGTTTTGGAGTGATGGAGACCAAACGTCACCTCCCTGTTATAGGTCAGGTGCTTAGCCAGGTTTTCTCCTCAAACTTAGAATCCTGCCTCTGACTTCACAGTCTGAAATGGAGACTTAGCTTCTGAGCTTGTTGCCAGCCAGCTTGCCACCCCAAACAGCAGTGAGACTTCTAGCAGCACACCTGAGACATAAGCATGTTTATATTTGCATTGATTACTGGATGCCATAATATATAGTTGGTATCTGTTTTTACTGCCAGCAGTGGGTTTTGCTGGTGCTAGTGTATTTTAAACTCTCACCAACATTGTTTCTTAATCTGGTGATGGGTTTCCAAAGCTGCAGCCCTCTGTCGACAGGATACTGTTAACAACTGCACAAACTGATGCACATTTCTGATTTCAGAATCAAGATGCAGAAAAAGAAAAGGCTAGGGGAGCACACCCTGAAAAAAAAACACAGGGACCCAGGCCCACTGTGTGGGGCTTGAGGCAGAACCTAGGCCCATGAACTGGGGCCTGAGACAGGGTCCAGGTATGTCTACAGAGACACCTGAGACTTGTGGGGCATAAAGCCCCACAGCCCCAGTAAGGGGGTGGAGTAGTGGCCCCAGTGAAGTGGCGTAGTGTGTGCAGCAGGCCACACAGAGTAGGGTGTGCAGAGGCGGCCTGAAGGGCTGCGCATGATGATGTAGAGTAGGGCCTGCGTGGGCAGGCCTGAAGGGCTGTGCAGGGGCACGTAGAGTAGGGTCTGTGTGGCCTGAAGGACTGCGCATAGGCCAGCCCCAATGGTTCAGTGATGTAAGCCCCATTGATGGGGCATGAGTTGAGGCCCCAGTGATACAGCTCAGCAAGGGAGTCGGGAGTAATAGTGGATAGTTTAGTACTTTGGATGCCATCTGCGGGGCATGGAACATGGTATAAGGGAAGGTTGGAGCCGTGTATTACACTGTTGGCATTTGGCAGTAAAAGGGAAGCCTTACACCTTGTTAACAACTTTTAATTGGTTTCATCAAAGGTGTGGCAGACAAGGCAGGTGGGCGGATGGCCCTAGACAGGTGGGCGGGCCAACATTGTGGTTGGTCTCGAGATGGCTCCTGTCACAAGGGAGATAAAACCCTGTATCTGTTTATTGTAGCACTAAAATTACTGAAGTATAAGAATAGATATCCTGAATAAGGGGGTCTTTACATATAGTTACTTGCCTTAGAGAAGTCTCAAGTTGGCTGTTTTTAGTAATGACATACTGAAAGTTCAGTCTTTTGCTCACTCACCAACATATGCTACCCATCTTCTTTTTGAAGTATCTTAGAGGATGTGCAGGTTTTAAAACCAAGAGGTTTCTAGCCCTGTATTTTATCTTGGGATCATGGAGAGAGTAAAAAGCTTGACGAACCTAATATACCCCTTGTATCTGTACTTCATGTTCCACTGCTTATGATCTTGTTAGCTCCTCCCAATCCTGTTGTATTCTTCCCACCATACCAGAACTACTGGCAGGAGAGGAAATGTTCTGTTGAGTCCTCCTCATACTACAGATCTCCTTTCTTCCCCCAGCACAACACTCTATAGTCGAGACCTTTGTATCTTACTCTTACTTCCTGGTCCTCTTTCCACTGCACTGACCTTTAGAAGAAAGAGTGAAACTAGATGGTCTGGTAAACAGAGAGAACCAGAAAAGGAGAAATAGAATCATATAAAATTAGGGTTGGAAGGGACCTTAGGAGGTCACCTAGTCCAACCCTCTGCTCAAAGCAGGTCCTTTCCCAACTAGACCATCCCGGCCAAAGTTTTGTCTAGCCAGGTCTTAAAAACCTCCAAGGGTGGAGAATCCACAACCTCTCTGGTTAACCTATTCCAGTGTTTTACTACCATATAAGTGAGAATATTCTTCCTAATATCTAACCTAAACATGCCTTGCTGCAACTTGAGATCGCTGCTCCTTGTTCTGTCATCTGCCACCACTGTGAACGGTCTAGCTCCATCCTCTTTGTAATCACTCTTCAGGTAGTTGAAGGCTACCATTAAATTCCCTCTCAGTCTTCTCTTCTCTAGACTAAATAAGCCCAGTTCCCTTAGCCTCTTCCTCAAAAGTCATATGCCCCAGCCCCCACACCGTTTTCATTGCCCTCCACTGGACTCTCTCCAATTTGCCTACATCCTTTCTGCCATGGGGGCCCCAAAACTGAACACAATGCTCCAGATTTGGCTTGCCTAGTGCTGAATAGAAGAGAATAATCACTTCCCTTGACCTGCTAGCAACACTGCTACCAATGTAGACCAGTATGCCATTAGACTTCTTGGAAACAAGGGCACACTGTTGACTCATATTCAGCTATAACACCCCAGTTCTTCTCTGCAGAGCTGCTGCCCAGCCAGTCAGCTCCCAGCATGAACCAGTGCATAGAACTGTTCTGTCCTAAATGCAGGACTTTGCACTTGTCCTTGCTGAATCTCATGAGATTTCTTTTGGCCCAATCCTCCAATTTGTCTAGGCTACTCTGAATCCTAGCTCTACCTTCCAGTATATCTACTACCTCCCCTAGCTTGATGTCATCTGCAACTTTGCTGAGGGTGCACTCTATGACATCTTCCAGGTCGCTGATGAAGATATTGAACAAAACCAGCCCCAGCACCCACCCCTGGGGCACTCTACTTGATACCAACTGCCAACTAGACTTCAAGCCATTGATTACTATCCTCTGAACCTGATGGTCCAGCCAGTTTTCTATCCACTTTACTGTCCTCTATCCAACCTGTACTTCCTTGTGAGAATGTTAGGAGACTGCATCAAAAGCTTTACTAAAGTCAAGGTATATGTCACAGAGCACTTAGGTGCCCTGCGCCTGAAAGCAGAAACGCCTCGGGAGAGACCCATAGTGGCGAGAAGTGGGAGGCTCAGCTGCCAGTCACCAGGGCAGCGCAGGTGCTGGTTGCTAGGGCAACCAGTGAAACCAGCTGACAGGAAGGGGCAGGGCTTAGCTCTTCTTAAGCCCAGGCAGGAGGCCAGGAGGGCAGTTCCCCTCTGGCAACTGAGGGGGGAGGAGCTCGGCTAGTACAGACGAAGGGGAGAACTCTGATGGTGGGAGTATCCCCTGGTCGCTGCTGGGGTTGGAGTGCTCTCTCTGGTAGGGATTGAATCTTGTTTGACCGGACAGTCTAGCTTTTATGTTGTAGCCCAGGGGCTTTGTGTTCTTGTGTTTATTGTTTTGACCGGAGGACCGGGTGAGGCTATTAGGGGTTGGAGGAGGCCTCATAGAAGCTCCACGGTAGCATGGGGACCCTGGTGCCAGAGAAGGCGCAGTGTTTGGGGTGCATTGACCCCAGCCCCAGAGCAAGGTGGGGGCAGCGAGAAGCCCCAGAGCAAGGCAGGGGGGCAGCGAGAAGCCCCAGAGCAAAGGGGGGCTGTGAGGAACCTCAAGGAGGTAAAGGAGAGGACCAAGGTGTAACAGGGCCCAGGTCAAACCACGTCGGTACCATCTGCAAGGCTTGGGCTGCAGTGTAGGGGAGGAAAAGGAGCCGCAGGTAGTACCCCCTGGCACTGGGGCGCATAAAAATGTCCAGCCTCCCCCTAATTGCATCAATCAATTAATCAATTAAGATCAAGGCATGGCAAGAGAGTAAGCAGGCGGTTGGCCCATGACAGGAGGGTGGAGTCACTCCTAGAAAGGCTCCAGTAGCAATACTGCTGTCACAGTATATCATGTCCATTGCTATCCCCACATCCATAAAGCCAGTCATCTCATCATAGAAGGCAATCAGGTTGGTCAAGCATGACTTACCCTTGGTGAATCCACGTTGACTCACCTTCTCCAAGTGCTTAGAAATGAATTCCTTGAGGATCTGCTCCATGACTTTTCTGCAACTGACTGAGCTGTAGTTCCCTAGATCCTCCTTTTCTCCTTTCTTAAATATGGGCACTATGTTTGCCCCTTTCCAATCATCTGGAACCTCTCCCAATTGCCATAAGTTTTCAAAGATGATGGCCAGCGGCTCTGCAGTCACATCGCCCAACTCCCTCAGCACCCCCGGGTGCATCCCATCTGGCCCCATGGACTTATACACATCCAAGTTTTCTAAATAGTCCCTAACATGTTCTTTCACCACTGAGGGCTGCTTACCTCCTTCCCAAACTGTGCTGCCCAGTGCAGTAGCCTGGCAGCTGACCTTACCTGTGAAGACTGAGGTGAAAAAGGCATTGAGTACTTCAGCCTTTTCTGTGTCCTCTGTCACTAGGTTGCCTCCCCCTTTCAGTAAGTGACCCACGCTTTCCCTGATGTTTCTCTGGTTACTGACATGTAGAAACTCTTCTTGTTACCCTTCACATCCCTTGCTAGCTGCAACTCCAATTGCACTTTGGCCTTCCTTATTTCATCCCTGCATGCCCGAGCAATACTCTTATATTCCTCCTAGTTGTTTGCCCAAGTTTCCAGATAAGCTTCCTTTCTGTGATTTAGTTTAGTGAAGAATTACTTGATAAGCCAAGCTGGTCTTCTGCCATACTTGCTAGTCTTCTTGCACATCAGGATGGTTTGTTCCTGTACTCCAAATAAGGCCTCTTTAAAGTACAGCCAGCTCTTCCAGACTCCTCTCCCCATCAGACTCGCTTCCCAGGGGATCCTGCCCATGAGTTCCTTAAGTGAGTCGAAGTCCGCTCCTCTGAAATCCAGGGTCCTTACTCTCTGCTGCCCTTCCTTCCTTTCCTCAGGATCCTGAACTCAATCATCTTGTGGTCACTGCTGCCTAAGTTGCCATCTACTAGTACATTTCCCATCAATTCATCCCTGTTTGTGAGCAGCAGGTCAGGAACAGCACAGTCCCTAGTTGGCTGCCCCAACACTTGCACCAGGAAGTTGTCCCCAACACTTTCCTAAAACTTCCTGGATTGCTTGTGCCTTGCTGTATTGCTGTCCCAGCAGATGTCAGGGTGATTAAAGTCCCCCATGAGAACCAGGGCTTGTGTTCAGGAAACTTCTACTAGCTGTTTGAAGAAAGCTTCATTCACCACTTCCTCCTGGTCTGGTGGTCTATAGCAAACCCCAACCACAACATCACCTTTGTTGCCCTCTCCTCTGACCCTAACCCAGAGATTTTCAACAGTGGATCTCCAGGTTTTATATGAAGCACAACTCCTCCTCTTTTCTGCTGCCTGTCCTTCCTGAACAGTTTGTACCCATCCATGACGGTGCTCCAGTCATGTGAACTATCCCACCAAGTCTCTGTTAGTCCAATCACGTCATAGTTCTGTGACTGTGCAAAGACTTCCAATTCTTCCTGCTTGCTTCCCAGGCTCTGTGTGTTTGTGTACAGACACCTGAGGTACCTATCCGATTGCCTTACTTGCTTAGGAAGAATGAGAACACCTCCCTGCTGTCCCCTTTGGCTTGCTCTTCCTCCAGGTCTCCTACTTCCCCACTTACCTCAAGACTTTAGTCACCATCCCCTGGCAAACGTAGTTTAAAGCCCTCCTCACTATATTAGCAAGCCTGTCTGTGAAGATGCTCTTCCCTCTCTCTGTCAGGTAGATCCCATCTCTTCCTAGCAATCTTTCTTCTTGGAACATCATCCCATGGTCAAAGATGCCAAAGCCCTGCTGGCAACACCAGCACACAAATGAAGGGGTCTCCCATACTCCAGAATTTGTTTTTTTATCAGCCACAAGTCCTCTCTGAATATGTATGACTAGGAACCTAGCTGAAAACCAGCTGAAGGCAAATCTCCCGTTAAGTTCAATGGCTTTTGGGTCAGGTAATCTACCATCTCAACCAGTGATTCTCAAACAGGGTGCTGTGAGATCCTTTTAAGGGTACTACACAATATTGGCACTGTTAGGTGTGCAAACACCTATATCTGATTCACAAGATAAACCCAGAAATTTGAAACAGTAATCTGTAGTGTCAAAAACATTCTGACTTATTGTGGTCTTTCTGATTTTTTGCAAAACAAAAATCACTCTATCCATTTTTCTACAGTCAAAAAATGAATGAAAGCTAAGAGCTAGAATTTTGTGAGTAATGCCTTGAGTCCAGAAAGGTTGAGAACCACTAAACTTTTAGTGTTGCTGCTCAGAAGAAGGGCTGTGTTCTTCTTCCATGAGTCTTTGGGCATGTCTACACAAGATGGTGCCTGAACAGTAGCCTGATACTACTGTGTAGTATCATTGTGTAGCAAAAACTGTGACATGATGCTACTGCACGGTAGTATTAGGGTACTGTGCAGTAGGATTGCAAAAAAGGCATTTGCTGGTGCTACTGCAGAGTAACTCAGGTTACTGCTTATTTAGTTAGTACTTGTTCATACAAATACTAAATAAATGTGCAGTAACTACTGTGCAGTAGTGTCTCATGTAGATGTGGCTTTGGGCATGATCAGTGTCTTCAATGTCACCCTATTCAGAAAAATCCAGAAAAGAAAACCGTACCTTTGGGGAGAGAGCATTGCCCAATTATCTAGTTCCATAGTAGGTATATTATGGAGCTAGCATGACTTGTCCATGGATCTATGAATTTCTGCAGGGTGAGGGGCCTTGGCATTACATTAGAGTCTATTCTTGCAAAGTTTGGTTTATCTTTAACTGGGTTTAGCAGACATTGAAGCCAATTAGTACCTTGCAGAATTGGAACCCTTTAATGCTGAATTTAAATTCTGTTCAAAACTAAACATATGTTTTTCTTCACACTCAATCTAGTTTTCCAGGTTTTGAAAAAACATTGCTGGAGAGGAATCCAATGAATTTATTAATGAGCTGGCTAAGTGTGGGACTATTAATATCTTCTGGTAGATTTATTTGTGTGTTATTTTTATTCTTTGCTTGACACACTAAAATAAACAGATGTTTTGAAGCTTTCCACTGAAAATATTGCAGTATGTTAAGTCCCACTTGAATAGATTGTGAATATTCCAGAGAAGAGCCACGTGCATGATCAGAGGTCAGGAAAACAGACCTTACGATGACAGGCTAAGAGCCATGGGGCTCTTTAGCCTAAAAAAGCACAGGCTCAGGGGTGATCTGATGGCCACCTATAAGTTTATCGGGGTGACCACCAGGATCTGGGGGAACATTTGTTCGCCAGAGTGCCCCAAGGGATGACAAGGTCAAACGGTCATAGACTACTACAAGACCGTTTCAGGCTGGACATAAGGAAGAATTTCTTTACTGTCTGAGCCCCCAAGGTCTGGAACAGCCTGCCATAGGAGGTGGTTCAAGCACCTACATTGAACACCTTCAAGAGCAAATTGGATGCTTACCTTGCTGGGATCCTATGACCCCAGCTGACTTCCTGCCTTCTGGGCGGGGGGCTGGACTCGATGATCTTCTGAGGGGTCCCTTCCAGCCCTAATGTCTATGAAATCTATGAACTCTATTAGTATATTTTAGAAAATGGGTACATACTTGGTATAAATTACTTAAAGATGCTTCATGCATAAATAATTGATTTCAGATTGGACTAATAGCACTAAAAAGCAAACATCTTAGGTTTCTCATTTAGTATTTGTGAACTTTTGATTTTAGCTGAAAATATGAATAGAGGAAAAAAGGTATGGTAAACTGAAATAAATGTATTAAATTATTGTATGTTAAGGATCACATCACCTTCCCATTTTATGACTTAAATATAAGTGTGTGTCTTTGGCTAGAATTATAAAATACGAATGTTTTTATCCATGTACAAAGCTTTCATAATCATCATGACCTGCACATGTCATGCTTTATTAAGAATGTTTTCTATAAAACATTAATACATAGAATCATAGAATCATAGAAAATTGTGGTTGGAAGGGACCTCAAGAGGTCATTTATTCCAACTCCCTGCTTAAGCAGGACCATCCCCAACTATTTCATCCCAGCCAAGGCTTTGTCTAGCCCTGTTTTCAAAACCTCCAAGGACAGAGATTCCACAACCTCTTTGGGTAATCTTTTCCAGTGCTTTACTACCATTCTAGAGAGAGAGTTTTTCCTAGTATCTAACCTAAACTTCCCTTGCTGCAACTTGAGACCATTGCTCCTTGATGTATCATCTGCCACGACTTAGAACAGTCTATCTCCATCCTCTTTGAAACCACACTTCAGAAATCAAATCCTATCAAATCCCCTCTCACTCTTCTCTTCTCCAGACTAAATAAGCCTAATTCCCTCGGCCTCTTCTCATAAGTCATGTGCCCCAGCCCCCTCACCATTTTTGGTGTCCTCCACTGGACTCTCTCCAATTTGTCTACATTCTTTCTGTAGTGGGGGTCCAAAACTGGACACAGTACTCCAGATGTAATCTCACCAATGCTGAACA
>NW_017729031.1:72388330-72400461 GCF_001723915.1 Gavialis gangeticus
AACCAGTGCCAGATAGAGGGGAATAATCAATTCCTTCAATCTGCTGGAAATTCTTCTACAAATGCAGCCCAGTATGCTGTTAGCCTTCTTGCCAACAAGGGCACACTATTGGCTCATTTTTCAGCTTCTTGTCCACTGTAAGCCCCAGATCCTTTTCTGCAGAGTTGTAGCTTAGCCAGTCGGTCCTCAACCTGTACCAGTGCATGGGATTCTTCTGTCCTAAGCGCAAGAGTTCGCACTTGTCCTTACTGAACCTCATGAAATTTCT
Organism: Gavialis gangeticus; assembly: GCF_001723915.1. NCBI lineage: Eukaryota > Metazoa > Chordata > Crocodylia > Gavialidae > Gavialis > Gavialis gangeticus. The sequence goes on from NW_017729031.1 coordinate 72,388,599, forward strand.
TTTGGCCCAATCTTCCACTTCGAATCCTAGCCCTGTACTCCAATGTATCTACTACCTCCCCAGCTTGCTGTCATCTGCAGATTTGCTGAGGATGCAGTCTATGGCATTTTCCAGGTCACCGATGAAGATATTGAACAAAACCAGGCTCAGGACCCACCTTGGGGCACTCCACTTGATACCGGCTGCCAGTTAGACATCGAGCCATTGTTTACTACCCTCTAAGCCCGATACTCCAGCCAGTTTTCTATCCACCTTACAGTCCATTCATCCAACCCATACTTCCTTGTGAGAATGTTATGAGAGACTGCATCAAAGGCTTCACTAAAGTCAAGGTATATCACATCCAGTGCTCTCCCCACATCCATACAGCCAGTCATCTCATCATCGAAGGTAATCAGGTTGGTCAAGCATGACTTTTGCTTGTTGAATCCATGCTGACTATTCCTAAACACCTTCTCCTCCAAGTGCTTCTCCACTGTATCCACTCACCTCCTCCCCAAACTGTACTGCTAGGTGCAGTTCTCTGGGAGCTGACCTTGCCTATGAAGAAGGAGGTGAAAAAGTCATTGAGTACTCCAGCCTTTTCTGCATCATCTCTTACTAGGTTGCCTCCCCCATTCACACTTTTCCTGATCATCCTCTTATTGACATACTTATAGAAACCTTTCTTGTTACCTTTCATGTCCCTTGCTAGCTGCAACTCTAATTGTGCTTTGGCCTTCCTGATTTCATCCCTGCATTCCCAAGCAATATTCTTATACTCCTTCCTTGTCATTTTCCAAGTTTCCACTTCTTGTAAGCTTCCTTTTTGTGTTTTAGCTCACTGAGGAGCTTCCTGCATAGCCAAGCTGGTCTGCTGCCATACTTGCTGGTCTTTCTGAACATCGGGATGGTTTGGTCCTGCGTCCTCTGTAAGGTTTCTTTTAAAATACAACCAGCTATCTGGACCCAAGGGAAAAAGGAGTTCCCTGAATCAGTCAAAGTCTGTTTTTTTGATGTGCAGGGTCATTACTCTGCTGTTGTCCTTCCTTCCTTTCCTCAGGATTCTGAACTTATTCATCTTGGGGGTGCTGCTGCCCAAGCTGACATCCACTACTACATTCCACACCAATTCTCCCGTTTGTGAGCAGCAGGTTAAGAAGAATATGGCCTCTAGTTGGCTTATCCAACATTTGCACCAGGAAGTTGTCCCAAACACTCTCCAAAAACAACCTAGATTGCCTGTGCACTGCTGTATTGCCCTCCCATCAGATGTCAGGGTGATTGAAGTCCCCCATGAGAACCAGGGCCTGTATTCAGGAAACTTCTACTAGCTGTTTGAAGAAAGCCTCATCCTCCTGGTCTGGTGGTATATAGCAGACCCCTACCATGACATCACCCTTGTTACTCTCTCCTCTGACCTGAACCTATGCTGATCTGAAGTCTGTGATAGTCCTCGGACTGACTGATCTTACTGCTTCAATATTAGAACCTTTCATCACTCCTTATTGTGAGAATGGACTATAGTCTAACTTTGTTCCCTGCATGCTCAGCACTTCAATTGGCTTATCTTAGTACTATGTGATTCTCAAACTAATACAAAAACTGAACTTGACTACTAACATTGCCCATATTTACAAATATTAATTCATATTAATTGTCGTGCATCCGTAGGTGCTTCACAGACAGGTCCAGGGAGGTGATTCTCCCTCTGTATGCAGCACTGGTCAGGCCACAGCTGTAGTACTGTGTCCAGTTCTGGATGCCACAGCTCAAGCGAGATACGGACAACCTGGAGAGGATCCAAAGAATAGCCACTCGTCTGACTGGAGGCCTGCAGGGAAGGCCCTACAAGGAAAGGCTAAGGAACCTTAACCTTTTCAGCCTCTCCAAGAGAAGGTTGAGTGGGGAACTTGTGGCAGAGTACAAATTCCTAAGGGGGGAACAACACGAAGTAGGTGATGATCTGACTACCAGGGCACCCCCTAGAATAACAAGGAACAATGGTCATAAGCTATTGAAGAGTAGTTTTAGACTGGACATTAGAAAAAAGTTCTTCACAGTCAGGGTTGCCAGGATCTGGAATGGGCTTCCAAGGGAGGTGGTGCTCACCCCATCCTTAGGGGTCTTCAAGAGGAGACTGGACAGGCACCTGGCTGGGATCACATGATCCCAAGTTTGGTGACCATTTTCTCGCCTGCCAGAGGCAGGGGGTCGGACTAGATGGCCCACTGAGGTCCCTTCCGACCCTGGAATCTATGTATCTATGAATATGTAGACAACATTTACATGAAAATACAGGCAACAATACAAAAGAAAGGCAATTCAAAGAGATAAAAATCAAACTTAGGCTAACATGACTGACTTCCATGTTAAAGAATCTCTGTGGGGCCACTGTTGTGTTCTTATATCGAATATGGCAAATTTAGGCCGGGTGTAACTTCACTTATATTTGTGGAGTTGAGTCAAGGTTGAATTTGCTCCAATATGTACTTTAGTATTTGGGTACAACTGCATGACGTGAGGCTCCCTAGCGAATGAAACAAAAGTATTCTTACCCACCACATGTTTTTATATGTTTAAAGTGTGACACTTTAACATTTGAATGAGTAAAGTTTAAGCATTTTAATCCCTGCTCAGGTGCCTTAGTAGCCAGATTGTCAAAGGTTCTTAACACATGCACCTATCATTGAAGTCCCAGAGTTTGGTGACCTCCCACTGAAATCTTTTTATCCTTTACCTTTAGGAATCTAACTTTAGATGTTTAAATTTATATTTAGGCATCTAAGTAACTGACCTGATTGTCAAATGTGCTGAGGCGGAGTTCCCTACTGCTTTAATTTCTCCTATGGGAGCACACTCGAAAATGAAACTGCCATTGTAAGTATATAACAGTAAGAGCTTCCCAGTTTACCAGTATGGACCATTATTTTTATTCCATTTCTTTTTTCCTATTAAATCTATATGTATTATCTCATGACAGTAGACACTGAATTGTGTAAACATGTAAGTCTGGACTGTTTAAATGTGGTAAGAAAATGTTAAGGATCATGAAACAAGAATAAGAAAGCCATAAGGGAAATACAGAGTGCCCGAGTGAGGGCCTAACATAGGAGGGATGGGGGTGAAGAGGGGAGCACAACCAAGTTACATGGATAAAATATTAGACATCTAAGCCCGGGGGTGGAGCTGTTTATACCCAACTGCCCTTTTTAAAAGTTAGCATTACTTATTACTTCATCACATTGGTGACTCATGTTAAGTTTGGAGTCGACTATGACTCCAAGATCCCTTTCCGCAGTTGTGCTACTTAGAATGGTACCTCCCAGGCTATAGGAGTATTGATAATTATTCCTCCCTAGGTACAACACATGACACTTATCTTTGTTAAACTGCATCCTGTTCTATTCGGCCAATTTCCCCAGCCTGTCCAAATCAGCCTAGATTCACCGTCTGCATCTAGTTTGTGTACCTCCCCCCATAGTTTGGTGTCATCAGCACACTTGGACAGGGTGCTTTCTACTCCCTTGTCCAAGTCACTAATGAAGATGTTGAATAGACCAGTCCTAGGACAGAGCCTTGGAGGACTCTGCTGCCTACATTTCTCCAGGTAGAAACCGACCCATCCACCACCACTCTCTGGGTGTAATAAGCCAATTTTCTATCAGCCAGACTGTGTAATAATCTACATTGCAACTGTTTAGTTTGTTTATAAGAATTGGGTGTGACACTGTGTCAAAGGCCTTTTTAAAATCTAAGTAAATAACATCTACCTCTATTCCTTCATCCAAGCATTTTGTGAACCAGTTGTAAAATAAAACCATGTTAGTCAGGCAGGATCTGCCTGCTATGAACCCATGCTGATTGCCCCTTACCATTATTTTATCTGCTGGTCCCCCATAAATGTGATCCTTAACAATTTTCTCAAAGGTCTTGCCAAGGATACAGGTGAGACTAACTGGTCTATAGTTACACGGTTCCTCCTTCCTCCCCTTCTTGAAAATAGGGATCACATTATCCCTTTTCCAATCCTCTGGGACCTGTCCTGAGCGCCACAAGTGCTCAAACAGTTGTGCCAGCAGCTCTGCTATGACTCCAGCTAATTCCCTAAGTACCCTAAGATGAAGATCATTAGGGACTGTTGACTTAAATACATTCAACCCCTCCAGGTGCCCCTTTACTAGGTCAGCACAAACAGTTGGTGGGTTTGTATCTATACTGGGCTTACCTAAAATTTAATGGGATGTGTATTTGTATTTGTGTCCAGGAACACGGAGCTTTTAGAAGCTCTGCTTTGGCCATCCTATCTGTTACCAGTTGCCCTAGTTCATCCTGATGGGACCCTAAGTTACCCTGCAGCTTCTTTTTGTTTCCTATGTACTTAAAGAATTACTTTTTGTTATCCTTAACTTTTGCTGCCAGCCTAGGCTCCATTTCTGCTTTGGCTCCCTTTAATTAATTATGCCTTCTGGCTGGGCCCCCCAGATGCCTGTGTTCTCTTGGGAAACTACCTAGTTTCCACTTGGAGGCAGGCAGCATTCTAGCCTGCAAGGGGTCGTGCTTGGAACCACCAGGAGCGAGATGCAGGGGGTGCCACATGCATGCATGTGGCCAGGAAAACAGCCAGGCAGCATGGAGAGAAGCTCCCTGCAGGTAAATCTATGGAGGAGAAGGGAAATGGGTGGGGGCAGGCAGATTGAGGCCCCCCCGTGAGGGAGGGAGTGAGGCCAGGGGCTGGGGCTAGGGGCACTGCCAGGGGAGTGCATGGGATCCAGGGCCAGGGCAGGGAGCGGGATGGAGCTGTGGGCAGCTCATTCAATGAGCTTTAGTTGCCATTTTTAATCGCCAGGATGCTGATTATGTGATGGATGCCGGAGGCTGTTGGAGTGTGCCAAAAAAAGGGTTTATTTATGTCAGTACATTTTAAAGTACTAACATAAATAAACCTTTTTTATTTGGTTGCTGCAGCAGCCTCTGACCTCACATGTAACCAATTTGATTAATGGATCGGTAGCAGCCAATATGGCTGGTTATAAATCAACCATCGGTGTTGGCCAAGAAAATCTTTATCAGTGCACCCCTACCTGAGACTGATTAGCAGCCATCAACTTTAGGGTTGATATTTAACAGCAGCAAAAATGCCAGTTTCAGGTTACTAGCACCAGCCAATTTCAGGTTACTATTAGTATCGTTGTTTAATGAAAAGCTGAGTGTTCTTATTAGACACTGGACCTTTGCACTGGTTCTGTCAAAGGTAAACCACACTCCATATCTTGCTGCATCTGTTGGTAAAACTTAGTATGATACTGCATGGCACTGCAAGAATGTGGTTATGCTATATCTGGGAGCTACCTTTTGATCCAGAAGTCCAGAATCAGGTACTTCTACGGTACTGCAGCCCAGTCAGCTAATTCATTTTGCCTCTGGGCTATGAAGGCAGCTACAGTATATACCTCTGCTGAAAGGCAACACTGACAGTATTCACACAACACTGTGTCCAGGTTATACTACTTCTGGTTCTGAAGGTAGCGGTAAGTTACCTTGCAAGCAGGAAGCACATAGCCACATTCGTGAGGCAGTGCTAATTAGTTCTGATTCTCGGCAGAGTTATTAGCTCTATCAGGACAACGTAACTAGAACTGGATGTTTTAAATTACTTCCAGTTCTAGAGGTCTGTGGAGTGTCTGGGACTAGATGTTAGATTTTGCCTCCTGAGAGCTGGTTGCCTTACCTTGGTATGTATACTAAAGAAAATATTAATTTATGCCTTGCACACCCAGATGTAAGTAGAAATAGCTGTTTAAAGTGAGTGGAGGAAGGAAACCTAACAAGTAAAAGAAAAATAAAAAAACATATGGTTCCCTGAGATTCTGAAAGATCATTTTCAGAAAATAAAGAAACTTGTCCAATCTTCTTTGTGTTAATCACCTCAGATTATTATTTCTTCTTTCTCTTGTGACAGAACATATGTAAGTAACCCCTTTTATATTGATCTTTTCTATTCAAAAGTAAAGGAAAAAATCACCAATAGAAGAGGAACATAAAAGATTCTTGGTCAACTTCTTATTGGTAACATAATGGCATCAAAGTTAGTAGTTGAACTCATTCTTAAGGATGTTGAATTTGGTGTTAGGTGTGAAAATGCAGAAAAAGAAATAAGTATTCTCTAAGATATTGATATTGTAATCTGGCTGGATGCCATAGATGGGATAACAAAAGGGCACAGCAAATTCAAGTGAGGAATTTGTGCTCTCTCTCTAGCATATTGTACCAGTGGTGATGTGTAGGAGGTGCATGTGCACCCCCTGAGATTTGCAGTGCACCCCCTGACAGAAGCGCTGCCGACACTGCCAGTGGTGCCTGTGGGCAGTTGCTGCACACTACCCTTTCCCCCTCACTGCCGACACTGCCAGCAGTATCTGCAGGCAATACCCAATCACCATTAGCTGCTGCCGATGCTGCCAGCAGCATCTGAGGGTGGTCACCAACTGCTGGCTGGCACTTGCTGCTGCCACCCCTGTTGCCGCCACTGCTGTGACAGCCTGCAGGAGCTCCCTGTTCGCTACCACCATGCGCTTGCCACTGACACCACCACCACCTGTGAGTGGTTGCCGTGCCCCCCCCCCAGCCTCCAGGGAATTCATGTATTGTACCATAATGAAAAAACACAAACTTTTTAGTGAAAATAACTTATGTGCTGACCTTTTCAGGGTTTTTATCTATTCAGTTATAAAACTGAGTCACAATGGTAACAAAATTGGAAATGGATTTGCCCTGTTGGACAAAATTGTACTAACATACTGTTCAAGGGCTTAAGGAAGAAATATATCCTTCTGTCTGAGATTTGCCTGAAACTATTAGTAGTAGAAGGTGCAATAGGAGATGCCCTAAAGGCTCTTATATTGTGGGTACTCTAACCATGTTCCTGGCTGCTCTACCTACTTATACTTCATCTTTGCTTGGTACCTCTCCTTCTTGGGGCTGTACTGGCTTTCACCATTTCAACAGTGGAGAAAGACCAATTTGTGCTACTGCAGTCTCCTTCCAGGTTGACCTTTCTGTCTCTGGATCTGACAGGCAAGGCTCTTTGTTGCTGAATCAGGCCCTTTGTGTACACTTTGTGATGATTATGATTTGAATCATTTAAGCATTTTTTTTAAGATACAGTTTCCCAGGAAATGAAAGGTTCTGCAGATGCCTTTTGGTTCAAGGAGATTTACCATCTGGTCTTCAGTCTCTAACTGTTCTATTATGAGTGTGTGACATGAAGGGGGAAGCCTTTGGGAATCATCAATCAACTATTTGTAGCCTGAGACCCAAGAATGCCTAGGTTAAAAAAAAGGATAGGGTTGGAAAGGTATTTCTTTTGTGCTTTCAGCAAATATGACAAGAGTGAGGCAAACACCACCTAAAGTAAGACACCAGCACACATTCGTATTTAGTTATAAACAAGCTGAGTTCAGTGTTTGCTTATTCCCCAGAATGGGCATACGTCCTCTTACAGTCAATATACATTTCAAGGGGAACTGATGTTCTGCAGCTATGTAATTTCATTCATGTCAGCTGTTACCGTGACACAAGGATAAGCTTTGGTACTCACAGGGCAGAAATGGGCCCTGAGTCCATTCTGAAAAATTTGGCCCCCTATAAATATTCTGGATGCACAATACTGCTCTTCACTAGCAGCACTGTTCTTTTAAACGATTCTTCTTAAGTATAAGATAAAGGCAACACTGCATATCTCATCGGTACTAGAATGGCAGTGATGACAAGTTTCCTAATCCAAAACTGACCTACTACTTTAGTAGTAACTACATGACTTGAGCATGAGAAACCTGGGTGTAAGAATGGGCTCTGCTCTAATGGCTCAGAAATACCTGGGGACATTAAACTTAGGTTTCTGGGGCAGGGATAAGGTATCCCCTATTATCTTTTTCATAGAGATGGACTGGTGTCTGGCTTAAGAGAACTGTCTTCCTAAATTATCTTGAGAACTTGGGCAAAAAACCAAAACTAGGTCCACCAGAACAAATCTCAAACTTATTAAAATTCTGAAATCTTGGCACCATCAAAGTTAGTAACAGTTTGGCATAGGACTCCACCTATGCTCTGAACAATAAAATATATTTTGGATTACAGGTATCCCATCTGCATTGTTGTTCAAGTAGATCAGACACAACACGGGGAGGATTCCTGCTAGCTAGCAATCTCAAATAACTTTAACTAAACCCAATTAAAGTACTGTAAATAGGGGTGTACCAATATATTGGTTGGTTATCAGATCGGCACCGATAAAAGGAGAAGTGACATTGTCAGCTATCAGCTTTTTTTGGTTGTTGTAGTAGATAATTACAGCCGTATACCTGGAGCACCCCACCCCATAGTCTGGTCCCCACACCTCACAGCCGGCCTTAGCCCACAGCAGATTACAGGTCCCAGTGAGCAGAGGGAGGGGGAGGAGGTGCCAGGGAGCGGTCACAGGGTGCTGCAGTCAGCAACAAAGGGGCCATTACTGGCTTCTGCTCCTGCTTCTGCTGCCACCATGGCAATGCCATAAGCTCAGCAGAGGCGTGAGCATTGGGGCACTGAGCACCTTTGCAAAAGTGGCTTCTGCTTCATGGTTGGAGGAACTCAGCTGTGCGGGGCCTGCTGGCACTGAGGCAACAGCATGCTCTGGCGCTCCAAACATGCCCAGCACCACTGTCCATGCAAGGGTCTGCCCTGCCTGCCTGGGATGGCAGCATGGGCTGCACAGGGAGTGGGACTGCAAGTAGGAGCCACAGGTGAGTGGACAATGTGCGTGAGAATAAAGCAGTCACTGCCTTCCTCATCAAGGCCCAGAGCAGGTTGCAGGCATGTGCGTGCACATTATAAATGGAAAACAAACAAAAGAAAGGATTATTTATGTCAGTAGTTTAAAATGCCTTGCACTATTCTAATATTATAAAAGCCTTAGTCTCTCTGTCTGTCTGTAATGCTTTATTTGTACTCTGATTGGTTGTCTGAAACAACCAATCAGAGTGCTCCAAGAGCATTCCAGACAGGAGGTGGTGGCAGTGGAGTGGACAGAGCGGGGGTGAGGCCAGCAGCGCTGGCCTTTTCCCCCCCGGCCCTGCTTCCTGGAGGCAGCAGCAGCACGGGGTGCTGGCCAAGGGGGATGAAGGGGAAGGCAGGGCAAGTGTCGCCCCCATTGCTTCTGGGAGGTGGCAGCGCATGGTGCTGGTGGTGCAGTGCTGGCTTTGCCTCCCCACTCCAGCCTTGCTGCAAGTGCTGCCAGGTCCTGACCAAAGCCAGCAGGGAGGGGAAGGAGTGGAGGGGAAGCAAGAAGTGGAGGCGGGGCACAGTGATCGTGCCCTGAGAACAGTCAGGAGGGAGGGAGGGGAGCTGGTGGGGAGGAGGTTTTGCATGGCCAGATGCACAGCGGCAGAAACATGGAGCACTGGGTGGTGGCTGCAACTGCTGCATGCAAGCTTCACCCCCCCTTCCCCACTCCTGGGAGGCGGTGGTGCCTCGGAGTGGAGCTGTGGGGGGTGGGAGGTGGCACACAAAGCTGGGGAAGGGAGGCGCGCAGGGCCAGAGGCGGAGTGGTGGCAGCGCGGGCCGGCGGGTAGCGGCGTTCCATCCCCCTGGCCCCTCCCCCACTCTTGATGCGGAAATGGGCTAGTTACTCTCTATCAGCTATCAGATTGGCATCAGCTAAAATGGTTGGTTAATCATCAACTATTGGTATTGGCCAAGAAAATCTTTATCGGTGCACCCTTAAATATAAACAAGAATGGAATAAGTGGGTGAAGATCCATTAATTTGCTGCCATTCACATAAGCTGAGGATCTGGCTTTAGATTTTTTTAAAAATAGAGACTCTTTTCAGTGTCATACAAATTTAAAATCTAATTTTTCTTGAAAAAGTCCCCCCAAATTGAAGGCTTTTGAACCTTATTTCATTGAGTTTTGGCAGGGAGTATTTAAAAATGCATGAAAACAGTATTTATTCTCTTCTAAAATAAAAACTGTAAAGATTTGATATAGAGAAATGCTGAGAACCTGATATTTCCATTGATCACTTTGATCAAGCCATTTGCTGGAAGCAACAAAAAAGACTAAAACAGGAATGCCTGACTTGTTTTTTTTTTCACAGTTAGTAAGGCCTATGGTATTAAGGAATTTCTTACCTGAATACCAACATTCACTTGGTTCCACTTAAAACATAGCATAATGAAAAATCCACTCCGCAAAAGAAGGGAAAAAGAAGTTATGAAACTGAATGAATACATAATTTTTCAGCTGGCAAATAAGGAAAAGATGATACCAAAACAGTATTATTGAATATGTTTAAGAGAATTTATAGTATGCAGCTAGAGCTGTTTACTGAAACAAATATGTTTTTGTACAAGGTCTTGTTGACATTTATATATTTTTCAGAGGATATCATGTTCAAGTGGAACTTGCTGTACCTTGATACTTTATGAGATCCTTAGGAGGGGAAATATCAGGCTTGAAAGAATGCTTAAAGAAAAGACATTGTGTTACTTGCTATATTTAGTGTATTATGTAGAAGCTTGTGGGGCTGCTGAAACAGAAAAGTGGGTCCCCAAGGTTGGAATTGTGAGTTATAGATAAAACATTATTTTTAAGGTTTCTGATCAGAAATCCCTCTCTGATTTATCAAATTAGTATAAACGTTCAAAAATGCCATTGTTTGCTACTATATTGTAGATGGTATTTGTTATCTAACTAGACATAAAGAATTATCAGTAATTAAAATGTAGTTTTGTTGTCTATAATTAGGGACCTACCATGGTGGGCATGGTGGGGCCCTGCTGCAATCAGCCCATGAATATGGCAGCCACCCCCACAAAATCGACTGGCCACCCCTTGAATCAGGTAGACTCCTGCCTATAATTTCTAAGCGTGGGGGCGCAATTGTCTGTATGATTGATAACTAAAATGTTTAGCCCAGTTGGTTAGAGTGTGGTGCTAATAATACCATGGTTTAAACCCTGATTGAAGTCCCGTCCAGCCTTACTTCTCTATGAAATCATCTAAATCCAGCTTTCCAAAACCAAAATAATGAATCCAAATTTTGATTAGATTACTTCTAGCCCTAGGACATATTCAAGGGATGTTGAGTACCTACTGAAAGGTGATTGAGCATCCTAAGTCATGCCTGAAGTTGAAGCTTGGCATTTTTGCCTTCCATCTTGCAAAACTGCACGCTTCCCTTACCTCTCTGTCTTTCATCAGGCTTCTCCCCCAATCCTCAGGTATGAACAGCTGCACTACCAACATTTCCTGAATGGTATGGAAATACAAAGAGGTAAGATAGTAAACAATTGTGAATGTGAATATCTGTTTTTACTGTATGTTACCTCTTATTCATGAAAGATGCATTTATTAAGCCAAGTTCTGACCTTTAGGAAAGCACTGTCAGAGAATATGACATTCTGTAGGGGAAAATAAAGCTGCCTAAAAATAGCGTCCACTAGATGTCTCTCAAGAGATTTAAAAAAAAAATAATGGCAAAAGTAAGCATAAAAAGTGCAGTGTATCTCTATTTAGCAAGTGATGTCTGAGAATTTTTTTGCAGAACAAGTTTTGTGTGCATTGTACTAAATTACTTTTGTTTCCACCTCTATTCTAGCCAATTGTAACATCTCACCTGCCTCAGTGGGACAACAGACCCCATTGAGCCCTAGCAGCATCCAACCCTCTCTGTGAAGTGTGATGTTTCAGGCAGATATTTCAGAGAAATATTTTTATAAATGCCTAGCACTGTTTAAATACCTCCATTTGGTGACTCAGGCAGTTTTATATGTTATGTTTAAAAAAAAAAATAATGAAGCTATTTTTATGCTCCTGGACAGCTTAGAGGAGTGCAATTCAGG
>NW_017729031.1:72405461-72405798 GCF_001723915.1 Gavialis gangeticus
GTTTTCAGGCAAATGTTTTCACTTATGATGTTTAAGTGTGTAACTGGAAATATAGTAGAAAAATGTAAATCTTTAAATCAACATAGGCACTTCTCTAGCATCCACCAAAACAACTAGCATGTCCAGTCCTAATGAAAGTTCATAATACAGCATATTATTTTCCAGCAGGAACTCTAGCTTTTGATATGCAGCAAGCAATGAGAAAATCAATTTCCCATATCACAACAGTGAAAATATCAAAGTTAATTTAAGGACTTATTGTCTGCATAAATACACATGCTGAATTTACTGAATTTAATAGTTTAACCATGTATATATATGTGTGTGTGTGTGTATA
>NW_017729031.1:72406730-72411228 GCF_001723915.1 Gavialis gangeticus
TATATATATATATGTAATATATATATTCATATAAATAAGTATACACATACTTTAGTATGACTTTGAAATGCACTGATTTCCAATAATTTTAAGTGAAAGTTTCTCAGTATTACTCTGCTAACAAAATCATAGCTTCTTTGGTAGTTAATTATTCTTGTTTGTTATATTTCAGACACTACAATACATAGTAGTTTAGGGTCTTTTTCAAGGTCTTTTAAGTTGTTGGGAGTCTTTCCATTAATTTCAAAAAGCATTAGCTCAGATTCCTATTGTTCTTGTCTTTAATAGTGATTAGAATCTCTTCTATATTGTATTAGAGATTTTCTTGATAATGCAACACAAGAAAACATTTCTAAACATATTCCTTCTCTCCAGAGTGCTACTTTGGTTAGTAATACATAGCTTCCCTGAAGAAACCACATTCTTACTGTATACCACATTAAATGCATATCATACTGAGCACAGCAATGACAATCAAATCCTTCTAGCATCTGCTAGATTCTCAGTTTCACATCCTAAAGTACAGAGAGGTTATTCTCTCAGTTCACATGAGGATTCACAAACATATGCCGTCTTCTTTCATAGACCAGGTGATCAGCAATGTATATGGCAATGATAAGGTTGAGCCAATGGACAGTTTCTGTAGTATACTGGTAAATGTCAGAGCTATTGCTTGTGAAGGATCAAAGCCAGCAATGGCATAAAGCATAGTCCATAGTCTGCAATTCATGACCACCATTGTGCCTTTGGATTATTTCTGGTATCCCATGGATGAAAGAAATGGCTACATCTGCTCTGCAATGTTCAGGTGCAAGCCAATGTAGATTGAATATGATAGGTATGGGGTGCCAGCTACTTTAAGAGGAGCCAACAGGTATAAGTCCAGGCCCTAAGAAGCTGGCAGTAACAGCTTAGAGTCTGCTGAGATAACACCACCTTAAAGGGGTGGCTGCAACTCCAGAAGGCCAGCTTGGAGATAATACCTAAAGCAGTCTGGAGGTCTAGGGAGGAACTAAGGGGAGGAAGAGTTCCCTAGGGACCCAGGGAGGTGTGAGGGGCTGAGAGTATGGGACTAGCAAGGATCCCAGAACCCCAGAAGGGGGCTTAAGTGAAAGAAAACATCAATGAGGATGCCACCTATGAGGCATGGGGCATGGTGTAGGGAAGGAATGGAGCCCTGTAATTAGTCCATAAAGCAGAGACCATATGAACCTAGTGGTCATTTGAAAGAACAATTTAGGAAGCCCTGTGGCAGACTCCCTCACTAAAATAACAAACATCAAGGCATAGTGGGTGACTAGAAGGAGTTTGCCCAGAAAGTGAGGGCTGCAAGGACTCCAGGGGCTTCACAGCCACCCCTGGAGAGGCACCCTGCCACAACATGGTTGTTCAAATCCAGGTCTTGCTGAGGGACTGGCATCAAGTTGCTTGTTGGGAACAACATAACCTTGTGAACTCCTACTACAGGTTTCCCACAGGGGTTAGGTTCCAAAACCGTGGTGAGTAAAGCTAAAGGCTTATGAGAAAATGGGGTTAGGGACTTGAATACTGTACAGTATAGTGTATAAAAATCATTTTGACTTACCTTTAATACACGGAGTGGTCAATGGGCATAGGCGTACCCCTACAGGTACTTAGGTTAAAGGGCTACGCGCTGGTGGGTGACAGGGCGTGACAACAGTGTCTCCCCCGGCACGTTTGCCTCTTACGCGGGGAAGCAGGGGAGGAAAGTGGAGGGGAGGGATGCACTGGCCGGCCAGCCCCGCACAACACACTGTGGAACTTTTCCGCTTCCACCCATCGAATGGCAGGGGGGCAGTGTTTTGTACCCACTTCTGATGGCATGTGATTGGCCAGTTAGCAGCCCGCAGATGGGGCCTTGCCCGGGCTGGGTCGTGGGACAATCTGAGCTTGGCAGCAGTGGGAACCTGCACCCCTGGACAAGCCGCTGGGCTTGTATTGTCCTGTGACCTGGTCTGGCTGGGGCTGATATTCCCTGCTGCCCTGCTTCCCTGCCCCACGACCCAGCGCGGCAGGAAGCAGAGAAGCCTCAGGGGGACCTCCTTGCCTACTGCTGCTCACCCTGCGTTGCCCTGGGATGCACCCCCTGCACTGAGGGCAGCGGCGTGGGGCTGCACCCCTCAAACCAGTGGCAGGCACAGGAGGTGCATCGCATAGGAAATTAACTCCTTGATATTAGCTATCATACATACTGGTCAAATTCACACTCGGTATTCTTCCACTATAATTCTGCATTCCCATCATGGGCAATTGCACACATCCAGATTCACTCTTTGCAAAAGACGTCATTCAGTTTGTCTAAATTCCCCCATTCACAGAATGCACAATGTGCCCTTTAAGAAATATTCCATGGATACCAAAAGGAAGCCACAAAAGAAGGTATTGTTAGGGCCTACCTATTCAAAAATGTAACTCTGAGGAACAATGTATGAAAATATGGTATCGGGGAACAACCTCATTATAACAAATCCTGTGGAACTGAAAGAAAAGCTTATTAAAACAGGGTGTTTTTAATAATCTGAGTCAATTCGCTGCATTAAAATAATGAAAAAAAATTTGTGCTGTCAGGGTTGTTAAAAATGTGGGGTTGTTGTAAATGGCATTTGTTATTATGAGGCTACAGCATTTTTGACTGTGTATTGGTATTTTTTCCACCACTGACTAGTGCTTCCTGTGTTTGCAATGCTGAGGTCTGGTGACAGGTTATTCTTACAGCTTCTGTAAAGAACCTAATGACCACAAAGATCTGTTTTCTTTTTTTGATTTGGGACTAGTAACTGAAAATACTTTTTTCTTTATTTTGAAAATCCACCCCCCCAAGATAAATGCTAAGCAGGCGTATTAGTTATTTTTTAATGATAACCTTAGTTATCCCTTTTACACTAATGATGTTTTTTGTGAATATTTTTCAACACCTTAAACAAGTATACCTGTTCTGCCTGTTTCAAGTAGGCAAACTTGTGACTTCCTCAAACTAAATGTCTGAAAGAAATGCTTGTTTTCTAGGATGGGAAGGAACATACTCAGATGTAATCCTCTCTTCTGACCTACTTTTGCTATTACCTCTCATTGCCCTACTGTATCTTATTTGTGCTACATGTCATCTTGTCATTGTCCTTGGCTTTAGATAGTTACATCTTGTAGCGTGGAAATCTGCTTCTAGTCAACACCACAACACCATAAATGCTGCTGACTTGACAGTCACTTTTTAAAATCCTGGTCCATTCCTCCACTTCCCTTTTGCTTAGAGTGCTCCACTTCTCAATAGCTCTCACATATGAAATACAACCACTCCATCAGCTTCATCTTCAAGCAATTTTACTGACTTCATAAAGTCAAGCTTTATGAATTTACCCCTATGTCCCACCAATCTGCTCAGTCGTAGGCATCTTCCTTCTCCCTCTCCCTATCTCCATTCTGATTCTCAACCAGGCTGCCACAGTACCGTGAGGTTCTGCAAGATCCTTTTGAGGGTGATGCAGGGTTTTCTTAGTGCTTCTAGGTGTGCAAACATCTACGAGACTTAAGATAAACCTAGAGCATTGGCGACGCGTAGGGGGTGCACTCTGAGCTTGGCGGTGCACCCCCTGCAAAAAGGTACCACCAACACTGCCAGCAGCATCTGCGGGCAGTTGCTGTTCGCCAGTGATACTGCCGGCAGCATCTGCGGGTGGTCCGTGATCACTGCTGGCTGCCACCAACACTGATGGCGGCATCTGCGGGTGGTTGCCAACTGCTGGTTGGCATTTCCCACCCCCGCTGACAGCACCGTGGACCTCGCTGTGCCCCCGCCCAGCCTCCAGGGGCACATGGCATTCATGACCTAGAGATTTCAAATGGAAATCCTTAGGGTCAAAAACATTCTACCCTGTTGTGATCTTTTTTAATTCTTTGCAATAAAAGAATTGCTTTATTATTTTTCCATGGTGAAAATAAGTAAAAAGTAAAAGTTGGCATTTTCCTAAGGGTGCCTGAGTCGAAAAAAGTTGAGAACCATTGGTTTAGTATTACCCACCTATCTAGCATGCCACATCACCTTGCCATTGTTAGAGCAGGATCCTATTCTGTAGCTCTGCCATCTGGAATCAGTTTTCATGGAATCATAGAAAATTAAGGTTGGAAGGGACATCAAGAGGTCATGTAGTCCAACTCCCTGTTCAAAGCAAGACTACATCTTCCCTCCATCGCATTCATCTTGGTTCATGTGACATCTGTTCGGTGTGCTGCAGAGCAGCACTCCGGCTGCCATAGAAACCAATCTAGCGAGCGTGCCCATTGGCTGCGTGGCAAGAGGAGGAAGAAAAGGCCTGCAGTGTCAGGGGTCATGTGCGCAGCGCCTGTCTGCCACTGTTTTCAATCAGCTGTTAGCCCGGGATGCATTAACGGAGTATGCCGAAAGGGGCAGAGTTCAGGAGGTCACTCAAACTGCCAGCTGTGTACACTCCCGGGGTGTCACGGGGAGGACCTCAAGGTCAAT
>NW_017729031.1:72416228-72417549 GCF_001723915.1 Gavialis gangeticus
ACTACCCTCCTAGTGAGAGAGTTTTCCTAATATGCAACTTAAACTTTCCTTGTTGCAACTCAAGACCATTGCTCTTTGTTCTGTCATCTGCCACCACTGAGAAGTTTTAATCTTTTCTTAATTTTTCTACCTTGTTGATTCATAATTTTTATCTTATCTATATATACTTTTCTCTTTGACCATGTTTTTAAGCTCTTTTCTCTCTCTGCATTTAGTTGTTTCTGACCTATATTATGTAATTCACTACAGCACTAGATGTGAGAGACATAAGGTGTAGCAGAGCTATTAAAGCATAATAGTTCTGAATGATACTTCAGGTGAATAGCAGGAAGTGCTGTAGACAGCAGAAGCATCTGAGTTGTCATTTAACCTTCAGGAGTCTCATTGCCTTTCCTGCAATCTTTCTTGCAAAGGGACTGTAAAATTAGCCTCTAAATTAATTTAAATTGGAGCTATCTTTAAATAAATGCTGCTGTAGTCCAGAAAGCTTCAGTATATAGTGTTTCACACCAGGCTTGCTCTCAACTTCTTAAATTTTCTTCTGTCAGGTGCAGTTGATTTCATTCAGGGAGGATATCAATTGTTTAGGAGCATCCAATTGTTTCCATGGTGATAGACAGTGACATCCCAGAATGACTAAGGCAAGATCAGACTGAACCAAGCCAAAACAGCTCTTTTCCTTTTTTTTTGCTGGTTAGAGGGATTCTGTTTTGCTAAAATCATATTGTCACTC
The DNA here is from genome assembly GCF_001723915.1 of Gavialis gangeticus. Classification (NCBI taxonomy): domain Eukaryota; kingdom Metazoa; phylum Chordata; order Crocodylia; family Gavialidae; genus Gavialis; species Gavialis gangeticus. The sequence continues at coordinate 72,416,962 of NW_017729031.1, forward strand.
GTAAGACAGTGCTGCTTTAATACTTCCTGCCTGCTCCCAGCACCTTTTAAGAGCCCATGCAGCTTGGCTTCTGTATTGTCTCCTTTGTATGCCTGGAAGAGGGAAGCAGACTCTGCGTGGGGCTCGTTTTTCCTGAGGTCAGACTGTCCTCCGGTCCAGCTGGCACTGCCATGGGCCGTATCAAGCACCGGTACAACCCAACCGCTGGAGGCGCAGGTCCCGCTGACCTGCCGCGACTGCAGCACGGCCGGACTCGGGAGAACTGATGTTCTCTGCCAGAGCGCCGCATCCCCGGTCGGACCACAGCGGGGGAAACACTTGCCTTGAATCCGTTTATTCACTTGCTGCCGGGAAGCAGCACTGGCCTGGTTGTGGTGACTACACCAGGTGCCAGCCGTCACAGTGGGTGACTTGGGGGCGCGGGGGGGCGGGGAATCATTCAGTCTATGGAGGGGCAGGCATCACCTGGGCTGTCCACACGAGCTCCTCCGGGAGGGGTCCAGGCTAGTCCGGTGCCCAGGGCGCAGCCAGCGCGGGGACCCGAGCTCGCCCGGCGCTGGCAGGGGAGGGGAGGGGCTGCCCCGCCCC
>NW_017729031.1:72417812-72434496 GCF_001723915.1 Gavialis gangeticus
CCGGCGCAGCAGGCGATGGTGCGCGCTGCCCTCGGCCGCAGGTGGCGGAGCGCTCCCGGCCGTGGCGCTGGGTGAGGGGAGGGGCTGCCTCCGCCTCCGCCTCCGCAGCCGGCTCCTCTGGCCAGGTGAGTCGCGCTGCCGCCCCGCGGGCCTCACTTCTCCCCCGCTTCCAAAGCGGGTGGCCCCGGCCCCAGGGCGCGGGCGGGATGCGTGGGGCCGGCCCGTTGTTGCAGCCTGGATGCGGCCGGCTCCGCCTGCGCCACTTCCGCAGCCTCCCGCTGTCAACAAAGGTGCCGCAGAGGCTCCCCCCCCGCCCGCCGGGGTGTCCCGGCCCCCCCTGCCGTCGCCGCCTCTGGCCTGGCTGAGCGCGATGGGCCCGCGACGCTTGTCCTCCCGGGGCGGGGCGGGCTCGAGCCGAATGGAAAAACCCAGTGGCTGAGGCTGGGCAACGAAGTCGGAGGGAGCGCGTCCAGCCGTAAAAGGTGCAGCGCCCTGCCAGCGGGGGGCCAAGCAGGCATGGAGGGCCGGCCGGGCCGGGCCCCTGCCTGGGCTCCCGCTGCTCCCCGCTTCCGGCTGCGGCCTGGAGACGGGGCCTGGAGGCCACAACCTGCTCCAGGTGCCTGTGGCTGAGCTGCTGGGAGAGCCGGTCCCCAGTTGTAGGCGCGGCTCTTCCTGGCTTCTCCGAGAGGGGCTTGGCCAGGAGAGGTCTGGAGAAACACCATGTACCTGGGTCCAAGAAAGCAGTTTTCCTTAAGCCTGGGGATAATAAGTGTTCTTCTGGCCTGGTTTGGTGACCGCCAAGGTGTTGGGGCTTAATGCCCATTTTATGGAAATGGGAGGCTTCTGCCTAGCTTGCTCCTGCGGCAGTATGGCTGAGGGCAAGTGAAACTTGGGGGCGTATGAATCCCAAGCCTCCAGGCTTGGGCCTGCATGTAGGATGCTCGTCAAAAGACTTTGGAAATATCTGAAGGCCCTGATGGGGGTGGAGGATGTTTGCCTGTTGTAGGGCCACCTATGGTTCTGGACTGATTCATGGATTTGGACTTGATTTGGCTTAAATTCCTTTTTTTTTTTTTTTTTTTAAAAGGAGCGGTCCAGGCACATAGGGAATGTATAGATGAAACAGGGGTTTACTTCACCCTAAATTGAAGAAATGGGTTTTTAAAAACACTGCTTCACTTTAGGGTGAAGTAAGCCCCCATGTCCAGTACACCCATTTCTAGAAGGGCGTTTCCCTGCCAGGACTGGTATCTCCAGGGATTCCTTTGACCCTCTTTGAGCAGTAAGGACCCTGCTATATCTGAGGTGCTGCTGAGGCAGAACTGTGATGCAGTGGACAGGGAGATCACCTTGGGGATGCTTCTCACTGGGGTGATGGCAACTTGTTTTTCTCTCCTTTTTTTCTGATTTTGTACCAGTCTTCCTGCCAGCCAGGAGGAGACCTATCATACCATAGTCTTAGATGTGTATAGTATGCTACTCATCATAAGCTTCTCACCCAGGTTGCCTTTTCTTCTCTTGACTCAGTGTTGTTTTTTTTCCTTCTTGGTGTATTTGTTCCCCTACACTTTACAGTGGTGAAAAGGTTCAACCTAATGAGAAATATTTAACAATTACATGTTAAATATTTCTCATTAGGTTGAACCTTTTCTCTAGTTCTTTTCTTATGCACCCCTGACTGAATTAATCTATAAAGTGCTATTCTACTTTGCCTTCTGCTTCTTTTTCTGTTACTTATGAGACTTGTTCCCATGTGTTTGACCATAGATATAATCAAACACATGAGAACAGCAAGTCCCAGAAATAACAGAAAAAGAACTTTGTATATTATAAACATGTATATAGTTGTAGCACTCCCTCTTTCCTTCTCTCTATAAACATGTTCTCACATGTCTGACAATATACAGATATAGATAGATATCATGCAGATGGATATATATAACTACATTTATAGTCAAAATGTGAGAACATGCTTGTATATAGATATCTGTATAGTTGGACGCATGAGAATATGCTTATGTATACACACACGTATATATATTAATATAGCGGGAAATATATATATAGTCCTCATATATAGACGTGTATATATATATAGCTATATTGATATAGGTATATGAGTCAAACGTATGAGAACATGCTTATATGTATATATAGACAGTTACCTATATATAATCTGTTCAACTTTTCCACATCCTTCATAATTTAAGTGCCTTTTGGATGGATTCATACATGCTTCTCAAAGCAAATGCTTTGGTTACATCCAGTGTTTCCTCATAGTTTAAATCTTCATTTCCTGTGGTTAGATTGTAACCTTATTTGGACGCTAAAATTAATCTCAAGAAATTGTGATAGCTGCATGCAGTGTCATGGGTGAGAACCACAGTCTATATAATGAGTCATTCTGTTCCAAATCAACTAGTGCATCTAGCTTGACCATACAGATGTTCACTGAAGTGTATGCACTGATAAAGTGCTGGGTTTCCTCTAATATTTCTTCAGAATCATAGTCACGCTTATGTTGTGCCTCAGGTGGCTACTGAACTAGACTAATAGCAGAGTTGGTCTTGAAGAACAGCTGAAAAACTGTCTGACTGTCATACCACCCTTTTAAATTTTACTCACCTGATATAAATTACTTTATTTTCCATGTATGCATTCATTATATAGGGTGTGACTGTCCACTACCTTGCTCTTTTGTACAATCACTATATACAACAATGCGAGTGTGAAATGCTACCAAACAAGAAGGGTAGCATTTTAAATCCACTTCACCTAGGTGTATATAAATACACAGGACTATAACAAACCCATTGTTGTATTGCTTTAAGATCTACAAAGCGATTAGGGGACTTAGATAATAACCAGCGCAGAAATAGCCCCTGACCCAGAAAGATAACAATAGCACATCAGCTGAAACCTAAACAGAAGAATAAACATACAGGTGGAGTGGGAGGGTGAGGTAAGAACAAAAGCTGTTTGCATACCTCAGTAGTCACAGATGTCACAGAAGCTGCACGATCACTGCATGATAGTGCTGTAGGTTTGTCGGCACCACAGCAAAGATATCCTGTAAGGTTAAGGTGGTAGCTAAATTCTTAAAGTACTGTGGGCATGATTCTCTGTGTTATAGAAATGCTGTAGTGTGTCAACTAATAGTTTTAACAGTCTAGCTCTGGTGGCTGGATTCTTAAGTTCCTCCAGTTTCGCATTTGTAAAGCTTATTTTTACTGTTTGTGATGTAAAAAACACAAGTCTTAGTAGACTACAAAGAACTGTTTATGTAACTTCTGGGAGTAGCTTTTTTACTTCAGTGGGGATCTTACGTAAGCCAGTCTTTGCAGAATTCGGGCCTTTCAGAGCACAGTTTCGCTGCTATTAATTTTTAGCCTGCAGTAGAAGTCTAGTATGACTGATAGTCATGAATGCCCAAGTAGCATCTTTTGCTCTTGACGTGATACTTGAAGCAGACCTTTTATGGAGATGGATAGCACTATATTTGGAGTGGCGTTAGCTTACATATTGATCTCTGTGCTTCAGTTCTGGGAGATGAACCCCATTCTGAATGCATTGCATAGGGCAGAGATACGGGTTTTCTGGAAAATTTTGAATTGGAAAATTTTCCACCCCACATCTCTGGCATAGGCTCATGAACTTTTTATTAGATAAATTAGCAACAGATGTATAGTAAGTGTTTAAGAAAAAGCGGTCAGCAAGCTAATTGAAAAAGAACTACATAAATATAAACAACACAATTGATATTCTAATTTGTATATGTTAAACTGAGAACTTAATAAATGATGAATCCTCAGTTCTCTTAATTTTTTTGATAAATCAGGATTGGATTATGTTTATATGTTTTCATTATTTCATATGAATATATCATCTGAATACAAATCACTTTTATGGAAATATTACAAAGATGAAAGCTTTTTTCTATGTTTTAAGGCTGCAACTACCAGTTATAAACACCATCTTGCCATCTAGTTTGCTGAAGGTTAATTCACCACCAGTGTCCTATGAATGGCTTCAGATCCGGTGGGGTGTGGTTTCATGCTTGTGTTGAACAAGGTTTAAGGATAGTTATATAATGAACCATTAGGCTAGAATTTTCCTGAATCATGTATCAAGTAAATTCAGCAAAGTGTTTATAAGAGATGAGGGTTTTAAAATGAAGTGGTCGCAGTTTGGGGTAAACTTATCATCAGGGATCCTAGCTTTCTCTGATTAAAAAAAAAATCAGTTAACAAAAGTAACCCCAAATCCACATTTTTCTATGATTTAAGTGAAACGCCACATATATAAGTGAAAATTGGGAATTTTTTTAAATTGGAGATCCCTGCTTATCATTTAACCAGGATAGCTGCTTATCATTAAAACAAAAACCCTTAATTTAGAGCTCAAAATGAATTTGAATCAGTATGTTGTAGGGACTTAAGTATTTGCATACTTTTATTGGGGAATTTTTCACTTGTTACAAATAGTGTCCACCTATATTATAAGCCCTGCAAAATGCAGCAAGCCTTTAGTTAAATGACCACCTTGGTAGGGGAAACAGGTAAGAACCACAGGAAGACAATACTTTCCTGTTAGGAGAAGAAAGGAGAAAGCTCAGTAGAGAAACCGGGATAATCAGTTTGCTAACAATAACAGGAACCTGTGTGGTTTTGTGTTTTTTGAATCCACCATGTTTTCTAGAATTGGTTTAGAGGAGTGGTTCTCAGCCTTTCTGAACTTGTGGAACCCCTCATTGGACTTAGGGCACCTCTCCATAACTTGAGAACTGAGTGGAACCCAATTTCAAAAGCTGATTTATATATTACAGTGCTTACCTTCTTCCAGAGGGGATGGGCCATGGGGATGGGGACTGTTCAGGCAGGGATAAGTCTGAGCCTTACATTTCAAGGTGCCCTTCAGAGGATCTGGTGGCACCCAGATTGAGATTTACTGGTCTAGAGCCAGTGGAGCAGAGCAAGTACTTAAAGTATGAGGATTTCCTTAATTTCCTCAATGTAGATATAGCCATTTGAAGGAACCAACACGCAGGTATCAAAGTTTGACTGCTTTTGTTACAGCTTGTTCAAAAAAAGTAAGAATTTCTTTACATCAAGAAGGTTATTTTCATTAGTTTTCCCTTAAGTCTAAATGTTTGACCTTTTAAATTCACTGTGGAAATATTCAGGTTTTTAAAAGCTGGTTGAAGACTAAGGATAGACAGTTTAGCCATATACTAGAAATGTTTGGAGATATACATATGTGAAGGTTAGTGGAGAAGGATGGGGTTTGAAAGAGATGTGACTGCAGTTGTTTTGCAAGTTATAGACTGTCAGACTGAAGAAACTAACAAAGAATCCTTTTCTTTACTTGAAACAATATTTAAATTAATGTTGAGCTGTGTATATGTGCACATTTCATCTTCATTCCACCTGAACAATGAAAAGGGGGCATTTAAACTTTTTCATTCCGTGATACTAGCCTAGCATTATGGGCAATTTTTAAGTTGCAAGCACAGTAGAGTAATGTTGCTCCTCTGAAAATAAAAAGGGTCTAACAGGTATAAATAAAGGCGTAAACCCTCTTATTAAGTTTTATAAAAGTGTGTTTATAAAACCTAAATTTTAAGGCAGATTTAATTTGTGATCTCTGACTGTAGTAGTCTCTACCACGGGGATATATATTTATTATGGCATTAAAACCCCCCCAAACATTTCTTATGAGATTACTATGCTGTTATAATGGAGAAAATTCTTCAGTGTATAAATATAGTCTGGGTGTCAGGAAGGAGAACTTCTAAACCATTTGTTTGCTTGCTGAGAAATTGAGTACAGGCAGTCCTCGGACTTACGATACAATTGGTTCCTGAAAACCGCGTCTTAAGTTGAAAAGTTGTAACTCGCAACCAATTTTCTCATAAGAAACAATGAGGTATTGATTCCTGAACCAAGGCCTGATTCCCTATTTTTACGAAAATTAACCCAGAATTTTGTACTCGATCAATTATAGATGAGTAATATAGCTACATTCATAGATTTCATGGACATTAGGGCTGGAAAGGACTTCAGAAGATCATCGAGTCCAGCCCCCTGCCCAAGAGGCAGGAAGTCAGCTGGGGTCATAGGATCCCAGCAAGATAAGCATCCAAACATTTCCTAAAGGAGTGCAGAGTAGGTGCTTGCACTACTGTAAATAGCGATCATATTGCTTTGGAAGGACTTCTCTGAGGTGACTTTGCTGGACTTTTTGAAAGGCTCTTGGTTGGACGTTTTGAAGGGTTCTTGGCTGGAGTCTTCTCAGGAGTCTTGGCTGAAGGTTTTTCTGGAGTCTTGTCTGCTTTCTTAAAGAAAGTGTCCTAGGAAGTTTGGACAGATGTTCTCCAGGGAGATGAGCGATGCAGCAAACTTGTTTGCTTGTGTGGCGTCACATCAGATAAAGCTTTGTAAAGTCGAAACTGATGTCATAAAGTTGAAATAGGGTGTCAGTTTATAAGTGTTATAAGGCGAAACATTGTAATTTGAAACATTGTAAGTCAAGGACTGCCTGTATTTGAACATGAAACTGATCGTCTTCACTTGACTAGTTATTTCTTCCTCATTAGAAGTGTAGGAAAGCTTAGAAGTATATATTTGACAAATAGCATACATATATTGCAATCAAAGAATAGGTTTGTTTTAATCTAAGTAGTGTAGGTAACACTGTAGTGAAGATTTGTCACTATAGGTTTCAGTGTGGGCCATACATGCCTTTCTGGGATCCTAGAGGGTGACTATAGATGTGCTATTTAGTGTTCTAATTAGAATGCAATGCTGTAGTTGGAACGGTCCAGCGTCCCCTCACCATCATGTGTAGTAAGCCCCTGAGCATTTTAAGATGGCCTCAGGGCGCTTTATCTAAACCTTGTCTAATGGCCCGTGGCCATTTTTAAATGTGCTGGAGCTTAATACACATGAGAGTAAGCCATTTTAATTGAAGCAACTGTCCAGGAACCACTCTAAGTAAAATGCACCCTCCTCCCCCCCACCTTGAGCACATGTATAAGCCACTATAGAAACTAACTCTTTAAGGGTACCACCCAGTCCTGCCTTCTGCCTTCCTTCAGACCAACACACCTGACTACTTGCTCTTCTGGGATCTGGAATACATAGAGTAGGCAATAAAATTCCATAGTTCCTTGTCTTACTGCACTGACAGTGTAGGCTGTTGCCTATGAAATTTCATAGTTCTTAGTTTCTAAGGTGCCACCCTACCCTACCCTCTGCATTGTCACCTGAGCTGATTAGATTAAAGCTAGTTTGGGCACACCTATATGTCCTGGTATAGACCTAACTGAAGAAGCAAGTTAATTTAGGACATATAAAGATCAGTTTAAAAAAATCATTTTTTAAAACTTCCTGTAGTACATTTACTCAGTAGTACTTCTTACTGTACTTAGGTACATAGCACATTCCATGTACTTAGGACTTTATTAACAAATAAAATATTAAATGTTCCTTACCTCAAGGTACTTGTAATACAGAGCCTAAGCCAAGTCCTGAGATGTACTGACTAGTGAAATTGTCAGGGGTTCCAAATCTCCAAATACTTGGCCACAACTTTGGTATAAAAAGAGATATGGTGTTGGACGATGGAGTGTGGGGTGAAGCAAGATAAGGATGGAGGTTTATCCAGTCTAAAGTCATATTGTCATTTATTAAGTAATCATTTTATAAACTGGCATAGGGGACAGTACTGGCCTGGATCCTCTGTTGAGAGCATTTTGCTGTCTTTGGAAGTGAAACTTGTTTTAAAATAAAAATTGCTGTCATTTTTTAAATTAATCTTGTTTATTGTAGTGCCCATGGATCTGTCATGAATGAGCCTCCATTGGGCTAGGTACTGTACAAACACAGAATAGCTTGCAATCTAAGACAGACAGGAGATGACAGAAAAGAATATTGTTCATAAGCATTGTGACTGGAAAAAGTTATCCACCATAGTTGCACAATATTTTGGGGTGCACACTGTTTTTAGGGTGAAGGGAAGTAGGAGGGCTGGGTTTCCTTATTGCTTTTTAAATGTTTTCCATTGTAACAGTTATTTTCCAAAATCAGACACCAGCTAGCCAAGCAAATCTTGTGAAGGTTATTTAATTAATTAATTAATTAATTTTTAGGAATCTATGCCTAGACATTTGAAAATCTGTTAATAGAAAGTTTCTTGTAAAACTTCCCTTTTAATTGTGAATCTAGCGTTCTTACCGGGACCTCATACAGACATTCAGTTTCTTCTGGGAGAGCAGTGACTCTCCCAGGAGAAATCACGAGTGTTCAAGGTTTTTCTTTCAGAGTAAAAATGGCTGTTCCAGGAGAAAAATAAATGGGAACAACCAGAGCAAATTTCTGTATATGTGGTTTCTCTCAGAAGAGAACATAGCCCTCCTACATCCCAGGGAGCCAGTTTATCACTGGCTGAACTCAGCAGCTCCTGCAGGGAACATAATATATCCCCTTCACAAATCCCTACATTCTACAGAAGGGAGAAACACATGCTGACAATAGATACTCTGGGTCAGCCACTCAGGGCTACCCTGTGCACTACTACTGTCTGTCACCAGGCAGACTAAGGGAGCCTGCAGAGCTCACTGACACGTGTGCGTAAGGGCCCCCTGGCTGCAGTGTCAGCACTGCAAGCTCTCTACTCTTCAGGGCCTCAGCGTTCAACTGTCTGTACATACAGCTCTAGGTAAGTTTTTCTATCAGGAGAGCAAACCTGGAAAAATTCTTCCAGATTATTGAACTTTACTAGAAATTTGCTGTCTTCTCTATGTATTTTAGATCCCAAAAGAGACAGAAAGGCACATCTGTGTGTATGCAGCCCAAGTTGAATGAAATCTGTAAGAGTAGAACAGAAACTTTATAACATATATGTTTGTAGAAACTCATACTGATCCTTTCCTTTATTTATCCATTTTCTCTGATCAGATTTGTTGGTTTTAAGGCATACTGCAAAATACAGATTTTTAGCAATAGCAAGGGCAAGGGAAAATCTAGTTTTGATAGGTACTTAATTCTTTCTTTGATTCTAAAGATTGGCTTGTGGTGCGAAGTTGGATTATTTGGAACAGATTGGCACACTGTATTTCTGGCTCTTACTCTGTTCCTGAGGAGTATGTAAATAAGCATCTTTTTAAAATTTAAAAATAAAAACAAATAAACTTTTATAACACAAACATGAAGAGAATCCACTTGACTCTAGTTGTACAACATTTTGTTTGTTTTTAGTTTTCTTCCCCTCAAGGCTAATTTTAAATATTAAAAATGACCACCAGGCATTTTTTCATTTTAATTAGCTCCTGAGAGCAGAGACGTGTTTGCTGTTTACCTCACCTTAGATCAGAACAGGCAATTATTCTAGTTGGAGGGCCGCTTAACAAGTTTTGGGGTTTGCATAGTGTACATAGAGATGATTGCATAATAGCTCAAAATCAGGTCTTATTCTTGTATAAGTAGGGGTAGGTGGGTATTAGGTTTCTGGGGGACTGGATGTGTGTGTGTGGAAGAGTGGGGGGATGTGGCTGTGTGAGTGGATATGGATGTGTGAGTGGGTATGGGGTTTGTGGGGCTGTGGGGAGTGCGCATGCTGCAGTGTGTGTTGGGTGTGCATGAGGGGTCTGAGTGCATGTGTATGGTGGGTTCTGGGACCCCCTTACAAACACGCCCCTCCATTGTGCACAGCCCCTTCCACCAGCGGCAGCAGCTGGCGGCGGGCCCTCAGGGTGCTCAGGGCCTATGGCAGGCAGAGGCCCTGGCAGCATGCAATCCAGGCAAGCCCTAGGACTGCATATGGCCAAGCCGCCAGCTCCATCATGCAGGGTCATAACTCAGAACCAATGTTCCTATGGGAAAAATGTTATAAATGGGAGACTGGTTCCTGAACAAAGGCCCAATACCCTGTTTTCATAAAAAATAACCCAGAATTATTTTGTACTCAATCAATTACAGATGTATATAATTGCTATACTTCATCTCTTTCCAAGAAATGTATTAGACCCTTTTATATGTTCCTGTATGCATTCAACTAATCCTGCCTAGGCCATCAGCCTTTGGGTGGCTGTTGTTTTTGATCAGTACCAGGCTGGAGTGGATTTGAGTGTGTGTTTGCTTCTGAACTTGCATGTTTACTCTTCAGGGTTATTTAAAGAATACTGTAAATAATGTAGTTAAAATCTAGGAAAAGCGGGACGTGATTTTTAAAGTCATAAATATCAGTTGGGTGCTTACCTCCCAGTTTTGTCTTTGAAATCTCTCCTGTGATAACTGCATTTCAGTAACCATAGTTTCAATAATAACTACTATTGGAAAATAAATTCCTTTTAATAGTGACAGTGTTGGCTGGTAAATCCTTTGTTCTTTACTATTACTGTTGCTTACTCTTACATAAATGAATCAGTGAATGAATGCAATGTTGTTTGTTCTTACTCTGTTCCTAATATATTTATGGGTCAGGGTCTGTAAGAAATAAGATATCCTATTTTTCCTTCGTGTCTTAATGAGTGACCTTGTAGGGTTGCTTCCTTTTTTGTTTCTGTATTGTATTTTAACTATAGTCTGATTTATTTTTCTCACCAGGGTGTCCGTGGTCTTTCCAGAGAACCTGCTGAGTATCAATATTTGGGGTTAGCCATGGCAGCTGATGATAAAGTTGCCATTTTAACTGATGATGAAGAAGAGCAGAAGAGAAAATATGTGCTTGCTGATCCTTTCAATGGAATTTCCAAGGAGCAAGACTTGCAGGCCCAAAATGAAACCTCTTCAACAGATACCACCACTGTTCCAGATGAGGAGCTAGACTGGTTAGAAAAGCACTGTGTCAAAATAAACAACGATCTTCTGATTTCAAAAGTTTTTTATTTTTTCTTTTACTCTGCATATGGCTCTCTTTATCCATTGCTGCCTGTGTATTATAAGCAGCTGGGCATGTCACCCAGTCAGAGTGGACTTTTGGTTGGCATTAGGTACTTCATTGAGTTTTGCAGTGCTCCTTTCTGGGGAGTGGTGGCAGATCGCTTTAAAAAAGGGAAAATTGTCCTTCTCTTTTCACTTTTATGTTGGGTCTTATTTAACCTGGGGATTGGATTTGTTAGACCAGCTACCTTAAGATGTGTACCAAAGGGTCCTCCACCCCCGCATCCCACCAATGCGAGCAGCCTTGTAACTATGCCTCCACAGATTGCTTCCAGTCCTTCTCTACTAACCACAGCTAGTCTCATGTCACAGAGAGCTCGTGGAAAGAGGGACCTATTAACTTCCAGTTCCCCAAATTTGGAAACAAGAGGGACAGTTAATCCTATTGAACTGTTACCTTACAGTCTTCCTTTGGAAACCACGGGGACTCTTAATCCAGAAATGTTGTTTCCATTACCTACTCAGATGAGTGATGAAGTGCTTGCTGTGGAGAACAACACAAATGTTATTTCAAAAAACATCACCACTAGTTCTGAGCCACCAGGAAATAAATCGCAGAGCACAGCACCACCCACTGTCACAACAAAGCCAGTACCTTCTGATCAAGTCATGCTTGTTTATGATCATCAAGAAGTAGAAGCTATCTTTCTAGTCATCTTGTTGGTTGTCATAATAGGAGAGTTTTTCAGTGCTTCCTCTGTTACTATTGTGGACACCGTGACCCTCCAGTATCTCGGCAAACACAGGGACCGGTATGGACTGCAGCGTATGTGGGGTTCTCTGGGCTGGGGCCTTGCCATGTTGTCTGTAGGAATTGGTATTGACTATACCCATATTGATGTCATCATTGAAGGTCTGGGCTGTAAAGCTCCTGAATACAAGAACTACAGGATTGTTTTCATAGTTTTTGGTGTGCTGATGACAATGGCACTAATTGTGGCCACTCAGTTCCGATTCCACTATACCCACTTCAAACAAGATGAGCACAAGAGAAAAGAGGTAGAGATCCCACAGGTGGACAGAAATACCTCCTCTGACTCCTCAGACAACACTCCTACCAGTGCAAGCCAGTCACAGTCATTTAGTTTTTGGGACCTGATAAAAATGCTGTGTAGTATACAGTATGGTTCTGTGCTGTTCGTGGCTTGGTTTATGGGATTTGGATATGGTTTTGTGTTCACCTTTCTTTATTGGCACTTACAAGACTTGAATGGGACTACCACCCTCTTTGGAGTCTGTTCTGTGCTGAGTCATGTGTCTGAGCTGACTGCGTACTTCTTCAGCCACAAGTTGATTGAATTGGTTGGTCACATCAGGTAAGAGAAGGATAGTAATCACATGTAAAATTGTTTGAGCTGAATCCTAGAGATTAAAGTAGTTGAGCTTGAAATGTACTTATTTTAAAGACTTTCCTATTACATTATTCTTCTCCTTTTAGTCTCATAGTAACATCTGTCGCTTGGTGTCAGTTGACCTATTGAAGCAACACTTAACCAGAACTTATTTTCTATCTGTGTTTTAAAGATCTATATGCTGATCCACATATGTTCAGATACTGCTTTCTGGAAATCGTATGCTTTTTAAACACTTACAAATTATGTGTTATATAATTTCCAAAATGCTTTATTTGCACTTCAGTGAGATGATGATAATGATGATACCTGCAGTTCATTGACAATGTAACCTTGATATAGTCCTTTTAAAATGAATACTGTGTGATTCTTCTAAAACTCCATTAGGCATTTTTTGGAATTGCACTGTGTATGGGCCTTGTTTGTCTACAAGCACATAAAATATGATCTCTCAAAAAAAAATGTAGTCATTTAAGCTCTGTACACACCTGGCCAAGAACATAGTATGTACATTGAAAAATAGTTTTTCAAATGTCTTGAAAAATATTTTTTTAAGCTGACATCTTTCTTTTTAAATTGCACCGGTACAATAATGTTTATTTTACGAGTTCTTGTTAAGAAAATCAGATTCTGGAGTTGACTCTTGTAATATGCAGAACACACAAAATATGTATGAACTTTTATGTTCTTTGTGCTTAATTATGCTTGATTAGCTGGAGAGTGCCTAACTTGAGAAATTTACATTTAAATAATGAGAAAAGTGCACAATGCCATTTCACCTGAGCATCTACTATCTGGTTGTTAGGACATGTCCAGCTATCTAGCTTTTGGGTTTTTACTGACTTGTTCTGCATTTTTTTTCTCTTTTTTTTTCCATGTCTTTTATCTAACTGGTCTTGCTTGACCTCAGCCAAAGATGCTTTTCAGCTGATTTATAAAGTTACTGGGCCAGGGTCCAGGATACCAAATTTTACAGCAGGCAGGACCTTCATGTAGAGATCTCTTAAGATCTCTAAGTCCATTATTTTTAAATCATTACAAGTCTAGTTGGGTGCTAATCACAAAGTGGCATCTCCTTTCCATTCATCTGACTTTTTATTAGTGAAGACGTTTTCACTTTTATATCTTTCTTCCAGTTAAATTGTCCTTAGAGAATAGGGCTAACTAACTTTACTTTGAATGTTACTAATAATTAATTTGTCAAAAGGAACTGATGCTTTTTGTTACCTTTGTTTGAAATGCATCAGCTGCACATATTCTAATAACAAAAGATAGCCTTTAGTTTTGAGTTCCTAGATTTTGCTGAAATTTTGAAACACTTGCAACATGAAGCTGTTCTATTTGGCTTATCCGATTTGCTTTCCTCCTTTCATATGAAGTGTATTGAATTTTATTGTTCATGCATCAGGCTAAATGAATTATAGTCTTAAAGATATGTCTTTTCCCTTTGAAATGTATAGCATTTGTTTAACAAGAAACATTTACAGTTGTGAGGCAATACATTTCGTTTAGATGCAAGGTCTCATGGTAGATGTGTGCAAGTAGTATGTTGATTGCTCTGTATCCGGATTAATTTGGACAAAGTGGATGCAAAAGGAATAATGAATGTGGAATGAAAAGCTTTTTTAAGTGAAAAGATTGGACTTAATGATTATTAAAGAGAAGCCCTTTTTGATAATCCAAGACCAAATTCTGTATTGCAGGTTCTGGTGACAATATATATTCCACTTTAGTTATACTTACATGGCTTTTGATATTACCAGAAAGTGACCCTTCATGGAGCTGAAAACCTGAAATCCACTTATGGTCAATGTATATAAGTGAACAGGAAATCTTTCCACGTTGGAATATTTTCCACATTGGAAATGTAATTGTGGAAGTAGTCTGGATCTAGGACAAGCCTATATTGAACACACTGCTTTCTTTGAGGTCATTGAGACAATGAAGACATTCAGAAACGTACTAATGTACATCAGTAGATCATAATGAAATTAATTGTAAATTGGTTATGAAGTCTCATGCAGCAGAGCACTGATCACAGTTTGAATCTATGGCACTTTATTTTTAAATCTCTTGGCCCCTAGCTTTCTTCCAGGACCTCTTAAGCCCTGCTTATTGCATTCATCTTTGTAGTTCTTAATCCTCAAATCAAGGTGTTGGTTTACTCGGTGGTAATCAAGTTCAAGCTCTTATGCAGTTTATCAGATTTGCTCTTAAAAGAAATACTGTAACACTTGGATGCTGTTTTCCTTCTTAATATTTTTGTGTGTGAAGTATTGTCCAAACAAATAGGGAAATAGTTACAGCCAGACAGACTTTTTTAGAGGTTATAAAACAACATTTTAGAATTGGAAAATTCTACAACATAACAGCAATATTGTTAAGATAGCCTTACACATTGATAGTTATTTGTATTTTGATGTTTTAAAATATGTTTGATAATGTTAAAACAGTTCTGGTGAGAGGGGGTTCCATTTGTTTTGCACAGGGGAAAAAGAATGGCAGGATTGTGGAGTACAAGGCAAGAAGGTGAAATGGGCAAGAATATAAAGATAAGAGTACAGGGCTTGCCTTTTTTGGCTTTACTTTTTCTGCTAAAAAGTAGTGATACATTTTTAAATGAAATACTTAGTTCTCTGAACAGTTGTATGATGGGGCCAAGTGATGCAGATTCATTCAGCCTAAATTGCTTTAATGCAAACAGTATTTAGTATTGATTTAATATGTCTCTAAAACCAGAGCTGGGGGGGAAGTGCATTTTTCTTCTGTTCTGAGTTCTTTTTCCCACAGTCCCATTCTTTTCACAATTTAGTACTATCTGCTGTATTGAGTCCTAGTAACTTCCAAGTTCTCCTCACAAATGAGCTTTGCAATATTATGTCTGATTTCAGTACATTGGATTAGAGCTGTTTTTTCTCAGATAAAAACATCCAAAAATATGGAAGAAGGGCAATGGTAGAAAGTGCACGCTCCACTTAATGTGGTTTCGTACTTGTCCACTGCTCTGTCTGCTTTAATGAGGAATGCAATAACATTTATAAAACAAAATAAGAATTATTTGGCTTCAACTGTATTGATGCCTTTAAGGATGTAGAGTGGATTTCACTGAGAACAGTGTTGGCCTGATGCGGCCAAGGACGTATTGCTCAATAACTCAAAATGGAATATGCAGTTTTGGCTCACAGGGGGTTAAGTTTTCCCAGAAACTCTACTCAAATTTCTTATTTAAACAAGGAAAGGAAACCACCCCCTGCCCTTCTTTAAAGACTTCATAACTCTGAGGGAAAGATCAGAGTTGCAGTTTTTTAACCTTAATTTCACCCCTCCTACCGGCAAAACAGTACACTGACGTTTATCCGTTTTCCGCTCATTCAAAAGAATATAACTTAGATCCTTCCTTGAGAGTTAACTTTCAGAATCCAGAAGCACATACTGTGAATGTCTGACACTTCTCCAGTAGTACTTATTCTTTTCCTCATGCTGTTCTTCTGGATCTGGGCTTGATAAGAATAGTTACACACCCTCTGACACAGATAAGAGAGGGGGAAAAAATGCCTTTGGCATTTGTCACAGTAGATTGCTTCTAGGTAGATCCATGAATGAATTGAGCCCACACCCCACTGCAGTCACCTGTTCACAAGACTATCATTCTCCAGTGTCATGAAACCTTGTATCATGTTCCCTATCAGTAACCAAGCTCTGCACTAGACCTCTGAAACACTCATTTCATAGGCCACAACACTGGCACTCAAATTATTTTTAAACATTGTAGATATTACTGTAGCATATTGTGTATAATCAAATTTCAGCAAAATGGCAAAACGCTATACTCATTGTCAGTGGGCCCTGCACTACGCAGCCTTTTTTCTAAGATATATGAGAGAAGATTTAAATAAAGTGGAAAATTGAGGGAAATTTAAGTGAAGGTCCTCAGATGGTATAGAAATATTTGCTAGACTTTTGAATATATAGAAGTGGAATGCAGTGCATAAAATACTAAAACTAAATGGCCTGATATTTAAAAAATAGCTGAATACTCAGCTGCCATTGAATTCAGTATGAAACTGCTCAGCAGTTTTGCAGATCAGCCCCACTTGGTTTGGTGCTTGGTGCCAGCCTGGGCTGTAGGCCACTTAGGTTTGAAAAATTTTGGCTAATGTATTTGTAGTCTTCTAGATGTCTGGCAATAGGAACCTGTTGATTGCAAGCTCATAATTCAATTTACTTCTCAGTTTCATGGATATTTACCCTCCAGCTTTTCTTATGGGCCGGCTTCTGGGATGATGCTCAAGGGCAACCAGCACGGTTTCATTAGGGGCAGGTCATGTCAGACCAACCTGATTGCCTTTTATGATCAGGTCACAAAAGCATTGGATGCAGGTGTTGCTGTGG
>NW_017729031.1:72434908-72450599 GCF_001723915.1 Gavialis gangeticus
GACATCCATAAGAACTACTTCACAGTCAGGGCGGCTAGGATCTGGAACCAACTTCCAAGGGAAGTGGTGCTGGCTTCTACCCTGGGGGTCTTTAAGAAGAGGCTTGATGCCTAATTGGCTGGAGTCATCTGAGCCCAGTCTTTCTCCTGCTCAGGCGGGGGGGTTGGACTTGAAGATCTACAAGGTCCCTTCTGACCCTACTTCTATGATTCTATGATTATGGTATTGCTGTGGACACTCTAAGTAGGTTATAATTCATAAGAAATCTTTATTTATGTTACCTGTTTAGTTCATTAGTTCTACTAAAAAAGGGGAATACTGTAAATAGGCTTTTCAGCAGGTACTGTAAGTATACAGTTGTTTTTGTATGACAAAGCCCCAAAACACAGTTTTCATACAAGTAATATTAATTTACTAAAATCACTAAAGAGAGCTAAATTAAGCCAGTGATTATATTAAAATGTTAAGTGCTGGATTATGATATGATAACCAACGTTGAACAGCTCTCATTACAAAATGTGCTGCCTTTTCTTTAGAAAGTAAATTGAAATGAAGGAGATTGATTTTGCTTTAGAATTAATAGCATACAGCTGAATGTTGTAAAAATTACTGAGTGAATTTTGTGGTCAGCAAATGATAGGATGTACTGCCAAGGAGGGAGAACATTGCTTATACTCCTTATTTGATTTCTTTTGCTTCTGAACTGATGGTGGCTGACATGGTGGAGAATATGAGATGGATAGATGGGAAGGAAATACTTGTCCTGTTGAAAAGTAGTATACTATACTGTAATCCTTTAGTAAATTATATTATGACCAAGAACTTTTGTTTTTGTGAAAGAGTACAGGTTTCAGGGTAAGGGTAAGCTAGATGAAACTTCTGAAATATTAACCTTGCATCAGCCTGCATAAAATCAATCTCTGTAATAATAAGGACTTGTACCAAGCACATATTAAGTTGTATCCTCTTTGTTATGATTCAGACATCACCCTTTCCTGAAATTACTTATTAAGAAAACATTTGAAAAGGCTGGCCATGGGTATGTTAGAAATATTCTCTAGAAAACACAGTGCAGTTGAATGTAACATAAAATAATAGAAACTACCCACTTAAGTGTATGTTAACCCTTAAAAAAACTTTCTTGCAGGATTAACTTGTTTTAGAGACACAGGAAAGAATGCACTCTGGGTTTTATTTGAATTTATAAAATACCCCCCTTTTTTTACTTGACAGTTGAATCGAGTCTTCAGGGTTTATACTTGGGCATGGGACCTTTGTAAAGAAGGCATTCAAGCAAGAAGTTGCTGTATGAGAGAGAACTGTTGCACGTGCACACTCTAATTAGGATTTGTAGAGCAAGGTACTATATAAAACAAGGAAACTGTAAACCACCATGACCTGTCTCTTCCTTGCTCCTTTTAGGGTGCTTTATATTGGCCTTGCTTGTAATACAGCTCGCTACATTTACATCTCCTATCTGGAAAATGCCTGGACCGTTCTCCCTATGGAAGTACTGCAAGGTAAGAGAGTGTAGTTATTACCTTGAAGTATAGAAATAGGCACTGTTATTTTTCATGTTCCTAACTGAGTTGTGATGAAGCAAAAGTCAGTAGCTCTCTGCTTCTGACTATAAATATCCCAACAGATCTTTGGTTTCATAAAATTTTGGCGCGTATCGTAGAGAAGATATGACGTCAGAAGGCTGGTTCAGCTTTTGATCTGCACACTGTTCTGTCTGTTGATTTTAAACAGAGCTGTGTTTTCTATGCCTGCAATCTACACCCTGTAACTAAACAAAGGCACAGGATTGTAAATGGTGTACACACCTTTTATGAATCCTGCTTTATGGATGGGGTTCTTTATATCAACTCAATTCCAAAGGACCACCTGTTTGAAAAGAACAGTTTACAATATTTAAGAAGGATATCTTAGTGTTAACTTCTTTGTTTGTTTTTTTTTAAACGATAACTGCTAAAGCAAATACTCGGGTACATCCTGTCTGTTAAGTTATTCTGCAATATTTTTCAGTTGTGTTCTGTGGTTTATAACTTAGTATACTAAATGTTCTGCTTCAGCCAGACAGGAACTTGTTTCAGTATTCACTAGATGTGCTAAAAGGACTTCCTCAGAAACATTTAGAGGCATTTCAATTTTATTTTGTATTGAAATGTTGAAATCTGTTAAAGGTTCCTTTCTCATAAGTTAGAGGGTCTAATGTGCTGTCTGTGCAGAAGCAGTCTTTTGAACCTTGTTGTCAAATAAAAATTATTTTACAAAATACTTTAGCTATATGTCTGAAAATGTATTAGATTATTCTTATTCCAATTTATTTTACCACTGATACACTGGTTAAACAGAAAGCTCTTCAAGAATAACTTAAGGGAAACTTTTTTGGTTAAACCAAAACCTGGATACTGACTACTTTCTGAAAGGCAGCCTAAGGCTTTTTAATACTCCATGTGCAATATAAATGTGCAAAGATTCTTGTTCATAAAATATGGTGGCATAATTGAAGTGGCAAGATGCAGTGATGTTGCTAAAGTTAGAACCTGTCTTACTTCCCTATTGTCTGCTAAAATTATAAGACATTTAGATCTAAGGTCCCAGTTAAATTTATGAGGCTGAAAACTTAGTCCTGAAACAATGACTTGTGTAAGCTTGGGAAGATAGCATAGAGTTTATTTCACATTTAAAGGGTTTATTTCATTACTGTTTTTCTCATGAGGGAGAGAAATCTATTCCTCTTCAGACAAAAAAAGGTTTTGATTCTGCAGGCCCTATAAAATCACATGATGAACACAACTGCGTCATGAAGGTCAGGTGTTTAATTCCCATGTTATAGATCCTGTTATAACTAAATACAACCCTCTCTTTGAGCCTACAGGCAGAGTGCATGCAAATTCCAGTATTATCAGCAGAAGAGTTTTTAAGGTCGACAGGTTTAGCTGACATTTTATAAAGTATTCTGTGTATCTTATTTAATACTCATCAGTAGTGCAAGAACTGTTTGTCCTGTTATGCCAAGCCAAAGGGCACAAGAAAATTTCTAGAAGATGACTGCGCAAACAGCTTCTATTGATTGTAATTCTAGCTGTGCCATATTTCTGTTACTATCAGTGTAACTAAATTAGTGAAAGCTGCTCAAACCCAGTATGCTCTAACAACAGAAAATGAAAGGAGTTATTGTATATTTATAACCTTATAGAAAAGTTAAGAAACTGAAGAACTTGGCTTTTCGCATGGATAAGGTTGTATGAAAATAAGGGTTTGGATTAACTTTAAAATTGCTGGAAGCATCAATGCTCTCTGTTGATTGTACACAAAGGGTGCTGACACACATGGTGGGGAATGTGCTTTAACGGAAAAAAAATGCACTTTACTTCAGCCCAGCTCCACAGCAGCTGTATATATCGGGCATTTCAGCAGGGCCTTTTGGCACTCTTAGCTAAAGCTGATTCAATCAGCTATTAGGTAAAAACACCAAAAAAGTCCCACTAAAGTGCCTGATCTATACAGGCCTTGTGAAAGCCAGGTGCAGCTAATGGACTGCCTCTTCTGGGCATGTACTAAGTTCGGCATGACAAAGTGCTGAGTTTAAAGTAAAACACCATTTTTTTTCCATGACTGCAAGCAGCCCTGAATGTCTTCAGTCTTCAAACGTGCAAGGAAATGAATGACTAGGTTTTATTTTCAGTTCACTTCTTATATCTCAATCCAGTGGGTGTAGTTTACAAATTAAAATATTCAGTCCATGTTTATTTCAAAGCAATTAGTGCTGGCAAATAATTTGGTCCAGTATAAAATTACATCATTTTCATAACATTTGGCTTTGGAAGTAGGGGTAGAAATTATGCTTATGATCTAAAATGTGAAGCTGTTAATAAATGGCACTTATCCAGCAAACTCCAACACAAGTTGCAAGATCAGTCTTGCATTCCTTTCACGCTTGATGGTACCATAAAAATTAGCAGAGCTGGTTACTTCTGTGGAGTGAATAATCTGAGGGGAACAGATTTGTTGCCTACAGTTTCTAGAATATATAATTTTTCTGAAAATAGGCTGTGTTTCTAAAAATCTTTTCCTTTTACATAACTGAAGTTCATTTAAAAACTTCATAGATTGGCATTGACCATTTGATTATGAAAGGTTATAATTTTATTTGACTTGTTGAGGAAGAGCAAAGTACAGTTGTGAACTTGGAGGAACAATAACAGGTTTGTTCTACATGGACTCACTGACTGATTGGTGTAAAATGGAAGATTCCTCACAAAGACCAGCTGAAACGGAACAGGTCTCTTCTTGTCTGCCTTAAAGGCTGTTGTTCTACGGTAGACCTTCCTTTGTAAATGAAAATTGTGTAACATACAGGTGTTACCAAATCAGTTTCTTGCTATCTTAAACAGCTAGGGTAGTTGGCCATACATCTGTATTGACTTTTAGGAGTGTGTGTGAGTGTGCATGTAATAAATTACTATCCTGTCATCCTCTTCTGTTACACACATAACGTCCCATATTGAGTCACTGATGAAAAGCTTACATGTAATTTATGAGCGCTAACATAAATTTTTGATGTAATTATAAGTAGGGACCTACAAAATTGCAGTGGAAGTGCACTCCACAGCAGCTCATTTATTCTTGCTCATTTTGCCATGAGCCATACCGCACCCCTTTTCCAAGACTTGCAGAGGGGCCCTGCTGCTTGCTGCTGATCAGCCAGGAGGCAGAACCTATGGCTTTCAATATGCTGTGGTTTTTGCCTCCTGGCTGATCAGCAGTAAGCAGCAGGGCTGCCAGGGCCCCTTGGCCAAGCAGCAGAGACAGACAAAAACCAAAGCATATTTAAAAACGCGTTTTTTGCCTCCTGGCTAATCAGCAGCAAATGGCAGGACTACTGGGGCCCCTCGGCCAATCAGGGGAAGGGGCGTGTGGTGAAACAAGCAAGATTAAACAAGCTGCTGCACAGCACACTTCTGCCGTGATTTTGGTAGGTCCCAGACCACATCTTCCCTGCCTTGTGCATAAATCTGCAGGGCACGTAACCCCATGTTCCCTTTCCCCAGGAGTGTATGTAGCGGTGGAGAACCCTGGCCCTGCCGCCCCCCAGACAAGCTGCCCATGGCTCTGTCCTGCTCCCTGCTGGGCCCTGTGGCTCAGCATTCTGGGCCCCCAGCCCCACACACCACCCTGGCTGGGCAGCACCCCCAGCCCCAGCCTTGCTGAACTCCCTCCCTCCCTTACTTCCTCCCTGCCTTTCTCCCTCCCTCTTTATGGGGGCCTTTATTCCCCCCCCCAATTTACTTGCACGGAGCTGCTCTCATGCTGCCTGGCTACGATGTGCATGTACACATGCACATGGTGCCCCCTGCTTTATCATCCTCCTCCCATTCCCCCCAGCCCCTTGCTGGCTGGAACTGTGCCAGCCTACAAGGGGAAATCCACCATTTCCCACTTTTTTTCTCCTTTAAAGGAGACAATCCGGGTTTTCTCCTTAAAATGGGAAAATCTACATTTTACCAGGTTTTTCTGTGGCAAATGGAAAACCTGGATCCCTGGTTATGACCAAGCAGAACTCATGTAATCTTGTATGTCATCAAACTCCAAGCAGATTTATTTGAATATTCAGTTGGAACTGACGAATAATTGTAGAACTGAACTGAATTACACTGGTGATCAAATCATCCATTCTCTGTTATTTTTAATTCTACTTCAGCTTAAATAAGTATTTTCCAAGCCGTGAAAGTGTATGCATTTTTGTTTTATTTTATCAAATGAAATAGTAAAATAGCTCGGCTCTATTTGTGATAAGTGTACTCCAGAATTGCTTTCTTCCTTCTTCCCTTTTGATACCCTGGCTCTCCCCCAAACCAAAACAGGAATATCAAGTAAATGTTGCAGATATTAGCCTACAGGAGAAAAGGTTGTTAATAGTTCCCTTTTTTCTGGTCATGACATCTTGCCACTTTGTTCTGTCTTAAGCAATTTTTTTTTTTACACATTTCTGATTCCATAAGGTAAGTGACAGGAAAAGACACCGTTTTAAAAATAAATTAACAAGAAGTTGTTAAATTCCTGTTCATTATTTATATATGAAAGGACTTTGGCCATTGGTAGCAGTGGAAGCCGGAGAAATGGGGCAGTGACTAGCAAAACTGACATAGTGACATAGGCGGTCAGAACAGATTTGCTGCAGTGAGGAGAGATCCTGTTGAATATGATTACAGACAGCATAAATACGTTTATTGTACCTTTCTTACCCTGAGGAGTCTTCACGGTCTATTAGTCAGGGTTTCTCAGTGCTAAATGCAAAGTGTATTAATGTCAAGAATTGAAGAAGAATTTGTTTTGAGACTATTTAAACAAATGTACATTCCTGTTTCTTTGTGTATGGGTTGTATAAGTACTATTAACCTTTTAGATACTTGGTTTTGACAGAAATGGTCACGCTATGATTACTCATCAGTCGTCATTGCCTACAAACCAAGGCCAAATGTGCCCCAAGTTACTCAAATGAGGAAAGAGAATCTGGAAGAGAAATACATAAAAACACGTTTTGTGTTGAATTCTGTTTTACTAGGGACCACCTCATGGACACGCAATGAGAACAGTTTGGAGGAACAAAGAGTTCGTTGCACAATGTACAAAAAGAGGAGTTATTACATATCTAGGTGCTTTTGGGGCTACTGTAAAAACTGAGCTACTATGCCAGTGAGAGGCTGACTTTTATAGGCTGAATTTAATATTTAAATAAACACTTCCTTACCAAGACAAGTAGTTCCTACTTTTCACTAGTAAACTAGTTTGGCCATGCCCCTATACTTAAGACTTGTACTTTTCTTTTTCTAGGAGTGACCCATGCGGCTATATGGGCAGCTTGTATTTCGTATCTTAGTGCAGCAGTGCCTCCAGAATTAAGAACTTCAGCTCAGGGGATCCTACAAGGTCTTCACCTTGGGCTGGGCAGAGGATGTGGAGCCATGATTGGAGGGGTTTTGGTGAATTACTTTGGTAAGCAAAAATTCTAATGATGGGTGGTTGCCATCCATAGTTTTTGGTTCAGTAAAACTGGACTAATCTAAAACTTGCACTTAACATGTTAATGAAACCGTATTTGTTATTCTTACTCTTTAAAAAATCTGTTTTACCCAAGTACATGTGTTCTATTACATGAAATGTTTTTCCATTACAAACATTATGTCTTGATGGTTTGTAGGGCTATGTGACTAAATCTACTTCTAAATACTGGCCCATCCTCTGATAGGGAATAGGGTGAATCCTGTGTGAGATGGTAGACTATGGTATTTACTTTCATGTTGATGTAGTATAGCTTCCAGACTTGATCAAGAAGTGAGAATCTATATAAAATAACCTGTTGCTGAAAATGCCAGGAGAAAAAAAATACACCCTAATCATGTAACAAGACTTTATATGGGACTTTGAACACTGAATGAAGGCATTACACTGTCTTGTCTCCTCCTGTATTACTTATTTGATTCTGAAATCATTCTTATTACAGGGCCTGCTGCGACGTTCAGGGGGATAGGAATGGCCTGTCTAGTGATTCTTTTACTCTTTGCATTGATCCAGTGGCTCGCAGTTCCTGATGAAGAAGAAGGTAATGTTCAAGTCGCTGAGTTAAAATCTGCTTTCATATTCTCATGGCAAGTACTTTAGGTGCTACAAAATTTTAGATATGGAATAAAAATGCCATAACTAGCTATAATCATTCCACAGCATCCCTGATACTGTCTTGTCATAAATCTTGGTGTTTTTCCTCCCTCCCTGCTCAGTCAGCAGCTTTCAGGTGTGTTCAAATGTAATCTGATGATAGGGTGAGGTTCTGTATTGGCCCTCTAAGGCTGTGGGCAGCAGCGTTTTTCTGGCAGTGGTTCAGAATGGCCAGCTCAGGTCAAATGTGGACCATAACTAGGCCCAGCTGCCACTCTTGCTTCTGCCTGCAGGCTGGCTGCAGTACAGTATGGGAAGAGCACCCAGCCATGATGCGGTGCAGTGCAGTGCAGTAGAAGCACAGCCTCTGTTGCTGAAACCCCAGCTCTGCAGGCCAGATTCAGCCTTTGGACTCCAGGGCTGGATCCAGACATGGAAGCATGTACGGTTTGTGGTGCTGCAAACTATACATTGCACATTAATGCACGGCACTGCTAATTTGCAGCGCTGAGGTAAAATTTGCTACTGGGATTTCCTGGTATTTAAAAAAAAACAAAACAAAACAAAAAAAAAAACCCTGAAAAAAGTGGCACAAAGAACACCAGTATCATGTGCCAAGACAAATGTGGAGATGGGGGAGCATACAGCCCAGGGCTCCCTGGCTGGCTGGGGAGCAGCGTGCCTCGAGATGGGGGACCAGGCAACACTGTCTCTGTGTGCCCCTGTCTCCACTGTGGAGTTCCCACACTGAGGCACCTATACATGTATGGGTGTTATCACTGTCCAGAACATTTGTGGTGATAAATACTTGGGCCATCACCCTTCAAGCCCAAGTTTCATCTCTTCTGCTAGGCACTGGAGAGGACCTATTGGAGAACAGCCTTCAATAAATGTTTAAGTTCTTTTAAGGCAAATGTTACTTTTTTATTTCTTCTCAAAACTGAGAAGATTTGAAATTCAGCTTTGTTAAGTAGGAGAGATGTCCTTGAACAGTTCTGGAGTGGCCTATATTTGAGAGTGTTCAAATATTTGTTTTGCCTTGATTTCCTCCACTTGTGTTCAAAAGAAAATGGAGCAAAGTACAAACTTGGACTGGGTAATCACTGTTTCTATTTCATATGGAGCAGGTACGTATGAACCTTGCAAATAGATTTTAATTAATATTTTCCTAATGAGTAAGTCCTACAGAATTTGTTTCACTTGGTTTTTCCACTTCCCTGTCCACCTGTAGATGTGTGCAAATCTTAGATATCAGTTCTGCCTGCACTTACCTTAAGCATAAGGGGAGTCATTGCCTTCAACAAGATTCTTCATACAAGATAAGTGCATATACACTTACATGTTTGCAGAATAAGCCTCTTATTTGTATTATTTTAAAATATTTCTGTTGCAAATTTGAGGAAAAAATAATGTATTTCATATGTATTGACTGTCTTACAGGACACACAACCATTATTTAAAAATTTAACACCATCTGTTTTAGTATGTGGTATATTTGCTTAATTTTACTGATGTGAGGAGTCTGTTTAAAGACGATGAAACTACCCTGTGCTTAAAGTTAAGCACTTGCTTAGCTGTAGCTATGCAAAATCTTAGGACATTCTGTTTAAGCACCATGGTAACTGCCCAGAGACAATGGCAGTAGTGCACAGGGCAGCCCTGACTGGCTGACCCAAACTGCTCAAAGTCAGCTGGTGTCTCCCTGCAATGTGGGATTGTGAGGGGGTGTGTTCTGTTCTCTCCTGGGTTGGAGCAGTAGAGTCCAGTGAGTGATGCAGTTGTCTTCCTGGGGTGGAAGAAGCAAAGTACCCTGAGATGCTGGAGGACTGTGCCGTCCATGGCTTCTCGCAAAAGATAAGTCAGTACTTGGTTATGACCATCAGTCACAAGAGGTGGGCTGTGCACAGAGAGGAGTTTGTTTCAGTTAAAAATGTTTTACTAACCTTTTAACAACATTACTAAGGTTTTAATAATTTTTCAGGTAACACAAAAATAAAAAATAATTGAAATAGAAAGAGATGTTCAGGGAGCAAACAACCGCCTCCTTATTTTTAAGCCCCTGTTGTTCACTGAATTGACTGACATTTTTTACTGAGGTTGCAGTCCAACCTGTACTATATATGCAACATCTAAATTGGACACAGTATCCTGTTCAGACTAAAAGTAAGACTGGCTGCTTGCAGATGTTAAAAAACCCAAAAAACCGAACAAGCCATGCTTTACTGGAAGAAGCAGTGCTTTACTTCAACCCCACTTTGCAGTCTGTAAAGACTGGATACTTCAGTGGGGGGGTCATGGTGCTTTTAGCAAAGCTGATTCAATTGTCTTGTAGATAAAACTGCCAAAAAAGCCCCACTAAAGCCCCTGATCTTTACAAATGTTGGGCAAGCTGGGGTGAAATAATGCACTGCCTCTTCTAAGTGTGCGCAGGGCTTGGCACAAGAATGTGCTGAGTTTAAAGGGCCATTTTTTGTGGGTTTTTAATGTCTGCAAGCACCTTTTATGACCAGTGGAAGTGTGTGTTGGAAAGGATTACTATGTTCCTTCACTGTTGCATCCAGAGCACGTTAATGTGCATCCTTATTCAGAATCTTAATTCTCAGTTTTCTTGTAACAGTTGTTGACCTTAATTGATTATTTTGTTTTTAAACTTCAGAGAAGACAATGCTGGCAGAAAGGATCCCAGTTCCTTCCAGCCCAGTTCCCATAGCAACTATTGACCTTGTACAGCAACAGTCAGATGATATAATGCCTCGGACTGATCCCAGACTTCTTCCCAAGAAAACTAAGCATCAAGAAGAGCAGGAAGATGTTAACAAGCCTGCCTGGGGGATCAGCTCTTCTCCCTGGGTTACTCTGGCTTATGCTATCTGTCAAATAAAAGAGATGGTTCGGCTATCTAAAAACAGTCCAGCACCTGAAAATCAGCCTTTGCAGGTAACCCATCCCTGATGCACATAAAAATTCAGATTATCGTTAATAGTATTTTAAAGATGAAAATAAGATCATATGTAATCAGTAAACAAAATTGCATGGTGTATTATTAGGGTGAAAAATATTTTGTGTCTTCATTTTATATTAATGTGTCAGTGAAATTAATGGGGGGGGAGAAACTACTGCTAAAGATCCCAAATTACTGTGGAAATAAGAGGTCCCAGGAAATTGATAGATGGAACTGGGACCCATTACTATCTGAGCTTGGCCTAGGGTTGTCGCAACTGAAAGTCATTGTGCTTTGGGGTCTGTTCTGTGGCATGTGCAAAATTAGTTGCTTTTGGTATCTACACTACAGAATTCCCTGGCAATCTGTGTAGTAGTCTGAGGCCAGCAACTGGGTACACTTGAAGACTAAGCTATCATTTGGTTTATTAGGCTGTTCTTTCCTAAATGGAATTGAAGCCCATTGGTCAGTGCTGTAGGCAGACTTGTGCTGCTGCTCTCAGTGCTGATTTTAAGATAGGATAGATTGCCCACTCACCTGTTTGCTCCTTTTCCATAGAGGGGAGTGTATACTTACCATACCATCCCATATGCCGAGAAGTGTCATTTTCACATGGCCTTTTTCTGAAAGGGGGTAATTTTGGGCTTGATTCACGGATTCAGGAGAATGGTATTTGCAGAAATTCCAGCTTGACCACTTCTCCTTTCTCATTTGCTGGTATTTTTGTAAATATACCTAGCAGTGTATTCTCTTCTCAGCGTGCATGTTGAGATTCCATTGCCTCTGAAATTAACTGGCACACCACAAGTGGAGCATGCATCTATACATTGTGCGCAGTAATGAATGTAGAGAGATATGTCTGAAACTTATCTTGTTTAAAACAGACAGAGTGTCTTGGAAAAATCAGTCATCCAAACAGTGGTACTGGAATTCTATGCCACTATACCATCCCATTGCTCTTTTCACACAGAATATTTTCTCAGTTACCCATAGTTATAGCACCCTCAAACAATTATTACTATATGCCTTTCTTTGTAATGGCCTCATCTGAAGGTCAGAAGGGAACTTAGCGCACAATTTATGCTACCTCCCAAGGCAAGAAATATATGTTCCATTGTTGCAGTTGTGAGTCTCAGCCAGGTTGAGTGTTGGAGGCTCTGTGAATGGCTTAGGTAATTGTGAACTGTCTGCAAAAGTCTTGCTACATATTGCAACTACCTCTGCTGTCTCCAACAACATGCTGTCTTACCCTCTGTCCTTTTTTTAATGCATCGTTCAAGTAGCTTTGTATTAATGCTAATTTTGCTAATTCATTAATTAAACCAAATTTTGTACATTGCATTAAAAGTTTCCCACACAAATTGGAAGAATTAGAGTCAGCTTCTTAATGAATCAGATTATTTATATACATGAGAACAATACTGGAAATAAAATTACTTGTATGAGAGGGTTATATTAAAGGTCCCAGCCATGCAGAACCCAGCTTTCAGGATCTCTCCTTTTCCCCTGCACTATCCATAATAACATGGGTAGATGAAGCATGAAGTAACATTTTAGTTTCCATTGAAGATAAACATAAAGATATATATCAGCTACTTTGAACTAATGGGGGTTCATCTGACCAATTTAGTCCTTTAAGAAATTACTAATTTTTAGTTCCAAAATTTAAAAATAATAGCAAAATTACACTGCTATTTTTTCTTTCACTCAGTTCTTTTGACCTGAATTTGATAAAATTCAAAAACCAGAGAAAGTTTGCCTATTTGCCACCTTAAACGTTTTAAACCAAATTCCTAACAATTTTCATGAATGTGGGTCACACAAGGGAGAAGTTGTCAGACCACAGAAATTGGAATTAAATACAAAAACACTTTTTTCTTCCTCACTTCCAAGTGTTCTATTCTTATAGTCTTGCTTCAAGCAAAGACACACACTAGCCACCCTCCAATGCGTTAATGCAAAACAAATTTTCATAAATAGCTCTTCAGATTAGAAGATGACATACTGTCAGTATTGTAGAAGATGTTACCTATTTGGGCCTCAGGAAATATAGTTGCCATTTGTCCTTAAAATGTGGTCATGTAACATGGGAAATGTTTTTTAAAAGTATGCACTGGGTATTACAGAAAATCGCTTCCAACAATTTCTCTCTTGGCTGATCCAGAAAATTGTCTATTTTGAATTGCTGATCTGCTGGTTACTGCTAAGAGAAATTATGACACTTGCATTCCTTAGCTGCAAAAGTGCAGCCATCTAGTGGGACTGAGAATCCTCTAAGAAAAAAAAAACTAAGAATATGTTTAGATTGCAGGAGGGTGAGTATAAAATGTGTTTTAACAAACAATTCAGTACTGATGATGTTGGCTGTAAACTGTGAATATTTTTCCTCTTAAAACACAACAAGTTTGTTTTTTGCATGCTTCTTGGGGAAGTGCAGTTAGGAAAAGAGATGGAAGGTAAGTTGTTCTCTGCTCGTTACTAGTGCTATCTGGATAAGAATGTACCTTGTTGCTCTCCTGCTTTCAGCTCATTTGTTCTGCTGCTTGCAAATAGTATAACCTAAGCTATGTTGTTTGACAGCATTTCCCACTGTGTAGTATTATAGGAATAAGTGCTTACATTTCTGCACATTGCTTTCTTTTCTCTTTAGAAAGCCAGTGAAAATCATGCTTCACCAGCCAACTCAGCAGAACAGCTCCCAGAGCTGAAAAACACTGACCAATCCAGAAATTGTTCAACGCCTATGGCAACACTGAACTCCCAAAATGTCCCCGACCACCCTGTGTTGGATCGGGTTTCCTTGGACTGTAATCCTCAGCCTGCTGATGCAGGGCAATAAAATGAATTCATCTTCTCAGATCTGCTGCATGGAATCCTGCTCTTCAGCTGGAAAAAGATGGAACAAGAACTTACAAGTAGGACTCCCTTCATCTTGGTGAATGTAATGTGATGCAGCACAAGCTTTTAAACATTTAAGAACTTTGTATGATAATATATGATAGCCACACTTTCAAGGGAGGCTAGAATTCTGGTAGCTGGATACAAGAGATGGGACTGAATTTAACTGCAGAAAAACTTTCTCAACTGTTTGCTAAAGTTTGGTCAAACGTTTATGGGATTTATTGGCAACCTATAGTTAAGCTTGTTTTATAGTTTTACAACAGAAGAAAAAACACTTAAGTGCGCAATTTCTATTTGAGCAATTGGTTTAACTTCAAATTTCTTCATACCAAAAAGAAAGTTCTTTGGAAGAAAAATTGCATTTCCCTAGGAAAAATTACAAGAACTAAGAAATCCTAAAGGAAGAGTGGATAAAGGAACAGCATACATTTCTATCTTGTATAGAAGTGACTTCTCAGAAACCTTGAATGGCTTTAGCAAATAATTTTTATACGGTAGTGATGGATTAAGTGGACCATGCAGCAGAATCTTTTGAAGCTGCTATTAACTTATTTTGAGAGAGAGGTTTAGTTCTGCAAGGTGTGACATTTTCAAAAGGGCATTTTTTAGAGGGAAAAACAGGAAAATTTAAATTGTCTCCATGTGCTTACAGCCCTTTGCTTGGAAAGGGCATTTGCTAAATGTGTAGGTATAATTTTAGGTTTGATATTGTTCCTGAGACCACAAACCTTGGTAAAGATTATTCCGTTTGATTGATCATGGTTTCCAATGGAGACATCTTTTTATTGTTTTTAATTTCATCATATGTAAAAATAGTTTATTTAATTAAGTGTAGTTATTGTGGTTATTTATAGAGGACAGAAAGAGCTTAAAGTGCCTGGGGAAGGGAGGGAGGAAATTGTTTATAAATCCTAATGATTGGGGGTTTGGAAGGGAGAATAAAAGTCAAATTTAAGTAAAAACACCCTCAAAATTGGAGAGACATAATTAAGTTGCAGTAAACTTAGACAATTGCTTTATTCCATGTCAAGACACTGAAAAATGTTTAGTTATGTCTAGTCATGCTTTGTAATATTAAATTTAGCCAGCTTGTTGGCTGGTTAGTTCATAGCACAGAGTGCTGCTGAAAGGGAACCTGGGTTCTGAGTTGAAATCAATGGGGTTGCATTAGGGTATAGGTCAGGATAGTATTTAGGCCCAGGCTTAACACCAGTAACCTGATTTTCGAAGTGCAATGTGTCCCCATTTCTACTGAAGTGAATGGGAACTGCCGGTACATAGCTTCTCTTGAAATCAGATAAATGTGTGTGGCCTCTTCCAGTGAAGGTGCATACTGTCTCACCAGATTGAACTGCATAGTTTATGGCAGGATGCAGCTGTGGTCTCCTGTGGAGTTCAGTGCTTGGGGTGGGCAGGAGGAGAATGACAGCTTAGACTGAAGCAGTGGGTGAAATTGCACAATGCTTGATGTCCACTTGGACCAGCTAAGTGGGCTTCCATCAGCATATGCTGTAGCAAAGGTCAAGGAGGTGCGAGAGCCTGTGTGGGGGTGCCTGGAACCAGGGCCACAGAGAGAGTAAAAATAATTGTTAATAACTAGCCACTAGTCATTTTTTGCACTTGAACTTAAATGTACTGTACCGTTAATTCTCATGACTTGTTTAAGTGTCCTTTAAAATCAGAAATGTATTTATTGTATGTTTGTATAACTTGGGGGAATGAAGAACTGAACTGGTGACAGGTAAAAAGATGTTCAGGTTTCTCAGTTAAGTGGGAACATTTGTGCAGAGTGAATAAGGTGTTACCTCAGCTTCTACTGTACAGCACCTGGATTGTGAGGTGAAGAGCTAATATGCTGTGTTTACACTTCAGATTGTTTCTTTGAAATGCCTGCTCTTTTGGAATTGTACAGTAGTTAGTTCTATGTTGCAAACTGAACATATACATGTTGTTTTTGATATTTGTGAAACTAAAAATGTGGTAAAAGATATAAAATAACCATAATGTGTTTAAACAGAATTTGGCTGAATTATTATGAATGATTCACATTTTTCACGGTTGTGAAAGGCATGAAATAATCCTGATAAATTGACCCTGAATAACATTGGAAAGGTTTCACCAGAAGGAATTGAAGAAGCCTTCATAACTAAGGAGCAAAAAGTAAAATTGTGTCTGGCATCAGTC
>NW_017729031.1:72455599-72457113 GCF_001723915.1 Gavialis gangeticus
TTATGAATGATTCCCATTTTTCACGGTTGTGAAAGGCATGAAATAATCCTGATAAATTGACCCTGAATAACATTGGAAAGGTTTCACCAGAAGGAATTGAAGAAGCCTTCATAACTAAGGAGCAAAAAGTAAAATTGTGTCTGGCATCAGTCCGTTTTGGAAATGAAAATTGGAATGTAAGAGCAAATCACAAGTTTTCATGGTATTAAGCTATAGTGTGGGATGGCCTGCTTACAAGGGATCAGTCTAAATTAGAAGTATGGTGCGAATAGTGCAAGATCTCTGCCATAGGCCATGAGATAGGGTTAAAATAAAACAACTAGATTCTTTTGCCTCTTAAAGCCCTTGGCAGATGTTATGTTAATCATGCAATTAATATATTAATCGGATGATAAATGACAACATGCCAGAGGTTTCTCACATTCAATTACTTTCCACACTAAATGTGGAACAACTTTGTGGATGGCTTGTATTGTACCTGATTTTGAACACGTAGCATGTAATCATCCAGAAATGGCATGGGCTGCCCAGCTGCATCTGAACCCTTAGAACATGCCAGCTTGGGAAGAAACAGGCACATTCAAAGTGCAGCGATCACACTCAGCCCCACCAAGCCTTTTAAAAGTCTTGGGGCAGAGATCCTGAGATCAAGGATCTTTTCCCCAGTGTTAGACTCTTGCCCCCCCAGGATCTTTAAAAAGTGGGTGTACAGCTGAATGCCCATGTTGTTGAAAAATGAAGCAGAGTCTAAATTAACTTTGATTTCATTAAGGATGGTTTAGTGGTAAAAGTCGTAGACGAAGGCTTAGGTGCTCTGGGTTTCTGTTCCTGGCTATGGCTTGGACTTATGAGTGGCTTTGGACCTGTCATTTAATTATTCCTATTTTCTGGATCTATCCATATTACCCCAATGTATCAGAGGAGTGCTGTGAGAATAAATTGCTTTTGGGTAAAGTGCTTGCACATCATAGCACTGGGAGGTACTGTATTCCAATTACCAGGTAAAAGTTTAAAAATGTTTGTTATTCTTAAAATGTGCAGGTTTCAAGAGCTTAATTTTAAAGTCCCATTTTTATTTCTTCTACTATTAGTAGTCATTACAATATTCTGCTGTTTCTTAGGATGCTCTTGTACTTGCCCCTCTGGGCTGGTTAGTAGCCACCAGCTTTGTATTGTTCTAGGTCAGCGATGCTCAACCTTGTTGTGCATGGATCCAGATGGATAGCAGGGCTGGGCAAAGCTTTGGTAGCTGATTTGATTCAGAGGAGATTAGACCCGATTTGGGAACCGAATCTCCGAATTCAAATCAAATTGGGAGACCAAGTAAAAGCTCCGAATCGATTCAGAAAAAGATTTGACCAATTTGGACATTCAGCCATAGACTAAACAGGCAGCTGACAGCTGTCTCCAGGTAGTAAGTCTGTTGGGGAGGGAGGAGGGAAGGGGCATGGGGAGGGAGGGATTGGGACTGGAGCTGGGACAAGCTGCCCAACCAGGGTGGAGGGGTGTGTTGT
>NW_017729031.1:72457266-72458724 GCF_001723915.1 Gavialis gangeticus
CCCCCACTCCCAGTGCTGCTGTGCCTGCATCCCATGCCCTCCCCACACTTGCTGGTCAAGCAGTGGAAGGGCAGAGCGCCTGCTCCCAAGGCTGATGCGGGTGTGATAACACTGGGAGTGGGGGCTATGCCCTGCCGCCACCCAGAGCGAGCTGTGCCCACATCACCACCCCCTCATGCTGGCTGGGCAAGCGGCTGCAGGGCATAGCCCCTGTGCCCCCCCCCCCCCAATGAGGCAGGCACAGCCAGAAGAGCTGTGGGTGAAGCCACCATGGCTACCCTGCCTGGCACCATCCCCTGCCTGGTACAGCCTCTGGCCCTTTAAATAAATAAATAAAGCCCCGCACTCACTGGTTCTGGAAGTGGGGATTAGGGCCTCTGAGGTCTTGTGGCAGAGCCCCCCCTGTGCTTTGGGGGGCAGCAGGGATTGGGGAGCCCCCACTTGGCACTTGCACAGCATCTGCCCCATGGTGTGGGTGGAGTGTGGCTCAGCAAGGTGCTGTGCGCTGCCTGGGAGCTGGGGCTGAGCGGTGCCAGGCTCCAGCTGACTTCTAGAGCCACCCCGCTTTCCAGACACATCAAACCAGGGGCTGGGGAATTGAACCGGGGGCTGAGGAGTC
Organism: Gavialis gangeticus; assembly: GCF_001723915.1. Lineage (NCBI taxonomy): Eukaryota > Metazoa > Chordata > Crocodylia > Gavialidae > Gavialis > Gavialis gangeticus. Next base: position 72,457,886 of record NW_017729031.1, read on the forward strand.
AAACAGGGAGCTGGGAATTGAACCAATTGGATTTCCCAGCCCCAACTGGATTTGCTTGGGAGCTGGGGTGGCTCCACGTGTCAGCTGAAACCTGGCAGTGCTCAGCTCCAGCAGCCATATCTCCCAGACAGCACATAGCCCTCTGTTGAGCTACACTGCACCCATGCCATGGGGCAGCTGCCACGTAGGTGTGAGGGGGCAATCTCCACTGCCCCCCTCTCCCAGAGGCCCTGATCGCCGCTCCTGCAGCTGATGGGTGCAGGCTTTTTTTGTAAGTGCTGGGAGGCTGGCTTCTTCTGCGGCTGCCCCCCCCCCCGAGCTCTCCCCAGCCGATCCAAATCACTGAATCTCTCCAAATCAGCACCGAACCTTCCAAAGCGGATTCAGCCAAATCAATTCAAGACAGTGATCCAGATCTCTGAATCAAATCGCTATCCTCTAAATCTGCCGAATCTAAATCGAATACTTCCCTATTTGCATAGGCCTAATGGGTAGTGCCCAATCTGGCTGTTAATCTGAATTTTAATTGGGGTGAGAGTGAGATTGATGACCAGTTAGACTATTGTGGTCACAACTTGAAATTTTTTATTAGGATACAGAATAGCAAAGACTTATTTGTTTTCATAAAGACAAATCTTACGTAGTCTTGGATTCAAGGGAAAAACTGACCAGGCTTCGTGTTGCCTTGGGAAGACTCGAGAGGTAGCATGCAGATTGGCAGCAAGTCTTCTTGAATTGGCTGAGTTATCAAAATTTCCCTCCAGCCTATAATCAATATTTATAGATGGCTGGTTTTAATTGTATAATAAATTATCTCTGATTAGCTTCATTTGTATTTC
>NW_017729031.1:72463724-72471233 GCF_001723915.1 Gavialis gangeticus
CATGCAGATTGGCAGCAAGTCTTCTTGAATTGGCTGAGTTATCAAAATTTCCCTCCAGCCTATAATCAATATTTATAGATGGCTGGTTTTAATTGTATAATAAATTATCTCTGATTAGCTTCATTTGTATTTCTTTGTTTCACTGAAACTTTTGGAACTGGATTGAACCAGAACTCTTGTGAACTTGGAAGGTGTCAGTTAGTTAGGATTTATATCCTTGGGAAAGTAAAAGGGAAGGTTTCTTATCTCCTGTCCTTCCCCATTATGTGGACGCTGTTTAACACTGGTCTTTCTTCTTTACCTTAGTTTATGGTCATCTTTGACAAAGCTGTTTTGGTTTGTTTTTTTACAATTATTTAAGCATCTTAACAAAAAATATATGTTACAGAAAAATAGTATTTAATACATTTGTTTACAAGAATCCCTTTATCAGTTCTTTGTGTTACATTAATGTGCCTTATCCTCAATCACTGCTGACATTGTATGCCTAGCTTACCTCACTGCTACACGGGTCAAGCTGAGGTCAGGTTATAACAAGACACAGCTTGTTACCATAGCCCATGCTGCATAGGCCTCCATACGGCAGGGATTCCAATCTGGTGTTCAGGGCGTGTGCAGTGGGGCCCCACCTGGCTGTGTGAAGGGGGTCTGCGGGGCACTGCCTGGCCCTGATCCAGCTACATGGGGAAAGGGGGACTGGGCTGGCCCCAATCCAGACCAGCAGGGGGGAGTGGGGCATGGCCTGGCCTTGATCCAGCCACTAGGGGGAGGGGCATGGCCAAACCCTGAAGGAGGAAGGAGGCGTGGCCCAGCCCCAGCCTGGCTAGGTAGAGGGAAGGGCTGTGCCCCACCCCTGTGGGGGGTAGAAGGGGACATGGCCTGGCCCCAAATCAGCCATGCAGGGTTGTGGGAGCATGGCATGGCCTGGCTCTGCAGGGAGAAAGTGGGGCAGCCTGGCCCCAATGCAGCCATGCAGGGAAAAGGGGCTCAGTTCAGTCCTGATCTAGCTACTCAGGGGCTTGTGGCCAAGCTCTGACCTACCGTGTTGGGCTTAGGATTTTGGCAGCAGGGAGGAGCAGTATTAACTGCCACTGCTCCCCTGCTGCCAAATGTCCCTACTTGTAGAGCTCTGTGAGCCCAATTCCAAGGCTCTGTGGACCTCATTTGGCCCAGGGGCCAGAAGTTGAGCACCCCGATCTAGGTGAAGCTTTCTTCATTTTAATCCCTTGTAAGAGGAACTATCTTAGAGGAACTATTGTAGAGATTTAATTACACAAGCCACATTTTTCTTATTTTGAAGTAGTTGCACTATTTGGTCACCTATAGTCTTCAGAAAGGTGTTGAAATAATTCAAATGAAGTTGTATGCTTTCCAACCCAATTAATTAATCAAGGGCAGTGCAATGTTTATGGTGTATATACCCAAGCAAGAGGCAAATTCACCAGGCTAAGTGAAAGGAAGCATTACAAAGCCCCATGCAGTTGAAACTAAATATGACACTTTCCTTTCCAGCCCACTCTCCCCTCCCCCCTGCCCAAGCATGTGGGAAGCTTCAACTAATTGCTCATACTTTTGTTATTTGCTTTTGAATTTTTATGAAGTAGAGGGCCTGAAATGGAAATTTGGTTAATCTGGCAGCATGACCTGATTTGAATAGTGGCTGTTGGAAATTTGCTCAGTAGAGCCCACTTCTAATATACTTACGGCCCCAATTCAGTTAAATTATCAGTTTGAGAAGGATGGCTCCTTTTTTTTCCCCCTCCCATTTGCATTGACATGATTATATTCCAGATCCAAAGCTACATGTCAATTTTTAATTAGATGCTAGGCTTCTCTTCATGAGAGATTTTCTGTTTAACCATTTTAAAATAAAGTGCCAGCACCTTCTGGGGTCCCCTACAATCACGACTGGCCAGGCTTATAGGAATGATGTGCTCTGAGAGAGATGTCTGTCAGCCATTCTCCAGAGAAGTACCTGGGCCTAGGTATTTGGGTTTTTTTAACACATTATAGTGTTACGCTTAATGGTGACAATTGTAAGGATACAGCAGAAACAGATACTAATACTAGCTATGTTACATCTGCTGTAGAAATTGAGTACCAGGAACACCTCTAGTTTTCCCTGCAACAGGCTTTGAGGCCAGTTGGGTCACACTTGTTCACTCTACTTCTGCCATTCCTATCCCTCCTGAGGTGCAGAGAATAATTGAACATGTAAAACATATACAACTATGCTTTTTATAAACTTCCAAATTTTCAGTAGTACTAACCCTAGACTTAGTGGAGAAGTAGTAGCCTAATGGAGAATCATTTTCCACCAGCTCTGAATGTAGCTTTCTATCTGGAACCCTCTGCTACCACAACTAGAGAGGGCATATGGTTCTACGGTTAGTGAAAAGGTATTGGGCACATGGGCAGACAAGGTTCTTTGGGTGAATCTGATCTTTTATTAGACCAACTTAAATAGCTGGAAAAAAATTTCTTAGCAAGCATTCAGGTTTAAAAACCTTTTGTCAGGCTGAAAAGCATCTGCAGTTGGTGTGTGCTCTTCTGCATTTTTTCTCAAGTTTTGAGATGCTAGATGAAAAACTTGAATATTTGACCAGATTGAACCACTGCCTTAGAAAAGAATAAAGGTGGTCTGGTGGGTCAGGAAATGGTCCAACAATGTATGTGGTATTCTGACAAAACTCTCTGAAGAGGGGTAGGGTCTGGCTGATAGAAATGGACTGTCCTCTTGAAAACACGGACTTATCAGGGTTGAGTGAGCTCTGGCTCTTGCTGGGTAACAAATCTGTTCAGTGTCACAGGACCTGAAAGGTTGAGTGGAATTTTAATAACTTTTCTCTCAACCAGAGGAATGGATGTCCTGCTTTGAGCACCTGGTAGGAAAATGAAATTTAACGTAAGCATGTTGGATCCATCGTGAAGCTTCAGAGGAGATGGTTTCAATTTGTGCTGGGGTTGAATTACTACAATAAGAGGGCAGTAGACCCTGTGTAAGCCAGTTTCAGGTGCGAGTATCAAGAACAGTGTTAACACCTAAAATAGTGGAGGTGTCAAGGAGCAGCTGGGTTTTTTGTCATTCCCTCCTCTTGTAGATTCAGTTAATAAGTTCTCAGGGATGATGATGCTGATTTTCAGCTTATTTGCCACTGAGGAGCAATGTAATTGTATGCATACATGCATGTGTGTGTAATGTTAGTGATTTTTTTTTAATGTTTTATTTTAAGGTTTCCATTTATTGTCTGTTATCTGTTTTACTGAAAATAATTTTGGACATTTTAAAATTTATTATTAGTTACTGAGGCAAATTTTAATGTCAAGTACCCCACTAGGTGCTGCCGGTTTATGAGTGTGTGTGCACACACACACGCATATTTAAAATATAAACCAGAGAGGTTGTGAACTTAATACTGCATAATCCTTACAGCAAATGGAGACTGGTATCTTAAAAAAATCTCTGTGAGCACATTCACTAGTGGCTGTAAATAGGGGAACCTTCCTTGGGAGTAAGTCCACTGAGTCTTTGTCTTCAGATACAAAGCAAATTGTTCTGGGGTAAACACCTTTTAGAAACTGGAGAAATGGGATACTGGAATAAAGGGTTTGAAGCGATGGTCCCACTTCCATGAGACAGCATGGAAAAGTCAATGGGAAGAGCATCAGGTATCTGAACCGTGAGAGGTAAAGGACAGTCTGAAGAGGAAGACCCCCCCCACCAGCTATGGAGGGAAAGGTGGAAGGTAAAATACCCCCACCCCATTGCTTTGCAGTGTGAATGCTAACATTCACTTTGTTGCCGGTGCCAGACTCACACTTCCAGCAGTAAACCTAGAGCACAAGGAGGGCTGAGTTCTCCAGGAGGATCCCCCAAGCATTTCCTCCCTGCTTGTTCTATTTGGAACACTGTTTCTCCCAACTCATGAAATGAGCTTTGTAACCCAGGTGTACTGCTGCAATACCAACACCATCTGTGAGTGCTTTGTGTGGCTCTAGTGTCTCCCTCACCCATCCTTGTTAGAGCAATTTAAAATAGCATATGCTATGTTATGAGTGAGATACTCTGCGAGAAGCCAAGAACACAGAGACCAAAAGGAATAGTTAAAAATACTGTGTAATTTTTATCCTTTGCAGCTCTTATAGAAAGAACCTGGGTCAGCCAGAGTGGTCAGCATTACTGGGCTTCATGGAAGAGGGTGCATGTGTCTGGGAAAGGAAATAGAGGCATGGCACTCAGGTATGTAACTTGGTTAAAAGAGAAAGGAAGTGGAGTGATGGAAGCTGGGAGGAGCCAAGAAGTGCAGGAGTCTTCAAAAGGAAGAGCTTTTAAGTTACATGGAAGGGCAGATGAAGCCAGGGAGAGATCAGGCCTGGTCAGAACAGAGAGAAAAGGTTTATGAAGCTGTCGCGCTCTAATTTTGCTTTTAATCTCTGTGCTTCATTAACAGAAAAGTATGTCAAAAAATATTTTTTATCAGTACATCTAGAACGGATTTCAAGTGAATTCATTAGCGCATAGGGTACTTCATAAAAGTACATTATTAATAATTTCTTCTTTGTCCTGTTCTCAGCAGAAGGGGCCACATGCTGAGATGACCTGGGGTCCAAAAAGATTGCCTCCTCCAGAAGTAATTTCTTCAGGGGAGTCAAGGCACTGTGGTGAGGTGGCTGCATTGCTGCAGCCTGTGTTGCACCTGTTCGGAGAATATGCAGACTAAAGTTAACAATATAGCCAAAACATAAGCATTGCTTTTGCTTATAAGTGTAGTAACTGCCTCAGTTATGACTGTCAAAGAATCTTGGTTGCCCCCTACTGTTCAGTAAGAAGCAGAGCTTCCCAGGAGCAAGCACTCAGTCTAGATCGCCTTGAATTTAATTATCCTCTCTTGCAGGAGATTTTCCAAGTGGTTCAGAATAATTCATCATTGTAGGAAAATGCAACATTTTCACTTCTGTTTTGCTCCTGAATTTCATCCTCCTCCTCCTCCTCCTCCTCAGTGGGAGTAGCTGAGTGGTCCTGCTCTGACTCTGTCCTGGTATTGAAGAGTTGCTGTTCCAAGAAAGACCCCCCAAGGCCATACTGCTCATCATGTGCCTTCAGTTCTTCAGATGACACGTGGGGAGATCCCAGAACAAAGTTTGCAAACCTGCCAGATTTAAAGAGAAGTTGTCAGGCAGGAAGGAAACAAAGTACCTGTGAGTGCAGAGAACAAAATCTAAACCTCATCCCTGCCTGCAGGAACCTGTACGTATTGATGATACTTACAGCAGGAGTCCAACATGAGGGATGTTGCACTTAAGTCTGAGGTAGGAAATCTCACATGACAAAGGACAAACAGCAAAAGGCAACAGTTAGCACAAAGCATTTGTCACTTGACTTAGCTGTTTTCCTTCCTTGCCTCCAATAATTTGTTTTCCAAGTGGGAGTGGGGCTTTGTGACTGACTGAGTGAAGAACATCTGACTTGTTTCCCACACTGTCACTGTAGCTTTTGAGAGCTTACTTCACATGCCCTCCTCTCGGTTCAGTTTCCCTGTCTACTTCCCAAGTCTCTTTCTAAGGCTTAACTAAGATATGTAGAGGGCTTCATAGAGACACAGATGAGATGTGAATTGGTATATTTTTCAACTCATTTACTTTGGGCAGCTGGCAGTATTTGGATACAGCCTCATTCTTTTCCCTTTATGGTGGGGTGTCTCAGCAACACTGGGCGAATCAGATTTTTTGAAAAGCCAGAAAACAGATGTATAAAGCTGGTTTGGGGAAGTGTCAAAGGTAGGCATTTCTCAAACTAGTTTTAATTTGGTGTTAACAGATTATTCTAAGTAGATGGTGCCTCTTAAAGTTAGGAAGGGCAGTCCAGGTGGCTGGGTAATGCACAGAACCTGCTTCTAATATTAAAAATATTCTTATTTTGGTTTTGCAGGCTGCAGTTCTAATGAATCTTATCACCCTCAATCTTTGGCTGCCAGCCCCATTCTCTTTACAGTCCACCTTTACTTGTCATAGGTGTCTCTGCTGAGCTGTTCCAGGTACAGCTACTTCATTTATTTTGCTCCCCAAGAGCAGAGGATGCTACCTCCACAACACTCCAAAGCTGAAACTGACTGACACGTCAAACCCCGGTTATAGCAAGTAAGGTCCCCAAGACCCACACCCAAGAATTTCATTATAGGCCCTGGTGAGACAGCTACAAGAATCCCTTTGCAAGCTTTTGTGTGCTGCTGCATCAGGCACAGAACTGAAGCAATGCTGGTATTCTGCAAAGCAGTGGGGCTGCCACAATGTAGATATAATGCACGCATCTACATTACATTAATGTTGATGTAATGTCTGGAGGGCACTGAGGCAGCATAAAGTTAGAAGTGCCTGCAAGTTCTAGGAATTAAACAACTATTTGTATACAGGAAGTCAATGTTTCCAAAGGTTTTGAAGATCATGGTTATACATTAAAATGCTGTCAGAAGTATTTGGATCATTCATATGACAGTACCCATAAATTGCATTTAATTATAAGAAAGATGAGATGCTTTCCTACTTATGAGGGGAGTGGAGCTTGGACACTGCTAGCCAGGATGGGAAATCTGGATCCCTGCAGAGCAAGCGTAGCTCCTCCAAGGCTTTCACGGTCTCTGTTTCCCCTTGCTCTCCATATTCTTCTTCAGTAAGATACCGAAACGCTGACTTTTTTGATTTTAAAAGATTCTTGATTTTGCTACAAAAGAATACAGTCAATACTTCCAAGCTTGTCATAAATATTGCTCATATATTACAAATGCATTACTTCCCTCCACCCCCTCCCAAATCTTTAATTCTCTTTCTGGTATCCACCACTAAAACATTATTTTCCCTCATTCTTATGAAGTCAAGATAAATATATAGTTCAAAAGTACAGGATATTGATCCTGATTTTCATTCCCATGGCCCAACACATTTGCCTGCCACCTCTGGGCCTGATCTAAAAATATGGAATTAAGAAGAAGTGAGCTTTGGATGAAGTATGTTGTATGTGCATGGCTGCATGTGTGTGCACACAGGTCAAGTCCACTAACTGGACAGCTGCTGATCTAGCAGTTTGAATACACAAAATAGGTATGCATACTTTTCATAGACATTTGGGCTGGAAGGGACCCCAGAGGATCATTCAGTCCAGCCCCCTGCCCCAGGGGCAGGAAGTCAGCAGGAATCAAAGGATACCAGCAAGATAAGCATCCAAATGTGTCTTGACGGCGTTCAAAGTGGGTGCTTGAACTGCCTCTGGTGGCAGTCTGTTCCAAACCTTGGGAGCTCAGACAGTGAAGTTCTTTCTTATGTCCAGCCTGAACTGATCACAGTGGAGTTTGTGACTGTTCGATCTTGTCATCCCTTGGGGGGCTCTGGTGAACAGACGTTCCCCCAGATCCTGATGAGCGCCCCGATAAACTTATAGGTGGCCACCAGATCACCCCTGAGCCTGCGCTTTTCCAGGTTGAACAGCCCCATTGCTCTCAGCCTCTCATCACAAGG
>NW_017729031.1:72476233-72498652 GCF_001723915.1 Gavialis gangeticus
CACCATCAGGTTCTCATCTGCCCATTTCATGAGTTTGTCCAGATCCCCCTGGATCACCCTCCTATCCTCAGGTGTGGATGCTTTACCCCAGAATTTGGTGTCATCAGCAAACTTGCCCACTCTGCTTCTGACACCAATGTCCACATCATTGATGAAGTTGTTAAACTTTAGGGAACCTTCCAGGTAAACAATGCTTTCCAGATCTACTAGGAATCGCTGCATTGCTTACTTGATAACTTATTTTGATTGTGCAATTTTGAGACAATATTTGAGTAGTCAGAAACCAGAATGTTTATCATCTGCTGTGCTATTTTAGATGCTACATGGCAATATATAATACATTTAAAAATCTACTAGAAAATATACTGCACTTTTGATTTCTCCCAACTGCCTTCCACTTTTTAATGCTGTGATGGCTTTGGAGGTAAGATAAGCCAGGGCTGGATGCCATAAGACTGAACTTTATATAAAAGCATCTGCTCTAGCCACCTGCATTCCTTCTTTTTTCCCTGGAAAAGGGGAACGGATTGAAGCTCTTTTTTGGTTTTGTCAGGACTAAATCTTGATTCAATTAAGGTCACAGGCAAAGGTCCTAGTAAATCTGTAGAATAAGCTCTTAAATCTTAGTAACAGATTTGATTATTAACAATACCAACAGCACTTATTCACTTTGCTGCTTCTACAACAGTGGTGTCAAAGATGTGGCCTACAGAGCCCTGTCATCCAGCCCATGGTACTGTCTGTGGGTCACAGACTAGACCCATATGATGGAAGTGGTGTCCCCTGGACTGCCTCTAGTGCTGTACAGTTCATATGGTGCACAGGGCTGGTCTGTGGGTCAGATCTGCCTTTCAGACAGGCCTTGTACCACTCACTGAGCCTGTAGGGCCTGATGAGTTTGATACCCCTGCTCTGCAATCATTTGCCAGTTCAGTCTAGACGTTTGGGTTTGTTGTTTTGCAAATTTAAAACCAGCCAAAAATGAGAAGCTGTTGTTTCAGAATACACTAGAAACTGCATGAGATTTTAAGGTATGTTTATGCTGTGGAGACAGAATGCACCAGCTGGGATGCTCCAGCCATGCCACCCTCAAACGCTCCTGCCAACTTTCTCCACACCCAGAAATAGCCCAGTGAGGCCACTTGAACCCTTAGTTTCCAGCAGTGGGAGACTTGCTGGAGATGATCCCAGCATGCTTCACCACCTGAGTTCTGAGTTTGGAGCATGCAGAGTGGGATGGGTAGGCAGGGCTTATTTTTCACCAGCAGCCGCACAAGTAGTGTACCAACAATGTACACCAGTGATTCTCAACAGGGGTGCTCAAGTTTGAAATCCCTGGGTTTATCTTAAGAATCATGGCAACACCCTTGAAACAAACTGGATTCCATAGTGTTACATATATTCTGACCTGTTTTGATCTTTCTGAGCTTTTTGCAAAAGAAGACTTGATCTGTTATAGTAAAAAAACAAGTGAAAACGAAGAGCTTGCATTTTCTGAGGAATGTCTTGTGTTTACCAAGGTAGAGAACCACTGGTATACACAGACCCTTAATGTTATTTTAATGTGATCTCCATGCTCTTGGCTTGGCAGTAGCAGTCAGTTACCAAAATTGCAGTCTAAATATGGGAGTCACCTTACAAAAATCCTCAAGCTATCCCTGGCTGCAGGCTGGGTATCTTTGGCTAAATACAGCTTTTGCTTAAATTGGGGTAAGTCCTAATGACCTCAGAGAAAACTAAGCCTGTAAGCAACAGATGCTATGCAACCTGTATTTTACAGTGGCTTTGTTTTGGTGTAATGGCCGTTTCAGCCTCTGCCTCTTCTGTTGGTTCCTTGGTTCACTGATGTTTTGTAGAAGGTGTACATTGCAAAGTTAAGGAACCAAGAGTACTGCATACTGCCTTAGCTGGAATGCTCTCTTACTGGAGATAATAGGCAGTATAAAAAGTTGGGGCTGCTTTTAGGGATGAAAACCACAGCTTGCTGACATTCTGCAACACAGGAAGGCCTTCGGATTATCAGTTAAGGCCTCCATGAGGGTGGATACCAGCTCCAGCACAGAGCCCAGGTATATAAATGGGGCTCCATATAAACATGGAAGTCTGCCCATACTGAGCTTATTTTTGTTCTGAGGCCCAGTAAGAGTAGAATTGAAGACCCTGGCTAAACTGAAACCAATATCAAAACTCCTGTTGATTTCAGTGGAGCCAGGTATTCAACACCTGGACTTTCCTCTTGACAGTGTTCACCAACTGACCTAGAACACTGTCAGTGTTTCTTAGGCTAACTGCTCTATCCTATAGGCATCTGCAAGGAACTCTTGCTAAAAGTGCAAGTTCTGTTACACCTCAAAATGCCATGATGTTTTCAATGTCAAGGAGCCGTGACAGCTACTGGTTACCATGTGCTACAGAGAAGGTATTACATTTGTACTTAAAGATATAGTCACAGTTCTCCATAGAAGGACCTGTGCGTGAAACACCTGCCTCAATCGTTATTTAATTCTTATGCCTGAGGATTTTCAGCCTCTGCTCTGATGTCACTTTTTTCATTAAGTAAGGAATATGATTTGGATTAGTAACTAAGAACCCTCAGTATGTGTTTTTTTTTATCATTATCTTTTTAAATATTAACGTGATACAATGCCTTGCATGTTTATAAAATACATACCAACCTGCCCACATAACAGATCACACCAACAGGATAATGCAGGCCTTTGGAGCAGAGGATGACAGCTATTATTGCATATGCAACCTCAGGGATAGTGACACTAAAATAAATCAAGAGGAAGGCTATCATTTGTAATGTCCATGTCAACAGGGTTATGCTTCGCTCATTGGTGAGTGGTCCATGCTTGTAGCAAACAGCAAAGCTGATAAAGCCAACAGTAAAAAAGTATCCTGTGAAAGCAGAAAAAGTGTCAGAGGACAGAAAGTTAACAACACAAGGTTAACTTTAAGGGTGGGTTAACAAAGATCATGGCTGCTACCTAGCCTGGCCTGCTGTACCTACTGGATACCCCCTGCCACCTGCTGGATACTTGGGAATGCTCAGCAACAAGGGGCAGCAACCTAGTCTGCAGGCCAGATCTGGCCCACAGGCATAGGGCTTTGGGGACATTCACCAGCAGGGGGCTTCAGCAGCAGCTGCTTTCCCATGCTGATGTGGGGAAAAAAACTTTAGCTGTAGGTGCTCTACTTGCGCAGCCACAGGGGGAGAAAGTGGCAGCAGTGGCTGAGTCCTAGTGCCCCTAACTGGGTCAGTTTGGCCTACAGCCTTAAAAGGCTGCCAACAGCTGCTCTATAGGCCTGATATGTAAACTGTAGGAAAAAAGTGGATGCAGTGATTGGTGTATTGCCTTGAACTGCTACAAAAGGCTGCATGTGAGCATTGGTAGGGGATATGATGAATCAGTGAGCTCTCCAGCCCTTTTGGCCACAACATTCCCTTTCCAGTCTGCACACCTCCTACCCCAGAGCTCCCACCAGAGGGGAAATTACAGCTACTGTCTGTCACCATAACCACTCTGTGCTTTCATAGTGGGTGTGAACTTGGAAATGACTGAAGAAAAAATATGGGCAAAATCTGCTCTCTTCCTAATGCTAATACATCAAATTCTTTATATAAGGATCTAATATGAATAAAAGCTTATTTGAATGGATTAGGAGCTTGCAGCATCCACCTACACACATTCATGATAAAAAAACAAAATTGATGACAGGGAGCTGAAAATATCAATTGTTTTGAGTGTTTCTTATAACTATTAATCTGTCTGCTATGCAGTTCTCTTACCTAGTAGGTAGATTCTATATTCAGACCACAGCCACTTCATTCCCTCTTGCAAATAGTGAATAAAATAGAGAGAGGACATCCAGCATCCACTCATTAAAATCCAAAAGGTGCTGTGCTAAGTGTGAAAGAATGTGGTACACAAATTAGCCAGTTATTTGATTGCTGTGATCATATAAGTAGTAACTATCTCAATCAGTACAGGAGTCAAAATGAGCTTTAGACTTTGAAAACATACAAGACACAGTTCTCCTCCCCAAAAGGATCACTATCTGACTCACACATTCAATCTTTCCTCCTACCCACTGCATGGCACTCTGAAGTCTCCAGCCAAGACAGGTTAAATTGTTTTCGTCAACTTCCTGAAATAGATCACCATTTGGCGGTGCTGTCATGTTGCATCCCAACTCAGTATGTTAGTAAGTAATAGCCTTATCATACGAGAGACATATGTGGAAGCCAGAGCATCTGGAATGCATAAGTGCAGTGGTGAGGTAAATTTACTTCTACAGAGGAAAAGCTATACTTTCATATTGACTGATAAGTAGTCTCATAAATAAGTTTAGCTATTATATGCTAAAAATACTCAGGTTTCAGAATAAACATTCACTATTTATCTGTTGGCTTTGGCCTTTGGGGTCAATTGTGTGCGATTCGGCTCTCATTTATCTTGGTTTTACATAGATGCAACATTCCCTCCCTCCCTCCCCAATAAGTAGAGTTCCTCTATTATAAAACTAGTACAGGAGCAGAATCTGGCCCTAGATTTTTCAGATGCTTTATTGTTCTTCAAACGACACACTTACCTTTGGAATAAATCTTTTCAATGTTAACAGGAGAAAGACTAGCGTAGCAAGGATACCCAGTACCAGTCCAGCCGAGTAATAAAACACAGCGCTTCTGTTAGGGGAAGCATCTTGATTTGTAAATGCAATACTAATTTTATTTCAGAGATTAATCAGAATCCTAGACTAGAGGTGATGATTCTACTGGGAATAGCTCTTGTGGAGTGATTCCCACAGCAAGGAAACTTTCTGGGTGGCACAGGCAGCTCCCTGTCATCATCTTAGAATAGAATGGAGATGGGAAAGGGTACAGCTTGGATTGGGATAGATGGATTAATTAGTATTGCTCTAAGGGCCATTTGAGGTCCCAGACAGTTCAAATTTGGAGAATCGAGACGGTTGTATAGAACCCAGCCTTCCCCCTGCTGAGAATGAACAAATGCAGCTAAGATTTTAGCCCCAGTTAAACAAAAAAGCCCATCAGCCGTGAGAATCAGAAATAACTTGACATTTTATTACTCCCAATATTTACTTACTGCATTTCTCACAGTCTTGAGCCCAAAAGACACCTCCCCCAGCTTTATTCTTGTTTATTGTGCTTCTATTCACTTAATTTCCTTGTCCACTCTGTTGTAATTTTTGGAGTGCGAAACAATTTTGATCTAATTGCATCAACCTTAGAAAAAGCACCTAATGCTTTTAGATTGTATAGGCTTATTACAAAATCTGAAGTCTAGGCAAAATTTAACCCAACAGTGACTGGAAGATCATCAATAAATGTTAAAATTGTAGAAGTGGCACAGTGCATCAAAGTAAGATGAATAAAAAATTAACTGATTCTATGATGACAAGCACTGTGCCAGGAGACAAAAAAACTTCAGACATCTTCCCTTACATGTTGTACAAAGCCCATGCACTAGACTGTCTCTGAGGTGCACCCATGTGCATAGGGTAGCATAAAAGGTGACAGCAGAGAGCAGAGCCCTCAACAACCTCACAAACAGTTCCTCGTTCTGCACCATGGAATGAGACTTTTGTAATCTTCCTTAATGCAACAAACCCAGGCATTCAGTCAACTTTTCTGGTCTACAGCAGGGGAGGATGATGTTTCTGCTGACATCTTTGTAGGGAGTATCTGAGGTACAGTCCTGTGTCTTCCCCCATGTGCTAGAAGCCATGTCCAGAAATAACCATGTAGGTGACAAATCCTTATGCCACAGCATTTCCTTGCAATGGCCCTGCTGTAGATAGGTATAATAGGGCCACAAAGACCCACTACTATTACAGATTGGAAACTGACAATTTTCTTATTTAATTAAAAAAATGTTTATGATCTTTGTCTGCTGATGGATAGCAACTAACCCAGGATGCAGTTACCCTAATAATACCAAGATAAGGAAACTAATACTCACCTACTCAAGGTGTTTGCAAAATAGAACAGAAAAACACCAGCTACAAACAACAGGAAAAGCTTCTTATCCACCACTGAAAAACAAAAGTTATATATTTAGGCTAATTTATCCAAGGAGTTTTAATTGTGTAAATATTACCAGAAAAGTCTGTTCTCTTTGAATAACATGCTACTCAGAAGGTAGGATTCAGATGGCACTGCCATTATGATCTGGTCCACTCATAGGATAAATGAAGAGTATCACTCTACTTACTATTTCGTTCTACACTCACAGCATAGGATGTGTTCTTGAGAGGCTGAATTCTGAAACACATTTTTTCTCCATACTGAATTATGTTTATGTTGGTTTCTTTAAATGTCTCTGATTGCCAGAAGCTCTGAACAACACACTTGGCAAATGCAAAAACATTTTCTGAATTTTGACAATTGCTTTCCTCTGAAATAGGCACAAACTCGAACATTTCTGTGCTGTTAATTTTCACCTGCAAAAAATGCAAAACATGCACAGTAGGAACTCAGAACCATATGTCTGTTTTGAAAGACACACATGGTATTCATACATAAGGCAAGGAGAAATAACAGAGTATGGGGCTATAGAATAGTAAGGCAACTGTCAGCCCCTTAAATCAGTTGTTTAGTCCTCCTCAGTTTGGTCTTTAGAGTTGACATTACCAAGAGCTCAATGAGGTTAAATGGTCTCTGTCAGTGTAAGGATCCAACCAAAGGTTCAAATCTTCATGATACGTATTGTTAACTCATGACTGGCATCTATCTACCCACAATTTATTTGCCAGAAAATCATACTCACTTTCCAAATGGGCTACAGCACGTTGAACTGACTACTCCTGTAGCTTCTTGTGGATAATAATGCTATATGAATATTAGAGGAGACCGAGAAGGAAAATAAAAGCCATCAGAACAGAGAAGAAAGGGAGAAAGAAGCAGGAATAAAAATACCAGCCCTCTTTTCTTCAAGGGCTGATCTGTAAGAAATCTTGTCCACCTTCTCACATGGAAAATCTTCTTGATGCTTAGATTGTGAGCTACTAAGTCTGGGCACCTTTAATGACAAATATGGCCACAAGAAGTAGGTATGGCTAGCACTTTGCTGTGGGAAATCTTAGCCACCCCCATTTAAGCATTTATCCCCAGAATATTTTCTCCCAGTTGCTGAAAGATACTATCAGGGCCTCCATGTATTCATATCTAAAAATAAACATGTGTGTTCCATGTACCTGGAGAAGGAAGTCCCATTCCCCCTTGTGACAGGGGTGCCACTGTTGGAGCCTCTCTGAGTATGGCTCCACCCTCCTCTAATGGGCTAACCGCCTGCTTAATCTCCTGCCACACCTTGATCTTATTTAATTAATAGATTGTTGTAATTAGCAGGAGGCTGCCCATTTCTACACGCAGATGGTGCTGGTGTGATCTGACTGGCCCTGTTATGTCTCAGCCCTCTTTTTGCCCTCGGGGCTCCTCGCCGCCCCTCTGTCACTCTCGGGGCTCCTCGCCACTCTTGGGGCTAGGCCAATGCACCCCACAACATACTGCGCCTTCTTCAGCGCCAGGAACCCCCACGCTACTGGGGAGTCCCTATGAGGCCTCCTCTATCCCTTATAGCCTCACCTGATCCTCCGGTTAAACAGTGAACACAAAACACAAAGCCCCCAGGCTATAACATAAAACTAAACCATCCAGTACAACAGTTAATCCCTACCAGGCAAAAATACTCCAGCAGCAACCTGCTGACACTTGTGCAGCCAAACCTTGGCCTTCTCTCTGTACTGGCTGAGCTCCTCACTCCTTGGCTGTCAGAGGGGAAACTGCCACCCTAGCCTCCTGCCTGGGTTTTAAGGAGGGCTGAGCCCTGCCCCTTCCTGTCAGGGGGTTTCGCCGGTTGCCCCAGCAACCAGCACCTGTGCTGCCCTGGTGACTGGCAGCTGCGCCTCCCCCTTCTCACCGCTAGGGGCTCTCTGGAGCCATCCCTGTCCTCAGACGCAGGGCACCTAAGTGCTCTCTGACACACCTCCGCCCCGCTTTTACTCCAGACTCACCAAGCCGAGTACTTCTTTCGCTAGGTGTCCCATCCGCTTTGGGGTTCTCCTCTCGGCCATTTCCTCCGGCACCCAGCCATTTAGGTATAGGAGGTGGAGGTTTTTAGGCGCCTCCTACTTGCCTTTTACCCAAGGTGCACTGTGTGGGATTTGTTGGGAGTAACCCACCACAGGTAGTCCCCCCACACTAGCCATCCTTGGAAGGGTGCCACTTAGGCCGGTCTTTACCTCCCTGTTTCAGACGTTCATGCGGGTAGCCCTGGGTAGGACATCCTGCTGATGATGGCGGCTGACACATTATCATCATCATAGGGAGCCCGTCTCCCTGCTGCTCCCCTGCCTCGCTCCAGTTGCCCTTTTCCAGAGTTTAGCTTTCTTCCTCCAGCTGCTCGCCTAACAGGCCCCCCCGGCACGTCCCAGGATTGGAGGGGTCACTCGGCCTCCTAGCAGCAAGGTTAGGGCCTCGAAATATACGCCCCCTTCTTTCTCTCGGCAGGGGTCTCTCTGTTCCTCCTGGTCCCTCTTCTTCCTTGTACTGTCTTGAGAGAAAGTCAGCATTTCTATCTTTTGGTACGGGGGGCCTGATACCTCTGCAAAGCCTCCACTTTGCTCAGCAATGGTCTCACCTTCCCGCTCCCCACTAGGAACCCCAGGTACTGCGTTTCCTCCTTTCCTATCATACACTTCCTGGGATTGGCTGTCAGCCCCGCTCTCCTTAGGTCTTGCACTACTGCTCTCAGCGCGGCGAGATGTTCATCCCAGCTCTCAGTATATATAATAATATCGTCGATATATGCTGCAGCGTAACCCCCATGGGGAGACAACACCCTGTCCATTAGCCGCTGGAACATAGCCGCAGCTCCATGCAGCCCAAACGGCATGCGTCAGAACTGGAAGAGCCCCCACGGGGTGGCGAACGCTGTTTTTTCTTGATCCTTGGGTGCCACTGGGATCTGCCAGTAACCCTTTGTCAGGTCTAAAGTGGAAATGTAACGTGCCTGCCCAATGTTTTCTACCAGCTTGTCCACTCGGGGAATCGGATAAGAATTGAACTTGGCCACTGCGTTTACCTTCCAACAATCGATGCAGAGGCGGATCTTTCCATCGGGCTTAGGTACCACTACGATGGGGCTTCGCCAGTCACTGTGGGATTCGCATATTATACCTTGCTCCAGCATCATTGCCAGTTCGGCTTTTATCTGGCCCTGGAGCCACTGGGGAATCCGTCTCCAACTCTCACGTATCACCTGGCCCGGAGGAGTTTTTATCCGGTGTACCACGCCCTGAGCTTCCCCCGGGGTTCCCCGGAATACATCTTCGAATTCTTTGACTAGCTCAGCAGCCTGTCTCCTCTGTTCTTTTGACAAGCGTGGGGCCAGCTCTACGTTGTCTGATCCATTTTCCTTTGTTAACGTGGGTCCCAGCTCTAATTCCTCGGGATGAGGGGCTAGGTACATACACTCCCGGGTCTCCCACTACTTTAACATGTTGATGTGGTACACCTGCTTCTTTTTTTTTCTTATCTATCTGGTGTACCTCATAGTCTACGGGTCCCACTCGGCATATGATTTCATAGTGTCCCTGCCACTGGGCAAGCAACTTACTTTCGCTGTCCGGCAATAGGACCAACACGCGGTCCCCCACATCAAACTCCCTTTCCCGGGCGCCTCGGTTGTAATGCCTTACTTGCCATTGCTGGGCTTCCCTGAGGTTTCCTAAAACCAGGGTTCGAGCCGCTTCAAGGCGTTCCCACAGTTGGATCACATATTGTATGATGTTCTGGTCGTTACTCTGTTGTTCTTCCCACCTCTCTTTAATTAGATCCAGGATTCCCCTCGGTTGCCAACCGTACAATAATTCAAAAGGTGAAAATCCAGTGGAAGCCTGGGATGCCTCTCATACTGCAAACAGAAGAGGAGGTATCATTCTGTCCCAATTTTGAGGGCTCCCTACCACGAACTTTTTCAGCATCTGTTTCAGCATCTGATTAAATCGTTCCACCAGCCCGTCTGTTTGGGGATGATAGACGGCTGTCTTCAGATGCTTAATCCCCAAGGCTTTACTCACGGCCTCAAACACACGTGACGTAAAATTCATTCCTTGATCAGTTAGACGTTCCCTAGGGAGTCCTACCTGGGAGAATATTTTCAAGAGTTCATTGGCCACCTTTGGCGCGGACACTGTCCACATTGGCACAGCTTCCAGGTACCGCGTCACATAATCCAGGAAGACCAATATGTACTGGTTTCCTGTGCTACTTCGAGGGAGTTGCCCGACAATGTCCACTGCCACCCTCTCAAAGCAAACCTCTACCAGAGGCATCGGGACTAAAGGGGCTCTTGCGGGCTGCCTTGGGTTTGTTTTTTGGCAGACAGGACACGAAGTGCAGTATCTCGCCACTTCTCCCATCATACCTGGCCAATAAAACCTTGCTCGAATGCATGCTTGTGTCTTGTCCTGGCCTAGACGCCCGCCCATGGGAAGCTCATGGGCCACCTTCAACAACGGCCGTCGATACCGTTGCGGGATCAACAACTGGGCAACCTCCTCTCCTTCTGGCTTCCCTTGCTCAATCCGGTATAGGAGGCCATTCCGCACCTCGAACCTCGGGGTTGTTCTCATCAGCTCCGGCCTCAATACCTCATTGTTTCTCCAAGCGAGGTGTTCCTGTAGCGCCCATCTAAAATCTGCCTCTCGGCTCTGTTCCCGTTGAAAATGTTCATCTTCCCCCAGCTGGGTACTATCCACCCTCTGTCCCGCTTCCTCTCCGGGGAAGGGTTGCTCCGTTTCGCCCATGAACCCCTCTGCGGTCGCTTTATACCTCACGCCAACCATCTCTTCTAACAACTCGGGCCAGTCACAGCCCAGTACCACAGGGTAGGGTAAATGGTCTGCGACCCGCACTAGCATCTGTCAGGTCCTCTTGCCCACTCGCAGGGTGACCCTCACCCTGTCAAAATCAAGGTGGTCCCCACACCAGCACTGCATCTTCGCCTGATCCACTCTTCCCATCTCCCTTGCCGGTAACACGTCGCTCCATACCACAGTCTGTGTTGAGCCTGAGTCTAGCATAACCACTACTCTTTTCCCCTCTATGGTTACTTCTACCACCGGTGCAGGCAGCTCATCTGCCACCTCGCGGTCAACTCGGTCTGTGTAGCCGCACATTCCTACCTGCTCTGGTGGGCCGGGTCAAGTGTTTCCCATCATACTGGCTTGCAGGGTCGGTTGTCCCGCTGCTTGATCCTGCGGGCCTTGTACTGCTTGGTGTGGCCGATCCAAATCTTGTTGCCCCGACTCTAGCCCAGGGGTTAGCGTTTGTCCTCTTTTCCCTCACCACGCGGGCCCAAGGGTTCTCTTTTTCAAGCCGGCAAACCAGCGTCTTATAAAGCCTACTGCCATGTAAACCTTTCCCGGCCAATGCACCATTGTGACAGGGGTGCCACTGTTGGAGCCTCTCCGAGTACGGCTCCACCTTCCTCTAATGGGCTAACCGCCTGCTTACTCGCCTGCCATGCCTTGATCTTATTTAATTAATAGATTGTTGTAATTAACGGGAGGCTACCCATTTCTACGCGCCCCGATGACAGGGGGCGCTATCTGCGGCTCCTTTTCCTCCCCTACACCGCAGCCCAAGCCTCACAGATGGTGCTGGTGTGATCTGACTGGCCCTGTTATGTCTCAGCCCTCTTTTTGCCCTCGGGGCTCCTCGCCGCCCCTCTGCACTCTTGGGGCCCCTTTGTCACTCTCGGGGCTCCTCGCCGCCCCTCTGTCACTCTCGGGGCTCCTCTACCACTCCCGGGACTCCTCGCCGCCCCTCTGCCCTCCCTGCCACTCCTTGCTGCCCCTCTGCCCTCTCGGGGTCCTTCGGCCACTCTTGGGGCTCCTCGCCACTCTCGGGGCTAGGCCAATGCACCCCACAACATACTGTGCCTTCTTCAGCGCCAGGAACCCCCACGCTACTGGGGAGTCCCTATGAGGCCTCCCCCACCCCTTATAACCTCACCCAGTCCTCCGGTTAAACACTGAACACAAAACACAAAGCCCCCAGGCTATAACATAAAACTAAACCATCCGGTACAACAGTTAATCCCTACCAGGCAAAACTACTCCAGCAGCAACCTGCGGACACTTGGGCAGCCAAACCTTGGCCTTCTCTCTGTACTGGCTGAGCTCCTCACTCCTTGGCTGTCAGAGGGGAAACTGCCACCCTAGCCTCCTGCCTGGGTTTTAAGGAGGGCTGAGCCCTGCCCCTTCCTGTCAGGGGGTTTTGCCGGTTGCCCCGGCAACCAGCACCTGTGCTGCCCTGGTGACTGGCAGCTGCGCCTCCCCCTTCTCACCGCTAGGGGCTCTCTGGAGCCATCCCTGTCCTCAGACGCAGGGCACCTAAGTGCTGCAACACCCCAATAGAGGTGAAATGAAATTGTTTTTTGCCCCCACACAGGGAGCCCACCTCTCTGAAGAAGTAAAGGACAGTCTGAAGAAGTAGAGACAGAGAGTGGATCCTCAAATGACCTCACAGGGAGAAAATATGTGCCCAAAGTTACCACTGTTTTCAATGGAATTTGAGATGTCTTTTTTGTGCTTTGCAGCTCAGATCTCAACATGTACATTTTTTAAGTTGCCCCCTGACTATTCCAGTTACACAGATGATATTATGTAGCCTTGATCTTTTTTCTACCTGTAACAGGGCAGCCGGGCCCCTTAAGGGAGGCAGCCAGGGGGTAGGAACCACGGTGTGCGTGATTAGCCAAAAGTTAAAACCCTAAGGGTAGAAACAGCAAGGAGCTCAAGCTGGGAAAGAACAGTTCGTGGCCAGGAGGCAGCACTGAACCCAAAAGAGCTTGCTATTAAGGAGGAGCCAAACTACAGGAGCCTTCCTTGCTGCCTCAAGAAATGTTAAAGTTTTGCTTTACCCACCTGCTTGTTTGGGGCACGGATTATTGCTTGTATTAAGAAGACTGGCTGAGGGGCTCCATGGGGAGTTGGCGCACCAACCTTCTTGCACTACTATTAAAATAGTCACCATCTAACATACAGTATGCCCAAGGTTTGAGGAGTTGTTTCAGTTTCCTCAATAAAGCAAGTAAGAAACCTCAAATAATCAAATCAGCCATGCCAAATGTGAGAGTTATACACCACTGTAAGATGATTCTATCACCTATGCAAGCCTTGGCACCTGTAATACAGTATCTAGATCATATTCTTTACTGGAAAAAAATCCAATATGAAATGTATTACAAATCTGAAGCACAATCCACAATTCCACAAAGAAAGTGGAATCTTACCTGAATTGCTGACCAAATATATTTTAAATCCATTCTTCTATTTTGCACGTAACAGTAACAGTGTGAATTCACTTTGTGGAGCATTTCTGTTTCCTTCAAACAGATACAGTTTTCATCTAGAGGAAAAATAGTGTTAAACTGAGTCTATGGCAAAGCATAATAATGCATTGTTTCCACTTAAACTACTATTTAATATTCTAGGAACCAAAGGCAATTTGCATGAAGCCTAACACATTTCACTATGTACAGTTTTCTAAAGTAATTTTCATTTGAGACTTTGGCTTCTAAGTCACTTCCGAAAATCTGGGCAGGGGGAAGGCTGCTACTATTTTGGTATAAAATGTGGGCCAAATTCACTGCTGGCTAAATGGGTGTGCTTCCATTGAAATCCGTGCTTATCCCAACAGTAAATTTGACTGTACAAGTCTAAAGAGGTAAACAGGCTTACAAATTCAAGTCTTCTAATGTACAACACTGCTAGTGAAGGCGGAAGTCATAGTCATAATGCCACAAACCATTCCCAGTAGAAAAACACCATAATTCTGTAATTTTTAAACAGCGTATTAAAAAAATTATACTCTCTCAGATAATTTACTGTCATTCTTTTTCCCATATATTCTGAACAGTAACATAAATTTAGTGGTAATACTTTGTAGTGAGGGCAGTTAGGTGTCTTTAGACAAATTTTCACTGTCACCTGGACTGCTAATCAGTCACTCCCACTGTCTTATTACATTGAAGTTTTTAGACTCCATACCACTTTCAGGATTAGATGCATTCCTCAGAATAGAAATGTGCCTGAAAAATGGGGCACAAACAGCCCCACTCTGCCCTGCTGCATGTGCAGCACCTTCCTAACTGCTCAGCCCACCTCCAGGAGCAGAGGCAGGAAGCAGAAGCTAGAAGATGTACTGTAGTCTGTACCAGGGGCAGTGGCTGCTGAATGAGAGCCTGGGAGCTGCAATGTTAATCCTTAGGGTCCATTAGTTGGACAGCCCTGATTTAACTAAATCACTTAAGTTAAACTAAAGCAGCTTTCTTGTGCAGAAATGTTTCTGACCAGTTAAGTCTCACCCACACTGAAGCTTATGGAAGCTGAACATCTTCAGGCCAGAGATAAATATAGCCTATGGTCTAAGTAGCAATTCCCATGCAGATGCTTATCATCACTCTCATCAAAGCAATAGCACAAATAGCTTGACATCTGGATGACAAAATATTGGATGATAAGCTCTTTCATGAACTAGTACCTCCCGAGACTCGGGGCACCATTTGTAGTCAGTGGCAAGCAGGGACCATCCGCAGAAGCCAGCGGATGTTGGCAGCGGAGAGTGGGGACTGTCCGCAGAAGCCAGCAGTGAGCAGGGACTGCCTGCAGAAGCTAGCAGCAGCCAATCTCGCGGGGGGGGGAGTACATACCTTCCCTATGCATTGCCTGAGCTCTTTCTTGCTAACTAACTGCTCCTCCACAGAGAGAGACCAACACCTGAAACGATAACGAGTAGTACTCGGCCTTGGTGAGGCCACAGCTGGAGTACTGCGTCCAGTTTTGGGCTCCATAATTCAAAAAGGATGTGGAGAAGCTTGAGAAGATGCAGTGGAGAGCCACGCACATGATCAGAGGTCATGAAAACAGACCTTATGATGATAGGGTGAGAGCCATGGGGCTCTTCAGCCTGGAAAACCGCAGGCTCATGGGTGATCTGGTGGCCACGTATAAGTTTATCGGGGTGCTCACCAGGATCTGGGGGAATGTCCATTCACCAAAGTGCCCCAAGGGACGACAAGATCAAATGGTCACAAACTCCGCCACAACAGATTCAGGCTGGACGTAAGAAAGAACTTCTTCACTGTCTGAGCCCCCAGGTTTTGGAATAGACTGCTGCTGGAGGTGGTTCAAGCACCCACTTTGAACACCTTCAAGACACATTTGGATGCTTATCTTACTGGGATCCTATGATCCCCAATTATTTTCTGCCCCTGGGGCAGGGGGCTGGACTCAGTGATCCTTCAGGGTCCCTTCCAGCCCAAATGTCTATGGAATCTATGAAAGTTTACAGTTTGGTGGCAATGGTCACTAGCTGCCCATATACTATGAATCACCCTGGGCTCCCTAGGCTGCATAATGCTGCCCCATTCCTTGGGGCAAGGGCAGGAAGTGGCAGCCTGAGGAGGAGCACAAAGGCTCTGGCTGCTGTTGCAGCTGCAGCGATGGGGTGGGGGAGCAGGGGCTGGGTTAGAGCCCAGGAGCCACCAGTTGGACAGCTCTGAGTTAATGGGTGGGCACCTACATAAAAACAAAGAGTAAGGCAAGGAGATGCCATTCTCTGAGCAGGGCTGTACCTCAGTCTGAACACTCTGCACATAATTTATCTTTCCTGCAAAGTAACAAGTTCTTAGGGAAGGAACCATCTGTCTGTGGAAACAAGCAACCACAGACCTGCCAGACTTATGATCAGCTGAAGGGTTCAGAGGCAGCCCCAACACCAGGGACCTCCAATGCAAGCAGACGACAAACTAGTAATGCCTCATGACTAGAACCTGCGACTCAGAACAGCTTGTTTTCATTGTCCTTTTAAGCTAAGAGGTGTACACTTCCCTCAGCTATCTTGAACCAGACTAAAATGAGAGCTGAAAAGTAGGGATGCACTGAACGATATTGTTTGGGGCCAATACTGATAGCCAATTTTTAAGGAGCCATATCAGCCAACACTGATCTGATTACCAATACAGCTGTGTACAGCTGGTAAATCTGCTGTGGTGGGCGGGGAGGGGGGAGACACTAGAGTTACCAGCTGCATGCAGCGCTCCATGCTGCCTGCTCTGCTCCTCTCTGCCTACGTGCTGCCCTGCAGCTGCATGCATGCACAGGCCATTTATTGGCCAAATTATCAGCTTCATCAGGCCAATTTCCAATATAAACAATTTTCGTTATATCTGTGCCAATCTGATATCGGACTGATGCATCAGTGCACCTCCACTGAAAAGACACCGTCGTCTTAAAAGTAACCCTTTTCTCTCATAGTTGGTAGGGTCGAGGGACCTGAGCAGATCATCAAGTCCAACCCCCTGCATGGGCAAGAAAGAATGCTATCTGCAAATGTTTTATCTATTATAACTGAAAGATGAGGGGGAAACATTTTTTTGCTTTGTATAGTTCTTGTATTTACCAGCACATTGTTTAAAGACATATTCACCCTTTCCTTTGATAGATCAGTTTCCCCCTTGTATTTGTGTGTAAACTCCACATTAAGCAACAGAAAGCATCATTCTATACAAAACTGTCTGGCAGAGGATCTCTCTAAAAATATTTTGACAGGGTTTTTTCCCTCCTTTAATTGATAAAAGTGCAAGTGGAGGGTTTCTCTGTAAAGCCTGCCTCTGGCACAATGAGAGGCTGGATCTGTATACTGCAGGATCCATAAAAACAAAGAAAAAGCTAGTATCCTTTGCATGCCATGCCAAAGTTGAGGAGGAGGATGAACCCCATTTCCTGATCTCCCCGACGCTAGCCGCCACTATCAATCACTGCCACTGCAAAACAAGGGCTGTGGGTTGCCCTGTGAGAACCCAATGTGGATCCAACCTGTCACTACCCGAGGTCCCTCGGGAGCCAGAGCCATGTCCCAAAGGGGGCTGAGCACGTGGGCTACTGACTGCACTTGCTAGGCAGGAGGGAGATTTGAGAGAGGGACGTGAACGTTTCGGGCGGAGCATGGGATGAGCCCGCAGCTCTCCGGAAGGTGGAAATAGAGGCAGGAGAAGCCCTCGGGCTCCTCGCTCGGAAACCAGCTGCCGGGTCCTGCTCCTCACTGGGGAGTTACGAGCAATGACAAGTAAATAAGACGACTTCTTGGCACCGTTGTTTTCAGTGTGCGAGTTCTCAGAAAATGCGGTAACTAGAGCTTCCCAGGCGGTACTTCCCCGGGGAAGGACAGGGCCCAGCCGCGCGCTCACCCCGGGGACGCTGCGGGGGACAGCCCCCAGCGTTACCTGCGGGCGCTGCCACGAGGGGCAGGGGCAGGGGCAGTAGCAGCAGCAGCAGGCGCCGCAGCACCAAACCCGCCCAACACATGGGCCGCGGCGACGGTTTGAAGCGGGCGCGCGGCACCAGACCCGACGAATCCGGGCCCGAGCCGAGCAGCACTGGCTGGCCTGGGCCACCCCCGGAGCGGGCGCGCAGGCGCAAGCGCAGGCGTGGCTGGAGTCCAGAATGGGCGATCGATTGGCTACGGCTGGCGGGGCTGAGCGCCCCCGCTTGGGACGCCCCGGCACAGGCTGGGTGTGGGGAGGGAAGCTCTGCCGAGAAACCCCGCGCGGCTGCGCCAAGCCCGCGGCGCCCGGGGAGGTCCCTGCCCCAGTCTCTGGGCACGCGGGGACGGGGGGCGCAGCAGCTGCTCCGGACAGGAAGTCCCGGATGTGCCCCTCCCCCCTCCGGGCGGGGGCGGGCGCGGGCGCGGGCGCCGAGGAGCAGCTGTTGCCCCGTCACGTGACCGCGGACGTCACCGCCCCCGCTGTTGTGGGGGCGGGGAGCTGTTGGCTCTTTCCGTGTGACCCGCGCCGCCCCCAGATAGGAACGACCCTTCCCCCCGGCAGGGGCAGGGCCCGGGCCAGCTTAGTCCGGGGGGACGTGAGCGGGTGTGCCGGAGGGCCCGGTGGCAAGAGAAGGGGCCTCGGGGTTCACTATCGTCTCCCGCGCATAGACGAAAAGAGCCGCCCAGCAAATGGAGCCAGCAGTGAGCGAAGGAAAGGAGGGGCTTGTCTTCCAGCCGGTGGCTGCGGGTACAGCTCCTGAGGCTCACGGTTTAGCCGGATATAAAAAGGGATTGGGTACCTTGGAGCATCAGTACTGCTGATCCTGGGGTTAGCCTGTGAACCACAACTTAGTAGACCTTAAGTCAGCAGTTCCCCAGTTGGGTTGGAACCCGAGATGGGCAATATCTGGGGGGCTGTGAGGAGCCATGCTGAGGGAATGGGGCTGTAAATTGGTCATGCTGAGGAAAAGTTTGGGAAGCGCTACCTTAAATGCTGCAGGCTGCAGTGAGAAAGGAACAGGAAGGGGGAAAATCCTGGCTGCACTCAGATGACTCTCCCCTTCAGCCGTTTCTCTCTGCCACCAGGTGACAGGGAACTGGGCAAATTGGATCTATGGTTTGACCCACTAAATAGCAATTCTTACATTATTATAAGGGCTTGAAATACAGGGGCTGGAACAAGATGCTATGAAGAAATCTAATCCTTCCTATTGAGAAACCAGCCAAAACTCAACCTCCAAAGACCAAGATCAGTGATGGTCACTGCAAGTTCCTATCACCCCAGGGTGCCCTGAAATCTATTATTTTTCTGCAGTTGAAAAATGAGTGAAAGAGCTGGCATTTTCCTCAAGTCTAACAACGCTGAAAACCACTAACTTTAGTATTTCTCTCCTCACCATGTTGCATGCTGCCCCTCCATCCACAACATAAAATTTGGGCTGGAAATTTAAAGAATTAAGATCTTGCAACAGGGAGTGCTTGAATGAGCCACCAAGACAGAACAGGGCTACGTTACTCGCCCGCTGGCAGCTAGCAGCTGCCACAGAGAACCTGACAGAGCAAGTAGGCACCTGTGCAGTTCCACTGTGGTAGTGTGGAGGGCACCCTGAATATTAGCAGCTGTTACAGGGGCTACAAGAGCTGTCAGAG
Organism: Gavialis gangeticus; assembly: GCF_001723915.1. Classification (NCBI taxonomy): domain Eukaryota; kingdom Metazoa; phylum Chordata; order Crocodylia; family Gavialidae; genus Gavialis; species Gavialis gangeticus. The sequence goes on from NW_017729031.1 coordinate 72,495,246, forward strand.
TGGGCATGTCTGCATATACTTTCTGGTGGCTGCTAGGGGGTGGTAGAAGCCTGGCAGAAAAGGGGTTTTGCTACCATGGGGTTTCTGCAAGTTGGTGTGCTCACAGTTTTGTCACAGAACCATACACAGGTCCTGTGTGAGACTTTGCAGGTGTAGTGGTTGAGGTAGTTAAGCCATTCTTTGCCACCTACACAACCTTACAACAGAAGACTTAAAAAAAAAAAATGTGTAATGACCTGTCAAAACCTTTGCTTAGATGCAACTTGAGACCTCCAAGACAAATGATGTAGTCATCTCCCTCTTGCTTCATTTGTCATTGGTCTTCTGGAAATCAGGCTAAGGTGGGGAAGAAAGAAGAGTTCTGAGTAATTATCTCCATGTCTAAAATATTTTATTCTTTTGCATAAACTACAAAAAATTAATATAAATTTACCAAGATTTTTTAATACCACTAATACCTACTTCTATACCATATCCAGTATGTGCCCTTTACAGTCTGGCTGCCTTGTTAGTCTGAATATCTTTTTTGTCATTGTATTTGAACAAAGTTAAGCAGGCGTGTACAATTATGGCATATAATTTTTGTTTTTATTTTGGTGGTTCAGGGCTTGATTCATTGCCTTTAGTCGGAATTGGACTAGACTGTTGAACAGCCAACCTTTCTCTATCACGGCTAACGGTATTTTTTCCATGTCTTTTTTTTTTAATGAAGGATGTCTAGTCATTTACACCTCCACCAAGTAGGTAAAGAAGGACTGTCATTCTGATTTGGTAGCCTTTAGCATCTACTTTGTACTCCTGCGATACAAATATAAAGTAATGCCTGCAATCAGCAAGGCTATGGGAAAAGAGGCCCCAAAGTTTTTGGATCAGATGCAATGTGCAGAGTCTGAAAGAAAAGAACCACCAATGGTTTTATTTAATTATCTTCAATCTTATTTCTTTCCTCTTATCCTCTCTTCACCTCTCCTTTCAAAAGATTGCCTGTACTAAGCTCTCTGTGGCAGCTGTAGTTGCTGCAAAAATATGTTTGTGTGTTCTTGTAATCTAATTCTTTTAAATAGGTGACATCTCATTTATGTGTATTAACAGCTGAGCATCAGTAGCAACATTTATTTAAAACCTCATTTTGAGATTTTCACGTTGCAGCATTTTTTCACTCATGATAATGTATTTGCTGGTTATTTTCTATGAGAGGGGAGAGAGATCTGCGTTCATTTTTCTGCCTTTGGTATTTTCATTCGTAGGACACTATGCACTTCATTGCTAATTAACATTCAGTAACTGTTGTAGGGTTACAGTCAGTTGGTATGAATCAGAAGTAAAATGAAGATCAAAAACTATGAGGCACCTTTACTTGATTTCCAAGGAGAACATATTCAATGAAGCAGGATATAATACTTACTAGATAGTTTTGTACCACAGCATGTATTCTTTAATAAAAGGCTTTTATTCCTCTTGCTGTAGTGGCACCTGCTAGTGCTCCTACAATAAGGGATATTGCATGTCAGTTTTTATTGGAAACTTATTTTTTATTGCATTTGATCTCAGTAGTATTTTTATGTAGTCAAAGGCTTGGTTTTTGTAAGAGTTTACAAGAGCCTTTAGACTTAAAGTAAGAAGGGTTGAGCAAGATCAACATTTTGGGAGGATCTAGACAAAAATTAGGCATCGTGGTCAGTGATGATTTAGAAGATTATTAGTCAAGGTCTAGAGAGATTGCATGCTGATGAGATTTAAAAATCAAGCATCAGCTATTCAGATACCACTGTGATAGATGTGGCAAAATATTGATAGACCATTAGTGCTTAAAAATTTCCACAGCCCAACTTACGTGATTAGCCCCTATATCTTGCAGATGAGGATGATGTATTTAAATGGAAATATATCACTGGCTAGGGTAGTTAGTCAGAATCAAATTTTACAAAACATTCCAGTTTAGGTAGCTTGGTTTGACTAGCTAACTTACCCCGTGAGAAACTTCCATTTAGATTTGCCATCTTCTTTTTCAGTTTGCTACTATGTGAAGTATGCTGTTAATTAAGCAACTGCGTTTCATCTCAGAAAAGACAGCTGCTTCACTGGGGGTAATGTGTATTCTATAAGAAAGGCACTAAAAACTTGGCAGATTGGTGAGCTGGAACATTTTCTAGGTGAGAGCCATTAGCTCCTTCAGAATTTAAGTTTTCACTTTTTTTTTTTTTAAACAAATTTTTATCCCTTCTTTTTAAAGAAAAGAACCAAGTATAAGTCAACACAGTACAGTCCTATGCAGTCAAAGTCTTTGCTGTCCCTCCTGAATTTCAGAAACTGATTAGTCATTTCACCTTTCTCTACTGCTTTTTGTAGTTTTCTGAGATGGATACAGATGAGAGAAAAAAAGTCACAGTCACATGATGACTGGCTTCTTTGTCATTATCTACCAGCAATCCAAAGTTCTAGCGATACTCCCTGGCTTGGAATTGTTGTAGCAGTCCGTATACACTCAGTGAAATGCAGTATCACAAAGATCCACAGGTTTCTTTCTTACCTTGAACTTCTATAACTGAACCCCATCACCCTGTCTTTTGAGGCAGGATAAGTCCAAATAATCAAATGTAACCCAGGTGGTACTCCAGGAGGTACCCCCTCTCCAATAGAAGGGATCAAAGCGATGCACAAGCACTGTGGGAGGTGTAGGGACTCTCCTCCCCCTATAGAGCAGAGCCAGACCACCAATGGGGACTTAACCATATACCTTTTAATGAGAGAACAGTACTGGGAACATAACCGGTATAAACCAGGGGGTATAGGGGACACTACAATGCCCTGAGGGGGCAGGATTCAACAAAGGTTGGACACTTACAATCATAGACATATTCATCCAGTTGACAAAAGACAGGGTTAACAAAATATAAAACACAAACAGCAGAACAAATAGTACTGGTTGGTGAAATATAAAAGGCACAAAATGTCAAATAACAAGGAATATAGGACTTAAGTAGCTGGAGGGGGAGAAAGGGGGAAAACACAGTGACCCCTTTCCATGCAACAAGAATTTCTCCCTTTTACTTCACTCACCCCAGCTAGGACTTAAACTCAGATCATCCACATGGTAGGCAGAAACTACCATACAGCCACCAGTGGTGGTACTGTGCGAAGTGACTAGGGGTCTTGGCCTTCCAGGAGCCCTGACCTCACATTGAGCTGCCTGGTCTCCAGAAGCAGAGCTGGGAACCCCTCAGGTTGTTATTCAGATCCTCCTGGAGCTGGGGAGCCACTTCTGCTGGCCGCAGCCTCTTGTAGCTGATCCTGGAGCCCAGCGGGGAGCCTCTCCTGCTGGCCACATGCCACACTGCTGAGGGTCCAACTGCTGCCTGTAGGTCCCACTCCTTCAGGTGCTTCTGGGGTAACTGCTCCTGCCCAGC
>NW_017729031.1:72503652-72504438 GCF_001723915.1 Gavialis gangeticus
CCTTCCTTGTGGTCCCTCACTGGTCTCCTCTGAGTCAGTTGCACTGCCCCTTTTATCCCCCTCCAGGTGACCCAAGGGGCCAATCAGGGGACATGGAGGGTGAGTCTCTGGGGCCTGATTGGTGAGGAAAGGGAATCTCAAGTCCTCCAATCATCTTTTACCCTTTCAAAACCCCTGGGCTAAGTCACTGCCAGCTAGCCCATCACACACACTCAATGATTATTTTGCAGCAACTTTAAAATAGAATGTACTTTTCAGTGCAACACTAATGTCCCTTTTAGTTTTCCTGAAAGATTGCAGCCATCTCTTGATGACAGTTCCTTCAGTAAGGACACCTGGATAGAATGCCCTGGAGTCTATCAATATCGTCCTGTTGTAAGGACCTACTGGCAAATAAACTGGGCCACACTGTTCCCCAGATTCTACAGCAACTCCAGGCGCAGAGCTTGGAAATCCCATTTCCTAAAATGACAACACAAGTTCTCATAACACAGTGTCTCTCACTTGATAAAACACAATTTTGTCAGTATCCCTTCTTCCTGGCCTTTGGTTTAAGATCAAACTATAATTATAGAACCATAGAAAAGTAGGGCTGGAAGCAACTTGGGGCAAGGGGGTGATCATCTAGTCCAACTATCTGCTCAAGGCAGGATCATCCCTGTGTCAATCATCCTGGTCAAGTGTTGGTTAAGGATGGAGATGCCATAACTTCTCTAGATTGCCAATTCCAGGGGCAGGCAATTATTTTGGGCAGAGGGGTGCTTACTAAGTTCTGGCAAGCCATCG
>NW_017729031.1:72509438-72516029 GCF_001723915.1 Gavialis gangeticus
TTCCCCAGATTCTACAGCAACTCCAGGCGCAGAGCTTGGAAATCCCATTTCCTAAAATGACAACACAAGTTCTCATAACACAGTGTCTCTCACTTGATAAAACACAATTTTGTCAGTATCCCTTCTTCCTGGCCTTTGGTTTAAGATCAAACTATAATTATAGAACCATAGAAAAGTAGGGCTGGAAGCAACTTGGGGCAAGGGGGTGATCATCTAGTCCAACTATCTGCTCAAGGCAGGATCATCCCTGTGTCAATCATCCTGGTCAAGTGTTGGTTAAGGATGGAGATGCCATAACTTCTCTAGATTGCCAATTCCAGGGGCAGGCAATTATTTTGGGCAGAGGGGTGCTTACTAAGTTCTGGCAAGCCATCGAGGGCCACATAACAGGCAGCCCAGGGCAGATTAATTAATTTTCTACATTTTTTAGGGGGCCCATGGGCTGGATAGAATGGCCTGGCGGGTCACATCCAGCCCCCGGGCCGCATTTTGCCCACCCCTGGCCTATTCTAATGCTTAACTACCCTCATAGTGAGAAAGTTCTTCCTAATATCTAACCTAGATTGTCCCTGTTGCAGTTTTAAAAAACCTTTATTGTTCTATGTCTTACAGTCAGAAAGGATAGTCTTATTACCATCTTCTTTGTAACCACTCTATAGGTATAGGTTGTTATCAATCCCCTTATGTGTTCTCTTTTCCAAACTAAATAATCACACCAATGTCTGTCATATAACCTGTCAGGAAGTACCATAAACTTCCTTTGCCGTGTGTATTCAAGGACGATGTTCCCTTCCTAACTACTATGCAAGTGATTTATTAAATACTTTAATGTTTAATTTTTCAAAGGCTACTAGATAATTCTGATCTGTAGACACACAGTTGAAATCTCAACACATGCTCCAGATGACTAAAAATCCTTCCTCTGTTTTTTTTCTCCTTTTTTTTCTTTTTACGTCAGCAAATGGTATAATTTATTTGCAGAGCTAGAGCATGTTTTATCTTTGGCCAGAGCCAAGTGGATGCAGGTTTGTTAGAGCTACAGCAATTCTCTTTTTCTTAGGACTGGCAGGTGGGCGTTGGATTGTGTGTCATTCGTAGGAGGAGAACGTCAAAGGAAGTGGGAGCGACTCTGAGGAGATTTGTAACTCAGGTACTTAATATCTGGTTTCCTGGAAAAGAAAGAGAAAATGGCAAAACAGACAGCCTTTCTGTTTTTAGCTTGCCCCATGTTGTCAGAATAGCATGATACCTGTATGAGCTTAAGCACATTCCTTTCTTTGCCTCAATTTATTTGCAATGGAAAAATGTCTTTCCTTTTAAACAGCTTCAAATGTTTTGGTATATTCTGTTGACTATTTATTCTAATAATAAAAAGCATTCGTGTTCTGTAAGTGCCCTTGCAAATAATACAATTTTGTTACCAAGTGCATTGCCTTGTCTTCTGATATTTGATGCAAATGGTCTCTCAGAGTGAAAATTAGGCAGAAGAACCTTTTCAGAGTATTTTGTTCATCTCCACTTTTTTCAGAAATGCATTAGTTTGAAATATTTTGCAGGCAAAATACAATGTTGTTTTTATGGGAAAAAAATGATCTACAAAAAAATAGGTAGAGCTACTTATTGTTACAATAGTTTGATGTTAATAGCTATGCTTTATTTGACATTTATAGATAGCAGACTGTAAACTGCTGTAAGTACTCTAGAAGTCTTTCACAATGCCTGGTCAGGTCAAACTTGGAGCTGAACAATAGAAATGATTTTTGAAAGGTTAGTAATGTGTCACTTTTCATTGATTAGCCAAATGAGCCATATTCTTTGCATTCTCTCATATTGTGTGCTTTTCCTTTGTTTTTCTACATATTTAATTGGCATGCAAGTTACATATGTTGCAGTCAAGTGCTTATTCACAAAACATGCCAAATGTATGCTTTTCAGTTATACTGTAGATAAAGGGTTGAGGGTAGACAGCTGTCTTCTCATAAGAGGTATCCAAGGGAAAGATCAAAACAAACATACAGGAATATGATATCAATATCATTGGGGCTGGACCCGATGATCTTCCAAGGTCCCTTCCAGCCTACATTCCATGAATCTATAAATATTTTGGGGGGAAATTGAATAACATTGTGGCCCTTTAACTTTTATGTTTGCTTCCAATTATGCAAGACCTATTGGAATCTGATTCTGTATTTACTAAGCGTCCAGTGGGAATTTGGATCAGGAGGATTGCAGGAACAGGCCAGTCATTAGTGTTAAAATATTCCACAGGTGGATATGTCTGTGTTAGTGCTGGGAACACAGTGTGCCTGACACTGATCATGTAGATATCTGGATGTAAAGTCCTTGACGTAACTGGGATTTTTCTGTTTTACACAGAAATAAGTGAGATCAGAATTAGGCCCTTATTGTAGAGCATCTTAACAGTAGTGGGTCTTAAAATATATCTAGTTTATTCTTAGTATGTCAAATTTAGCTATTTATATGACGTGGAAGCTATGTTCTAAATCTACTGGTTCCCTCCTCCACATCAGATACTGAATTGAGGTAAACTATTTTGACCAGGAATTCTACTATTTCCCATGTGAAACTTTCTTTGATGAGAATGTCAAGGTCTTCATTCTATCAAAGTAATTATAGAGGAGGCCTGGACTGGGGCAAGATGAGTTCCTTGAGGTCTGCATCTCAAGGAAATGGAACCAGTTTCTCACCCAAAAGAATAACAATATAGCCTAAGGAAAGCCATGACAGTCCATCAGTCACTTTACTTGAGAGCCCCAGAGGCACCTCCACATCAATCAGACACAACACCCTGGAAAGTAATTCATTGTCTCTTGAAAAAAAATCTTTCATAGCTCAGTCTCTGCTTCCACTGTGGCACCTGTACATGTACCCCGATTAGAACATGTCAGAGCAGACTCAGTTGATCGAGTGAATTGAGTCTGCTAGAGTGTTCTAATTAGAACGCACCAGCAGCCCTGGCATCACATGTATTCAGTGTCTCTGAATTTCAAAATGTTGGCAGGGGCACTTAACTAAAGATCGTTGAACAAGCTTTAGTTAAAGTACCTCCACCACCATTTTGAAGTGTGGGATGCTAAATACACGGGACACTGCAGGCGTTTTAATTAGAGCAGCCCCTGAGAGCCAGTTCCCCCCCTCGCACCCTGGAACACGTGTAAAGATGCCCTGTGCGCCTACACAAGAAGAAATTGTAGAACAGTACCAACCTGTTAATTAATAAAACAGTAGTATTGCTACTGGGCCATTTGAGATTATAAACAAGCTCTTGGGGGAAAATACCTTGAACATTTGTTAAAGTATCATTTTAAGTGTCAGCATATGTCAAAAACAAATTCCTTTCCCTACACTCTAAATGTTACTATTTACAGAGTCCTATCTTGGCTACTGTATCTGAGAAATTGTATGTTCTGTGGACAAATTAAAGTTTGGTCCAATACCAAGAAAAAAAGGTTCCCTCCAATAAAACCAGGGGTGGAGGAGCAGAGATCCAAGCAAAGGAAAAGTAGCTGCACTCAAGGAGGTGAAAATAGTAACAAGATCATAGCTAAACAGAAAAGCTTTGCACTAGGTTGTGGAAACAACCAGGATTCAAGGGTTCTCTTCAAAAAAGGAGTTCCAGAGACAGATTTCTGAACTAACAACCCTGGCTCTATGTCTGGTCAGATGGTGTCTTAGGAGAGACCATGGACAGCTTGGAAATTTCTGTTGCCTTGGGAGCAGTGATACTTCAGGTATGTAGGACTTAATATATTTCTTCAGGAACAGTCACAGCAGTTCAGAGAAACGAAGTTAAGGCACTTAAACACTTTATTTGTTTTCCAAATATTTTTCTATTTTAAAATATCATTTCACAGTATGAGTGAGGTTTTTGTTTCAAGGGACCCCCTATAACTTTTGTGAATTGAGCAGCCCCCATTTCAAAAACAAATACATTTAGTACAGTGCTTACCTTTCATGCCGAGAGGCTGGGCAGCAGGGCAGGGAAGCAGTCAGGCAGGGAGAATCTGAGCCTGCCATTATCTGTTTATTTCCTTACACCTCCTGCAGCCCCCCTCAAAGGGCTTAAAAGCCAGTTTACCAACCAGCAGGAGCTAGTGAAGATGGGGCAGCAAACAGAGAAGTTCTGAGAGCAAGATTGAACGAAAGAGCTTAAGAAGAGTTTACAGGGGCCACAATAGGCTGCACGGCAGAGGTACAAAAAGCAACTCCATGGTTTAGTTTTTCCTCTGCCTATATCTGCGGGAGTTATGCTCATGGAAGTCTCCACCCAGATGCTGATCTGGATTTGCAGAAATTGTGACCTAAACATCCTGGCCATAGAAAGCCAAACAGGGGAAAGCATATGGTGTGAGAGTTGCCTGCTGGAAGCATCTGCTTCCTGAGGTTTACCTCTCAGGAAGTGGCTGGGAGAAGTACAGGAGGAACTGGTTAAGCTGAGAAGCATCTGAGAATGTGCGGAGTTAATTGATTTGATGTACATGGAGACCTTCAAGGATAAGGAGGTTGCCAGCTATTGGGGACCACAGAAGCAAAGGAAAATGACTGCCTCATAGGAAGGAAGCGGTCTGCTCTCTGGTAGAAGACAGGGCTCTGCTCCTGCACCCCTGGCCATCAAGACGAGGAACAAATATTCTGTCTTGGCATAATCTGCCATTCCTAGGATTTAGCACGTGGAGTAGGAGCAACTGGGTGGTGTATGTTTCTCGGCAGCATTCCCAGACTTGGCAGTAAGTGGCGTAGACATGACCAAAGGGGTAAAGGGATGGCTTAGGGAATTAGTACTGTGCAATTATGCAGCCTTCTAGCTCTAGGCTACTAGGTTAAATTCAGCCCAAATTGCTGGTTACTAAAATCTTATCTAATGGTATTGATTGATCTGTGGGAAATTAATTGGTAGCTTCACTTCAGTATTTATTTGATAGGTAACTGCATCTTAACCATCAAACCCCATTACCGTGGTGGGCACCCAAGAAAGCAGCCAAGACTTTGATGGACATGAAGATTAAGCAACTCCCAACCTTAGAAGTGTTCCCCTAGTTTTTGCTTTAGGCAAAAGATATGGCATAGGCTTGCAAGATCAGTGATCATACCTCATCTGTTCTATGGATGGACAGAGGGATTTGTTGCCAGAATTTGGAAGCACCAAATTCACATGATTTTTATTTTAAAATATTTTCTAAAAAGGGAACAAAGAGCTTGCAGAACATATAAAAACTCTGGCTTCTATTGGAATTCACATCACATAATTTGACTTTGTTAAGAGACTATGAGAGCACTGTTTGTCTTGTTTATGAATATATGTGTATTTTCCTCTGTCTTGCATTTTTGGATTTGCAGTCATATTAACTGTTATTGTTTATTATTATTATTATTATACATATACAATAGTTTTTGGTAATTATTCTGGATCTCAATAATGCACTCTTTGGAAAATGAATTGCTAACACTATAGAACAAATGTAAAAAAAATGTAATCTTTTAAAATGTTCTATATTTTCTGGGATTACATTTTAGCTCTGATGTGCTTGGCTACCTTGATGATTAATCGCTCTATTAGTAAAGGAAGTTGTCAAGCATTTTTAGATCAAAGGAGGCTGTTTTGTACCAAAGAAGATCTGGTAATAATTTTCTGTTATTTTAAAATATTACTTTATAATTATCATTTAAGTTGTTGGTTTATAAAGATACATTTTTGGAAAAGTCAGGAAAAGGGCATGGTAACCACATCACAAGTCATGGAAAAAACAGCAGGAATCAGGAGAATCAAATGCATGTGGTTGTAGTAACCAAAGCACCTTTTTCATGCTTTTATATTCTGTAAGACAGTAACAGCTACACAGATGTTAACCCATTCAGGATCCAAAACAACATGTTAATATTTGAGGGGGGCATGTGCAAAGTTAAACATTTAAATGATAAGTATATTTATACCAGTAATGCGTTACCACTTGACATTTAGTGCAAGGTGCAGTCCAGCGGGGAAGGGAAGTGGCATGGTGCCTTGGGAATGTGAAGGTGACAGGGCAGAAGGCAGTCAGGAGGGAGGCACGAGGAAGAGGGGAGGGAGATGGGCATGGGGGACTAGTACCCATAACCTGTGAGGTTAAAGAGGAAAACAGCAATGGCCTAATGACTTTTTATTTAAGCAATTTGTTGCTCATTTACAGGTGCTCCCTCCCTCCCAGAACACCAGTGGCTGCAGTGGACTGGGAAAGCCCCTTGGCGTTTGCTGCTGCCCCTGCTTCACATTGTCTGTGTTGTCTGCTGGGGCTTGTCAGTGCCTTCTCCTCCCCCTCCATCAAAGGCCCCAGGGAGCGGCTCCCAACAGCAGCTCCAAGATGCTGTGATATCAGTTGACCATTTAATCAATATAATTAAAGGAGGTTAAACATAATTTTTTAATGATATTTACAGTCCTAATATGAAAATAATTCTTATACTCAGCACATGTGAATCAAGCACTCAGCACTATCACAGTCCTGTCTGCAAAGAAGTGCTTTCTCCTACTGCCCTGCAGAATCAGAGACTCATAGAAAATTAGGGTTGGAAGGGACCTCATGAGGTCATTTA
>NW_017729031.1:72521029-72533180 GCF_001723915.1 Gavialis gangeticus
TGCTGCACTGCGACTGCACATGCACAGGCCACTTATGGCCAATAATTTGGCTGATATTAGGCTGATTTCCAATACAGAATTTTTTTTTTTTTAATATATATGTTCGATATCAGATTGGCACTGATGCATCAGTGCACCTCTACTCCTAGTGAGAAAGTTTTTCCTAATATCTAACCTAAACTTCCCTTGCTGCAACTTGAGAGCATTGCTCCTTGTTCTGTCATCTACCACCACTGGGAATAGTTTAGCTCAGGGGTGGGCAAAATACAGCCCATGGACCAGATCTGGCTTACCAGGCCATTCTGTCTGGCCCGCAGGGTCCCTAAAAAAATTAGAAAATTAATATTTATCTGCTCCTGGCTGCCTGTCAAAGATGACAGAAGCCAGCAGCAGTAGGACCCAGGGAGAGCCAGTGGCAGGACAAAGCAGCCACAGCAGCAAGGCTGCCCTCCCCCCCCCCGCCTCAACCACCACAGCCTCTAGCCAGAAGCCTGTGCCTAGCAGAGGCTTCTTGCCTGGGGCTGTTCCTGCCTCCCTGCACCAGAGGGAAAGTCAGATAAAGAATGGGGCAGGGAGGCAGGGGAGAACTGCGGGCAGTCACCCCAGTCCTTGTGGCTGGGCAGGGCCAGCTCCTGCAGTCCCAGCGGTGCAGCCAGGAACCATGTGGTGCTAAAGTGGCTTGCTAGCAGGTGGGGACAGGAGTGGGGAAATATCTGTGGAAGGTGGGAGAAGGGGAAGTGAGCAGGTACATGGAGTGCAGCAACAGGTGGGCGAGAGTGCAGGACCTGCATCAGTGTCCTGGGACCAGTGCTGGTGGGGCCCAGAGTGGGGCAGCAGGAGCACAGGGCATGGGTCGGTAGGGGCTCTATGGAGCCGGGCTTGGCTCCCCTTCTCCCTGCTGGTGCAGTCCAGCCTGGCTTCATAGAGCCCCTGCCAGCCTGGGCCCCACCCTGGGCCCCCACCAGCACTGGCCCTGCATGCCTGCCCAGCTATCACTGTGCTTCATGTGCCCGCTTGCTGCCACTCCCCCCAGCCTGCCACAGCTATTTCTTTGCTTTGCTGCCTGCAGCTGCTGCCACTCCAGCACCACGTGGTTCCTGGCTGCAGCATCAGCTTGCAGGACTCATCAGGAATTGGCCTGGCCCCTGCAATTATCAGCTGCCTCTGTGCAGTGCTGGCTGGGCCAGTCCGGTTCCTGTTGCGTCCTGCAGTCTCAGCCGAGCAGCTGGGACACAGTGCCGGAGCAGCAAGCAGGGAGGACAGGGAAGCGGCAAGAGAAGGGCAGCAGTGGCAGACAGGAGGGGGAGGTGGCGGAGAGCGGGAGCACAGGGCCTGCACTGGTGCCGCAGGGCAGGAGCACAAAGACCAGGCTTGGAGGAGTGTTGGTGGGGGCTTTGCCTGCTGTGGGGGCTAGGGGGCTGTGTGGAAACCCTCCCCCTCCATATGTGCCACAACCCTCCCAAGCCAAGCTTCCCCCAACACAGTCCTCCACAGACCCCATACCCACCCACACCACATATTTACACACACCCACATGCTCCCCCACCCCACATACACACACTCACACCCTTCCCCACATACCCACACACTCCCACAATATGCTTCTTCATTTTAAGCTATTATACTATCACCTCTATGTACACTACACAAACGCATGTAAATCAGGACACAATATTATTTTTAATGAATTAATAACTCTTGTAGTACGTTTGATTTTTAGAATATAATTTGGTGGTTTTTTTGGTTCTGAGATAGCAAACCCCTTTGCTGAAAGGAGTACTTCTGGGGGACAAGGAGAGGGACTTCTGGTGGCAAAGGTCAGGGATTAGGAAGTGGGACTTCTTGTCCCAAGAACCAGGGGGCGGGGCACCTGCCAAGGGGTGGGGCTACCCTTGCAGCCCTCGATGGCTTGCCAAAACTCAAGAAGTGGCCCCCTACCCAAAATAATTGCCCGCCCTTGGTCTAGCTCTATCCTCTTTGGAGCCACTCCTCAAGTAGTTGAAGATTGCTATTAAATTCTCTCACAGTCTTCTCTTCTGCAGACTAACTAAACCTAGTTCCCTCAGCCTCTTCTCAGAAGTCATGTGTCCCAGGCCCCAAACATTTTTGTTGGCCTCCACTGGACTCTCTCCAATTTGTCTACATCCTTTCTACAGTGGGTGGTCCAAAACCAGACAGTAGGGCTGTGTGAAGTTTCGGTCCCTGATTTGATTTGGTGAAGATTTGTCCCGATTCAGTGGCCCAGTCTTGAAATCCAAATCACATCAGAGGACCCTTTGATCTCTTCAAATTGAATTGGAACCCTCTGAATCAATTTGGAGAGATTTGGAAAGATTTGGCGAGTCAGACATAGAAACAATGCTGGGATGCATGGAGTGTCCCATAGGAGCAAGGGGGGCTCCCCAGTGCACTTGGCAGCAGACCCAGAAGTGGACCAGAAGCACTTCCAGTCCACTTCTGAGTCCACTGAGGAGAGCACAAGGAGGCCCCCCATGCCCCTCTGGCTTGGTGACTGGTGCCTCCTGGGTTTGGGGGTCACCTGGGGTCTCCCCGCGGCTGATCACAAAGCCGGGGGGATATGAGGGGGCCCCCAGCATGCTCCCCCAGCAGACCTGGGGAAGTACTTCCAATCCACTTCCAGGTTCACTGCCAAGCACATGGGCATTGAATCTTCAGATTTGGATTTAGCCAAATCAAATCAGGGATAGTGATCCGAATCAATGAATTGAATCACTGTCCCCTATTCAGGCTGAATCCGAATTGAATAGGGCCTGTTTTGCACACCCCTACCAGACAGTACTCCAGATGTGGCCTCACGAGTGCTGAATAGAGGGAAATAAACTCTGTCCTCACTCTGCTGGCAGTGCTCCTACCAATGCACCTCATTTTGCCATTAGCCTTCTTCGTAACAGGGGCACACCGCTGGCTCATATTCAGGTTATCGTCCACTGTAACTCTCAGGTCCTTTTTTGCAGAGTTCCTGCTTAGCCAGTTAGTCCCCAGTCTGTACTGGTGCATGGAGTTATTCCATCCTACGTGCAGGACTTTGTACTTGTCCTTATTGAACCTCATGAGATTTGTTTTGTTCCGATCCTTCAATCCTGTAGAAGGCTAGGGATCCTCCCCAATGCACCAGCCAATGGATTTAGCCCAACACCCTATGGAAAGATGCCCTATGGAGAGAACTAAATTGTGCTACATGTATGGTGCATGTGCTTCATGTAAATTCCTCTTTGCAATTAGGTCATCTGATAGGGACTTTGCATTCTACAGTTCCCCGGGACAGTACTCTCTGCACCAACACAAACCAGGCCTGTGACTTTTTGTTCTATTCTGGCACTTGTAACTTTCAGGTGCTCTGTTGCAACCTATTTTGTTCTGACTCTGTACTTTGTTCTGACTTGGGTGTGCCTGAGTTGTCATATTACTATTCAGTAATCCAGTATCTAGCCCTTCCACTTAGTATGGTTCAGTTGCCTGTTACTTGCCCTTTTGTAGCCTGTGCAGCTTTGAGATGTTTTCTTAGGATTCCTAATAATGTTTCAATCTGTACTTCACTTACTCCTCTCCCATTTACTCATCCATGCTCTCATTTAGTTGCCTATACAGATGCTCTTATGCTTAGTTACCTGCTCATTTAGTATGCCAGCATGGGACTAAAAATTTATGATTGCCTTTTGAAATTATGGAACCTGTGCCCTTCCTACTGATATACATATTCATCCTTAATTATCCAGCTCATATCCCCTTGATATTTAGGTACAGTTCATTTTCTTCAAGTGTTTTAAAATCAGTGGCTAAACATCTTTCATGTTATTGTGAAAATTAATTTCAGCATAACTTTCTAAAAGTTGCAAACTATATTCATTAAATGTTTTTCTTCCTAACCTACTCTCAATGTTTTTCCTGCTGCATTTTTCTTAATGGCATACACACTTGGGCAAGACTGAGAAATGATTGGGAGTGGTGGTATATATGTATGAATTGTTGTTGGAACGTATGAAGTGATTGATGGGTTTACATTATGCATTATATATAATGTTGAAATCTTTCCAAAGCCTATCCCTGACATAAGGTCATTTACCTAAAAGGACTAACCTGTGAAACACTGATAAGTGAAATATACTTTATGCAAGTATAAATATTTAGTGACACAAAACCAGGATGTACAGTCATTTTGTCTATGCTAATCAGTACCCTACGTGATATACAGGGCATGCCTCAAATAGATGTTTACAATTCATTCTTAGTTTTGGTCATTTCAGTCTTTCATATTATCAATGTTAGCTTTAATTGGCTTTATAGGCTAGTATAATTACAGCAGAGGAGTTTAATGAGGCTGAATGTATTTGTGCGTATTGCTGTGTGTCGCTGCAACTCTTTCATACCAGACAAAGGCTGTTCTCTAATTCTGGCATCTATCCCAATGAGACAAGAAAGCGTAATTAAAAAGCACTTTGGATAGGGAAGGGAAATTTTCTTTAAACTGCTTGCAACCTTTAGGGCTTAGAGATGACTCCACGTGCAACACCTAAAAGCTTTGCAATGGTATCTCAAGCAAAAGAACTTGCCTTAGTCTTTAAAATATTATCCAGACATGGAATAGGATTTAGGAGTACTAATTCTGTTACTACTGAAGTCAGTGAAACTCTTGCCATTGGCCAAATCAGAATTAAGCCAATGCTTTTGGAAATCATATCTATTCTGACATCAGGATAAATCTCTGCTGCTCTGCAGTACAACATACTAATGAAAAAAGAACACATGGAGCCATCTTCAGCAGAACAGGATCAAAGGAATTATCACACAATTTCATTTCTTTTCACTTGACTACATAAAGTGAGTAGTGTACATGGTACAAGGAAATTACTTGGTGTACAGTGTTATTAATCATCTGTGGTATAAGTAGGATGAGGAAGCAAGGCACATTTCCCAAGCACTGACTTAGAGGGGGTGCAAGGATCACTCTCTCCACCCAAAGAGCCTTTGCTACAGCAGGCAAAACGCACTACTGCCCAGCCATAGAAGCCAGATAGTTTTGTGCCCCACAGTGTATAGTGCTATAGTAGAACTGCTGCAGTTGAGGGGCAGGCTCACCATACACATACATAAACATTATGTAAGCATGCATATTTACAGTAGAACTCTCTTCCCATTAGATGCCTCGTTTCCATCTAAATCACAGTTTACTGTAATTTGACATGTTGGTACTAGTGCAAAAGCATATTTTACATGTGTGCACACCACTTTCTGTTGTTTCACATCAAGTGGACAATGAACTTTTGATATATGGAACTTCGAAAGTGATGCCCTTTCACCTCTGGGAAAGTTAAGCTTTTTAAGTGAAATCTTCAAATAACATAGTACAGAAACTTAACTACTTTATTTTTATTTTTTTTAGGTCTTGAATCCTATGTCCAGGACTGTTTTTCCAAAAGTAAGCTGCCAGGTTCAAGAGTTATTAGCTAAGTGATTTGGCCTTAGTTCTTGACTCCACTGAGTTTACAAACTGCATTTAAGCCCCCAAGGATTGTTCTTTGCTTCAGAGAGTGCAGAAATGCCATAGACATCCTGTTGCATCTTGTCAGCTCCATATGCTAAATAAATCTGGTTCAAATCATTTAGGGAAAAAAAAGATACACCTGGAAATACTCTTAAATTATTTGAGCCTGATAGTAGATGCTCTAGGGGTTTAGAAGCTCTGCAAATATTTTAGTATTGTGTAAACACAAAAGTGTAGGTCACGCACCTGAGATACCCAAACAAGTTCAGTAAGCCAGATTCTTTGAGGGAACACCTGCTTATTCTGTGGAAACAGTAGCACTTCTTATTTTTATGTTTTCTCCTATTTGTGTGTCTGGTCATTCAAAGGGAAAGAACAGGGAGAAGAACAATTGTGGCCAGAACGGTGTGAGAAAGAGATGACATCTGGCACAGACAAGGATATGCTCAGGATCAGGCCCTGGCTTCATCTCTAGCGCTAAACTCATCTCCGCTAAGCAGGTGCCCAGCTATCTGCAACATTGATCCCTGATTCCACTCTCTCCACCCACCTTGGTCCCCTGTCAGTGATGGTAACTTCCAGTCACAATGGCCTACATTTTCAGACATGACCAGCAATTTTGGATGGGTAATGTTAAATGCTTTAAAGGAACCTGAGTTTCAGAGGGTGACAGTACCCAGATCCATTTTGAAAAACAGGCATCTTTTATGCATGTCAAATAGATCTACCCAAAAACTTGGGCAGTCAAAATAAGCAGCCATGCTTATCTACTGGCTTGTTTTTCTTTATTCTTCTCCAATTCTGTGTTGTTGTTAGTTACTTTTGGCTGCCTATCTACTCTTGGCTTCCATACAGTGTTATATGAGCTTCTTCCACTATGAGTCACAGAACCACAGCCCTGAGACAGACCATTAATATATCTGCTGAAAATGGAGGGTTGAAGCATCTGAGAAGAAGCAGAGGAAGTGAGAGTAGCATGAGGGATTGAACAGTCATATGCATAAAGAAGAGGTATAAAGGAGTAAACCAGCCTTTCAACTTACACAGTTATTGTGCTTTTACAGCTGGAGGCACAACATGGCCCAGAGATCCTATGAAGAGCCATCTTTGAGGATCAGCATGCTCCATGTTCTCCAGTTAGGGAAAAAAGAAAAAAAGCACACTGGGATCAAGGAGAAAGGCTTCTGCAAACCAGAAGAGAAATCCCATGTGATGTAGGCACTGAGTTCGGCTTTCTTGTGGGAAATCAGGGTAAGAGATGCTGGCACTATCATATTCTCAGCTCTCAAATGTATTTGTTACTGAAATCACCTGATGCTGACCCCTCAGGAGGAAGGATCTGATTGTCATCTAAAACAAGGTGCATGAGTCCATGAAAGAGTGTGAATCCTCTGAGAAAGGAAATCAGGAAACTGAAATGGGATCTTTATCTGGATTGCTCTTATTCCTGTCTCAGCAGAAGCACAGATCAGACCCACAGAAGGATTTGTTCAGAACAGTTAAAATGCATTGGAGATGAGTTGCACCCCTTTGACAATGATTATCTGTGGAGCAACAAATCCATCAAAGCTTCACTGTCTTGCGCAAATGGACAATGTGAAATACAAATCATCAGAAGAGGAACATGATCAGTGGAGGTGACAGGTGTTTGCATGCTGATGCCACCTCCATTTAAGGGTTCCCACCACCCTACCTTCAGTTGCAGCTGACTCAGGTGGGAGTCATGCCTATTCCCAGTGAGTCTCTGCTCCTGCGTCTAGCTTCTTTCTCAGCATGTTGATTTATTTTAAATATTCCAAGTGGATTCTTTATGAACAATTTGCAGCATTTTCACCATTTGTGTTTCAGGTAATTTGATTCTAACTGTTTAAATGGAGAGTTTCAAAGCAGCAGGGACCAAAGCAGTGGCACCATGAATAGCATGATGTTATTGTTTGTGGAAGCATTATTTGTGTTCAGGATTGCCTACAGCTCGCCTAATGCAGGTTTTATGATGCAATGCCTAATGTTGCACAGGGCGTGCATTTTCTAGACAGAAATCATACCCCCTAATGTTCCACTCATTGTGTTCTCTATGGCAGGAGTCTTATCCTTATTGCTTTACAGCAGTCATTCACAAAGATGATACTCACATTTTAAACTAGACGCTGAAGAAATTACTGTTTTCTATGCTTTCAGTATATGGCTCAGGTCTCCTGGTATACCTATGACTTGCATTAAGGAAAATTAATGGACTTTGATGGATTTACTCCAGATTAAAATCCAGCTACCCATCCCTACTAGCCCTATTTAAGTATCTGATAATACCACATATAGGTATTGAGTTTGAGTTAGTGCAATACCCAGTTATTTCATATTTACGAATTGTGTAGTTGCAACTGATTGCTTTGGCATAGTCACACTATAATGTGATAATTTTAGTATTGTGATAGCCACTGCAGATGCCCCAACAGGAGCAATATTATTTGATCTTTGCTCTTGGTTGGTTCTCTCCATGATTATAGGAGCATCTGCTTTATGAACTGAATAAAATGAGCAAAGCAAGTCTCAAATTGTATTTCTCTAAGATTAAAAATAGGAATGGTATCAGTAAGGATTGTGACAGAGCTTGTTCTTCTGTTTTCTAGTCCAAAGTGTGAGAAACTTTGAATTGCCTTTTGAGCTGCTGCCATACTGAGTGTGGAGGGGATGACTGTTTATAGCAAATGTGTCCCTTCATGACCTCTTTCTTAATACAATCCATGGAACAGAGACTATTTTAACTCATTTAGTTACAGTTTGTATTTCAAATCCTGATCGTTTAATTGAATTCACTGGGTCTGTTGAGAGCATAAATGCATTTACAGGTTTGCTATGAGAATTTTGTGTGTGTTTTTTTGCTATTGTAAGACAGGCTGCAGTGTGATGCAGCTGTACTCAAGACATTCTTAGTCCTATGGGCTAATATCAGACTTCACTGTGTGAGCAGATACTTTGATTTCAAAGACATTGTATATAGTGCATGGTACTGTGTGTCAGATAAAGGTTTTATGAAGGTTCAATTACCTCCACAAAAAAGAAGTTTTGTCACAAACCTTTTGTCTTCCTATGGAGAGAAGTAAACCTTTTTTGTAGAACTCTGTGGTGCTATTTTTTTCCATTATAAAATCCAATGTTGATCCTTCCTCAGCATCTAACTTTACGAAAACTAAAACAGTCCATCTCTGGTTTGTACATTTGATCTAAAGCCAAAGTGCAGTTTTTTGTTAGGGGAAATTTGAGGCAAGCTGGCAAAGCAGTTCAAAGATAAGAGGGCTTAAAAACTGAGGTGATTTTAATTTTTGCAAAGTGTCCTATTTTTTATTTGGTTTCTTATTCCAAAAACATTGGCTTAGAAGCTCTCAGTGTGTTTGACTGAGAGAACTGTTGTGATCAGTGAGAAGAGTATCTTTGGCTTGCTTAGGAGAGTATGGGAAGTCTGGGAGGTTGACAGTGTTATGATAGAGGTTGGGAGAATCTGCTAGTCTAATGTGCACCCTTCATGCACAATAAATGTAAAAAGCAATTGAGGTCCTTTATGGAAAAGATAGTGGAAACAGGGGTATCTGCTCAAAGCACAAGCCACAAGGAAAGCTAGAGCACAATTTGAATCCAGATGTCAAACACTTTCCGTTCAATCTGATAACAAATATCAGGACAAGAGCTTGACTGGATTTCAGTTGTGCTGTGCATGGGGAAGGAGATGGAAGACAGAAAAGGAAACACCAGAAAACTAAGGTCAGCCAAGGAACACATTGCAGCAGAATGGAGAAAAAATGAGGAGTTTTAGAGGACAGAGCTATGTGAAAGGAGGCTTGGACTTGTAAGCAAAGAAACTATCTCCTGCTGTGTCACTTCTGGATTCAAGTCAGCAGGATTTTATGCATGTTCTTTGTAACTAAAATGGATTACAAGAAAACTCCTGGCTACATCACCAATTTCTTCTCCTAAAAGAAACAATCTCTAAGAGCCTGAATTTGAGCTAACTGCTCAAAAAAGATCACTTATTTTGCTTTAGCTCAATCTTCCATTTATCAGTAAAATGATCTTAACTGCCAGCCCTGAAAATACAAATAGGGCTCTGAACGGCAAGTTTTCTCTCAGCCTATCATCAACAATACACTTTCTGCAGCCAGACTTAATGAGCAATTTTGTTGATGATACATAAGCCAGAACAGAATCCTGCTCATGCTCCCAGCTGAGTTTTGACCCTGCAGTATGGATGAGAGTAAGAAATAGCAAAAGCTTACTTTAGTTACCTCAGAAAGCAGATATGGCTCTGAGCCTGAAAATAGGAAGGTTCACCTGCTTTTAGTGAGGTTAGTAAGGCTGCACCAAGGATGGACTTGACCTTTAGTATATATGATTTTTTTTTCTAGTGTAGCAATTTGGTTTCCTGTTCTGTAGCAGTTCAAGATATTAAATGTCATGTCAGCCAAATACTTTCTTTCTTAGATTAACAGGTTTTAAGCAGGTTTTCCCAGTCCTTCTAAAAGAAGCATAGGCTTATGCAATTTTTCCAGCAGCATGACATTAAGAAACAAAATGTGTCCTGTCAGCATTTATTATTATTAATGAATTATTAGTTTACAGGGTTATATTTATGTTCCCAGTAATATATATCATCAAATCCAACATGGCAAAGGCCTGTATTTTCAAACATCCCTAGCTGTAGAATATAGCCTATAAATATGCATTTCACTGGCACTTCTCAACTCTTGCGTTCCATTGGCTTCAATTGTCTTTCTGTAATCTTTGAATAGTCACCGGTGATGTCATTTTTAGCTATACTTAAGGACACCTTCCAGTAGGCATTCTATGGGTGGAAGATGGGAAGATTATAAGCTGGGAGGAAGCTGTTGAATCCCTGTATGAAGCTGGCTATGCAGCAAACAGCAAAGTCATTTGGAAGCTACAGGAAGCTAACCGGGTATCTTCATGTTGAACAAGAGATGGTAGAAGGATGGAAATGCATGGAAGGGTTGTAGGTGCAATACTTCAAGGCTAAGTAGAGGCAATCAAAACTGCACAGATTAAATTGGAACAGAAGCAAACAGACATTTGCCTTTGATTCAGGGAATACAGCCACGTGCCTGCAGTGGCTCAGGCCAGAACCAGGGGATGCTAGAGCACAGCTGTGGCTGGCTGTGTTCACTTCCTCTTCCCACTGCTCCCAAGGTTTCTGGGATTTGCAGTCCAGACTCACAGCAGCAGGACTGCAGAATTGCCCATCACTTTCTCTTCCTGTTTCCAGGTGCCTCTGGGATTTGTAGTCCACATTTGCAGCAAGCAGTAAGTTTGAGCATGGGAAGGGGTGTTTAACCCTGGCCCCAGACCCCAGCTGGGGTTTGCCTGGGTGGGGCACGGTTCCCTCCCTATAGACTGGGCTGCATCCACAGCCAGGCTTGCCCCCCTCACCCTCCTTGTCAGCCAGCCCTCCCTACTCTCTGGAGCAGACACCACAGCCTAACTCAGGGTTGGAAAACATGCTGGGATGCTGAGGGACTGTGATTTTAAGTTGAACCAGGGTCTGGGACAGAAGTTTCATAAGTCAGTTTGACCCAAATCAGTTAAGTCTGATACTTACTGCATTCAACCAGATTGATCTTAAGCCATTTGCAGCCATTTTTAAATTGGTTTATGTGCACTAAGCTTTGTTTTTTTAGAGGTTTAAAGCAGTTCCTGGTTACTTAAACTGGTTGATGTGTAACTTCTGTCCCTAGCCCAAACAGTAGAAGCATAACAGACTTTGTTGTTTAAATGAAATGGTGCTAGAATACCTAGAAGCCTGTTGCTGTTCAACAACAAATGAAGCATCTGTATTATAAAACCTGCCTTGAAAGAAACAAGTTGCTGAGAAACTTTCAGTTATCCTTAGCCTGCCCCTCCCTGTGGAAGTCATTGCAAATTACATATCATTTTCTTAGGAGTACAAAAGGAGTAAGAAAAAGTACTGACACCACCATACACAAATGGACATAGAGTAACTTCAAAAAATATCATATGGCAGTCATTTGCTTACAATGAATGCATTGATGGACTTTGGGCAAGCAAATTAACAAAACTACACCATTTTTATAGTAGGTGAGAATCACGCTGTAGAGTCTAAGTGAGACACCATAACTGAAATCAGATTCACTATACACCAAGTATCACATAATATTTTGTGTGCGGTTAGTATAGATCAGATGTTTATTGTTGATTAAAAATCTGGCCCAGCAATGTAAATTGCTGATAATTTTCCATGAATATTTACATGTGTATACAAGAAACCAAACATGCACGTGTAAACTTTTTTGTGCCAAATCCGTTAAATACCTGCTTAGTTTCTTTGAACAAGATCCATTTTTATAAGTGAAAATGTGTCTTAATGGTGCCCAGAATTTCATAGATTCATAGATTCATAGATTAAGGGTCGGAAGGGACCTAGTAGATCTTCTAGCCCGACCCCCCGCCAGGGCGGGAGAACAACAAAAACCCCAAAAAGAGAAATGGGACTCAAACGAGTCCAGCTAGGTGGGCATCCAGCCTCTTCTTAAAGACCCCCAGGGTAGGGGCCAGCACCACTTCCCTTGGAAGTTGGTTCCAGCTCCTAGCCGCCCTAACGGTGAAGTAGTTTTTGCGGATGTT
>NW_017729031.1:72533536-72544534 GCF_001723915.1 Gavialis gangeticus
AAGGCAATCAGGTTGGTCTGACATGATCTCCCCCTAATAAATCCATGCTGATTGCCCCTGAGCATCATTTCTGATGCCGGCCCCTCACAAATGTGCTCCTTGATGATCTTCTCAAAGAGTTTCCCCAGGATTGAGGTAAGACTGACGGGCCTATAATTTGGTCTACTGTATATGCCCTAGTTTTCAATCCAGTCATGAAGGCTGAAAAAATAAGCCATTTTATAAATACAATATTGCATAATAACAGTGACTCATGCAAAATCATATCACATTTTTTCCTGTATAGGTTCACAGAAGTTAGGAATGGCAAAATACATGCTAAATCACGAATAAAGAATGCTGCTAGCAAAATATGAAAGCCCTAATTTTCACTCAGCTTCAACCTAGTCTCCATTCTGTGTACCCAACCACAGTGGGTAAGGCTCAGACCTTATAGCTGACCCTTAGTGAAGAGTAGTCTGCATCTCTCTCAATCTCTGTTCCTTTCCTGGTTTCCCTGTTCCTCCAGGTAGATGGAGGATAATGTACCTCTTTCCTGGTGCAGCTGACTTCTCCACCCTATACTGGCTCCGCTCTACTGATTGGTATATTAGGAATGATAGCTTTGAGGCTGCATCCACTTCCAACAAAACATTCTATACATGGTCCTCTGTGGTCCCATGGCGCCTTATGGACATCCTAGATACCCTGAGTAGTCCATGCAAACAAGTAGTAGATAGGATGCCTTTATAGCCTCTGTGACTAAGTACAGATACTCAAAAAGCCCAAGCCTGAATTGACTCAATCTGTGCAGTTTAGTTTAACCTGCATAGATTGAACCAGCAAGCAAGTGAATAGACATTCACTTTTGATTCTAGAAATATAGCCATGTGTCTGTGTCAGAGAAAAAATAAGGGAAACATAGGGCCCCTTCTGAATGAAATGGGACAACTGATAACCAACACTCAGGACAAAACCGAACTCTTAAACAAATACTTTGCTTTGGTATTCCACCAGTCCAAGGGTGTTAGCCTGCTTGACAGAATACAGGATGACCAAGGTGGGGGTGATCACCCTCCCATAGTTCGTGAAGATCTTGTGTGGGAACACCTATAGAGGCTGAATATCTGCAAGTCAGCAGGACTGGATGAACTACATTTGAGAGTACTAAAAGAACTGTCTGACATCATCACACAACCTATGGCATAGCTATTTGAAGACTCATGGCACTTGGGAAAGGTCCCAGAAGACTGGAAGAGGGACAGTGTGGTACCTATCTTCAAGACAGGGAGAAAGGAGGACCCAGGGAATTACAGGCCAATCAGTTTGCCCTCAATCCCTGGTAAAATCCTGGAAAAAATTATCAAAGAATCCACTACTGATTAGCTAACAGAAGGCAGTCTTCTGAAGGATAGCCAACATGGCTTCATTGCAGGCAGGTAATGCCTGACTAACCTTATTTCCTTCTACAATCAGGTAACTCATCACCTGCATAGGGGAAATGAGGTTGATGCAATTTACTTAGACTTCAAAAAGGCCTTCAGACTAGTCTTCTATGGTGTCCTCATGGTAAAATTGGGAAAATGCAGCCTTGACTACTTTACAGTGCAGTGGCTAGGTAACTGGCTCCGAGGTAGGACCCAGGGAGTATTAATAGACAGAACTGAGTCAACATGACAGAAGGTGACCAGTGGCATCCCTCAGGGTTCAGTACTTGGACCAGTGATTTTCAGCATGTTTATCAACTATTTGGATTTTGGTATTAAAAGCGAACTGGCAAATTATGGGGGAGTGTGGTTATGCTCAAGGATGGGCTGGCAATACAGGCTGAATTGGACAGGCTTGTGAGGTGGACAGATCTTAACCTGACGGTGTTTAACACAGAGAAATGTAAAGTGCTCCATCTGGGAGAAATAATCTGCAACACACTTACAGGCTTGGCAGTGCTACGCTTGCCAGCACCACAACTGAAAGAGACCTGGGTGTCGTGATAGACCACAGAATGAACATGAGCCACCAATGCATTGCTGTAGCTGGCAGAGTGAATCAAACACTGGCATACATATACTGATGCATCTCGAGCAAGACTAAGGATGTCATCCTCCCGCTCTACTCGGCCTTAGTGAGACCACAGCTCGAGTATCGTGTCTAGTTCTGGGCGCTGCACTTCAGGAAGGATGTGGAGAAGCTCAAGAGAGTCCACATGCATGATTAGAGGTCTGAAGAGCAGGTCATATGAGGAGAGGCTGAAAGACCTGGGACTGTTCAGCCTAGAGAAAAGAAGACTCAGAGGGGACTTGGTGGCAGCCTATAAGTATATTAGTGGGGTACATCAAGGCTTGGGGAAGCATCTGTTCACCAAGGCACCCCAGGGAAAGACAAGAAACAATGGGCACAAACTAATTGAATGTTGCTTCAGATTGGGCATAAGGAAAAATTTCCTTGGAAGTTGAGTGCCAAGGGCCTGAAACAGACTTCCCTCAGAGGTAGTACAGTCACCAACCCTGGTGATCTTCAAAAAGCATCTTGATACCCACCTTGCTGGAGTCAGATGACCCCAGCAATCTTTCCTGCCCAAGTGCAGGAGGGCTGGACCTGATGATCTTGTAAGGTCTTTTCCAGCCCCTAGCATCTATGAGTCTGTAGGTGCACAGCTCCTGCAGCCCCAGCCTGAGCTACATCCAGCTGGGAAGGGCCCTGGCCCAGCCCTTCTGTGCCCACCCTCAGCAGCGCCCATGGGCTGGCCCAGCCCAGCCTCTCAGCCCCAGCCTCAGCCCCGGGCAAGGTGGGTGGGTGGCAGGGCCATGCCGGACATCTGGCCATGCCCCTATCCCTGCCACTGGAGCGGCAAGGTGGGGGTACCCTGAGAGGGGAAGCAGCCCTGTTATGGTGCTCTGAGAAGTGCAAACCTCTTCCTAGTGCAGGGGGCTGTGCTGCAGGTGGAAGCAGGATGGGCACAGCTGCTGCAGCCTGTGTAGGGTGGACAGTGATGGCAAGAAGTGCTGGGAGGGGTGGCTACAGGGGATAAGGTGAATTTGGCCATAGCTTCCCAAACCTACTTTAGCAGTGCTGCTACTTAGTCCCCTATAGCCTCCCTCCCACTTCCACTCACAGCATAGCCCCCACACTGGGAAGACGCTTGCACTCCCCAAGACACCATGACAGGGGCTGCTGCCCTTCAGTGGGTCCTATCCACCCCTTTTGCTGCCCCAGCAGCAGGGGCATGGCCAGATGTTGGCCAGCATGCCCCCCTGAGGAGAGGGGGGCAGGGAGGGAATTTATTCCCTGCTCCCTCCCTCTCTCTCTCCCTCTGGGGGACCCCAGCTAGGGTCTGCCTGGCCAAGGCGCAGCAGCCCCTGTCAGGAGGCACTCAGCCTGTGCAGGGTGAGCAGTGGAGGTGGCAGCCAGGTCTGGCAGTCCCCGGCTGTAATCCCCTGGTGGGAAAGGGGATGGAGGGGCCCCCTTTGTCTCAGGAGGCCATGCTGGCTAGCATCTGGCCACACCCCATCCCCTGCTGCTGGAGTGGTGGGGTGGGGGGGACCTTGACAGGGGCTGCTGTGTCCCAGCCAGGCAAATGCCAGCTGGGGTCCCCCCGGAGGAGAGGAAAGGGAAGGAGGGATTAATAGCCCCCTCCTTTACCCCTTTGCCTCAGGCAGCTGCCCCAGGGCAGTATCTGGTCATACCCCCACCTCTCAAGCAGTGAGGGTTGGGGAGGAAATGCCTGACCCCAGCTGTGGCCCCCAGTGGGAGAGGAGAGGGAGGGGAGAATAAACCCCTTCCATATACCCTTCACCTCAGGGGGTCATGCTAGGCTGGCGTTAGGTCACACCCCTGCCCTTGCTCTGGCTAGAGAGCAGACAGCCCAGCCCAGCCCAGGGCTTCAGAGCATGTTGGGATGCTGGGGGACACTGATTTAACTTAAACTAGGAGGGGGTCTGGGGCAGAAGTTCCATAAATTGGTTTGACCTCAATTAGTTACGTCCGATACTACATTCAACCAGGTTTATCTTAAACCAGTTTTGGCCATTTTGAAACTGGTTTGGGTGCACAGAACTTCTGTTTTGTTACATATTTAAACCAGTTTCTGATCACTTAAACTGGTTTATGTGTAACTTCTATCCCTAGCCTGTGAGTGCCCCAGAGGCAATCTGCAACAGTTTCTCATGTCTGCAAAGGCAAGCTTTCACAGATCAGTTCTGTTACATGTCCAGTTATGTTTTACATGGGCAAATGTGAAAATTTTTATATTCAAATACTGAATGTGCAATATTTGGAATGCAGCATGAAAGTCCATCTGGCTCACTTCTCTGCATTGATGCTAAATCAAACTTATTACGTACTACATACAAATACAATTTCTGAAATGGATGTTTTTATATGGATAGCATATAAACTTTCGGGGTTTTCCTTAATAAGTGGTAGGTATTGGGAATCTGAGTAAATAATGTGTTGAACTTTGACTCTAACAGCTGAGCTGAAAATGATACCTAAGGAAATGAGCTGAAGATTTGATATAGCAATTTGCTAACTTCAGATATGGTAGGTACCTTAAGGAGGCCCTGTTCCTCTTTTATTAATGTGGGAAGAGGCATTCAGATCAGATGTTAAGGAGTTATATGCACTAAGCCTAGCTCCTTATAACAGTTTTCAAATTCAACAATTGCATGCTGTTGGAGTATATGAATATTTATCTTTCATATTCTTCTTACTACTGTTAGCTCTGCCTAAAGCCACTGCTTGATTTCATAGGGCATTAGTTTCTCTGCTTTCTCCCCTCGTTCCAAGTAAAACAGCTAGAATTTTTTTCATATTTATTTCCTATTCCATTGTAATTGTTAAAATCCTCCCTTTTGTGTCCTCCTCCCTAACACACAATTTAATTAAAGAGAAAAATTATTCCTTAGCTTTAGTTCTTATGGTGACAATTTTTGGACTGTGCACTGGATCTCAGTGATGAATTTCAGTAGAAATAGAATTAATTATAAGAGTGTTCTGCAAGCTAATGACAATTTTGAAGTAAAATCATTTTGTGTGTAATGATTATTTACTGGATCACATCACTTCTCTATGTAGTTGTAAAAAATGGTTGAGTTTGACAATGCCACCATCAGTGTTCCCCATTGCTGTGTAGTTTCCCACTTTGTGGCAGACATACAGTGTAAGAAGCCATTATTTGCTATTAATTTCTGAAACACCCTTGTAGTAGAGGAAGAACTGTGTGTCATTACCTAGTTGCATAGATTGCTGGAAAGCATTTATGAAAAGGTGAGCTTGGTGCCCTTCAATAATGGGGAAACAAGCAACTAGTTCAAAATGATGATGAGTAACAGACAGGGCAGCCTGACACCTTCTGGGTGGATAGAGTCCTAATGGCCAAAGATGTTGGGATAAAGGTCAGTACAAGATCACACAAGGTCAACAACCTGAAGTCTGCCAAGGAAACTGATCTGCTGGACGTAGAGAATAATTCCCAGCAGGGCCAGATCAATGTGCTCCATGCCACTGGCAAACAATTTAGGCTGCATATCAGTGTAAATAAGATGATGGTGATGGTCTTCTGCAGGAAGAAAGAAAACATTCAGGTCTGAAAGTTTGTAGCAGTAAGAAATACAGAGAAACTATTACCAGCTTAGTCTATCCGGGAAGCTTCAGAGTGTGAAATAAGGACTGCTTAGGTGAGAGGAGGATACGGCTGGTATAAACAATCTTGGCTGACCCAAAGCCACTATGGCAAAAACAAGAAATCTCCCTAAGGTGTTCAAGACATGTATGTTCTCAGTCCAGCTCTATGCAATGGAGGTATGGACCTTCAAAATGGCTGGTATGTGAAGACTTCTGGCCTTTGAGATCAAATATTACAGAGTTGGTTATAGTCAGCTGCCAAAACCATATCAGAAATCAGCTATTCATAAAAAGGATTGTTGCGGAAAACACAATGAGAAGGAAGCTCCTGCTACTTGGATGCATCTTCTGGAGGAAGGAAGACCTTCTGCTGAAACCTGTGCTCTTCATCTTAGTAGAGGGCAACAGATTATGCACGAAGCTACTGGATGACATAACAGAATGGTGCAGCAGGAATCTTAAGATGCTGTGCACCAAAGTGGAAGACAGAACACCATGGCTAGAATACAAAACAGTCTTTCCCATGGGACAGAAGAAGGGAGGGAAAGCAATGAGAATTACTAGCTTCTCTTTCTTTAGGTGACTAGAGGTGTTTACATTTCTTGGAATATTGAGCCATATTAACTATTAACACGACTATTAACTATTAAATGTATTTTTAATTACTTATAACGTAATTAAAAATGTATTTTACACCTGTTTCTTTCTTCTCTCTACCTTTCCTCCTGCAAAGAATAAAAAACGGAAAAATCTTTCACTAGTAAATATTATGTAATTGCCCACAGCATTATGTATTAAATCCTTTAGAGCCAGACTGTGATATTTGGCCACAGGTCTTAGGTTGGGCAGTATGGAGCCAGGATGGGGAGGGATCACTGGCAACATTCTACTTCTTGGTTACCCTGAAGATACCCTTTAAGACAGTATATTCACATCACACATGGCTAATTAGCTGCCCTGATACATGTATTAGGGATAGTTCTGCCTCGTCTGTATTCCTTGTTCATAGGAGAGAGCAACTTAATGGCAGTATCTGATAGGGCTGAGGCTTCTTTCTTACCCATGCGTGGTTTGAAAGGAATCTGTTATCTGGCATTCAGTGACACACATATTTGAAAGGAAAATATCACCCATGGTCAACTTTCCAACATTATTATAATAAACCAGGATGCCAGTGCATCTAAAAATGTCATACCTGTCTGACCCACTTAATGAGCTGAGTCTTACAAATGCCAAACAAAAATCTGTATTTTGAATGGGCTGGTGGTTCAAGAAAATGTATAGTGACCCAGAAGAATTTACATCTTTTGCCAGAACAGACTACTGATCACATCACATTTTTCAACTCTCTATTTCCTTGCAGAAAGCTAGTTCTTTCAGAAAACTTAGCTCTGCATGTGTAGACATACCCACTGAGTTTACTTCACAGTAACTTACTGTACTGTAGGTTACTACACAGCAAATGGCTTTTATGCCAGCATCTACACATGCAGGCATTACAATACAGTAACCAGATGTGATATTGCAACCCCTTCACTGGGTGCATCTACACGTACACCATTACTCTGCAGTAACTTAGATTACTGCGCAGTAACCGAAAATGACTGCACAGTAAGAATGCGTGCCTACATGAGTGCACCCATACTGTGCAGTAACTATGGCAACTTATGCCGATTTGGGTGTAAATTCACTACCTGTATGATGCCGGAGTAGTTACTGCGCACTCACAGTAAGGCACATGCCTTACTGTGCAGTAACACTATGTATGGACCAACTTGGGACTCTGGATACCAATTTGAACCATTCAAGCTCTTCTATTGACATCTGTTGAAGTTGTGAGTTCTCAGCAATTTGCAAATTGGACAGCTGTCTCAGTTCAGACACTTGGAAAGCAAAGAACCCATATAGTGATTCCTGTGAAAAAGCCTCAAGGTACATCTACGTATGCATTTATGTGCTTTTCCTAATGTGCATTAAATTTAGTATCTCCAATGTGAGGTATTAAATAAATGCACACTAGGATTTCCTAATGCGCAGTACCAAAAGCACATTTTTAAATGACCCTTGATATGCAGTAGCCTATTTTACTGCGCATTAGTGTAATTGCACGGGTTTTTATGTGATGCTTTAATGCGCAGTAAAATGGGATACTGCACATTAAAGCGCACATGTAGATGCATCCTAAGTAACTTGCCTACTAGCACACATGAACTCTGTGGACCAGGCAGGGATAGAATCCAAGGGCATGTTATACGCATGCTTTTTTCCAGCGACGTGCTGGAGATCCTCCTAACATGAGCTTATGCAAACTACACTGTGCCACATGCAGTTGTGTAAGTGGTGAAATGCGCATCAAAAGTGAGCCACTGCCATTTTCTCAGCACTGACATGCATTTCACCACTTATACAACAGCAAGTGTCATAGCATTGGGCACTTTTCAAAGCACCCGGTGCTGCAGCGCTTGCATGTGTAAAAATGCCCTAATTCTTCAGAAAGCAGTAATGTGCCTTAATCACGAGACTGCCCTTTGTTTTCCTGTATTTCCCAGTTTAGTTTGTTTATATGTTTCAACTTTCCTAATGAAGCACACTATAAACAACAGTGTCCTTTACTGTACAATCCTGATTGATCCCTAGAGCAAGTCAGGTCTCTGTGCACGGAATAAGGCAGGGGCCTTGTGAAAAAAAATAATATGCAGTCATGTACCTAGTCAGACTATAACCTAATGCACAGAATCATAGAAAAGTTGGAAGGGACCTCAGGAGAGCATCTAGCTTAAGGCAGGACCATCCCAGCCCTGTGTCTTGTCTTCTCTTAAAAACTTCCAGGAATGGAGATTCCACAGCCTCTCTAGGTAGCCTGTTCCAATGCTTGACCACTGTCATAGTAAGATAGTTCTTCCTAATGTCCAACCTAAATTTTTCCTACAATTTAAAACCTTTGTTCCTTGTTTAGTCACCTGTGGCCACAGAGACATGTCTAGCCCCATCTTCTATATAATCACCGTTCAGTATTTGAAGCTTGTTATCTATGTCCCCTCACCCTCCTCTGTTCCAGACTAAATAATCCTAGTTTTTCCATCTTTTTCTTGTAAGTCATGTTTCCCGGATGATTAATCATTTTTGTCGCTCTCCACTGGACTCTTTCTAATTTGTTCACATTTTTCTTGAAGTGAGGGGTCCAAAACTGGACACATCACTCCAGGTGAGGCCTGGTCAGTGCTGAATAGAGTGGGAGAATCACTTCCTTTAATTTACTATCAGACACCTAGATAGGGAACGGAGAATGGAACTCCTTACTCTAAAATCAAGGCAGTCAGATTGGTGGCCTACAAACCTGCAAATAGTTAACATGAGGCCTGTGGGCACCAGCAGCTACCTTTCTTGCTGTGGAGACCAGAAGAGGGCCTGGAGGTCTGTGCAGGAAGGCAGGAACCTGGGAGGCATGTGCCGTGAGTGCTTGGGGGGCTGTGTGCTGCTAACACAGCCCATGTGGTGGGGGGCCACATGTCACTGGGGCAGCAGGGTGAATTCCAAAGGTGACACCCCTATAACCTGCCAGTCATATGGTATGCTGCCAAGGGGCTGCATGTTGGCACTGCATGCAGACCCTGGCCACACCAAAGCTAGAGAGCTCCATTTTAGAGCCATGAGGGAGGAAAACCAGGCAGTGGAGGCTGCTGAGCTGCTTTTGCCATTTCAAAGGCCTCTTGGGTTGGCACTACAATACTAAGATTTAGGGTTACAGGGAAAAGGGGCTGATTTGGTTGCTGGAAGAAAGGTTGTTTACTTGTATTGAGGTAACATCTAGCCCAATCAAGGATCAGGACCCCACTCTGATAGGCAGGTAATAAGAGAACAACCCCTTCCCCTGAAAGCTGACAATTTGTGTGTTAGTGGGTGCAGCTACACGTGCTTTACTGCTGAGCAGACTAATTAGCTACACAATAAAGTGTCACAGTCTACATGTGCGCTGGTATTAGGACACAGTAAACGCATTAACTCTGTTGTAAGATGATACTGTCAGGAACAGTACTATCTTATGGAAGTCATTAAGTGTGATGAAATGCACATGTACATAGTGATTGCTAGGTGCAAATTGCACTCAGTCAGCCCAGCTAACTGGGGGCCAGACTTCTGGATCCGGCCAGTCCCTCCACCACCCACTACTACCAACTGGATGCTGCACCCGGGAGCAGTATACTTAGCTCAAATGGCTCCAAAGTTTATTGTGTCATGTTAATTGCATGTGTAGATGCATCCAGTTTATGTTTCTTAAACAGAATGCAGTAGAACGATTTAAGAGACAAATGTGAAGGGTGGGTTGGCAGGACAGATTAAAAACAAGTGACCTGAGTGTAGCAGAAAAGCAGAATCATAACTGTTTACTTTCCTAACCAACGTCAGATGGGAATGGTTTGTAGGCATTATGGCACAGTTAGGTTTTTAGGCAAAATTAAAAAAAAAAAGATAAGATAGTAGCTTTATGAATATTGGCAGGGAAATTTTCGCATGTGAAGTGGGAAAAAGTGACGAGCATCTCTTTGGAATTTTAGATATGCCTGTTTATCAGTCTGTGTGTGCTAGCTTGTCTGTCATTCATATACTTGTTTTTCACACCTGCATTCATCTGAAAAAAAAACAAACCCTAAAAGATCAAAAGGTTTATAGAGTCGTGAGGCTGAACAGTTTCTTCTTTTCATTATCTATTCTAAAGAAGTTCTAAACTGGAAAATTAGAGTCTGCCCACTACAAATTCATATACAAATAATTATAGGCTCACACAACAGGAAGGTACTCTTTCACACAGAGTCTAGTAAATTCTTGCAGGATCCCAGTGGGTCTTTTCAGCAAACCCATGAAAATAAAGAATTAAGGTTGTCCAAAAAATAGCTTTGGGATTATACTGGGTGAGTGGAATGAAGCAAACAACCATCAAAAAAAGGAAAACAATGATGAACCTTATTTCTTTATTGATATATATCCAGTATCAAAAAGTATCTTTATTTTTTATTCTGATCCTTTTGTCCTCTTCTTATATGTGCCTTTTAGAAAACCAAATAAGCAGTACAAGTACTTTCAAATGGGACTGTATTTTGAATTACAGTAATCTAATTGCACATTAATTACATGAATGTCTTTCCTGTGGCACTAAGGGAGGTAGAAATTATACTGGTAATAAGGGCAGGTGAAGCGAGTTTTGGGTGGATCTGAATATGACATCCAGTCGGACTGAGTTTTCGTTTTGTAACCTCTCTCATACTTTTTCAATTGTATATCTATCCTGACAAACTGCAAGGCAGGTGGGGATTTAAAGGATA
Organism: Gavialis gangeticus; assembly: GCF_001723915.1. NCBI lineage: Eukaryota > Metazoa > Chordata > Crocodylia > Gavialidae > Gavialis > Gavialis gangeticus. The sequence goes on from NW_017729031.1 coordinate 72,544,459, forward strand.
GAGGCCCAGTGTTAAATGAGCTGGAAGGGGACTGTACAAAGCAGCGGGGGCCTGACATTGGCCTATTGGAATCAAG
>NW_017729031.1:72549534-72559624 GCF_001723915.1 Gavialis gangeticus
CAGTATCAAAAAGTATCTTTATTTTTTATTCTGATCCTTTTGTCCTCTTCTTATATGTGCCTTTTAGAAAACCAAATAAGCAGTACAAGTACTTTCAAATGGGACTGTATTTTGAATTACAGTAATCTAATTGCACATTAATTACATGAATGTCTTTCCTGTGGCACTAAGGGAGGTAGAAATTATACTGGTAATAAGGGCAGGTGAAGCGAGTTTTGGGTGGATCTGAATATGACATCCAGTCGGACTGAGTTTTCGTTTTGTAACCTCTCTCATACTTTTTCAATTGTATATCTATCCTGACAAACTGCAAGGCAGGTGGGGATTTAAAGGATAGAGGCCCAGTGTTAAATGAGCTGGAAGGGGACTGTACAAAGCAGCGGGGGCCTGACATTGGCCTATTGGAATCAAGCAAAATGCAAAACCCAGATCAGCCTGTCCTGAGGGTCTCTGGCAAGCCAGAGTTATTCCTCCTCTGAGCTCAGTGGGGCTGTGCTTGACACACAGGATTTTCTACCCTCTCTGGCCACTTAAATTTGAGTGCCTTTGAATTTCAGAACTGATGTGTGAACTTTCAAGTTAGTTAACAAAACTCCTGCGTGGTAACTTATCAAAAGCCTTACTGAAACTTACAGTAGGTAAGTTACAATCTCCACTTTTTTTCTCAATTTTCTTCTGCACTTCCTCCTAAAATTCACTAGCATGGAACAAACCAGTCTGATTTGGGTGAAGCATGTGGCTGACTTGTTACCTCTCAATTTACTACTTTTTATACTTTTATACTTCTTTAAACAAGATCCAGAAACTAAACACTTGATCTGAGCCAAAGGCTGAGACCCTTGGCCACAACTCAGTTCTGTGGACATAGTTCTTCTCAGTCATAACCTTATACTGTCTCCCAGTTTGTCAGTATATTACACTCTAGTTTTTATCCTTATTCATAGTAAAATATTGATTCTTGAACATGTCTCATCTCTGAAGTGATGTCTGCTCCCCAAGTCCAGTCTTTGCATTGGTGATAAATGATCATATATACATATCATGGCAACATTATTCACATTATGAATCCTAAATTAGATCCATAAAGGGACCTAGCCGTCATTGTAGACAACTCAGAGAAACATCTGCTCAGTGTACAGGTACAGTGAGGACAAGCTAACAAGATATTAGGATGCACAAAATAAGGTAAATACCGGGGGGGAAAACATGTTTTTACATAAAGCATTGGCACAATTCCACCCTAAAAACTGTGTTCAGTACTTGTCAGTGATTTCAAAAAGGGTTTTGCAGTAGAGAGAGCTTGTAGAAGGACTCTGAGAGTAACTGAGGCCAAGGAAAAACTCCTTTATGAGACTAGTGAATGATTGGGATTGTTTTTCGTAAAAAACAAATAAGAGCAGCTGTGATAAAAGTATGCACAATACTGAATAATCAAAGACAGTAGATTTAGATCCCTGATCTCCTAACACAGTAGAATGCAGGCAATTCAAAAATGATAAAAGGAAATGTCATTTTTGCACAGTGTAATTAGACCATGGATCTCACTGCCACAGGAAGCCATCAGGCCAAACATAGAAAGATAAAAAAGGAGCTGAATGTTCTTGATAAATAAAAATAAAGAAGATTATTGTACTTAGTGATAATACATTTTAGAAAGGATGTTAAAAATCATTCTTTATATACTAAGCCAATCTCTTACTATTAAATACCAAAATGAGACGTATATGAGAGGAATGAGGGAAGATCCTTCATCAACCTATTGAGAGGTTTTTTACCAGTCACAAGTAGAAAAATGATACTGGACTAGATGTTTTTTGGATCTGCTCCACTAAAGCAAGTCCTCTGTTCCTATGGGCAAAATGGTCAAAAGTACCCACTAATTTTGGATGTCCTAATTTCAGACACCATACCTGAGGCACCAAAATCTGCCCTTTCAGAGGAGCTAAATATGCACAACCCCAGGTGAACTCAGTGGGAGGTACTGGTACTTAATAGTGATTCTGAAAATAAGACCTCAAGGGCCTGACCCTACATCAATAAAATCAAAAGGAGTTTTATCATGAATGTCAATAGAAGCAGAGGAGGATCCCAGTACCTGCATCTCAATTTGAGCATCTGGAAAAATGAAGACATTCAAAACAAGAGGCACTTTTCAACCAAAATAATATGTCTCTATTATTTCTGTCTGGACTATGTCACTTAGGGTCCCTCCAAACTTTACCTATATGCCTCTGTTAACATGTTGATCACATGTTTGACAGCACACAGCAACACTGCATAATAAGAAGCAGTCAAGAAGACCGCCATATCCAGTTAAAACTGCAGAGCATTTAAATAGAATGCAGTTATCCTAAGCTGCAATATCTAGGACACTGGAAACCAGTACCCTTGTGAAAAAATGGCTGGAGTACTTAATGATAACCAGCAGTCATAATTTAAGGTATGTCAACACAACAAATTGAATTTAGTATGTGCTAACATGCCTGTTTTAGCTTAATCTAGCCATCATGGATGGAACTAGCAGTGAAAACATGGCAGGCCAGGGTTTAGCATCTGCTACCAACCACTTAATGTGCCCCCAGTATCTTCGAAGGATTTTACTCTATTTTCTATTCTGTTTAGTAACGTATAAAATCCCATGCCTTTGTGTTGTTGATACTCAGGCTGGCTAGATTAAGCTAGCACAGACAAGCTAGCCTGTACTATAATCACACCTTCATTTTTGCCATGTAGGCATACTATTATTTAATTTAAAATAGCAATAAAATGTGTTAGGCAGTGTCAAAAAAGTGTTCAAAGTGTTCACACATTTGCAACAAACTAAGGGAAGGGGAAAAGAATAAACATAAATATATATTTTCATTGTCTGAAACTGGTTCTCTACCTTACTACTATTAGTTGGTGATACTGCAGACATGATTCGCTGTAAGCACTACAGTAAATTCTCTGCTCTTGAGCAAACCGGAAGAGAAGGTAATGGCTTTTTTAATTGGTTCCTCTCCTTATTTTCCCAGTCTCTAACATCTTTAATTTCAACTTTAATTAATATAGCCCTTTACTACCTACACATAATACCTAGCATTAAACAAGTGGTTTACAAAGAGGCTAGGAGCAATATCCGCATTTTACAGATGGAGAAAGAGATACTATAGGATACAAGCACAGAGACACAGATATCTCGCTGCCCTTCTTATCCCCCCACAAGCTAAAAAAGAGTTTGGTCATTTCTGCTCATGCACTCCTTAACCAATGGAAGGCAACATTTCTCTGCAATGGATAGGGCAATTGTATTTATAAAGAAAGAGAAAATACACCACTGGTAAATAGAGAAACCTATGGAATAAAGCCAGCATTTAAACCAGAACCAGAATCTCAATACACTCTCTGACTCGAAGTTATCATAGTTAGATCCTCTGCCCTTCCTTGTAAGTGGGCTTGAGGAGGTGGTTGTTTTGGCTGGAATTAGACAGGCACAGGTGGTAACACCAGCTGTAAATTGGAGGAGGCACTTCCTGATTGTGACCACTGCCTACACTTAAATCATTGCCAAGGGAAAAGAAGCTGGAAAGGATAGAAGCCTTCTCCTTACTTGGAGAAGAAACCTGGAATGTGTTCATAATTATGCTTTTCAGTTCTGTAGTTCCTTTCACTAGTGGATTTCAATGTTGCCTGCAGTCATTTGGCTTCTCAAACTCGTGTGACATTTGACAGATGCATAAACTGAGGCATGAGGCAATTAAAATCAAAATATTCAAACTTTTGTGCCTGAAGTTAGGCAGAATAGGAGTGGAGGTGTTCAACTCATATAAAACCCAGACCACTTTTTAAAGTGCCTAAATATTGATTTAGGTGGCTATCTACCTTGAACAAAATCTTGGCCCCATAGAAGCCAGCAAGAGGATTCTGATTCATTTCAAAGGGGCCCTGAAATTTAAGTTTGCAGTGAATGACTTGTCTGGATTAGGCTTGGTAGTCAACCTACAAATTATGACTTCTTGTCCTTTGCTGTCATCTTGAGATGATCCAACCAAAGAAACTACAAATATTTTAGTAGTAGAAGATAAGTTTGCTTCAAAGACCAATATATAAAAATGTGTTTGGTTGTTTATCTTTGTTGTTGTTGTTAATTATTATTAATTATTATTTAAAAACAACAACGTTATTAAGGTTGTTGTTAATATTATCATTAGTGTTAGTTTTGCTATTACTGTTTCTTTTACTATTTAGGTTCTTTTATTATCCATTACTCATTTCATTTCCTTGGGTAATCACCTTCCTACAATGAAAAGCTATGTGATGAGTCCTGGTTTGCCTTGTCTTCAGAAAACTTTCATACGTACCCCTTTTTGGAAGCTATTTCATTGGGTGTACACACTACTCATTCCCAGATTGTGATGCTGTTTTTTTTCCGTGGTGTCCAAAATTAGATAAGGCACGCTGCACATAGACACACAAACCAGCAAGAGAGAGAGAAGTCATAGAATTTACCCACCAACATGTTCTTCTCTCCCACGCACAAGAAGAAAGAAAGATTAAAAGATTAGTTACAAACTAAAATCCACCTCAGGGTACCAATGGGATCCAAGTGACTGGATGCTAAGCCAAACTCCCACTCCTGAGGTGCAGGGCCACACTTGCTGTCACTCAAGCCAGGTTTTCTCTCCTGCCTCCCCCTTCTGCTAGCTCCACTATTTTTGCAGAACAAACACTTAAATAGTAATACATATTTTTAACAGTGAGAAAAGATGCTGAGCATGAAAGATAGGTTGTGTCACTTGCTCTACACCTCTGGAAACCCGGCGTTCAAACACTGGCTTGGTAATGAGTTATTTTGGCAGCTCCATTCCCCATCTCTTTTGCAAAGGTGGATTAAGAGTTACTGGGGCCCTGGGCAAACACAAAATTGGAGGCCCCCCCTCTACAAGTGCACTGTTGGTCACATATTGGATCTGCACCAATAAAAGAAAAATAAATATTATTGGCTATCAGCTTTTTTTGGCTGATGTAGCCAATAATGTCACCGATAAATGCCACGTGCATGTGCGTAGCCAGGAATGCAGTCAGGCAGCTTGGAGACCAGTGTCTGGCTGGTAAGTCTGTGGGGGGAGATGGGGGAGGGATGTGGAGGAGGGAAGGGGTGTGTGGCGAGGCAGATCAAGGCCCCAACAGTGAGGGGGGGAGTGGGGCAGAGGCTGGGGCAGGGGCAGGCACTGCCCAGCCATGGGCAGCTCATCCAGGGGGTGTGGGAAGTGGGGAGGGAAGGGAATGCCTTCTTGTGGTAGGTATAGGGGGCATGTGCCCCCCAGATTTGTGCATGGGATAAGGGTAGACTGCCTACTGTGGGCTCAGGGCCAGGGACTGTGCCAACCTCTTCCCAGCAGGGGGGCTGGGAGCAGGACAGGTTCACCTGCATGGGGCGGGTGGCAGCAGTGGCACTGGGAAGGGTGGCTACAGCAAATTTTGGGGTGGCCATAGCCCCTCAAGTATCCCCTACCACTGCCCCCACTCAGGGCACTCTGCTTTGCTGCCTTTCCCTCAGGAGCCTTGCACTGGCCATGCCACCTGCCCACTCCACAGCAGGGGTCCCCCCACTGCTGATTGGTGGAGGGGCTGTGCTTGCAGCTCACTTCTCATCGGCTGGGAAGTGAAAGCCATGGTTTTAAACTCGGCACCATTTTTGTCTTCCCGCCATTGATTGGCTGAGAGGCCCTGGGGGCCCCCTGCTTGCTGCCGATGAGCAAGGAGACAAAAACAGTGTCATGTTTAAAACCATGGCTTTTGCTCCCCTGCCAATGATGTGCGAACCACAAGTGTGGCCCCTGATTGGCAGGGGCTCCTGGACCCAGGCCCTTTGGCCCATGCATTAATCTGCCTACAGCGGTGTAGGTGTAGGGTGTAGCCTATGAACTCCACTTCATCAGCCTCCTGGACACTAAAAATCATGGACTAAATATAGACATTGGATTTATGACACATCATAACCTGCCTGACATCTGACTCCCCAGGTATCTCTCCACTGTTCATCCCTTTCTCTCTGTCCCCCCCCACCCCCGGCCTGTCTCTCACCCATTGACTCCTCAATCTACATTTTCACTGACTACCTGTCTTGTATGCATACCAGAACAGCCTCTGGCTTCTTTACTTTTTATTCCATCCAGGAAGAGCACACATCAACTGCTGAAACTTCCTTAGCCTGACGAAGGGTTGTTGAACCCGAAAACTTGCTTAATAATTGTTTTCCAACTATTTAATTTGGTCTAATAAAAGATATCAGATTAATGCAAAGAACCTTGTCTGCCTTAATCTGCCTATGCCCTTTTGTCAGTATCATGAATCCACTGTCTGTCCCAGTTCAGGAGATTCAGGATAATCATAGCAGGGCTGTTGTTGTTGTTGTAGGTCTAGACTGAACTGGTAGAGATGGGGAAGTTCTCATAATCTCTTATCATGTTTTGTTTAGCTCGGACAAATCCTACTAATCCCTCACTCTAGGAGTGCTAAGTTCTGTCTCCTCTTTTACATTTAGTTAAGGTCTGTGTACACATTTGTTCCATATCCTGATATCCTGAGTAAAGCTCGGTAAGTTATAGAGTTTTCTGTCTGAACTAGAAACTCATAAAAAAATCATTCAAACTGAACTGAATCTGATATTTTTCAGCAAAATAAATAAAGGAAAAATTTAATTTTGTTTTACACTAAAATATTTATGTCAACCCAAAATAAAATAGGAATATAATATAAAAAATATCATTATAATTAATGGTAGTATAAATATAAATATTTAATTTTGTGATTATTTAATCCTTTTTAGAACCTTTTATATTTTAATGTGTTTTTTGACATTGATGATTTTTTCATCTTTTTAGGTAAAAAATATTTGACAGCTTCATCCCAAATTTGTGACTAGTTTTGGTCCCACCAAACTTCCATTTTTTGGCAAATGTATTGTGTTGTAAAAACTTCTGCCAGCTGAGAAGCCTCCCACTGTTATGGCCTGACTGGCAGAGGTGGAGATGGGCATATATGGTGGCCAAAAATTCACACTTATGCCTAGGATCACTGTTGGCAGGAAGTGAAACTTTGTGGTTCTAGGCCAGCTCATGTGAGTCATACCTGTCCCCATATACCTTTCAGTGCACACAGTGAAAAATCCTGGTGGATTGTTGCTCTTGTTCTTTAGGTGTCAAAGTGATCATGAGACTATAGCTTCTGGAAGTCATATGATATGAAGAAGTGGCTCCAAGTAGTATTGGTTTTAGCAATGTCTCTGAAGCAGATGAAGTTTAACGAGAGGAATACATCATGGACACCAGAAGATCCATGCCCCTTTTCCTTTCTGTTGGGCCATGCCCTATGTACTATGTCTGTAAGTAGCTCTGATGCCTCGCTCATCATGTATCCCTCTGCATCCCCATTTGCAGAGGTTTAAATTGCTTTGGTCACCCTCTGTAGTCCAAGGAAATACAGTACAGATGTTTACATTGCTAAAGTGATATGCAGAGTTTATCCTAACAATTCAAAAGGACTTTACTAGGCATGGATGAATACCATGCATGCAGACCTTTGAAAGCTATACAGTCTTGAAGTTCAAGCTTGTCTCACGAGAGATTAAATAACGAATGTTAATAAAATCTTGTGAAAGCCTCAGGTTCAGGGCACCACATTAGATCAGGGTATTATTATTGTTTGGAACTGTGTACAGGTCCCAATTTATTTGGGGTTGAGAATTTTTCAAGGATGAATCTGTATCTTATGACCAATAAGGCACTTCAGTGCCATGGGATTTACTAACTATACAGGAGATCACAGAACAATGATCTTAATAGTTGTTCCTACTCTTAAAATCTATTAATTTGAGAATCAGCAGGAAGCATCACTCTACACTTGCTGAGATTATTTCCTGTCACTCTGTCCACATCTTCCTGGTTTCCACCATCCCATCAAGTTCAGATTTCTCTTCTTTGCAAGGTCCTGAACAATTTTGCCCTGCTTACCTCTCTGCCCTCAGCAACTCCTATATGCCCTTCCACTTCCAACTCTCTACTCAAGAATTGCTTGTGACTGTGCCCTTTGTCTCTTTTTCCCACTCCTTATTTTGTACTCTTTCATGTTGCACCTTCTGCTTGGAATGACCTTCCACTATATATTCATTAAGCACCCTGCCTCAGAAAACTTATTAACTACCCTGTTGGTGATGGATGTCTTCCAGCTGTCTACACCACAGCTTGCTCAGTGTGTATATTGCATTGTCTTGCTTAGATCACACCCATGTGTGCCTTTAGACTGTAAATTCTCTGGGGCATGGATTCTGAATAGGTTCTGTTGGGCAGTCAGCACATTCTGCCCATTGTACAATGTCATGAACACTTATGGTGCTAAATAACAATGGTGAAATCTGGCATACGCTTTGCACTTTTCATTGGTATAACTCTTATCATTTACACATAGGGAATGTGAAATTCTAATATAATAAAAAGCTTAGTATTTCTGTCTGTCTGGGGGCCAACTACGCATATGCCCTGGAGAAGGCAGGCAGCAACTGGCTGCACAGGCCCCGCCCTCTCAGGCAGGGAGCAGAAGGTGGAGGGAGCCCTTAGGCCAGGGCTGGGCAGTTATTTCGGGTGGAGGGCCTCTTACCAAGTTTTGGCAAGCTGTCAAGGGCTGCATTTCCCTCTCAGGCACAGGGAAGCAGGAACAGCCCCACAGTCCCAGGCCAGAAGCCTCTGCTAGGCAGAAGCAGCAGGGGCTTCTGGTTGGGGGGCCCAGGGCTGTGGGGGTCTTGCTACTGGGTCCTGCCACTGGTTTCCCCTGGGTCCTACTGCCCCTGTCTCCTTTCATCTTTGACAGACAGCCAGGAGCAAATAAATATTAATTTTCTACATTTTTAGGGGCCCCATGGGCCAGATAGAATGGCCTGGCAGGCTGGATCCATATTTTGCCCACCCCGCTTTATACTTTGAACCTGTATTGACTTGCTCCACCTCCTGTCAAAGCTGATAGGAGACAGGGACAGTAGGACTCAGGGGGAGCCTTAGCAGGACTGAGCAGCCCAGCCCGCCCCATCTGCAGCAATTGCACTTGCTGCCCGCAGCACTGTCAGTACCACATGACCCAGCTGCAGTGCCGAAGTGGGGTGTATGGAGCTGCCCAGTAGGGTGTATGTGTGTCTGGTGTGGCTGTGTGTGGTGTGGGGATGTGTGTTGTGTGTGCAACCAGAGGCAGAGCCAGTGGGTGGGTGGGTGTGGGTGTGGGTGTGCAGCCAGGGACTGGGTGGGTTACTTGTTTGTGGGTGTGCAGCCAGGGGCAGAGAGGGTGTGTGTGTGTGTGTGCAGCCAGGGGCAGAGTGGGTGGGTGGTTTGGGTGTGCAGGCAGGGCCAGAGTGGTTGGGTGGGTGTGGTTGTGCAGCCAGGGGCAGAGTGTGTGGGTAGGTGTGAGTGTGCAGCCTGGAGAAGAGTGGGTAGGTGTAGGTGTGCGGCCAGGGTCAGAGTGGGTGGGTGAGTGTGTGGAGCCAGGGGCAGGGTGAGTGGGTGTGTTTATGGAGCCAAGGCACAGTGGATCGGTGGGTGTGCAGCCAGGGGCAGAGTGGGTATGGGTGGATGTGGGTGCTCAGCCAGGGGCAAAGTGAGTTTGGTTGTGGACCCAGGAGCAGAGTGGGTGCATGGGTGTGGTTGTACAGCTGGGGGCAGAGTGGGATGGTGGGTGTGGTTGTCCAGCCAGGGGGTAGGTGGTGTGATTGTGCAACCAGGGGCAGAGTGGGTGGGAGTGTGGGGGTGGGTGTGCAGCCAGGGGCAGTGTGGGTGAGTGGGTTTGGTTTTGGACCCAGGGGCAGAGTGGGTGGGTGGGTGTGCAGCCAGGGACAAAGTGGAATGGTGGGTGTGGGTGGCCAGCCAGGGGGTAGGTGGTGTGGATGTGCAGCCAGGGACAGAATGCGTGGGGGAGGAGACTGTTAGTGCAGCCAGGGGCATAGCGCATGGGGGGGGTGTTCATAGGATGAGTCCCAGACACACTCCTCACCATAAACATGCACCCACACTCCCCTTGCACTGCCATACACACTGACCCTCACATGCACACCCCCTCACACAGCCCA
>NW_017729031.1:72559833-72567739 GCF_001723915.1 Gavialis gangeticus
CCACCCCATATACCCCCCACATGCTCTCTCACCCCACATACTCACACACCCAGAGCCCCCCACAAACCTATACCCACCCCCCACAATATACAAGAGTAAAACTTAATTTAAGCTATTGTGCAATCACCTCTATGTACACTATACAAACACATTTAAATCAAGACAAAAATATTTTTTGGAATCAGATTAATGAATTCTGTAGATGTTTCCTTTTTAGAATATCATTTGGTATTTTTCTGGTTCCAAGATGGCACAACCCCTTGCTGAAAGGAGTACTTCCAGGGACAAGGGGACAGATTTCTGGTGGCAGAGGTCAGGGGCTAGAGGGCAGGACTTTCAGCCCCACGATGGTGATCGGGGGGGTGGGACACCTGCTAAGGGGTGGAGCTACCAATACAGCCTTGGACAGCTTGTCAAAACTTGGTAAGTGGCCCTCCACCCCAAATAATTACCCTCCCCTGTTTTACATGGCTGGCCACAAAGGGGGTGCGTGTGGGGGAGAGTGTAAGCTGTCCCTGAAATGCTTTGTCATTCATGATGGGCAATTGACTGGTCATTTATAAACAGGAAACCAGACTACAAGGTGAAGTGACTTGCTCAAAATTGTCCAGCAGACCAGTAGCAGCGCTGGAAATAGAACACTGGCCACCCACCCTCACTGAGTGCTCTGTCCATCCGGCCCCACTGCATTCCTAGGACAGATAAAAAACCATAAATGCATATGCAATTCATTTTCTGGCTTCCCCATTAAAATCAAACAGTTTGAGTGTTTTCTTCACACACATTAATAGCATCCTCAGGAAATATGTTTAAACACACATTTTAAATAATAATTCTCTGTGTGTGATGACCTAGCTAGCAGTTGTGACCTAGCAGAACTAAACAGACTGTAGTGAGGGGGTGAGGTGCCACATACTCCTTCGCACTGTGCATTTCCTCCTCCTCCTCCTCTCATCTCTTCTCGTGGCAGCCAGAGAAGCTGGGGACCAAACCGTGGGAGATGTTCTGCATGAAGCTCCTCAGGGAGCTATACCAGCTGCTGTGTTGGCATTCTTGGAGTTGCCTCTGGGTCTGCCTTGCAATCTCAGTTCTCTGAATATAATTGCTTGCTGTTTAATTTTTTTTTTTATTTGGTGGAATTTATATATGGCTATTAATCTGAAACTTGGATCTTACACAGACCCTTGTTAAAATCATAGAAATGGTTGGGGGAGGGAGGAGGGGCTGGGAAATAAAAAGGAATCAACTTGGTACATATTTCTTCTATTTATTATAAGCTATTCCCATGACACATCCAAGTTCAGTCTGTTTTGTGGATCAGAAACAAAATCGAGGAGCCAGATCAGTGCATCGAGGTGGAAAAAAAGAAGCAGCTTATTCTGTAGAACTATTCCCTGCTTTTTACTGAGATCCCCCAAAGGATACTCCATGGGGTTCACTTGCATGGAATGTGAAGAGGCCTGACTGGGGCCTGCTGGGCAGTTAAGAAGGCCTAGGTTGGCTGGGACAGTAATTAAGAGGGAGGGCAGAAATCACCCAATCTCTTAATTTCCTCTCCTTCCCCTATGTAGTACAGAGTTTACATTGAGGCTGTAGCTTCTTTCCTACAGAGCCCCTCTCTAAGAGGGATGCCAGAAGCAGCCATGGGCATAGGAAGTCCTTTGGTAGTACAGCAGTGCTAAAGCCTGGAAGCAGTCCCCTAGGAGGATCTGTAAGTTTAGCAAACAAATTCATGTCTCATTCTTTGTGAGAAGTGAGGAACCCAACCACCTGATAGAACAATTAGGGATTTTTAACTTACACCTTTTTTCTGCTTGTCAGCATTCAAGTTGCACCCACTCAGACACCCTTATGCATCAGTAGAACAGGTGGAAGAGGTTCAGTTGAGTTTATGTGAGTGCATCTGAATTTTAACCCCAAGCAACTGAGCTCAATGCAAGAACAACTGGATAAAATTCTATGGATTGGACCACTCAGAAGACCAGGGTCTCTTTTGACTTCAAAATCTATTAAATGTAGCCTACAGCTTGTAAATGCTTTAGGAAAAAAAGACTGAAAAGGATGTAGGGTGTTATTAGGAAGTCTTGGTATCCTTTGTGCCAAGCTTTTACTTCACTGGATCTCACTCATTTTAATTTCTTTCTTCTTACAGTTTCCCTCTTGCACACTAGAAGCACATTACAGCCATATACAATCCAAAAGGTAAACCGTGTAAAATAAACCATTAAATAACAGTTTTGAAGTATCCCAACCCCTTCCCCAGGGTCAGGAAAATCCTTGAAAACTAGGATTGAAGTCAAGGCAAGGCACCAAGAAACAATCCAAAACCTCCTTTGGAAGGCCATATTTTGTACTGGCTTGCCTTTGGTGGACTGCTTGAGTCAGGGCAGAACCTTGGCTAAGAAGCGCTTCTTTCATAATGTTTGAGCAGCACTAAAAAGCATTGAAAAAATATTTATTTCCTTTGTTTCTTCTGGGAAGGAGTCTAGTCTTCACATCACATTATTTGACCTTTCTCCTCAGTACTCCAAAATCACAATGAAGGGCCCTAGCACAAGTTTATCTCATCTTTCCCCCCAGACTAAGTCAGTCCAGGACAAGACTGATTTTATACATGATTCACTGGCAACCATTAGAAGCAGGAGGTGTGGCTAAGTGTTCTGAACATCTGCACTGATTAATTCAAAAGAACCTGAAGAAATTAACTTGGCCCTTCCTCCTTCCAGGACAGATGCTTCGATTTCCATACAGTTCCCTGTGTGAAGAGCATGTTACATGCGTCCTTAAAAAATATTTGATCTGCACAGACTTTAAAGATGTTTTCACACTTTTTTTGGTAAAAATAAGGATTTGTTTCAATGCCTTTGGTCAAAATTTCATTCCCCGCACTGCTTTGCAGTGTTGTTGCCTCTTGTCCCCCCTGAGCCGGCTGCATTTCCATGGTGCTGTGCACATAGAATGTAAAGCATTTAGAATGAAAGTGCTGTAGAAGTGTGATGCTAATAATATTTTATAGCTTTAATTATCATTATTGTGGTGCCTAAGGGCATATGCAAAAACGATTTGAGTGGGAGGAGAGAAGGCAGCACTGTGAACATTTCTGTGGTTTTGCAGGGCAGTGCACAATTACATTTTCTCATGGGAACGACACCGTACACCAGGGAGGAAATCTGCATACACCTCTTTGGCTAGTCCATTGATACACTCACTGCTCAAACCCCAAAGGTAAAGGTTACTGCTACAGCCCTTTTAATTTGAAGTAAGAATAGATCTCTCCTTGGTTCCATCCCCTGTAGCAGTTGTAAATACAACATTATCTATTTGTGTCCACGTGCCCGGTTTTCTTCTTTAAGCAATACTGTATTTTTTTACATCAGTGGCAGTTTTGCCTAAGGAATGGGTTCAGGATTGAGCAACTGCTGATGTGTGGCACTACTTTGTCAGACTGAGAACAGCAACCTCTATAGTAACCTGCCTATTTCTCAATCTCAATACACAAGGCAAATAGTGCTTTCTCTCCTTCTAAACTCCCACCAATCCATATTATGTGTATGTGGGTGGAGAGAAAGACAATGAGAAAAAACAGAGGGGCCTTGTGTAGCTGTGCTGGCACTCAGAGGATCTGGATCATAAACATTCAGACAGAGTTTGCCACATGAACCTTTTTAGCAATGTAAACACTCTTTATGCAAGCCAATATATATGGTTACTAGAACTAGTTCCAAACAGACAGAAAAGCAGAGGGCTGGGATATAAGACACTGAGGTTTACTGTATCACAAAATAAAAATCAGGCATTTACTAAATTTTGCTTTTGTTGAAGATTACTTAGGAAGCCTATGATATTTCACTTTCACAGCAGGGAAACAAAGAAGATTCCTTGGTATAAAAGAGGAAACAATACCTTCGGGGAGACGCTTTAAGAGCATCCTTTGAGTGAGGCTGTGCTACCATTTAGATCCTAGAAGATTCACTATGAAATCTACTTATTAAAGTTGCTGAAAGTTGCAAGTAGCATGGACAAAAGTCAGGTATACTAAAAGGACCATGAAAAGGCTGGGACCAAGTTCTCTCTCATACAGTGCAAACTGCTGAAAGCAGAAGAGCATACCTTAACCTTCCATCATTTTAACATTTATCTTTTACCTTTGACAAACTTGTGTGGATCACATAGTAGTTTTCAGATGTTTTATGTCATTTATATGATGGAATATTTATCATAAATGTCATGATCAGGACCCTTCAGTTGCTGCCAGCCTTCCTGGTTGAAAAACTGAAAAACAAACTCAGTTTGACTTGGCTGTGGTTATTAAAAGGGTTAGCACATGACTCAGCTTCCTAATAGGTCAGTGCATATTCAAGTGAGCAAGTATGCATTATAATTAAGCATACTGATAGCCAATGTAGTGATTTTAAGGCAATGGAAATTGGAGACTCTGTTAAAAGAAAGTGTCAGAGGCTTCTGCCTATGAAAAAGAAAAGTCATATGCAGTCTATAACATAAGGGAAAGGAATTTGCATGTGGGGATCTGTTCTTAACAAGTTAAACACATTTTATTGAGTTACTAGATTTTTCCTTTATTTTGCTTTTTAATTTTTTTACTTTTCTCCCCATTTTTAACTTCTACAATAAATTATATTTTAATAATAATTTGACCCTTAATATTCAAATACCTATTAAATGTTGTGGGTTAAATGGCTGTCCCTCAGTTTAGCTTCTGAGAATATAGTGAATATAGTGAATATTTTAAAAATCCATAAAAAAGAAAAGCTAATGAAGCAATCATGTAAAAGAATAGATTTTTGATTTCAGTCCAACCTGGAATCACATAACTGATGAGCAAGGGAACACTCTCTCATCTTGTTATTAGAGAAAAAGAAACTGGGTTTTTAATGTCAAGCTTTTACAAAGAAAAACTTACAAATAGGATATTGATTTACTATAATCTATAATGTAACTGTAGGCAAAGAAATTAGACCTCACTGCCCGATGTACCATTTCAACTGTTCACAGATTCACAGAAGTTTAGGGCTGGAAGGGACCTCATGAGATCATTGGGTCCAGTCCCCCTGCTCTGGGCAGGAAAGACTACTGGGGTCAAATAACCCCAGCAAGGTGTACATCCAGTCTCCTTCTGAAGATCTCCAGGGTAGGCACCTGTACCACCCCTGCTGGGAGTCTAATCCAGAATCTGGTCACTATTAGAAGGTTTTATTAAAATCAGGGAGTCAGTAAGAAGCATTTTTGTTCAAATAGGGAATAAAGATGGTAATGGGACAATTTACTCAGTTCTTATTTATGCTTCATTCAGTTATCCCTTTATTTTGTGGTGGTATCACTGAAAATATATGTAAATGAATTGTACAGAATCAGTGCATACAAAAATTAACTTTCTTCCTAAATGTATTGTTTCTGTCATGACCAGATTTATCAGAACACAAGAACTTGTTAGCCAAACTCTCTTTTTGGTTCTGTGCAAAAGTCTTTGTTAAATAATAGCTTCTTAAAAGAAATGCAGTTAAGCAGCAGATGGAAAACAATTCCATTGTATCCCCGTATTACTTTTAAGATCATTATACTGTATTATTAAACTCCAATTATTCCAAATACTTCCTTTACTCTTCTGAAAGTTTTACATTTTATTAATGGTTTGATTGACTGCTAGTTTAGATTAAATGCTTGTAGATTTACAGCCATTGACACATGAGAAGAGATATAGGACGCAGTAATTTACTGTTCACTTGCTTTCAGATGTAGACAACTGAATTATGGCTTCCTCTAAATCTGGGAATAAATCGGGTGCCAGATGACTCAGTGGGTTGGCTCAAGCTATGGAGCTTTTCTTTTGTAGGTCCCTGCATGGAATCCAGCCCACATTGGTAAGTGTCTGAAAGTTAACATTTGAAGGTCTATATGTAAATAGTTCCTGGTCTTAATTTCATTTCCAGTAAGCTATCACCACACCTATCATTCCTTGTTACTGGGAATGATAAAATAATAATTATAATCTGCACCCTAGCTGGCAGCCACAGCTGAAAAAACACAAACTATATCAGTTAGGATAAATTGTTCTTTCATTCTTAGATATGGTCCTTTTACTTTACTGTTTAGGATTGAGGTCAGAAAGCTGGTACTACATTTAGCTGTCCTTTGGATAGAGAATTGCATTGTCAAAAGCTGTCAGATTGGCATGTCTTATTACAACCAGTGTGACCAACATATGGTATGGGTGCAAGTTTCATGGGACACCTCTTGTGTGTGGCACACAACAGATAAGGGAAGGCACTGCAGTGGCAGATAGGAAAGAGAACAGAAAGCAGAGCATCAGATCAGGCAGGGGGCAGCAAGCCAAGCAGTAGATTGGATAAGGCAAGGGGAAAGGAGTGGCACTCAGGGAGGGTACGGGGCTAATTTCATAGATTTCATAGACATTAGGGCTGGAAGGGACCTCGGAAGATCATTGAGTCTAGTCCCCTGCCCGAGGGGCAGGAAGTCAGCTGGGGTCAAAGGATCCCAGCAAGGTAAATGTCCAAATGTTTCTTAAAGGAGTCCAGAGTAGGCGCTTGGACCACCTCTGAAGGCAGTCTATTCCAGGCCTTAGGGGCTCAGACAGTAAAGAAGTTTTTCCTTATGTCCAGCCTGAATCGGTCTTGGAGGAGTATGTAACTGTTTGTGGCACACCTACCAAAGAGGTTGGTCTCCAGTCTTACAGCACTGTTTTCAAAAGAGAAGTATTTGAACTTTGCTGTACAGCCATAATTTTGACCATGCATCCACTGTACAGTCTGCTTTTCAGCTCCACAGCTCCCACATTCCTCTACTAGACATTTGCTACATTTCCACTGACACACTTCAGAGACACCAGTGGCAGCACCATTCCATTTTCCTCTACTGAGCTAGACAGGGAGGATCTGTCATACGCACCAACCTGCCTCACAAGGGATTTTAAGAAGTACCAGAAACAGTATCAGCACATTCGTCTTGCCCTTTGGTTAGAGCTCGCAAACAAAACGAACGAGAGAAGAGAAAGAAATGAGTCTGAGGCAATGCCAATTTTAAATATCTTTTCTACACACGGATCAGAACACCAAGTGAATTAAGGATACGTTATACCGCCAAACCTTCTAGGTCTGTTAAACATTGTGGACATATGCATTATATATGTCATTTTAAGGGCTAAATCAGTTCCAAATTCACTTGGGCAAGACAGTCCAAGCTCCAAAAGTCGACTGAGCAGAGCTCAATCATTGAAGCCCATGGTGCTCTACTGCTGGTCAAGTATTCTCCCTCCCAGACCCACCTGTCTGGGGCATCGGATACTCCCCAGATCCTAGCGCCCTACATGCAGGCCCCAGCTGAAATGCCCCCTGGTCTCACTCGCTTCTAGACAAAAGGCCAAGGAGCAAGCCAGGGTGAAAGCAAGAATGCAGCCCCCGTTACCACAAAACCATGTTTCCACAGTGCAGTGGGCAGCCCCCCCCACAACTGCACTTGATTGTAACCCAAAAGGCTAAACATTGTGGCCGTTGTGTGTGTATATGTGTACACTGGTTTTGTTTCAAGATGGCAGGTAGAGGCCAAGTTGGTGGCAAGCAGCTGAAGCCTGCGACCGAGGCCGAGCAGAGGTCGTGCGAAGAGGCACAGAGAAACCCTCTCACGCCCAGCTCCGCTGCTGCACGGCCCCCCCCTCACTCCGCTCTCAGGGCGGCTGTCACGGGCGGTGGATGCGGTTTCCGAAGGGCCAGGGCAGCGCCCGCACCCCGCGGGGTCTTGCTAGCACCGCGGCGGCCCGAGCCCGAGCCCAGGCACAGGAGCGACGGGGTTGGAGAGGGGCCGGGGCAGCGCGGAGTGACGGAGCGGAGGCCGGGCCTGGCGCGGCGAGGAGAGGAGCAGGGCGCCCAGGCCC
>NW_017729031.1:72568541-72576991 GCF_001723915.1 Gavialis gangeticus
CCGCGGCGCGGCCCGGGAGCGGGAGGTGTCGCGGTCCCCACGGGCAGGGCAGGGTGGGGGGCTGCTGCGGTTCGTGCCAGCCCCGCGCTTCCCGGCTGCCCCCGCAGGGCAGGAGCCGAGCTGCCCACAGGTCCAGGCTGCCTGCCCTTGGGCTCCTGTTTTGACTTCCTGGGCAGTGTGCACCCACTGCCCGCAGACCCGCCGTGCCCTCTCCCAGGGACACCTCCCGGAGAAAGAGACTTGAGACTTTCTTCCCCCTCCAACGCGGGACTGGAGTGCGGATGGAGAAGGAGCCCTGTCCTCCCCAAACCACTGGGCTCCCCCCTCTAGGTTGTTTCTTTTTGCCCCCAGAAATTGCACAGGCTGCATGCCTCCACTCAAACCTAAAATGCAATTCAGTGGCTCAGGTGCCTGCTTTGCTTGCTTCTCTTCTCTTTTCAAACCATTTTTCTTAGCTTCCTCAGGAGGCCACAGTTGTACGAGAGCATGGAGAATCACAGCTCCGGATCTGATTGCCACTCATTTTGGCAGCCATAAATAAAACGCGCCAGATTACCTTAGCCCAGTCCAGCGGTTCTATAGATAGACCATCCAGAGCAAGCGGTGGACGACTAATAATGTTAGGGCTGTATTGTGGATTTTTTTTTAAGTGTCCGATTTCTTACACAGTGCTATACCAAGCATCTAAATGGGTAAAATCCTATTTAATGGAATATATTTCTGTGCATTTCAAAATCATTTTTGGTACAGCAGTCTTGTATCTGCCTTGGCTTTTTGAATCTAGCTGCTGCAAAGGCATGTAACTTCTTTTAGTAAGAGACTTTAAGAAATACTGTAAAAAAAAAGAACCAAACCAGAACAGGTGCAAAGCAGCTTCTCTCAAACTCGAATGCAGCTTGTCTTCAGAAAGTTTTCAGAATGCCAGAAGTGATTAGAATAGGTTATGAAATACTAACTTTTGTCTAAAATCCAGTAACTTGCTGTTTCTTCCTTTTTTTCTTATGCACACTTCTGATTTAATTGGCAGCAGCTCAGGTGTAATTCATCCTCAACGGTACTGCTAAAAAATGTAGCTAAGGTTGCTGAACTGCCTTTACCAGCATCACAACCATTACAAAAAATCTGGGAAATCACTAGTTAAATCCTCACCCAGTAGGATTACATCCCACAACCCTGAGTTTTCCTTCTCTGTGTTACCTCGCCCACATCCACCGCCCACAGGCAACATGTCTCCTCCCTCCACCTCCACACAAAATGTGCAACCTTCAACTCCTACCATGTGAAATGGTTAGAAATGGATGCTTTCTAATTGTTCAGGATGTTGCAGTGGTCTAGTGCTGAGGTAAATAATTGTGTGTAGCATAGACTTCTCATTGATAGTTTATGTTAATGGTAGGAATTGGCTGTAGTAAAGCTTTTTGCTTCTGGGCAGCGATTGTTGAATGTCTGCATACAGTTGAATTTTTCCAGTAGTTTGTGTGTTGTGGTCAGAGTTAAGGTGACATGTTATGCTGAAGGGGAGACACGTGGTGGATAGAAATGAGGTAATGTGGAAAAGGAAAATGCATGGTTTGTGGGCTTTGAGGGTTGGATGAAGATTTAACCAGCAATTTCCTGGTTTTTCCATGGCTGTATCTATGCATGCTGTAAATATATTTTAAACAGTATTCTTATTTAAGGGAAATTTCCTAGGTGGAGTTGGGTCTTTTGTTTGGAAAAAAAAAAAAAAAAAAAAAGTATCTGTTGTCCTTGATGTGTGTTCTTTTTCCCTTGGGCTCCACCTTGTTCTCCTTCCTGGCCTGCTGCACAGCATCATTTCTTTCTTGTATGCCCTCAGTTGTGTTTTGGTTCCTGTGCTTCTCTAGATCCAGCACAGATTTCTTCCATGATTATACTCTTTCCCAACACGTGTTACCTAGCTTTGCTTCCTACAGGCTGTTCTTTACCTCTTCCCCACTGGAACAGAGACTTGTTTTAAGGTCATCTGACACTCATGATGCAAATGATCAGGAAGGGAGACTTGGAGATGAGTCAGGAGGGTCAATGCAAGGGTAGTCCAGCCAGGAGTCTCTTTCTTAAATCATAAGGTAGGAAGATGCTTGTAGCTGAAAGTACCTCAAAGTAACTCCGTCCTGAGGGAGCAGTCTTTTCTGGCTATCTTCCGGTAGTTTGTCAGGAGATTATCAACCTGCCTGACCCAAACCCAGGGCCATTACTGCAGGTGAGAAGGCCTGAGCCTTTGTAAGGAGTGTGTGGAGGTGCGGGGCACACATGGCCCCTGTGTCTGGTAAAGAACCTGACTCTTCCGTTGATAGAGCAGAAACAAGGGTATTGGATAGTCGTGTACAAATCCCCCCACTTTGCCTTTCTGTTTATACAGCCTTCTGTCATGTTTCCCTCAGCAGTGTTGCATGGTTATCATGAAGCTGAAGCAGCAACACTAAAGCAGTGATACTTGGCATCTCCTCTTAGTAAACTGCCTCATTTTCCCCAGAAAGGCAGGCAGCAGTGCCGTGAGTAGCTTAGGATGCATATACTGGTACCTTTTGGTGCTGCTGTCTGTCTTTCTTGGCATAGGCAGGAGTCGGCATCAGCTAGCTGTCTACCTGGGTTCCCACGGGGGGTATGCTCATTCAGAGTTTGCTTGGATATTGGAAACAGAGCTGCATTAGCACAGCAGTGAAGTCTAGATCATGTATTTCTATGTGACATTTCATTGTGTCACTTAGATATGCCCAGACTCTGGTCCTCTGGACAGAACTGCCTTCCTCATAGTTGCCCTTCCTTCAACTTGTGTTCTTCAAGCTCAGTTTCTTTCCTTTGTGCTCCTGATAAAGACCAGTCAGATGCCTCCCTGCCTTCCTGGCCTTCAAGTTCAAGAGCTGAATAGAGCTAGTGAGGCAGGGAGGCAAGCTGGAAGCATTAGAAAATGAAAGTAGCTGACCATTTGAGTAAGGTCGCTCAAATATGTTTAATTTTAAAAATCCAGAAGTGGTCCCATGTTGGAGGTACTGTCAGAATAGGTGGGATTGAAATAGAGGAGTGCAAATTAACCTGAGAAAAAAGAGGTTAAAACTTCCAATTGGAACATTTAAAAACGTTTCTGTATAAGTTAGTAAATGCCTTATTTAAATGTGTAGAAAACGTTCTCCTCTCAAATTACTTTAATTTGGAGACTGGATTTCAGGCTTTAAAATACAAAACAGTGATTTCAGTCATGCTTTAAATGCCTCAACATGGTCTGAACCGTGGGGTCACCAGTGGTACCTCCATAGTATATATTAATCTAAATTTGTCCGTTGTGAGCAGATTTGTTGGTCTGGAACCTCCAGGTAAAGATTGCCAATGGACTAGCTACTCTTTCAGCCTGTCATCTGGAAAAAGCATCTCCACGCTTTGCCTTGGGAGGTGAGAGGCCATCTCCTCCTCCTTTTCAGGACTCTACTGAGTTCTCTAGACAAAGTGTGTTTATGTGAATTTTGTGTCAGGATGGAGGAATTGAATCATTCATATTCATTGTTTGAATTCACTTGTTAAAATATTATGGTGAGGGTGGAAAAAATATAACAGAAGAGAGATTGCTAACTCTTCCAATATGTAATCTCAGTTTATTGTCAGTGTTTTTCTTTAATTTTACTATTTAATATATTGGGATCCTGTTCGTGGGACTTCACATATTGCTGAATTACAGTATGTAGCTTTTAACAGAATATCTCAAATACATTTTCTTTCAAGGATCCTGCTGCAATAAGTTAACCTACTGTGCTGCAATATTTAGTGTTCATAAGGACTTCCAATTTCATACTGCATTCCCGAGTGCATAATTTATTTGGTTGTGATCTGTCCAGTTATGGTACTTAAACTGCCCACTCAAAACTGAACAGGTATAACACCATCTATTTTGATTTCAAAATACCAGTCAAGAAATATCATTCGGTCTTGTGTAAATCTTTTTTTTTCCCCCTGAAGATATATGTTCACATACAACCTGTTACTACTGTGTTTTGTGCAATTTTTATGTCCGTCTTAATTTAAGTTTCATTGGTAGCATTTAATGAAATCAAAGCTTTACTCGCTGGGCATCTGAAAGTTAAACTTTACTTACAAAAGTTCTGTGTTAATTTTGTTAGTTCCTGTACATTTTGGAGAGGGGGACATTAAGGGCTCTTGAAGGCAAAACGGCATGTAAATTTAAAAATACTTTCTACTACCACTTTTTCCCTAACAGTTTACCCCTTTGCCCCAAGTACACACTTCTGCAGGGTTGATAAAAATCAACAATTAAAAAAAAATTGGATTTTTAAGAATTTAAATAGGATTTTTTTTAAGTTAATTGTATTTTTTTTTTTTTGTTAAGATGCTTTTTAAAAAATAAATCTATATAAAGATGGTTTTAATTTAAAATATGTTAAAGCTCAAAGATATTGTGGAATAGGAATTATAACTTCTAATTGCATACTACTTGAGATGTATATTAGATGCTATTTGAGACAATATATTTGTGTAACCTTTTTAGAAAAGTTTTATAAATGGGTCACAACAGGCCATGGACTATATTAGGGGCCCAATTGTATGGGGTTTCTAGAGGCTCCTCTATAGATTAATAAAGATTAAAAAACACCACTCTACCTGATGGGACTCGGTGCTCAGGCTAGAAGATCCCATTAAGCATCTCTGTGATGCTTAATTTCAGTTTTCAATCTGTGGATTTGTCTCTCCAGAGATAACATCCTTGTTAACAGCATTATATGGCGATGAGAGATAACAGACCTGACTACCTATCCATCAGCCCTCTTGTCTCTGCGATTTTGTATAGACAGTCAAGCCCTTACCTTCTTCTAAAAGTGCAAAGTTTCAAGAAGTTAAACAAATAAAGGATATCAAACAACAAGAATGAACTTTTTGTAGAAAACAGTGTTTAAATTGAGGCTTCCTGACCAGTGATTCAGATTGTGATTTAAATTGTAATTTAAATCCACCCTGCACTTCTATGTATCTTTTTATGGTAATATTTGTGAAAGTTATGCTAGTAACTAGTAATATGTATAGTTCTGCATATTTTGTAAATGTTGACTTTAAGCAACTAATCTCCTAATTTTAACATGCTTTGCAGTGGTAGAGCAGGAAAAGTATTAGGTGTTCAGTTCTAGATTTTAGTCCTAGTGCTTTCATAACAGCCAGTAAATTATGCAGTTCAAACTTTTCTTGATCAGTGATTTCAGCCTATATGACAGTACCCTAAACTCCCCTTAAACTCCCCATTGTTTCTGTAAAACCCATGCTGGAGTTAATGTTAGCATACATGTTTTTTTAACTAAAACTTTTCAGGGTATTCTAAGTTACTTAATAACAGTCACAGGATGCATGGGTAATAAGGGATATTTTTCCCTAATTCAAAAGAATACAAATATTTTTTTCTCAAGATACAGAAATAGAGCACTTTCTCTCCTTGAGGAGAGACAGCTGCAGCGTGCACTGCATGAGGCTGCCTTCTGGGACCATTGAGACTGTAACTCTCCTTTCCCTGAGTATGGTTTCATGTCATGTTGAGAGAACACCAGTGGTGTATCTAGGCTGCCTGGTATCTAAGAGGCAGCCAAGTTCAAGATGTTGATTGTAAGCTCTGAAACTCACTCCTGTAGGACTTTGCTAACCCAGAAACTTTCTCTCGGTAATGTTGCCATGATTGAAATCAGCAAAGGCATAAAGCTAATTGTGTATATATGCGCACAAACACTTTGTAGAGGCAGCTATGAAAAGTACTGTCAACAAATGGGAGGTGTCTGTGAGGATCTGTTGAACATGCTGAGAGCATTTTCAGCCAGAACCTAGATTTGTTAACTTTGAGGCCTGCTGTAAAGCCCATCTTGTTTGCCCTCCCACCCATTCACCTGAGTATTTGGGAAGGAAGTGAGTCAAGGAGGAGTAGTCAGAATTAGCAGTTTCTTTTATTAGAGTTGTGGTTATGTTGTTATCAGGCAGATCCTTGGTTATATTGTGAATTGAAGTGGGCAGAAAGAGCTGTACTAAGTAGCAGGTCAGTGTACCGTTTTGATATTCTTAGGTGAAACTGAAAGTAAGCTGCGTTCTCCTTGAATCATCTCCTGTCACAGCTTTGCAGAAACTTCAGTAAGGGGTAGATTGAAATTCATTCATAAATGTTTTAGCCATTGACTCCATCTCAGAAAATGAAAGCTGCTGAATGATCAAAGGGGAAAACACAGTAACTTTTTTCCTAGCCACGATCTTTTGTACACTGAGGAGAAATACTCTTCTCTATGACAACACCGAGTCTAGGAAGAAAGTCTCTGAACTTCAGCATTTCCTTTGGTAACTGATGTTCGTTTTCTCCTTGTTTTACTTTTCATAGGTTCTGTTACCTGTGATGGCGTCGGCTTTACCCAGAACCCTTGGGGAATTGCAGCTGTATCGAATATTACAAAAGGCAAATCTTTTATTCTACTTTGATGCCTTCATTCAGCAGGGTGGTGATGATGTCCAGCAACTCTGTGAAGCTGGCGAAGAGGAGTTTTTGGAGATAATGGCTCTTGTAGGCATGGCAAGCAAGCCTCTTCATGTTCGAAGACTGCAGAAGGCTTTGAGGGACTGGGTCACAAACCCAGGGCTTTTCAATCAGCCTCTCACGTCCTTACCAGTCAGTAGCATTCCAATATATAAATTACCAGAAGGGTCTCCTGCTTGGTTGGGAATATCCTGCAGTAGTTATGAAAGGAGTAGTAACGCCAGGGAGCCCCACCTGAAGATTCCAAAATGTGTTGCCACTACATGCGTGCAAAGTGTGGGTGCAGGCAAATCTGATGGTGTGGGAAACTTAACGCTGCAGAGTGCCAGTGAACCGAGACTATGGCAGGGGCACCACACTACAGAGAGTGAACACAGCCTTTCCCCAGCTGACCTTGGCTCTCCAGCTTCACCAAAGGAAAACTCTGAGACCCTGGATGCTGCAGCTGCCCTGTCAGTTGCTGAATGCGTAGAACGTATGGTGCCCTCCCTGCCCAAAAGTGACTTGAATGAAGTAAAGGAGTTACTGAAAACAAATAAGAAGCTTGCAAAGATGATTGGTCATATCTTTGAGATGAGTGACGAGGATCCTCACAAAGAAGAGGAGATCAGGAAATACAGTGCAATATATGGCAGATTTGACTCAAAGAGAAAGGACGGCAAACATCTCACCCTCCATGAGGTAAAAAAAGCCCCAAGCTGCAGTGAGCTTGCCCCACTACTATACTCCCTGTAGTTTTCCTATGGGCACAAGTTTTGCTTCCCATTGTATATGTAGTGCTTGTTTGTGTCTCATCAGCACTGCCTCAGCCATGTGGTTCATAAAGATCTGACGTAACCTTTCCTGCTCTTGTCCACATTGGCATGTGTGATTTAAAATACATATTACTACAGTGCTAAATTGCTGGCTTTGGTGTCTGTCAAACAAGCAACAAAAGAAACAAGTACACCAACACTTAAATAGCAATTCGGTACTGTCCAAAGCTCCAGACTTGGGCTTCTAAACACTGGGAACTCCTCCAGACAGGTCCTGCCTTTCTGTCTCTCTCTTGAGAGTAAGTGGGTCTCTTCTAATGATATTTGAAGCTTCAGGTGATGACGTTACTCAATTTGATTAATATAACTTGGCAGTCTTCCCTTGCTCTACACCTCATGCCACAGCAGATGGAAGGCAGAGAAAATACTGCAGATTAAGGGCCCCCAGTACTCGGTTATTCTGTGGCTTGGGATCAAGATGGGTTTTACTACCTTTGTGTTTCACCGATCTTAGTGCTCTGGGTGATTCCCCAATCTGTAGCCTGCATGCCCTGATGCTATCTGCAGGGGAAAGGCAGGCTGTGTTGGGACAGAGTGTCTTTGACCTGAAGGCTTCTCATTTTGACATTGCAGAGTAACAGTATCACTTATGTCCCTTTCTTTAAAAGTACATGTATGCACGTGCGCTACTTTCATTCTGTGCTCCTTTTCTGAAGCTAATACTGCGTAGGTTGTAATGCAGTAGGTGTGTCTGTGCTGGGAATAGCTTTTTTCAGTGTTGCAGTAGGGTACTCGAGTGGAATAAACATTAATTTAGAGCAGTGCCAGATAGTATTGTTGTGAATGCTGCATCAGCACTTCCACAGTTAACAGAGATTGCAAAATTTCAGTCTGATTTGAAAGTTGGTATCTGAGGCCAAGCTTCCAAAATGAAGGCTGTGTTCACACTACAGGAGTGGCAAACAAAGTACCAGTTTTATACTTCTTTTCACTTTTCTAAAAAGTGTGTAGGCATGTTAAGTTATAAATGTCATTTTATGTGTAATGTAAACTTACGGGTGCTTTTGAAAAAAGACAAAGTTAAAATTAGTATTTATTTTAAGGAGTCAACAATTTATGACCAGTAGTACTCTCCCTCCACAATCTCTTTTTTTTTTTTTTTTTTTTTTTTT
>NW_017729031.1:72577108-72580778 GCF_001723915.1 Gavialis gangeticus
TTTTTTTTTTTTTTTTTTTTTTCTTTACCACATACTAGTTATGTTTTCAGTTGAACTTGTGGGCATTTAGACACATCAGTACTACGTAGATTTAGTTGTGTGATTCCAGTTACATACAGTATTTGGAAAAGGTACAGCTCAGTGTTAGGAGTTTATCCAGTGCATAAGTTGAGACCCTGGCATATTCCCGTGTACCTGTAGCAGGACAAGTGCTGTCCCAGCTGCATGAGGGATGAATGAAGGATTTGAAGAGACTCCTAGGGATGTGCAAATCCTGGGCTGTATGATCAAACTCTGTGGGACATCTGTGCACGTTGCTGCACAACAGAAATTTAGAAGAAGGGTGAATTCTTTGTAACCTCTCTCTCTGCATAGAATGGAGACTCACAGGGCTTGCAGAATCTACCCAAGCCGTCTGTCTGCAGTGGCAGCTGCAATGACATTCTGAAGCCAGGAGAGAAATTCCTCTCAGAGTTCCCCGACGTCAAGTTGAATTACTTGGGTCCAGTGCCGGGAAGAGGATTTGCTATATGCTGAAATGTAGGTAGTCCTTTGACTGAATTGCAGCAGCTCCTTCGGAGCCCTGAGTGATTTGGCTGCACCCTAGAATGACACACTAAACTACATGATGAAGGACTAGGGGAGAGCTAGGACTTGTTTCTTTCTGTTGCCATGTTTTAACATTGTAGAAGGAGCCATTGTTGTCAGCTGTAAATGTATATTAAAAATGAATGGGAACATGGTTTGATTCTAGCACGTTTTAGGAAATGTTGCATGGCTATTACTATAGAAGGGTGTAGGATCAGG
Organism: Gavialis gangeticus; assembly: GCF_001723915.1. Lineage (NCBI taxonomy): Eukaryota > Metazoa > Chordata > Crocodylia > Gavialidae > Gavialis > Gavialis gangeticus. The sequence goes on from NW_017729031.1 coordinate 72,577,916, forward strand.
GCGATACATGGGGAAAATTTAATCTAATTTATGAATATTATTAAACTCAGTGGGAGCTACACACACATACATGAGAAAATAAATTGCTTGTTAGTTGCCTTTCATTGGTTGTTTAGAAAAGCCAAATTTTGCATGCAAGGCTTTGTTTCTCCTAAGGTCTACCCCTCCTTTGCCTTTATTTAATAAAACATGTATGCAAATCATATGTGATCAGTAATAAATGGGCCTGTTTTTTAAACACTGAATAAGCTGAGCCAAAATCTGTCTTGTAAAGCCAACTATTTTCACAGAAAAGGTAGGGCAGAGATGCACCTTGTAGACTAACTGAATAAGTATATCTGTACTTTGTTTAACTTCAGACTAACATGGTTAAACTTTCTCTCTCTTCTTATGAGACTTTAGTTGAAATGATCGCTAAATGTTTCACTGTGGAGAGGAAGGGAGCCTTAACCCTTTGGAAAATACGAGTTTTTGCTCGTCCTGACAGTGATTTATGAGAATTTTAACCACTGCAGGGTTGTCCATAGATTGCTACACTTTATTGTGCTTTCACGCAGCTCAAGGTTTTCCTTACCAGCTGTCAATGAAGTTTATTCAGCTGTTCACCATCATGAATACTCCTCACTGTCCTAGTTGTCATATGTATCTTAATGTGAAAATTGTAAAACTTTCAGGGCAAAGGGCCAAACCTGTATTAATGTAATGTAGTTCTGACCAAGTCTCAATGGCTAAATAGCCTTGATTAAGACTTCCCAATGAATGACCTACCAGGTGCACTGAAGTAGCCTGAATTCTAAAGGACCTGAGCAGCCCGTGGAAGCCAGCGGAAACTTTGGATGCTTAGGAATCTTCCAAAGCATGCCATTATTTTTTGGGGTTTGTTTTTTTTTAACTACAATTATTTGTTCATTCATTAGATTTATATGCCACCCTTCCCCAAAATGGCTTAGGATGGCTTACGGTAAAAGAAAAAATAACTTATAAAAGCAGATAACTTTAAATAATAGTGGGAGAAAGACCAGTGAAAATTAGAAGCTTTTGGAACAAGGAAGTTTTCACTTTAATGACAGTGGACGGCTCTCGACCTATCCCTTTGTCTTGTACCATGAAACTGAGGCACAATGGGTTCGGTTGAAGAAAGATTGTATTTCAGCTCTGTCCTTGAACTTAGTGCCTCTTCTGTGCTTGAGTCAAATTTGGTTTATATACATATTTTGGTGCTTGCATGACTGCCTAAAAAACTCAAGAAAATCCTGTTTAAATCAGAGAGTGAGAAATGGGAATAGGGTAAGTAAGTAATAAATGAGTCTGATTTTTACATTGCTGCTTTGCTTTTGTTGACTGGGTATAGCTTGGGGAGAGACTTTGTATTTAGTTGTGGGTGTGGTGGGGGAATTATCAACTCTCTTCCCTCCCACCCCAAATTGGGTGGATTTGAGTTTTCTCTGCTGTGTGAAACCCTGTTGTTATAGGTAGGTGAGGAAGCCTTGTTTGAGCTGCATTCCACTTTAATTTCCCACTTGTTTGTTGTGGGTCAGTACCTGAAAAGGGAGAAGGCCATGGTGTCTTTTTATGTAGTAAGGTTGGATCTGTAGTGATTGTAGGGAAATCTGACATAAGACCACAAAACAGAAAAAAAATTGGCTTTATTATGCATTATGATAGAGTACTTGCTAGTAGTGAATTAAATTTTTTAAAGTATTATTCCGACCTTTTGAAACCTTATCCTGTAATAGAATAACTTAGAATGTTATTTAAGCATCAGCTACATATTATTCATGATATATAAGAACTGTGCAAAGACTGATCCTTAAAGGATATTGAAACTGTTATAAGTTACATTAATTGCTTGAATATCCGTTAATTATGAAAATGTCATTGCTACTTAAAAAAAAACCTGGAGATTTTTGGTCTACTGAGCTTTTCATTATTTTAATGCAATATATGGTATTAAGACATTTGTAACCATGTTTCAAAATGGTTCTAGTACTTCTGTTCTTGTTAGTCTTATTTCAGTGACAGTTTTGATCATGAATGATAGTTGCTTATGAGACCAAGACCTAGTTGTCTCAACAGTACCCCTTGGGTAACTCAGCTCTACTACCTTTTACATTGCTAAAACTTCTGTATCCTATTAAAGACTAAACTGAATTGAAGGTAGTAGTTAAGTGATGGTGCCAAAAACCTCTAGATCAAGTCTGTAAACTTCTGTTTGTTCATGACGCTTTGTGTAAGAGGTTTCATTCTAGGACTATTTTTTGCAGAAAGCTTGCTTACAAGGGAGATGAGTTTCTATAACCTTTGGAGGTATAACCATTGCAGTTATAAACATAACCATGCCATAGTGAAGTAAAGAAAGCTATGGAGAATTTTTGCCGGTAATTCATTATCAGTATAGACCTATTGTCCTGCTCCTAAGCTCCAGTTCTGTGCTGATCCAAAGAGAGCTTTGGGTTGTGTGCCAGAGTGTGTGATTCCCCTGCCTGTGGTTGACCCTGTTCAGTGATATGCTGTTTCCTTGCCCCAGGATCGTGATTCTCAACTTTGTTAAACTCAGGGCACCTCTCTTTAGACTTGAGGCACCCTGCAGAAAGTGCTTAATTTTTACTTGTTTTTGACTGCAGAAAAATAATAGATTTTTTTCTGTTGCGAAGACCTCAGAAAGACCATAACAGGTTAGAATGTTTTTGACACTGCAAATTCCTGTTTGAAATCTCTGGGCATTTATAGCCATGTTCTGGGAGGTGGGGGGAGGTGCTTTAATTAGCAAGCAACGCTACTTTAAAGCACCCAAGCTTCACGTGTTCAGTATCCCCACACTGTAAAATACCAGCGGGGCACTTTGACCTAAAGCTCATCGAAC